>NW_028141948.1:10537500-11737500 GCF_025532165.1 Camponotus vicinus | reverse complement strand
GAGCGACCCTTGCACTGTGGTTCTTCATTTATCGTGTCGCGAATTCAAGAAAACGCTGTTAAACGACAGCAGAAATCAAACTTATTACGTATAGCAAAAACATAAGTAACATTAGTTTATAAGAACGAATAATTATATTGATAAAAATTAAACGAATGAAATATTAAAATATGGCAACACGTTGTAATAAACTCGATATTAACTATGGCTTTTATTTAATTGCAATTAAAATATTATTATATGATATGATATTTAATGTATAATTCAATAATATATAATTCATTTTAGATATATTTTAAAAATCATATCTCGATGAAACGTCAGCAAGATATTCTCAAATCTTTCATTAATACTCACGTCAACATTTACTAAACCGTTTATCTCGATATCTTTTAGTTAACGTAAATCCGAAAATCGTCAAAATAAATGTTGGCTCGTATTGATATGCGCGTGCATAAATTATGGCACGATATTGGAAAGTTAGAATCGATCAATGTAATCGAAAATTAATGGCTATATGAAATCCTATAAATACACAATTCGCGCCGTTACGGTAACAAATCGTGCATGTTTAATGATTATGAACCTCGCATATTACCTTAATTAAAACTTTGCAAATTCAAATATTGTCTGAAAATTTTTATATATTATGCTCTACTTATTTTCACAAATAAATGTAATTATTAATTTCGTGCCTCCATATTTGTCTTGTTTGAATAAATTATATCCTGTCAATATAAAATAAGTAAAATATTTGTTGTAATTTTAAAGGATTTAATGCATTATTAAATATGTTAGATGAATACAGTAAACAATTTATACAGGACTGAGAAATAAAACATTTTTAAATTTTTTCCAAAAAATAAAAAGAAATTAAATAAAAATTTAAACACATAAACAATTTTTACGATGATTTTGGAAATCAATAGATAATATACAATAAGATTATATTATTATAATTATTCGATAATATTTGTTGAATAGTAAAATCATTCTAAATGCATTTTCCCGTGAATGCAATAAGTGTTCTTTCTTGTATGATTATTTTCATGCCAAGAAATGTGCCATATGATATGTTTGTCGACGTCGTAATGTCGATATACAAACATTACGCGCGCCAATCATATATTGCAGTCGCTGCATTTCCATAAGCAACATTATCGAAAATCCTATAACGCATTTGGCTAATGGATATACATATATCAATCATGCATATAGCGAGAAGATATACATTTTTGTCGCTTTTTTACGGCAGCTACGTGATCGTTACTGTGCTCGCCAATATTGATATCGACTGAAAGTCCGACTTCGGACGAGCGAAGCTAAAGACAAACTGGCGAATCGATTGCCTATTTTCATCCAATTATCGATAATAGGGCTGCTCGATACATTATCATTGAAACTTGATCTTTGGAAATTTCAATATGCATCAATCTCACGTTGTGTTTATTGATTTTTCGTGAAAAATTGCTCTTGAGCTATATGGATAATTTTAGATGTGAAAATATTTTATTACATATCTTACGTATGACTCTTTGATGTTTGGAAAATTTTATGAAAGTTTATATTACACGTAACTCTCTTTTTAACACAAGAATCTGATTTTAGATTTTAGTGTTCTATGAATAAGTATGCACAATAAATATGTACAAGTAGTAAATATCTATAAATTATCGATAATATAATAATATAAAGAAATATATAAAAATTAATATTTTATGAAGAATTTTTTTGTGCGTTAATTAATTTATATAAAACATTTTCACATTTAATTTAAATTTTACTTTTATATAATTATTAATCATTCATTCTTAAATAAATTTTCTGTTTTATTGTTTGTATAAATTTGATTTTATTTGTTTTAAATTTAATACAGTTTTTAAATATAATAATTTGATTGTTACTTTATCTAATAAATTTATTTTTAATGATTTTGCGAGAAGAAATCTTATTTCCCTATAAAATAATAATTTAAAAGATGTAAACATGTAATTATTAAACTTTTAATAATTTTAGTCATAATATTTAATATTTATCAAGATATCAATTTATTAATTAAGATAGTAATAAATTTTATATTAATATATATATATATATATATATATATATATTTATATATTTTTTATATATTTATAAAGCATTTGTATAATATATATAAATATTAAAGTTGACACTTTGATAAATAACTGCACATTCTCTTTAATCTTTAGCATCTTTGTGCGGATAACGTGTATGATGTTTGAAGTAGCCTGTATTTATTATCATCGCAATACACGAAATTGTACAAAATAAGTTTGGATTTACGGAAACTACACTGATGAAAGAAACCAATTCGTGATACGAAGAAGCAAGGGAAAGAAGAATGGACAAAAAGGAATAAAAGGAGCGGAGGAAAAAGAAAGCAAGAGAGAAGATGGAAAGCACAAAAATAAAACAAACGAGAGAATCAGCCACTGGACGAAGTAACGCGAAAGTGAATAAAAAATGCATGGAAAGGAAAAGAGACTGAGAATAAGAAAGGATGAGAGAAAGAAAGCGTTGAGATGAAGACGAACGCGATAGACGAGTATAGGATGAAACGACGATAGAAGCGATATGTTGGCAGCGTGAGGAGAAGTCATTCTCGAGTTTATATAAAAGAAGATTTCGTTCTGTGCTAAAAGGGACGAGGAGAAGCTCGATGCGAGTGCGAGAACGCGCTCAGGACGAGATAAAGAAAAGGTTAAAGTGATAAAGTTTGCGCGATGAAGAGAGAGACATTTTTTTCCGCATAGATTCTTTTTGCATCCCCGAGATGATGCTTCCTCCCTTCTATCTTTCCGAGAGATTCTATTCGTAATTTTTATTTATGAGCCCTTATTATCGCCGACTACCAATCTCTTTAGTGGTCTTGACGAAGAAACGGCTTTCCAGGACAGATCGGGATAAGCCGGAGAGAGAAGAGCTCTCGAAACAGGTCGCGGGGAAAATCTCTTTCTATCGAGGCTCTTGCGACATTTTATCGCGGGGCTGGTAGGACACTCGCGACAAACTATAAGACGAAACGACCAGGCATAACGAGCCCGTAGATCTTGCGACGTTCCGCTTATAGTTTGAGTACAAGGCGTAACACTTCCAAGATCCATCCCTGTACTCTCCTGTACACTCGAGGGGCTATTTTATAAACTTCAACAAATTCAATCTCTGAAAGTTTTAACGCGTACTTACTTCTTGTATACCAGTAATAAAACGTGTGTGTTTTACTCGCGATAGAATGTAATGGCTTATATTTATTCGAGAACTTTAAGAATCACTTTGCGAAAAATCGAATGTTAATCTTTCTACTAAAAAAACATTTTTCAAAATATAAAACGCTATTATTTTAAAGCTTAATTCGTGACATCCTTTTCATTTTGCATATGTAATCAAATTTACGTCCTTTTAATCCGGAGATAATTTCCCCTTAAAAATTTTTAATATTCCCGTTACCAAAGCTGATTACTTGGAGAGATTCGCAAAAATGCTCCGCTCGCCTTCCTGATGCGAAACCGCGAACTCAGCATAGATGTCTCGTGCACACCGTGACGACGTTACATGATGAGACGTCGCGATGCATCAATTACGGGGGCACGTTTTTCGCGTTGCTCTTTTTCTCGCGCTCGCGGGGTCGCGATACAACGTGCGGAAACGATCCGTGTAATTTCGCGAGCGACTTACGCGCAAGGGGGGTGAGCGCGGCGGTAAAGGGGTGAGGGGGACTCGCGCTGTCGACGCGGCCGGAGAGTCGGTGATTTATATGCGCTCGCGGCGCCCAATGACGCGAAAAGATTACGCGCTCGGTCGGGCGCGCGTCGTCCGATTAGGGGCGCGCGCACGCGCGCGCGCGCGTGCATACGCAGCGCAATTTTCTCCGTTGCCTAATGACCCATAACCTTTGATTGGACTGTGTTTACGTGGCGCTTTAACCGCGTCTCCCGCGAGTCCTGCGCCGATTTCTCGCACTAACGAGGTGGTGCCTCGAACGACCTCGAGAGAGGGAGAGAGAGAGAGAGCCCGAATACAATCCTCCTCTCTTTCCTTATTTTAATCTTGGCATCGTCGTTCCCTCGTGCCTATAAAATTTTTTTCTACCACGCATTTCTACCGAGATATACGTCTTTTCTTAAATAATTTTTATATCACTCTGTCGATTTTAATAATTTGTAATCATTATTCTTATGTTAAAGGTTTTTAAAATATATATAGCATGATAGATATTTCATATTGAAAAGCTAGGGACGGATTTAGATTTACAACTTACAAGATTTCTAACTTTGAAACTTTGTAACTTTGAAGCCGAGAGATAGGTTTCTTTTATAAATATATATATTTTTAAATATGTTCTTAGATTTTCTCTACATTTTTTTCTAAAAAAAGATGCTCTTATTTCATTTTGTGAAAACTTTTTCCGAGAAAAACACATTTGACCGATTCAAAGTAAATGATGATGATTAAAAATGCATTGTAGAAAAAAAACTTATAGGAACTTGTGGCGTTACTTTTTTTTATCTGCTCTCCACTTTTACCGAAATATCCTGTATAGACTTTACTCGAGTGATGAGACTACTTTAATGAAAGATTCGCAATTACGTGTCTTACATGTTTCTTTTTTCTCTCTTTCTCTCTTTCTTTCTCTGACTTTTAACCAATTAGAAAAATGAACGAAGTAATGACTTATATGATTTCGTGCTTTTAACACGACCTCACAAAATATTTAATATTATAAATAAAAACATTAATGAGCGGCGTCATTTAATTTTTAAGGTTTGTTAAATAATTTGGACACGATGCAGAAATATCACATCATTGATTTCTGTCGTCGGGCAAGTTCATCATTCTGTGCTCCACATTTCGTGCTAATGAAGTAGTACGTAAATGCTATGAAATTTAAGCACTCTTAAGAAGAAAAATACGAATCATTTAGTTCTAGAATTATATATATAGTACACTAATGTGAAATATTCTTAAAATCGACATTTTTCTTGTCTTTTCTTGGAATACACTTTGCAATTAGAATTGTCAATTTTAGAACATATCCTAGCTTAATGAAGAAATTAGATAAATCATTTATTTGAAAAGCAGCTTAGACATACGTAATTGTAAATTTTATGCAAAATTAAATTTTAAATTTTAATTTTTGATACGTTAATTTTAGTACGATTTACATTTTACTCCTAAAATAACACGCTTCTTATCTCATTTCTCTTTTAATATTTCGTGATATAATACTTCTTTTACAAGTCATATGTATATTAAACGACATCCAGTTAACGAAAGTAGTCATTCTGATGTCAAATTGCATCGAAATGACTAGCTTTATTATCTAGGTAATGTTCAGCCCTCGCGAACATGCATTTGAATTAAGTTTGCATACGAAACGTGTATGAGCACATTACACATTGATGTTTTAATTTCGAAATTGCGAGCGGCGGTTGTGCGGCTCTCCATATTTTCGCGCTACGTTCTCGCCCGAATTTCGAAGTTTTTCTTGCACTATCGTGGAATATGCAATGCGTGCGATGTTAGTCGTTACAATTCGCAAGTGAACGAATACCATTCGTTCGCACAAGCTGCGGAAAGTATTTACTCTTCCGCGGATTTTTCTCACAACATGCAAAAAGTCCTATTCCATTGCAAATGTTGTGCAAACACCGCGACTTTATTCGGCGATTTTAAATTGAATAATTATAGTTAATTGCTATTATGCTAATGTAATTCGAGCACTCGGCCTTTACAACGCTACGTAAAGAATTCGAGAATACCTGATGCGGAAACGGTCGCGGCTCTCGTCCCACAAGGATGATGTGCGCTTCGCTCCTAGGCTTCTCGTTGTTTCTACATTTTTACATTTATTTCGTGAGTATTCTCGCGATAGAAAGAATTACCCGCATCTTTTAAACCGGCTCGTTTGACTCCACGAATAATTTTTCCGTTATAATCCCAGAAACGGTATTTCTAACATAAATTGTGTTTCGCGGGGAATCTATTTTGCAAGGGACGATAAATATGCGAGAACGAGTGGGGTTAATTAATATGTGAAACAAAGAGTTGAAAATATCGCAGGGATATGTCGGCAAACGGACTTCCTTCACGTTATTCCTGATCATTCCGTTATGTGCCCGACCCTTTCCCTACTCGTAGCCAAGTTATCATCGTCGACAGGGATGACTGGTATCCGAGCCGGTGGGCTCTTATGCATAACGGGCGGCGCTTTTTGTCGAGCGGATTCTGGACTGACGTTTAGTGGCGCGACACACGGCAGATGTTGTGTTGCTACGTCGTTACGAAATGTCCACGCTGATTAATCACGAACGACGAGGGCTCTCCGCATCCGGAACTGTCCACCGCAATCGGCCGCGCACGTGTAAGCGAGAATCGCATCGGAACACTTCCGGTAAGTCGAGAGTTGAATTTGATGCATTTAAGGTAAGAATGGTGCTGCGAGGATTTTTCAATAGTGATTTTCTGCAGACTCCGCGCTTGATAAAGAGAAAGTAGATAAATTATTAGAAAAAAAGATTTGTTTATATTCTTTTCTTTACATTAATTAATACTACTTACTAGTTATTTTTTATGTATACTTTCATTTTAATTCGTAAAAAGTATACTTTTTGAATTTTTATATTTTTGTGTTCATGTGCTTGCAAAAATATAAAATATAAATAAAAAATAATAATACTTTCGTAAAATATTATTATACATTAATAAACAAAATATGACTAAACAATGATATTATATGATATCGAAAGAGTTACATTATTTTAATATCTCAATTTACAAAACATAATAGCGTATCAAGTTTGTTGTATCGTATTTTGTTGGTTTCGTATTTTTCTTTTTTTTCTAAAATTCCAATCGATAGTTTGACTGTATACTCGGTACATCCATTAAACATGCCAGGTAGACGCAAAACAGTGAAATATATAGGTAAACGTATTAATGTTTTGCAAGAGCAGCTGATACAGATTGACTAAAAGAACAAATATTGATGAAAATTAATGAGCTAAAAAAGTATATCAGAGAAAATGCGATAAATTCAAGCTTTACTGGTGTGTAAATGTTTTAAGCGCAATGTATTTTTTATTTAATCATGTGATTCTAGCTGGCGATCCAGCATTACATATAATTATAATGCAATAGTACGTTTAGTGTCCTAAATATTAATGTATTTTATGTATTGATTTTTTTATTTCTAACTCCTTTTATATAAACAACATTCATCCTATTTTACTCAAACACAATTACAACCAATTAATATTCGCTGTTATTGAATAGCAAACTTTAATGACAAAATCTTACTTACATAGATATGCACATAGATTTACGCGTATGTATTAATAGGTGGAAATTAGCAAGTTACGTATACATAACTGTGAACAACTACGCCTCTCTCGCTTAACATCATTGAAATTTCAGAGAACTTCCAGAGAGAAACCTGCATTGCGCCGCGAGACATGCAAACATATATTTCTAATTATTAATGTTATCGAATCACCGTAGGCGATGTTCAGTTTCCATATGTATTGTTCTTTTTCAACTATCTTAAATATCCACATTATCAAATGAATGGCAAAAATCAATGCAATGAAAATTTTCATTGATATTTTCTCCTAAATGTAATTTATGTAAATTGGATTATTCCCCGAGAAATGAATTATCAATTCAATCATGGTTCACATTTCTCAAATATTTTTCTATGATATTTTCAAACAGGCAACATTGTACATATATTTAAAGATTTATACGAATTAATAACGATATAGATTAATATCAAATAATAAAATTAATAAAGCATGCGTAAATTTACATTTTATTATTTGAAATAGCGCGATTATGATTTATGAGTTATTTATTTTCCAATAAAAGTAACAAATAATACAATAGTTTTATAGATATATTATTGACATTAAAAAAGAAACAAAATATTTCATATCCACTTTCCCGAGAATTACTTTGAATCGCGAAGAATTAATTTACAGAGATATAACCTCGGAACCAGTCGTGTTATAACGGAATGAGCTTTCCAAAATAGCGCCAAAATTATGGTCTTCTCCGGCACTAAAAGTTTACGCCGATCCGTTGGTTGGTATATAAAAGCGCGCGCTATTTTGTTTTTGTATTTGCGGCGCCTTATATCGTACATCGTCGACGGGACGACACAAAAGCTAAAAGAATTTCGCTTCGTTCCGTCTGCTAATACACAAGCTGCTTTAGACGGCGTGTTGCTGCTCGTAAAACGACCTCGCCCCATAAAGACTCGCGGTTTCATGTTTTCCGAAGCTTCGGTCGAGAAGCGAGCGACGAAAACTGTATTTTGGTCCTTTGCTCTCTCCCGACTTGCGTGCAACGCGTTTTCCAGTCCTAAAATATGCAACGCGAAACTGGCAATTAGTTCCGCGCGCAAGCAAACAAGCAGTATTATACATGGAAAAACGCGTGTGTGCGTGTAGAGAGACTTTCTGGCGGGAGAGGGAAAAAAACTTATTGAGTTTTTTCCGTGTTTTTCAGTGTTTTGCAACTCGCAACGAAGTTTGAGACTCGACAGATACGCAGTATGCATAACGCGAAATTTTTCTATGATGCAGAAACGAAAGCTTGCGTTGCGACTTTCATGTTCAAGTTCGCTATTCTCGGTTTTTTTCTTCTTTTTTTTTCTAAATTCGGATGAATTTGTTTTAGCAAAATTCGACAAAACGTGATATATTTGTTTTTGCTCGTTTTAGCAGACCGAAACGCGCCATTTTAATTAGCTTTGTTAAATGTAATTTCAAATTAAATCGGAGAATTTTATACTTACACATACACATATACATTTCACACATACACATATGTAAAGTAATTGAAGTTGCTTTATCAATATGTATTTTTATGACGTATTATATTTAATAAAGCTTTTGAATGAGAAAATTGATTAAACAATTTCATTTAAAATAGTGCGCAATAATAAAGGTCATAAATGATCAGATTTGCTTAAATAACGTTAAAATAACAAGCTATTTCTATAATTCTTATAATTATAATTTTAACAATAATCTTAAAAGAGTTAATTATATTATTTTTTTAATAGTTTCAATATCCGTTTCTCTTCTCTGTGTTACACTGTTACGGTTTTTATCTAGCAGATCGAAATGTGCCCTTTAAATTAGTTTAGTTAAAATTTTAAATTAAATCGGAAAATTTTTTATACACTTATACGTAAAATAATTAAAATTGTTCCATCAATATATAAAATATCCTTATGATGATTATAAATAAATATATTTAAAAATAGTATGGAGTAGTAAAGTTCATAAATAATCAGACAATTTAATAACGTCGAAATAACAAGCTATTTTTATAATTAATTTTAACAATAATCTTAAGTCAATTATTTTTTTTAAGTTTTAATATCGAATTTATCTTGTGTTACGATAACATATTATCATTAAGCATTAGATAAGCAAATTGCAAAGTATTCCAATATATTAGTAATGTTAAACGAAGAAGTATCTTCGAAAGATACAATAAGCTTGGCCTTTTTCCTTAAGCAGATTGCAGTAGGGAATAAATTATACATTAGATAGGAGCTAGCTTTATTTAAACTTTAAGCTACTAATTAATCCATTGCATGTAAGTTAAAGCTACAACTGTTTGTTATTTGAGAGATTAAATTATGTACATCCTTTTTAAAGTTAAATCTAAGCATCCACATTTTTTCTCTAGGAAATTGTCTGTTTAATATGCAATTATATTCGAGTTCGTTAATTATAGTTCGAAAGCAGATGGATGAAAAGTTGCTCAAGATTCTTTCGAGTCCAAGCTTTGACAAAGAACTAGTCCGCAACTTTCGGCCAACAACATCTTCATAATTTCGCAGAGAGACCTGCGTATATCACACCGTAGATATTGCAAGTTGTAATTAAAATTAGCTAAAGTTTCGCACACTTTCAAAGTCTACTATTTTTCGTCGCAACTTTGTAATCACGAACGCGTTACTGTCACGCGCACGCGAAACAAAAGTAATGTCGTTGCAACGGATGCCATGACGAAATTTGCATAATATTCAAAATTCCAGAGAAAATTAAATTTCAAAATTGTAGAGAAAATTAAGTTATTACACAATGATGACCAAGCGTTATTAGATTCAATGAGGCAGGTCGAGTCAAATATCATTATCTATGTAAAATAATAAAAGTGCGAAAAATTAACAGATATAAAAAATTAAAATATAATTACCAAATATGATTATTTAAAGAATGAAAAATCTACCGTGCTTGTGAACGTTAATTAATTTGACATCGCGCAAATATCCTTAATTTTCGCTACATAAATTCTCTCTTTGTATATTATACGAATCAAGTTACTTTTAATAAAGTAATGTCAAAGGTATTCACACAATTATATGTTTTTTAAATTGCACTTTATAGTCGTAATAACATATTGCATTTAGCTGTGCCATTTAATGGATTCTCGATTATGCTCTCACGAGCAGAAAATAACAGCAAGTGTGGTATGCAATGTAATTTTCTCGTGCTGTCGCGCGTAGTATCGAAAACTGTTGTTGACCGGAATAGTCGTATAATACAGTAGAATCGCGCACGCAAAAACGGCGTAAATTTTATCGTCGGAATTAAGTAGCAGTGATGGCATAGCAAATCCAGGATTTTACCTCTCACTTCTACTTCCACGTGGCAGCGAAAAGATGATTCGACAAAAGATGCGGCGACACGTGACAGAGATTATCACGGTATCGGTATGTATGTGGCGGTGGCACGAAATCGAGAGAGTGCAGGTCAGCAGGATTTGAGTTCGTTGCGATAATTCTCCGTCCATTTTAATTCCCCTTTTGTCCTCCGTGCATATCATGACAAAGATAAGCTTATCCGCCATCGGCGTGATGCCTTGTCGCTAAGAATAATGGAAAGAATTCGTCGTTCTTTTTCAAGCAGGAAACTAGTTTAAGCAACAAATACTTTCATATAATACAAAAAAGTAATATATCATTGAAATCAAAATAATAAATTTTGAATATTTTTTCTTTATTACGCGATAAATTTGGATGATTCTCATCTAATAATTATAAAAAATTAAATATAAAATATAATTATAAAAAATTATATAATATTCTAATTAAAATTTAATTAATTATTACACTATTTTTATAAGCTGAAGAAATGATTTACTGATTTATGATTTTTTAATTGAAAAATACTATAGAGAAAAAGTTTCTATAAAGACATATTTCTGTAATTTATTTGTGCTCTGATTATATTGCGAATTATCGTGCATTTGAACTATAAACTCTTCTGTCGCTCCATAAATTACCTTTCAATGAACTTTCTATAATCCAGAAAGAAATGTTTGCAGAAATGGGTAAATAAACATACTAGATTGGATACTGATAAAATAAGTTCAAACAGAGTGTTATATTTGTGAGAAATAGCCATTCACGTGTCATGATTTCCAGAGGGATTTCTTTTTCTTTTCTCATCATTGCCGAATCCCTATTACTGGATAAATAGAAAGAAAAAGGTTAAGAACCAAAATACAGACAAATCTCAGGAGAGCGTATTTATTATGATCTGTTTCTCGGTTTTTATATTGTCGTGGGAAATAATTGCTTTTTGATTTAATCTATTCACGTTTCGCAGGCAGTAAGAATTCTTTCTTTCGAATTTTTTATCGACTCAAGGAAGTAATTTCAAATGTTACAACCGGACGCTATTTACAAAATGGTAAATTTTTGCTAGAAATCTTTGCTGGAAATTCTTAGCTTTTTTCTAAAGTATTGTAAAACTATTCAAAAATAAATTTATATACATCCTATATATCGCTGTGGATTTTACAATCATAATTATGTAAAATGTATCAAGTAAAGGATTTATTTAAATATGCGGTAATTTTATCACAAGTATTTTATTCTAAATAAAGAATATAAACGACATGTGATTTTGTAGCTAAAAAGAAAATAAAAGCGTTAAAAATTATCGCTTTTTCAATAAAGCTTAATTATATAAGACACGCGCAAGCAAGAGACGTTTAATATTACACTTACATAATAAAGAGCGGTTAGTCTCTCACGTAAACTGCACCTTGAAAGGAACATCCGGGCAGCTTTATCCTCGTTGACATGGCTTGAAAAAACCACCGGACAGATTCTTTGTTTTCTCGCTCTCCTCATTCTCCTCGGATACGCGGCACGATAGTGTAATGGTCGGCTTCCTGACCTCTCTAATGGTCGAACGTAATGCAGGGCAACGGCTCGCGTACCAAGTGCAATATCCTATACGCGATAATCGAGCTGATTTAAGACCGCGTGCCTCTGACCATGCAGGAAAACACTTTGATGTTAAGCACACCTGCCAGGCACAGGTTGGGTTATATATGTATATATGCAATTCTTAACCGGACGCTTGGCGTGTTCTTAGGTAATATTTGGCAACTTTGCGCGCTTTCTGCTCTAAGTTGGAGTATTTCACCTTTCTTGAGCCGCTTTTGCACAATCGATAATATTACCTTATGATTATTTTTATCATTTAATTTAGCGATCGTTAATAACTATCAAATCAAATGCAATAGAATATACACACTATAATTTTAAATTTATATCGCTATTTTTAAAATCATTTACATACTGCTATTTTTCAAAATATGTGTTCTTTTGCCTTTCATATATTTTAATTGTATCAGAAAATTTATATTTGTGTGTATTTGTATTTCGATAATAATAATGTTCTATTATCAAATTAGGAAGTATATTGTTTGGCAGAGAACATTGATTAAATACGAAATTTAATATTTAATATTTTATAAATACGAAATTTATTATTTAATATTTTATATATATAACTATTATATATATATTGAAAATAAGATATTTCTTCTCTCTCTCTTTTACAGTTATATATTAATATACGCTCTTTCTGTCTTCTTCGTAGTATCGACTATCCATCTAAAGCTAAATAGTAACATCGAAAATGCGATAGATAATACTCAATTGCAATTAGATACGTAAACTGCTGTATAATCGAATTCTGCTCATATTTCATCAATAAGCTCGCCATGAGCGTAGCGCGATATCCGTTTAACACGGATATAAGCTGAGATAAAGTACGTTACACACGCTATCGTTCGCAATACCGGAGATGAAGTACGTAATGTGATTTGTGCGAGAATTTTCGGATTCGTCGTTTTATTGCCAAATTCGACCTCTCGCCTCTCGCCTCTCATCCCATTGTGAAATACGAGAGATGGTTAAGGTGCGAAGAGGAAGATGTAGATTTAATCCTCTCATAATCGGATTTGCGGCGGAAATGGAAGGGCTGCGCGCGCCGCCGGAGTCTTTAAGAAAACGTTCAGATCTGCGGTAAGCTCGCGGTATCTTCGTTGCGAATTATGAAACCGGTTGTCAGTAAATGGCTTGAGCTAATGTAGGAGTAAAGCACCACGCTAATGCTCAGAACTTCGAGATCCCTTCTTTCTCATTTATCCGCGAATGTAAGTAACGCGTGCAAAAATATGGAGTTGTATCAGAAAAGGTTTTGCACAAGAAACAAGAAAATAGAAAAGTTACAATCATACTTATTTATAAGTATTGGTTTGTGTGAGTTTCCAATTCTCTTACGGTTCTCTTCTTTTATAAATGTCATGTACTATTAAGCAGTAAAGAAATCATTAAATCTGTAATTTATTCTTTTCGAATACATTTTTAAATATTTTTTTTTTAATATATTAGGTTTTTTTTCTTTCATCGTTATACGGTTTAGTGTGTTTTTAATTTACAATATATTTTTTTCTTATTTTAATTTTCATCAAAACTTGATAAACTAATAATATAAAAATTATTAACGATTTTGAAAAAAGTGAAATTAATTGTAACTATTATTAATAATTTATAATTTCTGTTAATACTACTCGTCTGTAGAGTTTTTTCCATGCAATTCGACATGTTGCACAATTACCAGAAAAAAATCATTTGTTCTTTTTTTGTTTCATTTAGACCTGTTGCAATTTATTTGCTATAACAAATAAAACTCTCTCGATTGATTCCGCTAATGTGTCATACAATTTACAAGCGTATTATGTTAAATTGAATAAACATCATTATGGAATAGCGTTGCTCATTACCGAAATATAATGAGATTTGACGGGGGATAACGTATAGATTTATCGAGCTAATTCCATCCGCGTCTATGAACCGTCACTGATTTCGATTTCCCCTTTATTTCGAGCTACATTGTTAGCAGAATTCCATCCTTTCACGAGTAATCATCTGCAGACCATTCGAGTGAATGAAAATTCCCATACATATTTTATCTCACCTTTTTAATCCTTCGAGCTATTTGTCTTTCAGCGATAAGGATATCAATCCGTGCAACCACGAATTTCTTATGTCTTTTTCATCAGAAGAATTACGCTCCTTT
This sequence comes from Camponotus vicinus, assembly GCF_025532165.1. Lineage (NCBI taxonomy): Eukaryota > Metazoa > Arthropoda > Insecta > Hymenoptera > Formicidae > Camponotus > Camponotus vicinus. The sequence goes on along the minus strand of NW_028141948.1, from coordinate 11,723,080 downwards.
TAAATGGAAAAATCGAATATACATATAATAAATCATCGTCTACGAGGAACTATTAAATCTATTTGAACTTAAAATGTATTCTTTATCTTTATAAAATTAAGCAAACAAGTATGAATAAATATCACAAACATCGTTATATAATTAATAATTTTATAAACATTAATTTATATGAGATTTAATATAAAAATCAAAAAATTAAAAAATTATAAATTATAAATAATCAACTCTTCTTAAACTAGTCTGCTGATTAAGTTATATTTATTTGTAATTATTTGCTTGGTCTGAAGTCCTCTGACTTAAATCGTGCTACTTTAATTTAAATGCACATATATATGTAAATAAAAAAATATAATAACATTACTTAACTATTTGATATCCTTCCCACGAAAAATAGACAATTGCAATTCTGCTTTTTCTTCTTCTCTTTGATTCCTTTAGAAATATCGTAGATGTTACTAAAACATTTGATTGAAAGACGCACGTAGAGAGAGAGAAACTTTTTATCTTAAACACAACAATATTTTTCGAAGAAAAATTGTTAATCTTCTTTTAGAACTAGTCGTCTGCGATAAATAGAGAAAGATGAAACATTGTGTGATTCACGTGTACAAAATCGCGTAAATAATCTCAGCAGGGAAGAGATAATTAATTTCTCGCGATACATATCGAGCAAAGTAGAATAAATTTTGTACAGAGCTTACAACATGTTACATGAAGATAATTACATATTAATCAATTGCACAATTCACTAAATCGTAACATACCTATTTATAATTGCATTACACTTATTAATTTATCGCTACACGCGATTCGTACAAAATTTGCATTTTATAACAACAGCAACGTAATTAGCGTTGATTTTATAACGCGGAGCATATTTATGAATCAATATACGTTAACAAAGATCGTCAAAATGTATTCTTAGCGTCAGAGCGCGTCAATCGGAGCATCAAAAAGGAGCATGTAATCATAATCGCAGATCGAAGGATGGAATATTCGAAGGAGTACTAGATATTTTCGTGTACACGGAATAACCGCAACATGAAATAACATCGTTATAGTTGCCGACCGCATAGTTATTGCATCTGGAAGAGGGAAGTAAGCGGCAGAAATTGGCAACACACAGAGAAAGAAACCGCATCGGCACGTTCGCCATATGTTCCGCCGACGCCTTTATATCTTACTTCGTGATGTTAGTCCATGCCGTTATTACATACACCCCGTATATGTGAAGTAGGGCTGCGCGCACGCCACGCACGAGCTAGCGCCTCTATATAATAATAACAGTGGGCGAACGGGAACGATCGATAATCCATCCCGTCGTAGATGCGAGATAACGAAAATCATCCCGACGCGTCCCATTGAATTTTTATCATACGTTTCATCGCCGATATACAGCACGCTCGAAATTGTGGAAAATGTGCTCTTCACATCGTTTAGACGGTAATGAGTTAAAATCGCGGCCAAGCCAAAATGTGCCTAGTTTTGCGGCTTACATTCAATTGGTATATGCGGATACGCAGACGAAAATTTTTACGTAAAATCATAGGCCGATTGATTTGACGTTTCGCATTAAACTGTCGACGCTTATTTTAAGATCACGGCCTTTCCGAAAACGACCAGAAAGCGTTAATTGTATAATTTGTATAAAATTGTTATATAATATCCACTTTATTATTTTAATAGAGAATTAAACATTTATTATTCCGAGTAATCTTTAAATGAAAAATATCGCGTTATTAAATTATAAAAAAATTGTGTTCTATTTAAAATACTTTTCTACGATACGTTCTTTCTTTTTTTCCTTTCTTTCCCTCTATTTGCATAGCACATCTTATTAATAAAATATTATACTTAAATATTCGCATTATCTTCTACATTCAGGTCATAATTCTTTGTTTTATCTGCATATTTTACATTCGTTGCACTACGTTTATGTGTCGATCGAATATATCGTCTTTTCTATCACGCGACAATTTTAATTTTCCAACTTTAATGGAATATTTCTGAAATAAAGCTATATACGCAGATATATATGCTTATATTTTTGTTTATTTAAAATGTTTTTATTTAGACGTCGGTTCCTCAATGTATTTACACAAGTCATTACTCTCATTTTCTAAGCGAAAATCTCAAAATCAATATAATCATGATCTTCGATATTTTTACATCTTCGAATTTTCGAGGGATAATCCTTAACCGCTCGAGAATCGTCTCGCTCATACAAAATCATAAATAATTCGTGACACATCCGAAGGAAGAATACTCTTCCGGCGAGATCTTTTTCCCTGCAAAAAATATTAGACCACACTTTCATGAGTTGTTTCAACATTTTCTACTTAGACAAGAATAACCAACTAAATTGAATTAATTAGACGCTCTTCTAATTTATTAAAAATGTATATCAATTATGCTTCAGAAATACTTTCTTCTTCACTTTTTGATGTCATTATCTTATTTTTATTTTACGTAGCTTTAATTATGTAATAAATAAACTTTAACTATGTGATTTATGTAAAAAGAATATTAATTTATAATGTTTGAAATAACATAAGAAACTTGGAATTTTTACAATTTAGTTTCGGAGATACTTGCATTTTTATTAAAATTGCACATAAATTTTTCATTGTCCAATAGACATAAAAATAATTGAAGCTCTTTTTTTAATACATACAATTCTTATAGATTTTTTATGAACATTTGTTTTTGAACATATATATCTCTTTCATTGAATTACAATCAACAAATTTTAAAATATTTTATAGGAAACTGTTTTAGATAAAAGTTTTGTTTTAGAAGGATATCCTGTGACATGGTTCTATTGGCACTCTTCAGTTTTGTTCTAAATAGAGACTTTTTTCGAGATATTCACTTTTATATTCATAAAAATAGAACCTTATTTTTTTCAATCTTCTTTATAATTTTAAATCTAAAAGAGATAGATTTCAAAAAAATCATGTAATTCACTAGATATTTAATAATTTATTTTGTTATATTGTAATATGAAAAATTATTATACTTCATTGTAACATTACTGATTAATTTCAGCGGAAAAATGAAATAAATTATTTAATTGATATTAATTTTGAAAAATCTCATATTATTCCTAATAATATGTATTCGTATTGAATACACATATGATATTACATTTGCATATGACATATTGTTATATGCAAAGCAATAAGGATTTGTTAATGCGCGCATTTTAATGTGCACATTATTAAATTATGATAATGAAATATATATATATATATATATATATATATATATATATATAAAATAATATATAAGAAATTTAATACTATTAATTATTATTATTATTATTTTATATTTATTATTATTTTTTAATAGTATTAAATTTCTTATATATTATTTTATATATATATATATATATATATATATATATATATATGTATTTCATTATCATAATTTAATAATGTGCATATTAAAATGCGCACACTAACGAATCCTGAGAAGGTTGTGGAGTATTATTTATACAGAATAAAAACCGTCTCACTCATTTGTCAAGTATAGGTGACCGCGATATGTTTCATCGCATCGTGTTATTTTACTGCTACGCCTTTTACGTGTTTCCCAGTATCACGTCAAACATGCAATTTAACGATAGTTTCCGATTACTTGTTCGAATTTGATCATCTTGCGGCGTATCTGTACAGAATGTTAATTCGACGCACGTTAGTCCTCCGCAGGGACCAATAGTTTCGTCCGAGCCATTCCCTCCTGAATTAGCGAGTGTATTCTAAAGGGTCATCCACCCTCTCCTCTCCCTCCCCTTTCCTACCCTCCCCCGCCGCATCTACACCCACACGTGGGCCACTGCACGCTCGCGCATCCACACGTCGGGTGTTGAGACGCGCCTGGAATCGGGTGACAATAGACGCGTCGAGAAATTGAGTTGGCACTGATTAGACATTGCCGGCATGCCGTCGTACCGAGGTGGGGTTCGTTGGAATCTACCCGGGCATACCCCGGGGAGTCCAATTCCGCGCCTTGGAGGCCGCGTCCGATATTGCTCAAGACTTTAAATCAAGCCTCGGGAGTCCGCGGTGCTCGGGAGCATCGTCGGTCGAGAACGGACAACGAAAGGAACGCACCGCTTGGAATTAAACGCATCGCGTTGCGGGAAATGAGTTTCGCAGCGTGGGATATCTCGAATACCGCGCGAGCTACATATTCTGATATGTCTTTGCAAATCTTTCGCTTCTTCCTGTGCACAATATAAAGTAATTCCGAAAGAGAGATAGATTAAACTCGAATTTCTAACATGAGACACAGAGGTAAATGTTTGATGCTACAATTACTGATTTAGTTCGATTAATTAATGATGCTCTCTTCAATACTGTTGAACTCGTACTATATATTTAACTTTAGACAGAAGTATTAATTAAGACATGGATCTCTTTTTGTTAGATTTCTTTTATTGAGACATTTATATTCGAATCAGATAGATTAGATAGGACAGATATTGATTATATTTTTTATGTAGAAATAAAGAAGACACTATCTGTTTTTTTTTATACTAATTTAGGTAGACCGATTTTTTATTTAAATGTGTGATTTATCATCTATTATTATAAGTAAGAAGAAGAAAGACAAGTATGACTATGAATTATACAATTTCAAAATTTTTTATTTCAATCATGTCAATCGCAAGTCTATCCTACGTGTTATATCGCGTTAAATCGTTGCATAATTCCTATATTCCTATATTCCATAAACTGCATTGAGTTGCTTCCAACGTTATCAATTTTGTGCAGATACTGGTTGCACGCTGCCAGAATATTATCGGCCCTTTCGGAAATTCTGACGAACGAAGCGCTTCGGGCAGTTCTCATATTTTCAAGCTTTGCATTCGGCAGAACATGCGGTCGTTAAATACTAGCCATCGATCAATGTGACAATTTTTTGGTTTATCGAAAATGTTTCGAATTGTTCAAATAATTTTGCGCGGATTGACGCACATGATTGTTTCTTGCAATATTTATACATCCGTTCATGCTAGGAATTAATGTCGCTATGACATTCAAAAAAGGAAAATTTTTCTTTATTAATATTTTCCTAGTACATTTATTTATTTTGATAAAAGGAGAAAAATTATTGATATATGAATGTCACATAAGATAAAAATATTAAAAAAGCGAAATATTTTGCCGCAAGCAAAGATGAAAGCTTTTCGCTGTTTTTTAACTTTTGTTATTAATGAATAATAAGATCACTTTAAAATGACGTCGTTGTAAAGAGCGCCGATGGTTTCCACGCACGAAATTTAATTATCACGTACTTGCTCCGTTTACATCTGTGTGCAGCACTCTTTGTAACGTATAGGTCGCTATAGATTATAAGGGTCCACATGGAAGGAAAGTCTTTTAGGTCTTGTATGTTGATAAACCTGTTTACAATCTGCTTATGCTTTTACCTTTAATGTGCTTGCAATTGCACAAATTCCCACGTTGTTTGACATATGTATCGCTTCGCAAATATATAAGGAATACATGGAAAATACCATGTACACATATGCTTCACAAATTCTGCTGCACCAGAATGTTGAAATCTATGCACTTCACATTTTAAATTAGGTAAACCTAAAATTATTTGTCTAGTTGGTCTTCATAATCTTAAAAATCTAATTTTTCATTTTTTTACTGTGTAAATCCGCGACCTCCGTATTTATGTTTGCAAAAATCTTTAATGGCAGTTTTATAATATATATATATATATATATATATATATATATATATATTTAATAAAAATTTAATAAAAATTTAATAAAAGTAATTTAATATTTTTAATATGATTAGCGCAGCAATTAAATGTATGTGTGCAGCGCAACAATTTCTCAAGATAAAGTTTACATCGGAAAGTGACAAATAAAAAATTTAATTTTAATACACAATACAAATTGCAAAAAAATTTGATTATATAAAATTTTATCTATAAATTTAATTTAAATATTAAATATAAAAATTAATATTTGAAAAATCCATCTCTCTCTTTCTCTTTCGCTTATTCTGATGTATTACATTATTAAATAATATTCATATTATAATTATATGATTTTTTCTGGAAAGATTCAAAACGACGAGAATCGAAAGGTCTCAAATCTTTTTATTTTCGTGATCCTCGTTGACGTGAGCTATACATGACCTTTCTTATGCGCGCATTATATATATTATATCTGGTACGATATGAGAGAGCATGAGCCGTAGAGAGCACGGGCCGAGGGATCAGTAAGCTCGAGAAAGATAACCCTGCGGCTCGAACCCCCAGCGTTATGCCGATAACGGAAACCCGTTTCCGTAAACCAATGTTCTCCTCGGACCCTTTGGGAGTCAGTACGTAATCTATTTCGGCCCTTACGAGGATTACGCGGATTTTACTGTGTTCGCCTTGCGACGAGAAACTGTCCCCATGCTAACTTATATATACGTATAGGTGTGGCCGCGTTACTCTCGCACGGAGAATTAAATTCCCTTCGTCCTGGCTTATGCATGGATTTGAGCAATATCGAATTTATGCTTTCGAACGTGGTCGTAATAACAGGCAGGATCTGCGAGTTTTCATAGCATACATATATATAATAGATCTTTTATAACAATCGAGGTTTTAGTATATAAACTTTTTTAATTCCTAAATGAGAATTTTTAAAAACACATGCAAAGTATGCAATAATATACATATATATGTTAAATTAATATGTAATTATTTTTATAGAACGTATTTTTCTTGATTTCTAAAAAATTAGTTCAAAATTAATTAATTCTTTTAAAAAAATAATATTAAAATTGTTGTTTTATTAATAATTAAGAATAATAAATCATAAAACTCTTTTATATGAAAGAGTATTTGATTGAAAGCATTTATTTATATTTCAATAACTTTCAATAGATATTTATGATTCTATTTAAAAAAAATTAAGAAGATTTAAGAAAATTTATAGTTGAGTTAAAAGCAATATGCTTTGTTTCAGAAATAATTGTTTTAGGTAAAAATTCCATATACTTAACGACATGCATTTTCATCATTATCGAATTTTATATACTATATAATGATATGCCATTAAAAAATAAAATTCGATAATAAAAAAGACTTAAAAATATTGCATGGAATCTAACTGAGCGCACGTGGCCATCCTCACTTCTATGAATTCTAGGATTCTTGAGAACATGAATCCCGAGATTCTTGGCAGCACAAATCCTTGAATATGGATATAAGGAGAGTTAGGCTCCGTGGTCAGCGGCCTACCATTCCATATAATTCTGGACATATCCCGGAGAGCGCATACCTCTCGCTTCAAATTCGAATCTGTACTTTGGCACCGCTTGGCTCTCCTGAGATTGCAGCTGTCTTGAGAATCTTTATAGATTAAAAGATAAATAAAATATCAGCCGAAGTAAGAAAGCGCGGATATTCATTTTTCGATGCATTAAGAAATTGATAATAATTTCTGATTAGATGTTATAATCTTCTTATATAGAATCACACATAGCAATGTCATTTCGATATTCTGAAATTATGGAATGTTTTGAAATTTTAATAAATGAATTAATAAATAGACTTAACAGGAATTAATAAATATAGTATATATATATATTCGCGAAAATCAATCGCATTGTATTCTATCTATTGGAACTTGTTATTCGTTCAGGGGATTGTGCATGAGGGAAAAATTAGAGTAAAAAGAAAAAAAGTGTCGGGTTTCGATGTGTCCCCAAAGTTTCGCTGAATAGCAGCGGGCACGACGACACTCGGATTCCCCCGATATGTTTGGAAATCGTATTTTTTCTACGGCGACAGTTCCGAGCCGGCTAACAGAATCCCGAACTTTGGTACGGCGCCAAATTATTATCCACTGTGCTTTACATTGCGCCGATCGGCGAATGCGACGACAGTGAGTATAACCTGGTTTTCGCTCAGTCGCCTGCACGAAAAGTTGCCGAAACTTTCGAAATAAAAAGAATCGGATTAAATTATCACTTCGTTTCTCGCTGCGCGAATCGGGTCGTCTTTCTTGCGCAATTTTTCGCGAAGACAGCAAGTTCGATCGCAATTTTATTACTTAAAACGTTTTAGTTATTTGAAACGTCATACATGTATAACAAACTCGATTTATTTTCTTTTATAATGAGAAAACTGTTATAATATGAAATAAAATATTAGAAAGAAACTTTTCGATTATTAAAAAATTAAGAGAAGGAGATCAAAAGGGCACTCGAGTTGAGCACGGATGAAATAAAAGTGCATGATTAAAGAATAATATTGTAAGTCTAAAAAAAAATCAATGCGAGTTAAATGCGAATGAACGCATACTTAATGTATAAAAGTATATAAAATATAAATTCCTAATTTAAACTTGTTTAAAATTATCTGTTCTTCAAATTGAAATATTTCTCTATATTATATATATCCTCACATCTATATTTGAGCTCTTTAATCTTCATCTATGTTTGAACTCCATAAATCTCTTTTTATCTTTTCTATTCTTTACTATATTATAATATCATTTTTAAACAATGTATTCAAAAATATAAGACAGATTATAATCAATTGATATAATTGAGTTTTATTCAAGCCATAAAATTACTCAGTTATTTGTGAATGTTTAAATTTGTCAGAGAGAAAAGTATAAATAATAATATTCCTTTTATTCTTGATTAAAGTAATTTTTTAGACGTGACTATTTTAGCTCTATTTTATTTTCATATATTTATCTCGAATCCGATACGTTCCCGATTCAAAGCGCTATTACGCGACTTACTTAATTTAAATTCACTAATCTAGCGATACTAATTACCTCGCCCGAAAGGTTCTGAAGCGTCTTCGGCTGTATCTCCGGTTCGTTCCACTTTGGAAAGTTCCCATTGACAATTAATCAGCAGTTCGGAGGAACTGCGCGACAAAGCGTAGAATAGATGATAGGTAGGTAGGTACATACATACATGCATACATACATACATATATATATACATACATACATAGATGAGTACGTTCCTCGCGGTGTTGAAAGCGTAAATTCTCCGCCAAGCGCCGGGCGCAGCGCGATGTTAATAAATGGCACGGTGGATAGCGCGTAGTTTACGGGAAGGCTCCATAAATGCCGCGGACGAATCGTGAATGAGATTAGCCCAGTTCCACGCTGGTCCACGAAATTTTGTGAAACTGTTACGGCCGCCGCTCGTCGAGATGGAAAGCAATATTGCAAATCCTATCCCTCTTTCTCCGTTCCGCCCCCTCACGCTTTTATATGCAATCTGCTAGCGACGATTATACAGAGCGGCTTAGGTTTTGCGATTACTTTCGCTAATTCGGAAGAGAAAACTACGTGAAGGATTCATCGTAATATTAATTGTACATTAGAAGTTGATATCACTTGTAATAGTTTAAATAAATTGAGCTGTTTATCATGAAATTATATAATTATTATTATATATATTAATCTCGATATATTTTGATTTAACACTCTGTCTTTTCTTGCACACATATATGTTATGTTTCTTATTATAATTAAATATTTTGATTGTTCAAACGTTATTATTTTAGCGTTATTATTATTATAAGCATTAAAATTATTATTATAAATGTTATAATAAGGAAAATGTAATAATATATTAGAAATATGTTATATAACATATGAATGAAAAAGACAAAGAGAGAAAATTAATAATTTTATATATATATATATATATATATAGGTATTAGAAGTTTTTATTCTACTTTTGTAAAAAAGTATATTGCAAACCGTACGCATTTGAATGCCAATGATTTTATAAAATTCATAATTAATATTGCAAAAACATAATTAGGTTTATTTTCAATTTCTCTAATTTTTTCGATATCGATTTTATGATTCGCTGCTGGCAAAATAACGTCATGTCAAAAACTTGTACTACATATTTTACAAATAAACATACAATGCCATCACTTACTATATGTGGCATCCAATTTTATGTGTGCGAATAAAATTCGTTTTGATATTACTCTTCCAATACCATGAAACTTGATGTCATACGCTGTTCGTTGACCCACAAGAGATTAAATTGCAAAAGCTTTTCATACTGTGTGACAACAGAAATTAATGCAATATACTTCACGATTAAAAATTCGCCGATACATTATTATTCCTGCAGTCAGAAGCTGAAAATGTAATTATAAATTTACAAAGTGAGAAAAGTAATATCGATTGCGATTAAAAAATTGTCTTTTTTCAAATAATAAAAATTGTTTTCGAGTTAATAAACTTAAGATAAGAAAATATATATAAAACTATAATAAGTTACATTATAGAAGTAATCTTACCGTAATCAAAATCACGCAAATTTCATAAATTATCATGAGATCTCTAACAAAAATTATTCGTTTGTTAGAGCTATAAATATGCACCTTGTTTCGTTCGTCATTTATAGTCATTAGTTTTTATATTGCTCGCTCTAACAATGCGTTCGTGCGCGCTATCAGTCCCTACGTACGTACACACGCGATTCATCTGAATTGGCTTCGTTATGCCAGCGGGACCTCAATTCCCAATGCGATACGAGAGCCAATTTGTATCCTCCGGTGATCTGCCGCATCTATCGTAGGCTACATTGGTAGGCAACGTGGATGCCATCTAATGATCGCGATCGACTGCGTCCCGTCAGATTATAAACTTTCACGTAACCTACGTACGCATGCAAATACGCGTAGCATCCTCATGCGTCACGCACAAATGCTTCAAGTACGGGACGCCGATTTCGTACGCGACTATCGTTCCAATTCCTTGCCGCGCACAGTCGACTCGACCGAACCGAATATCGATTCATATCCGCAAAGGGATTTGCTGTATCTATATTGGAGCTTCTCTATGAGAAGCTGTGTATCGTGTGTAAACGATAATTTATAAATTAATGCATTTAATATGCAATGAGTAGTGTTACGATTAATTATTTTTTTTTGCACGTGATTAATGTAAAACATATCGAAATCGAGAGAAATTTCAGAAATTACGCCTTTGTCTCTCTTTTCTAAATTATGTTAATTTATGTTAATTATTTTATAAATAATTTATGTTAATTATTTCATAGATAATTAACATGAATTAACATAATTTAGAATAAATATATTATTAGAAATATATTAATTAGAATAAATATATTAATTATTTTATAAATAATTTTACAATCAAAAAATGTGTAACTCTCTTTTTCTTTTTCGACAATAAATATTACTTGGGAATTATATACATTTTATATTTATGCATGGAAATATTTATAGACTATCTTCAAAAGATAGTCTTCAGGTTTTCTCAAAAAATTTCAAATATATTATAGATAGTACTATGTTTTAGAAAATCAATTTGCAATCTTGTTTCTCATCATTATCGTTTAATAATGTTTCAGAGTCACTATATATTGGATATTCCTGGAAAAATATAATTTAAGACTCTCGCGTCGGAATTTTAAACCTTTTGTGTATATTTTTCACATTTCTCGAGCCGTAAACCTTTCGCGTTTTGCATCCCGATATCGATTATTGCATTTGCATAAAGCGTCTTCCTTACGAAAGAAAAATAGAGTGGATGCCTGTATAAAAACGTTTTCCTCATCCGAGTTTTTCCTCCCAAGTTACGAGATGCAGATGAGTATAGCGCGATATAGCGCCCTCGGTGCATTTTCTTGTTGCATCTCCGTCGTTGCGCTCCGTATACGCAACCGGATCGATATATTCGCAAGGGGATTCACGATATCCGATCAAGCCTGTCGACGAGATACCGTCGTGCGCGTCGACTCCACCTCGCCCGCAGTTTCGCAGCTCCCACGGATTTTCGTTTCACTTACAGGGATTGAGGAACCTGTCTTACAACCAGGGTTACGATCCCGAGCTCGGATGAAATTGTGATTTCCGGATGCCGGGACATTTTGAATTGTTTCCTTTTGAAGAACGATGTGGAGAGGTCGTGTAAATGTTAAAAATGTGAGTGGTTGCACATTTGATAGATGAAACAATTCAATAAAAATTTGATTTTAATTTTTCGAAATCTTCTGTCATAATTCTAAAAAGTTTGAAATTATAAAAAGAAATTTAAAATATACTTAATATATTTAAATTCTTTTCACTCATATTTATAGCATGAAAAAAATAATAATTAATAATTTTCTTAAAACTTAATGTCAAATAGTTTGGACCCCAAAACTGCATCAAGCATGAACTACATGGAGTAATTATTTCTTTTAGCTTTTTAATAAAGTGTATAATTTATAGAATATTTTTTTTATCGTTTCTTCTTAACAATATATATGTATCTTCTCCCAATATAGAAGTCAAGGATCTCTCTGTATCCTGTTGAGTTTATAATACAAGTTTTAAAAGAGATCGTGAATAGATGCATTGATAAAAAGCTATTATGTAACGACTCCTAAAAAATACATTAACATGCAAACTTTCCTCATTATCTATAATGCTTAATGGGCACACGTTGCTTTTGCATATTAACGGACAATATTATGCAGTCCATTTATTCTTACTATAATAAGGACGGAATTATTTTAATAACTGAGCTACAAAAGAACGATAACAACAATCTTTTATAGAGTTTTTACAAAACATAGCTTGTGCTTTAAATTAAAATGCTAAATAAATATATAATGAACACGATATCTTTATAAATATTCTAGAAAATGAAATATAAAGATAAGTAAGATGTAAATAAAAATAAAGATAAGTAAAATAAATTATACGATACCTTTCTCTCTTTTATACGATGAAATTAATTTTTATTTAATTTCTACTGAAAAAAAGTTAAAAATAATATGAATATAATTCAAGCGCCAGTACTTAATGTAATTAGTTTCTAGAGAATTGCAATAAAATTATAATTATACAGTGAGTTAAACAGAGACGAGATCAAATAAACGTAACGTGTGCATGTGCTCTGTGAATCCATGTGTACTTGTCGTGACGTCATCGTAGAATTAAAAGAAAGTGACAGATATATGTACGCGTATGGCATGATGAACACGCCAGAAATGCTAAACCCACTGCGGCTTCCGGCGACAAGCTTCATTTACTAGATGAAATCGACGGTAGCGGAAAGTGCCGTCGTTGCCATCGGCTGCTCCAGGAAGTAATTGACTCGGAGATGAGCAGTCATATGGTATACGCGGATCATCGGGACGTGTTCGCGTCTCGCGGCATCTGGCAGATGCGCTCGCGTGCGGAAGCAAGTTTCTAATTTATTTAGTTTGTGCGCCAAACAAGAGTTATGCCATCGCACCTTGACTCGTTATCTCAATAAGGCCCTCCATAAACACGCGCGTGAGCGTAAGCTTCCTGGCAAGGCAAGACGCCTGAAGATCCGTGTGTGTGCGTGTGCACGACAGCTTGAGAGGAGAAATCCTGAGTGATGTCAGTCGCGTTAAAAGCGTTTGCGAGAAAAGGCGAAATGAAAGCAAACGTGTATATTATGCAGCAATCAAATATTACGAAATACACTCTTTCGCCTTTAAAAAAAAATCCCATCAATAAAAATATAGATTTTTGTACGTGTAAAGTTTTAAACCTTATTTCTTAATCTTATTAAGAATGCGCATTCATTATTGCGTCATCATTTTTGAATATATGCTATCGTTTTTAATTATATTGGAGTTAATTTTTAAACATAACATTAAATTCGCATGAAACGAATTGCTGCTACAATTCACTGGTTAAGAACATAAGTAGATCGTATAAATATTTTCTCAATCAACCGTGAAATTTCTGCGATAATATATTTAATGCATTTTCCGTCGAAATTTAATGTGTCGGTCGCGTTTCGTTATTTCACATGCCACAAGAATCCGCTCTATATTTTTCATCACATCAAATATTTCGACGGCAATGAATGCCACGGAAGCAATAACGTGCTATCGGGATGCAAACGCCAAGGAAAAATATTCTAAGCAAGATAGAAAACGGATATCGATGAGTTGTGAGGATCGAGCTGGCAGGACCACTACCGAAAAATTCCGTTGATATTCAATGGGCCATCACCGGAATTCAATAGTTGTTTGATACAGTTTGCCGGAATATTACATCAAAATTCTGTAACCAATTTTCATGAAATTGCGATTACATATATATCGTTCGCAGAAAAAAATTCCCTAAAATACGATATGATAATAACGATAATTTGCAGAGAAAATAGCAATATATAATGCATGATTAATGCGCAATTAACGCTTCGAAATTAATTTATGCGATCAAGAATTTCATCTCTATAATGGACATGGAAGCAAAATTTCCAAAATTTATGATAAAGTTGAAGAAATCTATCATATATATAGATTTATTAATTATATATCTGTTGTTTGTATTTAAAAAATGAAGAAAAAGTGATAAGTTAACATTACGAAATTTTATCTAAATTATAATGCAATATAATGCCTGCAAAATGTAGTATATATCATCGTCGAAAAAACTTGCAAAGATCGTGGCTTCGATTTTCCATTCAACGGATAACAGTGAGTGGCACGCTACTTTATAAAACTCCTTATATAACATGATAATAAAATGTGGAAGGAAAATGTAGGTGTAAATGCGCAACCATGATATGCGAAAATACGAAACGTCACGGCAGAGAAAAAGGAAAGCCGGTCACGCAGTAGATACAGACGCGTCGTGTCAGACAGATGACGGTTCTCGATATCTCAGCATCTTTCGTACCGCGCAAACTTGAGAGCCGTTCGACATTCCCTTCTCCTTTCTTTCTTATCCTATGCCGTTCGCTTTTCGCTCGACAGATATAAAAATTCAATTGCCACTCGGGCGTGAGAGGAGGCTCCGCTACTCTCTCGTATCTAGTCCGCGCCGAGAATTGGCCAATTGCCAGGCCTCGACGGAAGGGATGCCACCCCTCGGACTCGGTTTCCTCTCGCATTTTCCATTCCCATCCCCGTCCTCCCGTTGCCCGATTTTTTTTGCTCGAGCGCGCATAATCCGCAATCGGAGGCGCGCCATCGTGGTGCAACAGAGCGATTTTCGCGGCGTGTTTGCATATCGACGTATCAGTTGCCTATCTGTAACGAATTTTTATGAAAACGCTGACGCGCGAACGTAAAGCGTGAAACGCAACGTTCTGCAGAAATATTGGCGGATAGTCAATTATCGATTGTACTGGCTGCGCATCTTTTCAAAACAGATTTTGCCTTTCTTTTTCTCTCTCTTTCACTGATAAAAATCGATTTAACAAATTATTCGTTACGAAAAGAACGTGCGAACGTTGTAAAGGAAATGTTTTGAGACTAAAAATAACTTGACAATTTTTTATTGTTTCTATATTCGTATACTTTACAAAAATTAATTTTATTAAAATTCTTTCTAAAATTGTAATATCTTATTTTTAGAGAAAACAATAAATTAAATCAAATCAAATCCTATAATTATCGTGCTTATTAATTAAAACATATAAATATACTCAATAATAAAAGCACAAGGCCCTTTATGAATTATTTATTCTGAAAATTAAAATAAAATGTTGCAAAAATATATAATCAGAATTCATTATTTATAAAATCTACACGTTAAAACAATTTCTTTTTACTAATTAATGAAGCTTTTTTTAACTGTACATATAATATTGACATATAATATTTAATTAATATCATGACGTAACAGTTACGATATATTATCGCATTTAAAAAAAATGTTACATGTGCATATATCTTATCGAGCACTTATAGTTAATCCGAGATGAAAAGATTTAACGTGATTCGCGTATTTCACGAGTGTCTCGGTATCTTCGAGATGCTTCCATCGATGATACTTTAATTTAAACAAGTTGCTAATTACCGTCTCGTAGCTTCTTCTGACGATGATCGAAACAGTTCAAGCGGAAATTGCGGCGAAGACTTCATTACGTCATAAATGCGCGCGCGCGCAAGTAATTCGACAAGCGATGCTCAAAGTCGAACTTGTTACAGTGGAAGAGAGAGAATTGCGCCAGCGAATCCAAGAACATTCGGTCTTTTAGAGATGACTGACGATTCTTATCTCTACTGTGAATGGTGCACCTAACGACTGATAATGTTATAGAATCTCATTCGCGCGACTTCATTTAGCATAGATTATTCGGCAAAGTTTTCGTGACAACATAATATCATTTGGAAACAAAGGAACGGATTTCATAAAACGTTATAAAAAGAGCTTTCTAAATTTATGTCATCATAAATATGGCAGCATAAATAATGAAATAATGAATATTAAAATTACATAAACCTGGGAGATTTGAATTATTTTTACATGGCGTTGAAAATATATGATTATCATCCGCAAAAAAATAAAAAGTTTTGCAGTTTTCATGAATTTTTAAGAGAAACTGTAATACGCATATGTTATTCATATATACATACATTTGTTGCTATATATATTTAATAATAAATGATTTAACGTCACGCAAGAAGATTACAACGGTATAATATTTTGTAACGCAGTCTCGAATCATACTTCTGCATTTTCACCTCTGCGGTCTGGCATAGCTCCAACAAATCCCGGAAATCTCTAAAGGATTACTGCTGTGTGGTCGACTACGCTCTCACATGTCAGAATATCTTAAAAGAAGTACTTGCGATGGACGAACAAAGAGTTGAGCAGAAATTTTCTCAATATATACTTTGTCCTTTCCAGTCAAATAAAGATAATATTTATAATAAATATCTTTCAATATAATTTATATATTTTCACACACTGATTGTATAATGAAGCCATTAATGAAGCCACTTCAAACAAATGCGAAATGAATTGGCGCAATATGATACAACACTCTACCATTAATTTAGGAGGATTCTAGAAGTAGATTTAGCATCTTGATATTAAGGCTAATTGCGTATAAGACTTTAATTACTTTGTAATAAATAAAGATTGCTTATATTCATGAATTTATATAATAACAAAAGATTGTCGTCAGTTATCATTTATTAATTTAAAAAAACTCTACGTTTTGTTAGCATTAAATTTTATAAAAAAATATATCTCGCACTT
The DNA here is from genome assembly GCF_025532165.1 of Camponotus vicinus. Classification (NCBI taxonomy): domain Eukaryota; kingdom Metazoa; phylum Arthropoda; class Insecta; order Hymenoptera; family Formicidae; genus Camponotus; species Camponotus vicinus. The sequence goes on along the minus strand of NW_028141948.1, from coordinate 11,706,073 downwards.
ATTTGATCCTCAATTACAAGTAGCTTTTCGATGATCTCGTTGGCAATCACCTCTAAATTTAAATATACAAACCATCGATGTCAAGACTCTTTTCTCCCCTTGTAGATCCTGCGTTATATGCGCGAGGATGGAGGGTCTGTTTTGTGTGAGCTGAAGGAGCCTAAACCACTTCGACGACACGTGAGAGTCTCATCCAGCTTCACCACGACGGTGCGCAAATCCGTAAGATAGACGCATAAGCGGTCTCCGATAAGAGAGAGGCAGAAGAGGGAAAAGAAGCCTCTGGGGGAAGTGACAAAGGGGTGTACGATCAGACAGGCGATTCGGGACGCAGAAAGGACGCGAAGTGGCATAGCGCTGAATATGCGACGTCACGTTTCGTGTTCAGGATGACGCCAAATCCTCCGAGGAGGGACCGTCAGACGCTCATTCGTGCCTGAAGGAAGCATCCGTTCCGCCGCCTAGTATCATCCTGGCACCTACTTAACCCTCGACTGACTCCTATGGGATTGCTGCATCGTGTACATAAAAAGGAGTGGAAACGAGTTTGACATGACGTTCATGATGAACACGCACTCGGGAGACACTCTCTTCATATTACGTTATATTTTATGTACGAAGCGTTTACCTGCTTTGTCGAGATGCACTTTAAAATTAATGAAACAGCGCAAATAACCGTTAGATGATGCGGTATTTCGTTAGCTTCGAAACATCAGATTGTATAACAAAGAACGTTTTCATTCAAGGAGAACAGAGCAAATATAATTAATACATATATGTCACATAATTCTTTTTTTACATACATGCGCGTAAAACACAATCACCAAAAAGCTATTCGTAATTGAAGATCCGAAAATAGTATGAGATATATTTTTTAAATAAAATCAAAGTGCTAAAAAAAGCAGATTTTAATATAAGATGGAAGAAAACATTATTAAGTTACTGCAATTTTGTTTTGTACTACAGAACAATTATTAAGTTGTATTACAGATTTTATTCTGAAACGAATCACATTCATAATACAGAAGCATAATGTAAAATAACCCCAGTAATTAAAGCAATTTCTTACGGTGCAAATCAATATTTAAAAAATGTAAAGTAACTGCGAAAGTTCTTTAAAACTAGGCCAATAATAAAGCAAAATTAAATCTAATTTACAAAATAGTACTTGAACTCTTTGTAAGATATATGCATTCGAATATCGAAAGAAACATAAGAAGATATTTGATCTTTTTAGGTTAATTAATTTTCAGTTGCTTAATCATTTATTCTCAAGATCTAATAACGTGATATAAATCAAAGTACGAAAATTCATCTCATGTCAAAATTATTTTTTTATATATACACTTGATGTATATTTATATGTATTTTTGATCGCTTTTTTCAGAATCTTTTATCTCTCTATATCTAAACATCTTAATATTTATTTCATATTTTTGTATCTCTCGTTTTTCATCTCGAAAAGATTGCTCTTTTTCAAGTTGCGCTTTATATAAGAATTTTCTTAATTGATTTCCTTCTTGAATCATCTCCGAAAATCTCTTGTCACTATATAAATTCATGAATATAGTAAGCATAAATATAATAATCTTCTTTACTTTTATTCATAGACATTTGTTACAAAGATAATTAAAATTTTATATACAATTGGCATCGATATCAAAATGCTATATATTTATATGTTAATTAAAAGTAAAAATAGTATTTCAGAAAAATACACTATTCAAATAAAATTATTATACGTAAGAAATGCCAAAGCTTTAAGTCTCTATTTGATATTATTTTACGTAACTCTCATCTGCCTTCTGAAGGACTGTATATGCCATGCTTCATTGCTGCATGAACGCAAATGAGTGCATATACTTGTGGCGCCAAACCATGCATGATCCTATGGGATGCGAGCTCGCGTCGAGTATCATGCAGCTTTGTGTGGAGCGTCCTCGAAGCATATCGGGTTTATAGATCGTGAAGTATCGATTCTGCTCGCTTCGATATGCACGGTGTGTAAAAAGTTTTCTGACTGATAAAATCGCCCGAGTGTTACACGATCGATCGCAGAAGGGGCGAACACTTTTTTCTTCGCTCGTAGAACAGCGCTTGTGAAATACGCGCAAAAACAAACACGTGATATATTCCGACATAATACATACGTAATTGCGTTCTTCTTTCGATTGTTATTCACAACGTTTTATTATTGAATAACATTTCATATATGTGAGATGTTAAACCCGATAATGGCCTATCTATTTACCAATAATTATTGAACGCAAACAATTTGTTGTTTATTATTCGTATTATGATTAAACTTTAAATAGCGATTGTTAAATAATGTTTGTTGACATTAAATGATCGCAATGCTGGACTGTAAATTAAATTCTTTCTATTAGTATCTCTTTCTTTTACTAAAAATGTATATATAATTTATATATTATGATTAAATTTATTTATAATTAATTTAATTAAATTAATTTATATATAATTTATCATTTTCTAGTATCATTTTTTTATATTTTTCTGCTTTCAGATTTTCTAGTATCATTTTTTATATTTTTCTACCTTCAGTTTTTCCTTTTTCAATTACCAAAAATCATTAAAAAATATTTATTATATATTATAATTATATGAATTTTTTGTACTAGTATGCAAATATTTGTTCTAATAAGCAAATAATGAGCAAACGTCATTAACATTATTTATGTTCTATAAGATTCCATCATGTATGCAAATTTGAAATTAAATGAGTTCTTTAAAAATTACTGGTTACTAAGTTTAAACAGTTAGTAATTTTTGTATGTATATCCTGAGAGCCAAATATGTTACGATTACATATGCAATGTTACATATGCGCGGAGTGTGCAAGCGGCGAATGTCTAAATGTCTAAATATGCGCCGTTTTCTAAAATCCTTCTTTCTCTTTCTTCGTCTATGATAATTTTTCTCATAAATTTTTGCTCCGTGCGCTTATCTTTTCGAAAAGATTGTAAGGAAGCGATTTATCTTGGCTCATGTCATCGTATTTCTTTTTCGGAAATAGTGTAGGTAATGATCGTCGCATGTCATGGAAAATGTCACCTTCCCATCACCGCCGTTATTAGAATAAAATTAAGGAACATTAAGAAATGTTTAACGTTATCATTACGATGAACATTATCGCCTCCATCTGATAATATATTGAGACTATAACTTTTATTATACGAATTTAAAAAATTTAAGAGAATATTATAATAATTGTTATATAATAAAAAAGATTTACGACCTTTTTTATTAGCCTTTCTTATTGCTTAATTGACAAAAAAATTTTGCTCGACGCAAGAAATAATTTACGTTTATCAGTATAAGTTAATATCTTAATTTCCGGAACGCTTATGAATTATTTTGGATCTAATCTAAATGAGAAGTTCATAATTTTCTAGAGAATCCAAAATGTCAGTCTCAGTAACGGACGTGCGCACACATGCAATCTCCAGAGAATGCACCTTGTATAACAAAGCAGTTTACACGTGGGACGCGACTGAGAAGTCATCTCGGAAAGCTTCATTAGACAGAGGAGTTTTTGCAGCTGCTATTTAATATGTTTTACGAGAAAATTTTTGATACGGTACTTGACCTGTTTTCATCATAATTGCTTACACACATGTGTCTTTGAATTAAATAGCTCCTCGCGTTAATTCGATTATGGATAATGCGAGCAAAAGAAGTAAGAAATAAGACGTACAAGATCGCAATGGATACGATCTTAGGAAGATATTGGCCACGAATGATAAGATTGCTGTGCAAGATATTTTCGGAATTTATTTATGAAAAATATATAAACCATCAGTACGCGCGAAAGTAGGGGTGCAGTAACATTGCATGAAGTGCGCGAGAATGAACACGAATAAGGCGAGAGACATGTGCAGATGTGTATGTGTGTGCGCGAGCAAGAAGTGAACGAGAGCGGAAATAAGGGGCGCGAAGAGAGTAAATAGCGTGAAGAGAGGAAGAAAGAGGGTGGCGTCGAACGCGAAGCGGAGGGACGAAAGAGCGAGAACTGGATAACGGTATGACCCACATTTGGCCTACGGGTCACAGTAGACTGGGCTATTGATTCAGTTCGCTCTTAAACACAGCCTCCGTTTCAATTCGTTTGACCTCTTCTCTTTCTCTCCCGCTCTCTCTTTCTCGATAATTGCGATTCTTTCCCTGAACATACATAGAGTCCGAATGATGAGCCATTGAATCGATAATTATATCCGGTCTATATATTCGTAAAATAGTATTTCACTGTTAAAAAAATTTCATTTTTTGAATTCTTTATATTTTTATACTATTTCACAGACGACTAATGTCTATGTAGATATTAAAAAAAACATCTAAAGAATATCTGTGCATATATTTTAAACATTTTCTAGATTATTATTTTAATAAACTTTTTCGACAGATGTATTTCATAATGTGGAATTAATATATTTCATTCATCAAAATTTTATAATAAAATAAATAATAAAAAAATACGTGAAAAATGGATTTGAAGACACAATTAGATTCTTTTCAAAGTACACAACGAGTGGTAAAACCACAGTTAATATAATCACATTTAATATAATCACATTTAATTCCTAAAGAATATATTAGGACATTTATTAAATTTCTTCAACAATATATGTATTTTTATCATATTAACTATGTCATGTCGTGTGCGTCTGGGTGTGACATTACATACTGATATATATGCATAAAGAATTTTGTCATCGAGAGATGCATACACAGCTTACCATCCCTACAGAGGATGCGCACGCTCACGCGCATGTGAAATTCAGTTTTCGTGAGCACGATGAAAGGCAAAAAGTCACGTTCGTCTATCTCCAGCTTTTCTTTCCAAGCAGGGACGGTATTTTCGGGCAGATCGGGAGATTAAATATTCAGCCAGATCCATTTGATCGTTTCGCGAAGTTTGGCGAACGCTCGGTTCTCACGCTGCTCATTTCGAGGGAAGTTACTTTCGACGGTAAGAAAAATAGTTATCTTTTTCCCTCCTTTTTTTTCCCTTTTAATACTTTATCCGCCGAAAATTTGTCACTTGCGTTTGGCACTTTGGCGCACTCGGTCCACGTGAAAATCTTTCCACGAACCGTCGACGGCAGTGGACCCGCGCTTCGTGTCACACTGCAATTGAACCACTTAGCTACTTTGCGAACGTTGTACTGCTAACCACCTGACGTGTCCCAAATTAAATAGAGGAAAAAAACCCACGGAAAGTTTAACTCTCTCGCGAACCGAGCCGTTCCGTAAAAATAAAGCTTATTAACACGGGATTCTCCTTCTTCGCTGCTTCCGGAATGGTTAGAAAAACAGTCGGCAGCGTCAAGTTTCCTCGTCGTTAAAACTACCTTTAGACTATTCGTTTAATAATGTTACTATAAACTCTGAGCGGACTCAAATACACGTTTTAAGCACGCCAACTCCTGTTTCCCTTCATTTTTAATATACTACTCGTGCTTTTCTCTTTTAACAACCTACTAATTTTTCATTAAATTGAAGGGAAAATCAAAGATGCACCGTAAAATGCTATTTTCTTTGCATTTATGTCAAAACGCTATGTCATTTGCATATTATACTTTTTTGTAAAAATTACAAATTATATAATTAGATACCTTGCAATTTAAATCCTATTCTCTATCCCGTACATTTATACTTGTTTGCATAATATGAAATATTTCCGAATAATACGTTCGAGTTGCGCTTAATTAGATAATGATAACAAAATAAAAATAGTGTTTATATTGTAGAGACAATAGCGATCTTGCTAAAGTAAACAACGTCCGTTAAAACAAAACTCAGACTAGCATCCGCGTACAATTCACGTACGTAATATGCTACGCTATTTATATTATAAACTGCATGCGTCATAAACATGATAAACAATATTAAAGTAATACGCTTTGGATAGCGTGTATAAATAACGCACGCGGTCAATTTTCGCGTAGCGGCAGCGCGAAGGCTTGTAACAGCAACGTTACAGCATCAGCTCTCTGTAACGTAACCTGTCGTTTCGCGTAACGCGCGAGCGTTAACGTAACTCCCGCCGCGTCGGAAAATTCAATTACGAGATAAAACTCGAGCGAGGATTTATCGCGTGATGGCTCAGGGTGGCGGATTATTCGTAAAATAAACTCGTAAACGTACCGGCGCGACGACAAGTGCGACGCACGCGAAATCGCGCATACATCAGCACGGCCGGGTCACTTTGACGCTACAATTATAATGAATCAGTTCGCAAATGGACGGAGTGATAGAAACGTGGCCGGATAATCGATAGGTTTGCCGTTGAATCGCTCGAATATCTACCAATACTGCTATATGTCGAAGCCGAGAGAATTTGGGGAAAGGAGGGATGGAGAGCTCGTATCTCAATCGAGTATTTTCCAGTACGTAGCCGACCGACAATTGCATACATGCGTTTGCTAATTTGTTAATTAATGACTGAGCATATAATTGCGATAGTACTTACGAGGTTATTACGATATTATAGAAAAACGCTTTTTCTATTAATTTGATTTAAGAAATTAATATTTAAATACTATATTAATATTTAAATATATTTTAATTTTAATATTAATTTAATTATAATATTTGTCAAATTGTATTAATGGAAACATGTGTGTATGTATTCTCTATTTATATTATACTAACATTAATTCTGACAAAAATAAAAATTGTATATATATGTATAGATTTAAAATTCTGTTTTTATATTTTTACGAGCTTACGCAAAAATAAAATGTATTAAAATAAAAGGATCGAAAATAATATCGTGTTTTTCAAACTTAATAAAAATTTTGAAAATCGAAGACTGAATTTTTAGGATCCTCTCTTACGCGATCATGCTACATGTGGTTATGCAACAATTCGCCGCTGTTCATTGATTTCAATTACCGGGCTAAAAATATTTGCTCTCCTGGCTATTGGCAAATTTACCGTTAGATCGATACAGTTATTCGCTGACCGCGTAAAACGCGATACTTGCGGAATAAAATCCGGTTTTGAAACTAAATTGTTCTTAACGTCTGACTTTAAAGGGGAAACACAAGTGCGAAGTTTGTTCCCTCGACTTGCTAAATTTGATTTATAAAATTGGATATGTGGACGATAAAATCGTAAACATTATCGTTTACTGTATAAATCTAATCAACAGTTATCTTATCAATGGTTTTTATATTATGATATATATATATGAGTGTAAATAGCGAGAATTTTAAACTAATTTCTCTTTGTTGTTGCTATTATTTAAATAACAACTTTTTTAATAAATTTCGATTTTTTAAAATAAAAATTTGGTGAAAAGATTTATTGCAACATTCGATTATCGAGTCTGCATATTTGAATCTGCAATTAAGTCGTTTTCAAACCAACGTTTACTTGTTAATAAACTAGAAAATACTATTTTAATATTATTATATTAATATTAATATTATTATATTTTAATATTATTTTCTTTAAATATACAGCTTATAATAAAGAATTTTTTGTAATTCGATAGCTCTTATTAAGAATATAAAATTTTTTTAAATATTTTTAAATCGCTATTACATTTAGATTTCTTAGAGACAATTTACATAGATATATGCGCATGCATTAATATGATTCAGCATAATGCATATTCGCATTTTAATTATTATAATGCTATGAATACGCAAATAAAACCACGATACATAGCGACCATATCATGTTAACGAGGTGCCTTGATTAAAGCAACCGTACGTTCCAATCAGCAATATAAATTATTAATTCATTCGCACCACAGCAATGATTATCAATTGGTTGACAAAACGTGAATATTTGTTTCTTAAGAAAAATTCGCATCCGAAAAATTATACGATACATGATACATATTCACAGAATTTTGTTTCATTAATAATTGTTCATTATAAATTTATTTCCATGTATTATAATCTATTAATTTTATCAATTGATGAAGTTTTTTAATTTTATCTGTCATAAATTTATCTTAGAAGAACCAGCTTATTTTAATCGATAATAAAATGTAATCTTAGTTTCTAAATTTTCGGTAAAAGAGACCTATATTCGAACGTACGAAATTTTCAGTATCATTAGTGAGGATGCGACATTCAATGTTCGATTAAAGCTCGAACACGCTGTTCGAGATCATCGGAAGTAAAGCATATAAACTCGCCTTTGCCAGGCAACGGGTACGATGTTCACGTAGCAGCGGCTCGATCACAAGCGATTTGTTGAGGATGCGAGCAGTAGCGGGAGGAATAATCAGCACGATGCCAGCAGTAATTAGTAGCTCGTGCGACGCTGCGGAAATTACCGCGGGCGGCCGACTCGACTCCCGAGGCTGGAAGGACGAAATATCTATATGTGCAGTCATTATCGCGATCGTTTACATCGTTTGAAATGTTACGACGATGGCGCATAAAGTACGACTCCAATACGTGCAACTTGCAAACGCGAGTTGAACGATTCGTGATAAAATTATTAGATATTTCTCCATCGATGTGCGCATTTATCTCAACTCGCAACGATTTATCTTATCGGAATTGTATCGCGAATTTTTATCGGATATTAATCTAATAACGTAATGTTTTTCGAGCCTTCGTGTCACATGAGAATTTCTCTCCTTTTTTTCAGTCATCTTTATCTCTCCCATCTTACCTCTTCATCGACGTGCATCTTCGTCGTTATTAACGGAGATTAAAAACGTGTTTCTTGCAGTTTCCTTGTGAATCGTGTACACTACCGCATCGGATATCTTTGAGACCTAGATTACATTTTTCTTTAAAATATCCCCGATAATGACGTTTCATGATTATTGAATAGATTGCACAAGATGCACTGTAATGACGTGTACATTTTTGAAATAACTATTCTTGACGTAAAATCAAATTAAATGACTTTTCCTTCTCTGTTCTATTCTCATTTGTTAATACATTGCGGGGAAATTGCTTTCAAAAATTAAATTGCAACTCATATGTTTTGGTTTTTGCGAGATAAAGTTTGCACTGCTGTATTTTTAATTAATTTTTTCATTAGCTCTTTTCTCTAAAAATCGATACGTTGAATTGTTTATCGCCTTGCGATGTCTATCTTATGTGATTTTTGTCTCATGGTGCTATTCCAATATCTAATATCTTTTTCATAAACTAAATGTTTACAGTGTTTTTGTATGTTTAAAAAAAATATTCCTTACATCGAAAATTGAATTAGGTAGGATGCTGCGATATTTAGTTATGCGCTACGAAGTTTTAAATGAGCTTTTTAATGCTACGTTAAAACATATTAAAGGAAGCGCGCTTTTTTCACGATTATTTTATAATGGCGCCGTTGAGACACGGACTTTTAACCCGTAGCCTCCACGGGTCTGTAATATTCAATAGATAATTCAATCCCGTGACCTGGATTTTCATTTCGCTGGCGACCGACCTTGCGCTACACCATCGTTACTGAGTAATCCACGTGATTAGCGGCAATCGGAATCTCCTCGCACTTGAGGCATCAGAAATTATTACTCGTTCTCCCGTTATGCGCAATTTATTTTCATTAGTACAGAGCGCGATCCCCGTCATTATATCTCTATATTTCGCGCGGACTTTTGCCATAGCTTTCCAATATTAATCATCGCCAGCACACTAATAAGGTGCTATCTCGTAATACCGATTTCGACTCTTTTATAATATATGCATGTCATGTCTCACTAAAATGTAGGGAACAATTTATGCATGACTTTAAAATAATATAATGAATATATATACACTTTTTACATAATTATATCTCAATTATTCATCGATTGTTTAATAAGTTTAAACGCTTGTTGTATAATATATATATATATATATATATATATATATATATTATATATATATATAATATATATATATATATATATATATATATATATATATAATATATATATATATATATATATATATATATATATATATATATATAATATATATATAATATATATATTAATATATATATATATATATATATATATATAATATATATATAATATATATATATATATTAGCTTTTTAAAGGGATTCTACAAAATAAAATGTATTTTTATATATGTATAATATTTTCATGTATAGCATTAATTTATAAAAGCATAAAGTGTACGTTAATAATATTGTTATATTTTTCGAATATATCTGGTATTAAGAGAATATTGTAATCAAAATTATAACATAAACATTTTAATATATTTTAATATATTTTAATATATTTTAATATATTCTTTTACATATTTAACATTATATTTCTCAAATATTTTATTAGTTTTTAAATCAAATGTTTGACTATCAGAAAATTTCAAAGTGCAGAAATTCTCGCAAATTAAATAAGTATACTTTGTGAATGGCCCCCTCCCCAATGTATTTAAATTTTTCCTGGCGTTTTAATAAGAGTTTTTAAATAAATGCAAATTCTCGATTAAAGTGTTATTGGTTTCCGATAAATATAAAAAGAATAACTGAGATACATATAATAAAAAATCATTTTTGATCACCACAATATTTTTCGATTATTATTAAGCGAACGCCAAATTACCAAAAAATTCTATTAGCTTCGCATAAATCCTTATTTATGCACAGTTTATATGTTTATCACGTTTTATCAATAACTTTTATGTATAATATGAGCAAATAATTATGTACCTTTTATTGAGCTTGTATCGTATATTGGAGAGAGGATAAACAATATTTACAACGGTGCATAGAATACGTTATTTCTGCGTATTTATAATATCGAACGGATAGCATGTTGTTACCTTTGGTATACAAAATGGACACGCATCAATATTGACAATCTAGGAGGAAGAATTTAATTATACCAGGTACGCGCGCGAAAACGATCAGTCATGATTGCCATGGTTGATGTCACTCAGTATCCCGCGTGTGCGGATAGCGCGGCGGCGTATTCATGAAAGGGACTTTGGGTCTCCGTTTCTTGTCCTTGACCACCGTATACCCCGCCTGAATGATCGTTTTTCCCGGAGGTGTGCACCACCGCGTGAAATCCCTCCTTGTCCGCGTGGTAGCTGACGACCCGAAAAGTGCCACCTGGATCTTTCACGCTATATTCTCCAGATACGCTACCTCCTACGAAAAGAAAGATGTTCGATAACAAGACAGAGTATCTCTTGATTCTCTTTTCTAAATTACGGGCAATCGTGACAGGGCGAACATCGATTTCAAGATGTCATTATAATGTAATAGTATCGGCAATTATCTTTCGACTGTGAAAAATGCTTATTTCTTTTTAGATTAGTAACATAATGTCAATCAATATATTATATAATCAAAATATGATCTATATATTATATACGGTTTTGTTCTTTTCGCTCTTTCAGATAAAAACTTGATAACAAAAAACACATAGCAAAATATAAAAAAATATTTCGTAATATCACATTATTTATCGATTTATCGAATGGTAGATAAAACTAATTTTTTGAAGAAAAAGATTCGATGAAAAGATGCTTTAATATACATTTATGTAATATTGAATATTATTTGATACTTAAAAATTAAACTTCTTTTTATACAAGTAAGTATACTTAAATTGAAATGTAGACCAAGATTCCCTTACTTATTTAAACTTTTGAGATGTTTGCAGAGTCTTTCACTTTCTATCACGTATATAATTCAAAGAAAGCTAAACTAAATAATACCTCCATACTTTCATTGGAAAAAAATTGACTCCAACTTGGTCAAAAAATACACCTGTAAAGTTTGCCGACTTTCGGTAACTTTATATAGGGTCCTTGTACACAACTATGATATCATATCGTCGCTGTTGACGCCAGTTTACGATTCTTCGAGTCAACTTCACGTTTCCAAGTGAGAAAACGTAGTTTCGACTGAAGAGAGTGTCGACGCGTATACACACGTATACACTCATACACACGCAACTCGCATTCGTTCATACAGACCCACATGCTCGGGAGGGCGCGTTCGCGGGCAGCCTTTACGGAAATGCAATTTTCTCTTCACCCGTAGCAATTTTTGCCGACGTCACGGTGGAAATCGGGTAAAACGACGCCACAGGTAGCCCCCAGCATCCCAGAGGCCGTTGTCATCCGCGCGCGAAAGTCACGAAGGCGTAAAAGTGACTGACTCACCGTCCCTGGATTCCTTCTGGCCGTGAAAGTCGCCTGTATGATGATCCTCGACACCGTACGAGAAGTCGTACTTGGGATTCCCCACGTAATCGACCGTGTAGCCGTCATGCTGGCGATGTTCCTGATGGTCCTGGCCGTGTAAATAATTGTGCTCGCCGAAGTGGTCAACGACAACGTGCGGCACTTTCACCTCGTACTCCGGACCCTCCACCGGCCCGTGGAAGTGCATGTACGAACTGGCCACCGAGACGCGATGATCGTGGTGAGCGCCGCTGTCCAGCGGTATCACGCCGGTGATTGATCGATTGACCAGGGCGAGGCCGATGGTTAGCGCGACGTTGACCTATGACACAAGAAGTTTATGTCGACGACCATCGTCGCGCCGTCCCGGAGATTCACCTCCGGTACGGAATGGCACGCTCTCGATTCTCCAATCGAGTTATCGATCATGGATGTAAATAGCGCATGTTACCGCACGAACCGTTGAGTTAATTTACATAAGCGCTAGTTATATTTATCAGAATGCTCTTCCTCCTTCTCATTTGGAGAAGCTTTTTTCGACAATATTTCGCGGAGTAATGCCTCCGGATATCAGGTAAAAAATCGCCGAGTGCGAAAAGGATTGTAATTTAAACATTTTTTTTTTAATCCGTTCTAATCAAATATTTTTCTGTGCAGACGTATAGTATATATAAACGACCAAACAAATTGGAACATTTCAAACTAGCAGAATGTTCGATGAGTCGAAATTGCGCTGAAATGTAACCGTGATCTATACGCAATCGATGTTGCCTTTGTATACGAACTCACTCGATGCCATGATGAAACTCTAGAATTTTACGATATCGACATATCTCTCGCGAGAGGGAAAGTTCATCGACCTCTCGTTTTTAATTACAGAAGTCCCGAGAGCCCGGCCGTCAACATTCAAACCAACATGAACCGATTCAAGTGGCTCGATTGAAAAGACGAAATAGACGTAATGAAAGAAACGTTTCCTCGTCTTTGCTTACGCTTTATCAATCTTGTCTTCGTTATAATTGACGTTTCTCACTTGATGTTCGCGTCTTTTTAACTTATAAATAAATGTAACGTAAAAAAAATTGTTACTCGTCCAATAGAAAAGACTGAAAAATGTATCTGCGAGCATAATCATAATAGTTCATAAATAGTTAAAGACAGATACTCTCTCTCTCGAAATTTGAAGTTATATTAATAATGTTATATCGTGAATTATAAAGTTATTTTATGCAAATTTTGCCAGGACTGACAACATGGATAGACAATTGTTCATGCACGTAGAAGTACAACTTGAACTACTGTTTATGAATATACGTCCAAGTTAGAAATGTAGTACAATATATGCAAAAAGATGGAATATATGTATGTTAAGATGCACTATGCAAGATTTTGCATACTTTACATTGCTTTATGTAACTGCACAGTGTTATGTATACCGAATGTATCATTAAATATTTATCAAAGGGCAAATATGAATCATAATTCGAATCACATATCATAAATCTCCAAAATTCAAAAAATGTATGTAGTATATAAATATTTTTTTAAGATAATTAAGTTTTAAGATTATTATTATCATAATGATTAAATCAAAAATTAAAATCCTGCAGTTTTATATCAATATTTTTTGTACAGTAGGAATAAAATGTGAGTTTACTCAAAAAATATATAAAAGAAAAAAATATTTATATGTACATAGAGAAAAATAATAAAACTTTTTGCTATAATAAAAGAATATAGAAAAATTTGCTATAAGAGAAAAAGTCTAAAGATTAAGCGAAAAAAATATATAAAATATATTATAAATATATAAAATAAATATTATTATAAATATATAAAAATAGTTATTTAATTCGATTCGAAACAAGCGTTTGCCATAGATCAGGATGCACTTTTTAATTTTCCTATATACAGAATTCAATCCTAGAATTTGTACCTTTCTGTAAAAACGTACTTTCGAGATACGACTCGTCTAAACGAACTAATTACATCAAGCAGACCCGAATGTTAAGGAACGCTTTAATTTCATCTTATATTCACGACGTTGGCGTTACTCGGGTTTCCGACAGACTGTATAGAACTACTTTTCTCCTTCCGCCTCATCTCGAATTATTTATTTCAACCCTTGCGCGCGCGTCAATTACACCTTCGTAATTACGAGGCAATTAAGAATCCGTAGTGCCGTTCGTTCTTATTTTCTTTTGAGAATTTCCCTTATGTTTCACTCTCTTTTTTCCCTCTCTTTCTCTTTACTGTCCCCTACATCTGTCTCTGTTCGAATGTCGCGGAGTTATTCTTTAACGAGCACTTTCTCCGCGCCGCGTCACTTTTCCTTCTTTCGCGATGAGTTTCGACACTCTACCTTGAAAGTCATCTCCACCATTACGGTATTTCAGACGGCCAGATGAGAACTGCAACTTACCAGCGTATTTTCTAGGCTTTTATATAGCGGGCCCGCTCTGCTTACACGTGCCCGCGCATACATACATGCGTACATCCGCGCCCGGTTCCGGTTCCGAGACGAATACAGATGTTAGATTGAGATATACTTCCGAGACAGTAAGATAAATGTCACATGGAGACATTCAAAAAAAGAATGCGATAATAAATAAATTTTAAACATACATGGATAATGTAAACTCGTATTTTTAAATCATATAAACGCGCAATATAGTTTTATTTATACATTATCTACTTGATTCGTTTGAGAAAATCAATATTTATCTCTAAATTCAAAGATGAAAACTCTTTATTTCCAACGAACATTTCAATTCTCAAATGAGAGATGATTTCAAAAACAGAACGTAATAAAAATATGCCAAAAATCCAGTAAAGAGAGAATGATATATGTATATATGTAGAAATTAAATTAAATTACATCACGTAATTAAATTGAAAAAAACAAAAAACTTATAGTCAGAAGATACTTATGAGAATAAAAACACAAAAATAATTGTACAGTGTATTTATAAATATAACAAAAGTCTATCCAACATATAAGTAAGGCAGAAATAGGTAAAATATAAAAATAGTTACAAAAATAGTTACTTTTAACAAAACTAGATTTTAGTATAAAAGTATAGGATCATTTGACTTACAATAAGCACTCATCTTTAATGTGTATTAGACATGCAAATTTCAAATTCATATTTATGTATGAATAGATATAACAAAGCTTGGCATTTTGCACGCACATGTAAGAGAAAGAAAGAGAGAAAGTCATTTCGGAATTATTTAAAAAAATAAATGTAAAAAATAATAATAGCAACATTTTTAAAAAGAGAAGTTATTAGTTATTAAGATTTTATCATCTCTAAATATATCTCTCTCCCTATTTTTAATGGAGGCGCAATTTATAGTGGTAGCTTGTTTAGAATAAGTAGAATTAATATCGTATTATATATGCTTTATATTTTGCAAAAATCAGCACGAGTTCCAAATGGCGTTTCACGATGACTCGTAATGCCATAAAACCGATTACGTATTAATAGACCGGCGCATCTTTACGTAGAATGTGCATTGAAAAATGATCCGGGAGATCGTATAAGATCGCTTCCTTCCTCTCAGCCGGCGCCTCATCGAATGGCTTCCTTCTTCCCGTGAGATACACGGCACTATTGCCGCGAGCTTTTCTCGACATCGAGACGCGGTACTTGATTCGTTTGAGAGAATCAATTTTTATCTCTGAGAATTCAGAGATGAAAATTCTTTACTTTCAACGAAAATCTTAATTCTCAAGCTATTATTTCAAGAAACATAATAATAATATGCTAAAAATAAAGAGAGAATGATACATGTAGATATTAAATTAAATCACATTATGTAATTGAAAATATGCTTATCCTTGAATAATAATGCTTTAATTACGTATATATAT
This sequence comes from Camponotus vicinus, assembly GCF_025532165.1. Classification (NCBI taxonomy): domain Eukaryota; kingdom Metazoa; phylum Arthropoda; class Insecta; order Hymenoptera; family Formicidae; genus Camponotus; species Camponotus vicinus. Next base: position 11,690,048 of record NW_028141948.1, on the reverse strand, counting down.
ATATATATATATATATATATATATATATATATATATAAAATTGCTTGGAGCATTAATAAAAGATAATTAGATTTTTATAAATTTCTAAAATTGATTAATTGTATGATATGTGAAATATGGATCAAACTTTCTTCTTTTTTCTTTTTTATTAATGTCAACAATTTGCGAAAAAGTTGCGTGTTACTCATATCAATTTACATTTATGTTGTTGGCTAAATATAAATATTGTACAATATTTGCGTACTACTCCCGCACTGCAATTTTTTTTTAAAGTAAATATTGAACTGCATAAAAGCATACTCCGTCAATTTCCTGCGTCAAACATTTTTCTGATGAATTTTTAAAGATATTTTAAAGTTCTAATTGCATCAATATAATATTCGTGAATTCTTAAGCAAAATTGGATCAGATTGTATTATTTCCTTTCATTCTAACTGTTCCTTCTCCAATAGTAATCTTTTTTAAGATTATCTGGCTTGATGAAAATCCAGAGTTCTATAAAAGACTCATCCATTTCATGAAAAGCGTTTCTTAAGCGCAGGTCTTTTCGTATAAAATTTCGTCAAGTGTTTTTGACATCAAATAATAGCAACAATAAAAAATAATAAGAATAATAAAAGTAGTAAAAACAGTAATCATTGAAAAAAATATTTTTTTTTGCAATATTAATGCAATAATTTCCGATAATTATCATTTTTCAATTTGTTTATTATTCACTATAATCTATGAATATCGGCAAAAGGATTATAGTAAGCTGCTCCCTCTTTAATAATTCGTATTTTATATTTAGAGAGCAACGTCGCGTCGACATCATACTCAAATAGCTGACATAAAATCTTTTTTTTTTCCAGTTTAAAACGCGCACCAAGAGAGATGCTGCTTTCACGAAAGAGAGTCAACCGAAAGTTGGCTGACGCTGGAAGGCGTCTCTCTGCCTTCTTCGTTGTGAAACGATAAGAAATATCACAAAGCTATGTATCACGGAAATTCCTTTCGCCTTTTCGACATTGTGAGAGCGAAACGTAAAATATGACGCTATTATAAATCAAATTCATGCATATCTTTCTTTGATTTCGCAGCTTTCCATTAGCGACGATGATTAGCATATTCATTGGAGTGTCGTCCATTATACGATATCACACACACATATATACATATATATATGTGTGTGTATATATATATATATACACACACACGAATGATATATTCATGCACGATTTGTTTATTTATAATAACAAATGACGTCACGCGTAAATTGCAAATCCGCTACAACTGCATGCGTGGTATGCGATTAACAAGCTATCGTTTATACGCATATGTACATTTAATTACATATATTTTATACATATATATATATACGTAGTTAATAAGATAAGTATCATTATAATAATATAATATATATTATTATCGTAAATGCCCATTACTCACGACATGTAATTTGATCGGCGGGATTTATGGCGGTGTCGAATAAGGATGGACGTTAACGATCGACCTCGCCACATTTGATAACCCGATTAATGGACTGCGCTATGATAATGAACGCGCGTAAAGGGAAATACGGGCCGCGTCAGCACTCGCCATACATCGCTAATTGGATTTTCTTTTGTGAGTGAGAGAAATTCTACGGAAATACGCGTATTAAAGCCTTGTCACTATTAACCATCCGGCAAACCTTTGAAACGATATAAACCGCTGTTTCGACGACGACAGGGGGAACGATGATACGCTTGTTTCTTCGCTGAATATAAATGTGCTCCATTATAAACGCGTACATACGGCACAAATTACCGTGTCTTCGCATCAAACGATTATAAACGTATCGCACTTGCGCTCGCTCTTTGTACATTTCTCCGCATAATATTCTTGCTCCTCGAAGCAACAGCAAGTCGAACGTGATATTCTGTACGCGCAACGATAATCAACCAACCCCCTCGACCTCAGTGCACGATGTAATATAATTGACGTAGAGGAAGTGTCCTGGATCGCCGCTACAAAGGACGGTAATTGAAGCAATTTTGCGGTCTCGCAAATAAGCTCTCTCTTTACAGTTAATAAATAAGCAAATTATACAGAGAGAATTTTATTATATAATGCGCTTCGCGGGGGTTAAAGTGGCTTTAGAGTAATAGTATACACATCCACAGGAAAATACGCGAACGTAATGTCGATAAACATGCGAATAACGTGGTTTGGTACAATGCATGCCTCTTAATATTCGACATTTCAAGATGTATGCAGAGAATACAAACATATTATTTCGATATCACTTTGACTATAACACAATTCTGTCATCTCTGAAATCAAGCAATGTAGTGATCAGAGATGCCGTGAGTGTATTGTTGTGTCTGCATCTCCGATAGTGGTGTCATAATGACAAATGTTATACATAAAAAGTGAGCGACGTGCCATTTACGGCATATCATCCAGATGTTACCAAGTAATTTATCCGAAATTTTCTTATGTCATGTTTTTAATTAAATGTTTTTAATTAATGTATATCTAGAATTGAGAAATCTAACAGTACTTTTTTTATACTATAATCTTGATGTTAACTTTCGATTAAATTATTTATTAGTTTAATATTGATTATGTTACACATACACACACACGCACATACGCACACACACATACATACATACATACATACATACATATGTATGTATATATTATATATATATAATTTTATATATATATATATATATATATATATATAAAATATACTAATTTATTCTATACTTTAATATTATTAACATATTTATATTGTAAATACTTATTATTACATTATACTCTCTCTTATTATTAAGTATAATGTAATAATAAGTATTTACAATATAAATATATTAATAATATTAAAGTATAGAATAAATTAGTATATTTTATAGTACGCATAATACGCATTCTCTATTTACATAATACATGAAAGTGAATATTATTTTACAGTATAATATATAATTAATATTTTGGAATTAATCAATTCATTATAATTAATATCAAAGAATGTTATTTGAGTTATAACATATATAATATAAATTTTGAATGTTATTATATGTTATTATATAATTATTAATTATAAATTTTGGATAAAATTCGATACGTACAGTAGTTATTTTTTAAAATATTGCCTATTTTAGTATAATATAATAAAAATATATATTAAATGTTTTTTAATAAAAATATTTCTTTATTATTTATTTATTTATTTATTGCTGCTATAAATTTTATTTTATATTTGTTACAGATCAATGCAATCTTCGTAATCAACTTCGCTGTTGTGCATCTGGTGAATGATAAACATTTTCATTTTATAAAAAGCATCAAATATATACAAGTGCATGTTTTAATTTTTGTTTTTTCTTAAATTCTAATTATCGCATACAAGTAAAGATACTTTCTTGTGTATTTGGCATGTTATTTTTCTTTTTTAGGATAACTTATAATTCAATAGATCGATCATGTCATTCGTTATGTTCTCAAGTGACCGACTTTTCAACAACGAATGATGACAATAAGTGAATTGAAGTCCAAATTCATCAACACGTATAAAGCGACTGACAGTTGGCGCAAAAAACTGGTCGGACATCGAATAAACCGGCATAAATAATGTGTGCCGCGCGATTTCATCGCGTTCCGGTATAACATTTGTAAACGAACGTCGCGTTGTCGACTGTATTATGCTTTCGTTTCGCACGTGACGCACGTCAGAAGGTGAACGCTCGACTCGATTAAACTAATTGGCATTTCGCAGATATTCATCGCACATATCGAGAGATACATTTCGCTACTTGAATAATCAGTTTAATGAAATATCAATTTAATTATTGTAATGCAATTCTACAACAAGATAGTTGACTGTTTATATCGATACAGACATTTTCCACGTGCCTCTTCACCGCTCCAAATTAATCAGAGGATCCATAAGGGAGTGGAATGATACATTTGAGATGTTCCGAATATTTCAATGGTATTTTTATTCATTGCACATTTTCATTCTCAAGACGTCAATGACCTCGCTTTCGTATTATATGCGTGATTTTTCTTCGTCTCGTGTATATAAGTTAAGGATCAATTATAATTTAATTGCAACCGTACAATTTGCCCGTGATAACTTTCTTTGTGTTTCGCGTGCTGCTTCAACTCGCCCATTAAATCGGCATTATACCGCACAAAGCCCTTCTCGTTGAAATTCCACGAATCGAAACGGTTTCGCGAGGGGAATCCCGCGCGTATGAAAAGATCTTAGCTTTATATATATATATATATATATATATATATATATATATAAAATATATTATATAACTTGAACCCCATAAAAGGCTACGCCTCGTATTTCAGATCGTAAATCAAGAAGCTCGATCCCAGAGTAAGTATGATTCCCAGCGCGATATGGAGCTTCTTGACTGAGAGAAAGAAGACCCTGCTTTCGCGTAGAGAAACCTATTCAAAAGATCTGCCACATTCGTGGATTCGTTTTAATCGTGGAGCGCTCAGGTCGCAGTTCCGGTAACCCATGCAGAGAGAGTCTGACCCAGATCGGGTGAATCTACTGCAATTTACACTTGACGCGATCGTCGACGGCGGAGGGTAAAGGTGAGAGTAAAGTTGACGGCTCTTTTCTCGGCTTTATCTCCCGAAGATTCTAAATAAAAACGCATCTTGCATATGTAAGAGTGACATTTATTACTCACGATGCAGATGCAAAATGAATTAGAAATATTATATTATCGTGCATAAGAAAGAATAATATCAATATTATAATATGTCACTATTACAAAAAATATAAGTTGCAATTATATTAATAAATAAGTATTTATTATATTTTATTCAGCGAATAAGATATTTTTAAATAATAAAAATCGACATTATTAAGCTGGGCAGTTTCGATATCACGAATATGAAAAAAGCGAGGTATCATTAAATAGCTTACCTAGAATTTTTTTGAATATGTTTTTGTTATCTTAGGAATTATTGTCATAATGAAAAACAGTATTTTATAATGTCAATGCGCAAACTTTTGAATTGCGCTTAATCTCATTGTTAATAAAATTAATTTCATAAGTCTTAAATATTTATATATGAAAAATATCACAATTTATTTTTTATCATCATGATTTTAGTCTCATACATGCACGCAAATATATAAAGTAATCTTATCTTATCAAGACGCAAATTATTGCATGACATTTATGCGCTTCAAATCTGCATTGTTTGACTTATAAAAATGTAACAGGAAACGCAATCGCTTCTCCATGCGAATGTTAAATATTTAAATATTATATATAAAGTTTATCTGATAAATGGATCATGGAAATAGATTGACACAATAGTGAAATAGATTTTATTTTGATTTTGTTAAAAGAAAATTATTTAATTATAAAATCTACTATAAGAATCTAGAAAATATCTTGTCATAAAAATATTTTAAAAATCTAAAAAATAATAGGTAAAAAAGAGTAAAGTAATTTAGAGCGACCTGCAGTGGTAACACCTTGTGAAAAACGAGCAATTTTGAAAGTGGCATTAAATTCGCAGATGACTGCAAAACAAATTGTTGAAGCGTCTAAAGTAAACACACATATCAAAAAATGTTCGACGTCTTCACAAAATTGTATTTAAAATGATAAAGAAAATGAAAAGAAAATATTATAGATACAAGAAGATAAATATAAGAAAATTTTTTTTAGATTTAAATAAAAAACATGATTTTTTTAAAATTTATATTAAATACAAGAGGATTTTTATTAAATGTTTTTTAAAGATTTTATCAAATATTATTTCAAATATTATTTTATCAAATATTATGTAAGATGAGGGAAAAAGATAAAAAAATATATTTACCGATAAAAGAAGTTCAATTTAAATAGTATTAACAAATTTGATTTGAAGATGAATTTAATAATTATATTAAATAATAATAATTGTACTGATCATGAGATATAACGATGGAAGAAAAGTGTTAAAAATGTTTATTGAATTTATCGAAATTAAGCGAGTAAGAGAGGCAAAGCGAGCAGAAACATTCGAATGAAAAGCGATAGCAAACGTCGCATAAAAACATATTTACGCAAATTACGCGAACTCTGACTGCGCGCGAAAGCTGAGCTTTTACTCTCGGCAGTAACGGACGAGATATCACGAGCCGGAAGCACGGAACTCGCCAGCACTCCTACGCGCTTATTGCGCTTCAGTCGTCAGAAGCTCAATTAAAATTCCCACGGAAATTTCTCATTCGCCCGGGACACTTATCCCGGCGGGAAACCGTCCGCATCAGCCGCGTAGTCGTCGTTGTACGACACTCTAACATTGCGGAATTTCTTCCGTCGTTATTTTTCTTCCACCGCAATTTCAGGCGGATGGATCGTAGGTAAATACGTATCATTTGGAAACGGGTTAACGCGATAAGGCTAACATAATTCCATCCGCTCTTCGCGAAGTGTCGCGGTCTGGAGCGTGACTAGTCTAGAAGTACCGAGTTGCGAATTGTGTTTGGCGATTAATCCCGAGGTACAAAATGCTCGACGACGTAACTGGCGAGTATGGGGCTTTTAATTTTCGCGTTTGTCACGTACCGCCCGTTGAGAGCCTGGCTGAATTAATCTCCAATCCAACCGTGAATATCGCGCTTACGAATTGTTGAAATGTACACAATCATCGAGAAACGCGCCATTGATGCGTACTATTTTTCTATTTCGCTTTTTCATCGCATAGATAAAAGTATGTATATTTAAGAACTATATATTGCCATTTTTTTCAATTACGAATTCCTTGGAGAATTTGGCGAATTCATATTCGTTTAAATAAATTAAATAAATATTAATAAAAATAATTAAAAAATATTAAAATATATTTAATATATCTCTTTTAAAATATTTAGAATAAATAGAGGATAAGAATAAGTAATTTTACGTCAATCAATTGCATCATACAAAATTATATTTATAATATTAATTTTTTACAACTACTTTTTAAAGCTATCATTTATAGCTGTCCATTTTTATGCTTCCTTCGATCAAACATTAACATCTTCCTCGAGTCCTAAGTGGCAAAAACATGAGCTGGTGGAGAGGAGCTTTCGACAAACTCGCAATACAAAAGCGATGAGATCTTAACGAGCATCCGCGTAGTTAATCAATCTTCATTCCGGTACTTAATTACTCACAAACTTACTCACACGTTGCACGAAAAGGCGTATCGAGTGTTGTTTCCGTTACCTGCAGCAATGCCGACGAACAAACGACAATTAAGATAACACTTGCATCGACAAAGATTCGCTCGTTAAAATCATGATAAATATGCAATTTAAACGGAACATCAAACATCTGACATTATGACATTTTATCGTTTTTTATAGGATAAATTATAAATGATAAATGATAAATGTAAGAGAATATTGTATTTAACAATTTGTCATTAGATATTATTGTATAAATCTTCATTCTTCTGTGTATTATAAATATGTTAACTAATTGCTTCGTGCATTTCCAATGTATATAATATTTTCTCTATATTTCCGCGCTTCGTTTTATTATAAGTTTTTTTTTATTTGTTTGAGATTATAATATTTCTTTCCTTTCAATTATAAAACGAATCAATTTTTTGAGATTGCATGCAGACTATATATAATTTGTATACTTCTTTTATATACATGTATATGTATGAATATATATAAGTAAAAATATTTTAATTTGATTTAAAAATTCTGCAGTAATGTTCAATAACCATTTTAATTTATTTATTACAAAACTTTGATTGATTTAAAATAAAAAAGTTTAAAGTGAAAATTCAAAGTGAATTATGTTCGTATCAGGAAACATTTTAGATAATGAATGAACACCTAAAGAGGAAGATTTACAATTTAAAAAATTTTTCATACTTAGAATGTTTAATGTTCATTTAAAAGTTAATAACTTAAAATACGAGTTACTAAAATATAAGTTAAAATATAATCTTATTAACTCTTTAATTTCTATTTTTATTTAAATTTCAAAAAAGACTAATCTGTGTTTCTGATATAATTTTCTTCTAGAGATTAAAAGTATAACTGTTCGCTGGCTTGACATATGTGATGGAATAGTTGACCATGTGTTCACGGATTAATGTGTTGGCGAGCCGTCAACGATCATTCATGAGTCGACGGCGCTGCTACGTAAATCAAAGTTCAAGATTCCAATATACTTGCACTTGTCGCGCTTACCCAAGCGTGACACCTCCGCTCTGTGTTAAAGCGCGCCGCTTGTCGCGATCTTAAGACCTGTTGATCGAGCGCAATCAAGTTTCTCGTCACCGGACCATGTCCGACACGTGCTTTGGCGATACGCAAACAAACGCACTTCAACCAACTTGGTCATGCAAATAGCCTAAGAGATAATGTCTGCAGCACTGATAAGGTCCGTTCTATTAAATAGCTCTTTCTAAGAGAACATTTTGCGGCTGTCTCACTTATTGTATCGTATTTTTTACTTGTGATTTTTATCATCCATCATACATATTTATATTAAAAATATTAAAAATTATATATTTATATTAAAATATATATTTATATTAAAAAAATATATATATTTATATTAAAAATTATAATAAATATATATCTATCGTGTGCTAAAATCCTGATGTTAATCTATTTATAAATAAATAGCACGACAATTAATATATTTTATCAGAATCAAGATTCACTATATGCGTGATAAATATTTCAAACGCGTGCTGGGCGCTCGACGGGCGTTATATCGATGAACGATAGAAACGTAATTGATCACGTTTTATACATTTTGCGTTGCTAATTGCAGTTGTTTCGTTTCGCAGTTACTTATCGATTACAACAAACAGCACGTACAGTCCGTACATTCGAAAATAATTGCTATTGCGTATGAGCGCAACGAACTTTGAATGTAAATATTCTAAAAACAGCTATTTGTAGAAGAAAGGTACAATGTTGCAAATTCACATTGTACGATAAGAATTGACTTGATTTTTTCGATATATGATATCTATTAATTAAAAGTTAATTGATGAATGGAAATTTAATTACAAAATGTGTGCGGTAGAAATATAGAATTTGTTTTTTATTTGATAGAAGAGTTTTAAATAACACATTTTTTGTTCTTTTTTTCTTGACAAAAGGCACGAAATTATAGATGACTATTTTTTAAATATTTTCATATTTAACAATCTGCAGAAAAATGTGACCTGCAAATGCATAGAGAAGATCTCTATGGATTTACCTATGAAATTGCTATCCCGAGGGAAATAGCGCGAAACTATCAAAATGATCCGCGCTTGCGTCAATAACCAGTTTCTCATTAATGGTAAAATCCAGCCACAATTACTCCAGCTATGATTAGTGCCGCGCGAGAAAGATAAATAGCTTCGTAAACGCATCGCGACAGCCGGGGGTTCGCAAATGCTATTCACAATTATTAATGAGGGAGATTAGAGTTTTATATGCGACTTGATGTATCGCGTATGGTTTCCTTTTCATGTGGTCCAACGCTGTAATACGTACATTTCTAATCTATCAGCGCATTTATCGTCCTTATCGCGAAAAATTACATTACACGTGGCGCGAACTGTCACGTCGTGATTTATTCGGCGCAACGTTGTCTCGCGAGATTATCAACGTGGAAATTCATACGGTCAATGAGCGAACGATCAATTACACTTTTAATCATATTATCCGTTTAATGAACGGCTAAGTCATTTAATGTATTAACGCGAACATTAGATTTAAATATTTATATTCGTATGTGTAGAAGTAACATAAATAATTATGCTATACGTTATGATACGACATCACAATGCATAGTTATTACGCGCATAAATTATACTGATTAATACAGACTCTCGCGTTGCTCTGACTGTCATGTGTTCTGTTGATAGAATTGATTGTCGCAAATTAAAATATTTTATAAGCTAATGATTGAAAAGACAAAGAGTATCATTTTTTTTGAAATATGTAAATTTTATCTTATTAAAGAAATTGTCGAGAGAAACATTGTTTCATCGATAACGAGCCATATAATCGCTGATACATGGAATATTTTATTAATGCAAATAAAAATACATTATTTATAAGTGTTGACTTTTTGAAACTTTCCAAATGTTTCTAAACTTTTATCAGATATAACGTATTTGACAGAAAATTTTAAAGAAATTTAAATACAATGCAAATCTATCTGGAATTAATCGACATTACGTACGTGACATGACGTTAACGCATTTAAAGCGAGCGGTTCTTCTTTTTATTATTCGAACAACTTATCGCGCACATATCTGAATGGCACTTGAGGTATTGTGGTCCTCGGTACTTTGTCGACGCGAAGGATCAAACGCCTTTGTAATTCTATGCGACCCTACATGAAAGCGATCCCACGTGTTCCTTGAGAGACCTCGCGCGCGTGCCACGTACCCGCAAGCGGTCAAGTCAAGTCGAGAAAGGACCCCTGAGAGACGAGTCCTGCTTGGTCCGTATTAATACAAAAGCTATTTGTAATTAGCTACCCGCATAGAAACAGGTATATATTACCGAGTCACTAAATTGCGCCAAAAGCGATATCACATGTAATATGGACAATGTGATGCTAATGATAATGCTCTCGCGTACGCGCAGCTCGTACGCTCAAAGGATATCTATGTAAAACATCGCGTGTAGCGAGCACAATTTGGAGAATGAACTAATAAAGCATTATGCTAATTTATTGCGCGCGCCTTTTCGTCTCATTTATCATGACTTGTTAAGAATGTAATTATGATGGAAAGAGAGGAAGGAAACTCTATGTTTATACGAAGTAAATTCAAATATATAAATATCTTGCATTGAATTTTAATCTAAATTTACAGTTTGTGTGACTACTATATTTCAATTTGAATAACAATACATTTAATAATACTCTAAAATATATTCTTGAGCGCCATAAAATTTGTAATTATAACATAATGTATAGTTATCGTTCAGATTAATCAGTTTTTATAATATAATAAGAATTTTTTTTATGAATACGAACTTTGACATTCATTTGAAGTAATAATAAAAAGGCGGAAATGTGACAGCGAAATATAAATCGAAGTAATAAAACCACAGACGTTGCATATCTTTAAATTACATCATTACTGAAACATTAATCTCGTCGTAAAAACATTAACTCGTCATTATACGTAGTAAATTCAAATATATAAATATCTTACATTGAATTTTAATCTAAATTTACAGTTTGTGTGACTGCTATATTTCAATTTGAATAATACATTTTATATTACTCCAAAGTATATTCTTGAGCGCCATAAAATTTATAATTATAACATAATGTATAGTTATCGTTCAGATTAATCAGTTTTTATAATATAATAAGAATTTTTTTTATGAATACGAACTTTGACATTCATTTGAAGTAATAATAAAAAGGCGGAAATGTGACAGCGAAATATAAATCGAAGCAATAAAACCACAGACGTTGCAGTACAAGCCCTTTAAATTACATCATTACTGAAACATCGTCATTAAAACAAACGATACGCAAACTCCGCTAAAAAGGAGCCGAGGACGACGAAGCGTTTGAGCGAATTTCAGATGGCAATTTCATGCTTACATCTCATCCGCTTTTAATTAAAATAGTCTCCGTCGCCCGAATTCTTTATCGCATTACACCGCCGCAATTTCTTCTTTGTACACGATGATGATATCGTGCCGCGAAAAGGCAAAGGTAAAGGTAAAGGAGGCTCATAAAAGTGCGGGAAATATCCGTCGTGACTAATATAACTTTAGCGTGGTCGGTGACATGCATATTTAACTTGTACGTTGTGCACGAGTCATATAGCCTTCCTTTTCACCGTTTTACAGTTGACAGAATCATGCCTCGCTAATAAAGCAAACGGTCTCCTGCACGTCCTTTATTATATTGTATTTATCGTAATAAATTGCTTAACATAGAACGGGATAATATTATATTATGCACGGCGCATTATGTTTCAGAGCGCGGCTTAAATGAGCTCCGATAAAGCCGTAATTGTCACTAACTCATCCCCTCTCGGCGTATCGCGCCCTCTCGAAAAATTATGTATCCCTTTGTCTGATCCGGAGGACAGAAGAAACAGCATTAATCGAGTGAGATATATTCTCTTTGTTCTCCTAGTTAATTATACGTAATTCAGATCGGTATAATGGATTCAGTGATGGGCCCGAGTTTGCAGAATCCATGAACACGCAGGTGAGATAATAAGCATGAATTGCTTTTATAGTATTACTTTAACATTCCGGTACTTCCTATGGTTGCTAGAATTCGTGTCTGCTTTGTATGTACGTTAAATAAAAGACGGTAAAGAAATCCTAGAAATAAGTTTTTAAAAATATATTCGAGCTTTGTCTTCGAATCTATCTATATTCCCGAATAATTTTACATTGAAAATATATCATAAATTATAGGTATTGACTCTTTTATATGGAAAAAATATCTATTTTTTACTTTTCCAAAGAGAACCTATCCGTTCACTATTTACGTTTTGTAACTGCTACTTGATTTTATTTCTTTTCACGGATATTATTATCGATTGCATTCATATAGACATTTTTATTTATTTTCACTCTTGCATATTTCATTAGTTAAAATTTTCTCATTATTAAGTCTTTATTCGTTTCCGATCGTTTTTAACTCATATCCGATTTTACGTTTTCTTTATTCTTTACTTTTTTTCTTTCAATCTATCTTATCGTTTATATTATTGCAATCCTATATAATTTATTATTTAATTCATATTTATCCTAATTATTTTAAAAACAAATTAAGTATAGTCAGAAAAATATTAATTTATTATTAAAAAATATGATTATTCTACAATCGCGGAAATTAAAAAATTGGTGCAAGAAAAAAAATATTAGTTACATAAAAACTTTAATAAATTAAAATAAAATTAAATATAATAAAAATGAAAATAATATTAAAATAAATAATAATATATAATATCGTAGTAATTAACGCAAAACGCTTACTCATTCTCAAGATGTAAATTGAAACAGATGAGTTAGGTCCGCGACGAGAGAAGTTATGCGCATTAAATGTTATAGTACGCATTAAGATCCTATTAAGCCGTGATGCACAATTCTCGGCCTTTAACGAGAACAAGTGTAAGCGTTATCTGAAGCAGATGGAAATTTGTATCCCCTTACTCGGCATGATGTATTGTGCGTAGGATCCACTCGCGCTCTCCCCTCTGATTAAATCTTTGATTGCTGGCGGTCCAGCCGGAGTTACGTAATGACGAGCAGGTAATCAGTCCCAAGTGTGCTGGGAGGAGTTAAGTAATTTACGAAAATAACGCCGACGATGGGCGAAATGCGCGATCGAATGGCGGGCCGGTTAGGCGTCTGATTAAACTTTCGCTATCCAGCCTATCCGAGGGCGTTCTGATTAAATTCACAGCAGCAAGGATCCCGTACTTTCGGCCCGATGAGATCAGCTCTCACGACACGTACCGAGCCTCCTCGAAGGGAACAAATCCGCGAACCTGGATCCAGAAATGCCTCCTAGGGAGAATCCATCCCCTGCGGAACCAGCCGCGCTCCGCCTGGCAAACTGAGTTACATGATCCGCGCATTGCGGAAAATTACGCGTCAAGCCGCATTACGGCTTTTAAGGTAAACAGGCACTAAACTCTCCGAAATACAGAGGTGCGTTCCGTACAAAACGTGCACGCGAAATGCATTTGTTGCATAAACAACGCATGCGCGAAATCACATTACGCTTCGGTGCTTAAAGTCGGGACATAGAGATGAGATATGATAGCAAGATTGCATGTAAGCAACGCGGAATAAGTAAAAAAACTAACCTGCGATAAAGTTTTGCACTTATATAAAACGCATATATTGTAAATTTAAAAATTTCCTACATTTATGTGTGTAGCATAATTTTTTACTATATTCAAAATAACACTATAAGATATTTAGTATTTATTTTATATAAGACACGAAAATCAATTAATTATATTCATGAAATGGTTTAAAATTTTCTTTCGTTTATAGTTTAAACAATACTGGATTATATATGTGTACTATATTATGTCTGTATATGTGTATGTCAGAATTTGACATTACATAAAGTATTGTCTATTACATTCCACGTAGACACACACTGTACTCAACTACAAATCATAATTCCAATATTCAGTGACCTAGATTAAATGAAAAGCAATCATATATCCTATAATGTAAAATTTTATGAAAAAAAAAAAAATATTCCAAAATGCGATAAATAAAACAATTGGCATTTATTTACTCTTGTGCAATTACTTTATATATTATATTTAAAAAGCGATGTACCATTATATATGTTTTATCCAAAACAATAAAAAATACATGAATAATACCTATCGAAAAGTCGAAAAACCAATATGTCCAATATATATCAGTGAGCGCAAGTTCTCTCTTGCCTAAAATAAATCAATATTGACAGCATAGAGCCGCACTAAAATCGTCAACATGTCGCATGAAACCCACACAACATATGCTATGTCCATATTATAAAGGAAAATAAAAATATGTGATATCTATTATATGTGTTTTTTCTTTATAACATTTTTATATCCATTATTTCCTTATGTACTTTTGATTCATATGTGCGCAAACACATAATCTATATAAATTATCTATTACTCCACAGTTTTTTTATTGTTAAAAATAAAAGATCATAGTTTGATATCCATAACGCATATTTATGACTTTGTTATCTCACATTCCCCTCATATTCCCCTATTCTTTCCTTATTTAATAGCAAATATTTTTTTCATAATCCTGTATATGTAGTTTTTATGTGTAATATTTCTCAATATTTCTTCTCTCATCGTATTTCACAACTGAATTTTCAAACGAGATCTATGCTTTCCGAAACGGAATTTCACGCGCTACAGTTTAAAAAATAAATACCGTTTTGCAATCAGCATTGTTAATCACTTAATTGCCGATAGGCAAAATTCTGTCTAGCTAGTCTAGTTAATTTCCGATATCGGGAACAAATAATACTTTGTGAGATAAAAAGAGTGGATTGTGCAATTGTGTTGTTAAATGCTTAATTGCATCGGTCATGGATGTGTCGTAACAAGGGGGAGCGATAAACCACTTAATTTGCGATCGTGACACAAAGTCACGTGGAACGCGATTCAAACCCCGATACGCGATTCGGTATCTAATTAAACTCCAGATAGCTGAGCTCCCGATGCGACACAAGAGAGACGGAAGGGACAACGTTGGCAAGTAGCCATTAATGTGTTACTGTTCTATGCGCGTGTGATTTAGGATAATCCATCTGCAAACTATGCAGTTTTATCAATTAGTTGAGTATTTTTTTCGAGATATCTCTATAAATTCACACCGATGTGCTAAAAAAATACCTGAAAATAAAGAATTATAATGTTGATATGTAATAAATGTACGTGATAAAATAGTTTCCAAGTTATTTTTGTTTTGCAGATAATTTACATGTAATAGGAAAAAAAGAATTTTGTGCAAGAGAAAAATATTTTGAATTAATTGCAAATGGAATTCTTTTTTCTTCAAAATGCAAATTGATTTGATTAGGATTAAGGATTTAATGACATACAATCAAATATGTATGTATATATTTGTGCACACACAGAACTATGACAATGTAGAAATTTATGCATGTGCATACAAATCGAGATGTAATTATTGCTTAAAATGTGCATGTATATGATTTTGGATGATTATCGGATCTTATTACAAATTTCAATTATGCTCCTACAAAATTGAAAATCCTAATCGCAATTATAAACACATATATAAGTAATTATTATACTATGTAAATTATTCTTAACAAAAATAAACTTTTCGTTGATTATATTTCGATCGTACGCAAATGAATAATTAAAATAATTAATACGATTAATATAAGTCACTTAATAGGTATAATCTTTATATTATCTTGTATAAAATATAATATAGATGTAAAAATATTTTTTCCATTTTCTTCCACTATCTTCCTAACATGAAAATTGGATTATATAAAAGAAGAGGCGAGTTTTTTTCACTATACCATTCGCATTCACTTCCGTCGTTTCGACGATCATCTTTTTAGCTTCCGGGAGCGCGTGGAAGTTTAATTGCGATTCCCCGGCAAATCCCATCATATGCTAACCGTCTCTTTTTGCGGTTCGCGGAGCGTGACTCCGCGCAAAGTATGAAATTCGATTTAAAGTTGAACACGGAATAGACGGACGAGATAGTGGCGAGCGAAAATATTCGCGGCGAAGCCTCTGTTCTCGGTAATATCCCAGCGGATTTTTAGACGGCGTAGCCATAAAAGGTTTTGATGTCTCGATCAATCATCTCATCCGACTGATATTGGACGAAGCGCGGCAGGTGCCAGCATCAATCTTTGATTATCCATCCTCCGATGCTTTCGCTCGATCTCTCCGTTGTTTTTAGGCGCAACCGCAAAGCGCGAAGGCGATTTATGTGAATTTCCCATTATATTATATAGAGTGAGATGTAGATGGTACGATGGGAACCAAGTTCTTGTACAAGAATAAGCCGAAAATGTCAAGTAAACTTTTTTCTTATAAAGCTAGCTTTTCGAGAGTATTGATTTTGAAATTAGACATATTAATATATATTTTCATCTCTTTAATATATTTATTTACAGCTTATATTCCTTCCTTTTCAATGGTACTATGTTTTCTGACATTTCCTTATATCTTACATCTTTAATTAATCCTCATATCAATTTTTTTTCAAATAAAATTCTTCAAGGAGTTTTGCAATATCAAAATTAAAGTGACACATGATATATAAAATGTTTACAATGCACAAACATTGCACATAAGAAATAAAAGAAAACAGTTTAATATATTTCTCATCAGTTTATGAAATTTTACTTTTGCAAAATTCAAAATAAGCATTAGGCAATCGCACTTTTTTATAAGTAATCTGATCTTTCGATTATATTTTAATTTTTTTAGATATTGAAACATACTTGAAATTATTTTATTATATTCTTTTACAAATTATATCTTATATAGCTGCTATTCCGCATGTATTAACAAGGAAAATATGATTTAAAGTAATTCATGTTTTAGATTTGCATCGAGAAATTTTTAATGAATGAAACGGGACACATTTAATGACGGCATTTCTTATTTCATGTTTAGCAGTAACGAAAATAGAACAATACGACATATTTCTTGACATAAACAACAATCATTAGCGCGCAATCTCCGTTGCAATCTCTACGGGCTTCGGCATCGTAAACGTCTTTATGACAATCCTTGTTATTATAAGCGAATTCAGGATTAACCTGGTAATCCTCGTTTTCATTGCCATCCTTACCCTCCCAAATGGCTTTCGTTGCTTCGTATCCACAGGAATGCCGCAATAGAAGAACCTTATCGGTTGCAGCAAACATTAACAGAGTCGAACATAAACTCGAAAATATTTCATAAGCCATTAAGATAATAGGAACGACCATTTGTATTTTATATCGTTATATTAAGCAAAGTGTTAAGTCTTCCATATATGAAGCTAACATCTACTAATGATTGAAAAAATTTTCCTAATGAGAATTAAAGTATGTCTTTGATACTAACATACTTTTTTAACAAGATGAAAATTATACGATGAATAATACGAATAATATCTCTAGAATTATGTACGTCTTATACAGTAAAGTTTATTACAAAAAAATTACAGTTGAAAAATATAATTACATGTTTTATAAACTCTCGTATTTACTCTTCACGCTAGTTTAGTTATTCGAAAGCAGAGATACTTTAATATTTGATTTGATTGATAACAGTAGAGATGGTGAATTTAAATTAAAATTGTAAATAGTATTGTAGTCGCACAAATGCAAGGTTGAATTGTAACTTGCAATAAAATGGAGAATAATCATGCAAATTACACGATATTTTTCTTTTCAAACAACCATGTTATTTCATGGTAATTTACAATCCTTGTGTAAACGCATCCACCATTTTATTCGCAAAATACATTTGTTAAGGAACGTTTGATTCTAAAATGTAAAATTTCTAAAATATGAAATTTTATTACATTAAACTAAAAAAGTTAATTTAATTATTAATTTAATTAATTTCATTATAAAAATCTTGCTTTTTACGATCCAGAATGAAATAAATTTTCTCTTAAAGCTTATTAAAATAAAATAAATGCAAATAATCAACGTGTAAATTTTACTGATAATTTTGCCTTTGTAAAATTTAATTATTATAAAAATATTTCACAACTTTACATGAAAATTTTTTATTAGATGGTTTTACTAAAGTTTTTTGATATTTTCTTTTTATACACATCATATGAATAATTATAACTGCATAAAACTGATAAAAATAACTTATATTGCATTATATCCTTTATATATCTATTTTTCTCCTGCATGTTTCGTTTATTCCGTGCCATCTTCGGTTGTTTCAATAATATCGTATTTAACCAGCCGTATATGTCAGCCAAACAAATGCTTCGATAACTATCGTTATTACAAGTATCGAATGGTCACATAACATCATCGGTCGCATAACATCACGTTTACACTAACGCGCAAAGAAACGCGAGCTCGCTGTATATATGGAAAAAAGCAACGCGTTATCGTATTTCAACGGAACCTGAGCGCTGCTTTTTTGAATTTGATATACACGCGTTGGTGGGACGCGTGTCAAATTGCTTCCACTTCGTCCCGTGACGTGAAATTTTAGGCGAAGCCTTTTTCCCTCTAACGTCAGACGCCGCGGATAAAGCTGCTTTCATGGTGATCCGTTTTCTCGTCGACCTTACCGGCGAAAATTTTACACGGCGCGTCAAATTCACGTTGCCCATCAAAATACGTCACATTATGCCGTTCTTATTCACGAATGAAGGAAACGTATTGAAAAGTTTTCCGCTTCCTTCCGCGGATGCGAATTTATCAAGGGAATCTTCTTTGCTTTATTCCGGCCAGGGATGGATTGGCGGAAAATTCCGCGAAAATTTCCCGGAAATTAAGTAGAAAGTTTAACCGTTGATAGAACGGTCTGTTCTGCATTCTCCTTACATACTTATATACTTATTGGATTGGGGAGCAAGCTGATATACTTTCTTATGAAATATTCTCATTACTTTGTAGAATATTTTCTAAGATATTAAGATATACACCGTAACTTCTGTCATCTTCGCAAAGTATGCATTAAATCACGATTTAATTCGAAAAGTAGTATCTTCCAAATAGTTTTATCAAATGTAATTAAATTTAAAACAAAATTAAATGATTACCACTAAAATGTACAACTTTGAAATATTGTCATTATTCCTGCAGATTTTTCACGACAATTCAATTAATATTTTTGTTTGTTTTTTAACCTCGATTACTCTTTCAGTTTTTTCATGTTGTGTCAATTTTAATATATCGGAACCAAATAACATCGACAATTAAATTAAAATACTGAAAAGTGATCGATCACGCCTATGTTTTTCATTCGAGGTGTATTTCCAATAAATCAAATTTATATATGAAATTGGTCTCTGCAGCGGTCAAGAACAATTTTTATGTGAAAATAAATAATTTTGTCAATTGACAAGTAGTTAGCAAGAGAGAAAAAGGAATTTATATACATTTAAAATAAAATGTTTCTAATAAACATGTGCCAACGGTATATAAAAAAAAAAGATATTGTTGATAAAATTGTTAGCTTGTTTCCATAAAAGAAATTGATTACAAAATTTTTTCTAATAGAAAGAAAGAAACTAATATAATGATTTAGATTTCTATTAATCATATTTTTATTTCTCAGTAATTAAGAGCTGATATAGAAGCTTTCTTACTTACAATTAGTTTATTTGCTACATTTTATATCTTTATTGATTTTAATTATTGCTATATAAATATGAATAATTTGATGTGCTAGTTGTATATCTAAATATATATATATATATATATATATATATATATATATATATTTGTATAGATATAACGAAATATCTTTAAATATTGAGCACATATGTATCTTAGAAATAGCATCTAGATATCTCATATTTTTTATATGAATTATTATTTTTTAAGAATATTGCACTTCTCAGCAAGATCTTGAGATGATGTCTATGCTACAGCGTACCTCTTGATTATTTCATAAAATATTCATACATAAGAACGAGATTCCATACTTACGTATACGAGTAATATTTTATCTCTGTTTGCGGCTATTTTATATGTAATAGACATTTTTCTTCGTCTCCACCTAATTAATGAAAACTTTGATCTAACAATTTTAAGAGAAACGCCATTTTGAAATTTTAGTTGATTCCAAGCGTATCGAAAATTTGTCACATACTCCACAAGTTACCGCTAGCAATTACCACATGAGGTATCTCTAAGAATCTTCGACGATCGATTAACAAACTTCGACCGATACTAGGCTCTCCAGGTTCGTTAACTTAGACAAAACTCTCTGGACGACTTCCCTGATGTTCTCCAATCTTCTATTACAGTTAAAGTTTGTAATTAGTTTGTTATTAGTTGTAAATAGTAACAGCGTTATAAATAATTATCATCGAATAAAGCAGGTACTTGTGAAAAGATACGATTGATGTGCGGAGAATGAAAATAAAGAATTTTCTTATAGAAAATTTATAAAATTTGCAATATTCAACGTAACATACTAAGCTTTCAACATACTAACACAATAAGACGTCATTTTTTTTGTATCATAAATTAAGAAAGAGATGTTTAAGATATGCCATTAAATACATCAATAAAACTGTTTATGCTTGGATTTTATTTCTAATCAGACATATTGAATTAATTAAGTAATGATATAATATATTAATAAGTTTGCTAAATAGTATAGTTCCTTTCTCTCTTTCTCATATATTGATTTTTTCCTCTCTATAATATTTATGTATATTAGCTTTTTTATATTTATTCTTCTATATGTGTATGTATAATTTTAACTTTTACAAAACTCAGTTAAAGCTTTTTTATTTTCGCGAAATGGAAGCTTGAGAATTAATTCCTCTCGTCGTTAAAAAAAAAAATAAATATAAAAATTTATTAAAAATGCCTTAATCATTTTATTCCTATATCATATAATGCACTTTTGCATTTGTTGAGCGTATGAATATCGCTAAAGAGACATTCTCCAGACAAGATTGGTTGGTAATGGCATAAATAAATGAAACTCCCAGCACATGCCCACTCATCAGGTAAGTCTCGCAGGATTACTAATTTGTCACGATGATGTATTATGATGGCGTAATTAGGAGTTGTCGCCCCATGAGTTACAACGGCCTGCGAGCAATTCTTGGCTTACCGCGCAATCCGCAACACTCTTGCGCATTTCTGAGAATGTGACACAATTGGATTATTACGGCCATTCATTACGGCGTAATTGTATTCGGCTTAATTTCACGTTGCGTTTTCGCAGCCGGGAACAATGGTATCCTCCCCCGCAACGTTAATGCATTGTCGTTACTGCGAATAGTCGCACTCTTTATTCGTTACGCTTTATAAACGCCAGGCCGGTGGCGCGATTTATGTGTGATGTTTTTGTAATTTATCGTCACCTTCGCCACGGTTCACGAGCGATAAATCTCGCCGCGATGCGTCGAGATTGCGGACTCTTACGCCGGCGTTAATCTTCCGGCGCGTGGAACGCCTGACATCACCGGATTTTAATTTAAGGCTGTTCTTAATTACACAAATTGATAAGCTCTCACGGACTTTGCTCTTAGCAAAAAGATCTCTTCTATCGTAACAATGACGAATAATATCCTCAATAGCTTTCTACTTTCCTTTACTGCACTTTTCTCTCTGACTCAATAGCGATTACGCCAACAAAAAAATAAGGTATATTAAGTAAAATTAAAGCCATTGTCACGAGACTGTATTATTCATACGTAATATATGGTGCCGTGTTAAAGTTTCTGAACAGGTATATATCTTTTAACTCAAGCGATAAAGAGTCGAGATAAATTTTAAATAATGTGAGATTAAGATACGATGGAAGAAGAGAAATAAAGCTTTCGTTTTCCTCTCTCATCGTACTTTAAACTTATTAATTAAAATTTGTCTTAATCTTCCGGCTCTGAAGCACAATTGAAGAGATAACTGTCTAGGAAGATTTCACGCTTACACGTATCTATATATGTGTGTATGACATTTTATACTTATTACATTCATTTCCTATTTATGGAAACACATAAAACTTACAATCAATGAGAATAGATTGTATCGTTTGAAAATTTATATCTGCTTTTTCGATCTCACATTTAGGTCAAAGAACTTCTGTAACCTGTGTCTTGTAAAAAGAGAAAAATTAAAAAAGTTAAATATTAAAAAAATTAATATTTAATTTTTTGTTGCTCTCGCTTAACTGTTTAATTTTTATATTTTTAGTAGCTGCAAGTTTATTAAATAAATATTAACTTCACAAATGTCGGCAAAAAAGATATACGAATAACTTTCTAACTGACGTAAAATTTAATCGATAATTTACTTAAAAATAAACAAGAAAATGATAATCTAAAGTATATGACTTTTTCTGATAATAAAATGTCAAAAATATAGTTTTCTAAATAGTTCACTTGTTCACATTTCATGAATTTCGAATATTCTTGAATTTTTTTATTTTTTAATAAAGATATTCTTTCGCAAATTTATGCATGCACATATATGTGATTGAAAATTCAATTAGCTTTGTTATTTGATTCCTTTAAGGATTCCTAAAAAAAGTACCGCTACAAATTGAGTGATTGAGATTAAAGCAAAATTAGACGAGAACCCTCGAAATGGATTAGTCTTGGTCGTTTTCGTGTCGCGAGCGAGAAAATTATAACAAGAAATTACGAGGACTATTTCGGTCTTTCTTTTTTCAGGGCGGGTCGCGACCGGATGTTAAATTGACCGCGTAACGCTGGACGAATTGGCATTAATATCCGCGGAATTAACCCGATGCGCCGTAATTAAATCGATTAATTTCCATTTCCGAGCGGCTCGTGCAATTTTCGAACGCGTACCGCGATTAATTTTCGGGCCCTCTAACGGTTCCGCGATATTTTATACTCGGCCGCAAATCAATGGTCATGAAGGATGTGGAGTTCGCGAAGCGTTTAACATGAAGCAATATAAGCATTATTAATTTCATATTTTTTATAATACACCAAATATAAATTTCGAAAATGCATTGATAGTATAAAACTATCTCATAACATCTAGAAATTTTAAACTATAAAAAAAGCACAGCTATTAAAATACTTTAGAAAAAAGGGTGGCTTACGTATTTTAAATTTGTTTTTATTCATATTTTATTAAATTATATCATTGCCCTTTTAAATTACTATTAAATAGTAGTTATTTTTTAAATGAAAGCATGTATTTATTTCATCGTTCTTCTTATAATTTTCCTTACATAATGTTTAAAATAATATAAGAAAGATATTTAAAATAAATAATGCAAGTTCAAAAATTTCACCTATTATTTCAAGTAAGAATTTTTGATAATTTATTATTTTTAGTTAATAATTTCAATTATTGCATTAAAAAAATATTTTTATCTATTATTTTTACAAGAAAAAAGTAACTATATTTCCGTCTTTTCACAAATTATATTTTATTTTAAAAAGCTACTTTCTCTCTTAAATGATTATTTTTAATCTGCATCTGAAGTGCAACTCTAATTCTAAATATGAAAGCATGTATTTTTCCAACAACAACAGCTTGACACTTTCATTATGTTTAAAAGATTAACATAAAACATGTCCTTTTTTTAACGAATATTTCAAGGAGAAAACGAATATTACGCCGCAAATCTGCGTGTTAAATAGTATCCTTTTTTTGTTGTGACACCGGAGACATTTTCAGAATTTTGCTATTCGTGAGAATAATGCTTGATTTTGCAGTATTTCTAAAGGCTCCTTCATTTCAGTTAAGGATTCAAGTTAAGGATTTGCTGAAAGCAATATCTCGGTGTTAGCAGCTGCGACACGAGCTTTTTATTAACCTTCTTACAAAAAGTTGACATTTATTTTCAGCGTAATATATATTTAAAGCTAAAAAAAGACAAAAATTTAGTCGCACTGACCAAGAATATAAATATATATATAAACGATCTTTAACTAAATTAATGATAATTAATTGATTACAATGCTACAAAATTAAATTTTATCAATATTATATTCAACTGATGTAAAATTTTGCTATTTTCGCAATAACTGTTTAATGTTTGTTTTAATATTATTATCGTTGTGACCAATTTTATTTTAATATTATTTTATTTTAATATTAAACAGATGTGTTTGTAGATTAACTTAACCGTGATGAGCAATACAGGTAATTTCTCGGGTTGTTATTCTATGACGCTCCCTGACGTTGGTCGACCTTATAAGCAACCGGCATAAACCTAGCAATTTTATTTCAAATTAAGTTGTGCCGTTTCAGTGGTTTTTTTTACTTATATTAGAAAGATTGCACGCAAGCGAGTAAACATGCCGTGACCACGTAGCCAGTGGAAACCAGAGAGATTTTTAAGATATGTACTCCCAGAAAATTTATCGTACGAAATAATTTAAACTTGTTTTTAGTGGAGTAACTATAGTGGATGCATCTTGAAATTATTTAGGAAATTTACGCTGAAGAAAAGAAATATATAGATAAAATTTTTAAAGACGAAAATTTACATTTTTTTAGGGTTGCAAAATATAAGATATACATAGTCATTTTTTTAAGATCCCACAATATCTTCTCTATTCTTTCTCAGATCAAATTTAGTTTGTATTACAAAAAATAAATAATTAATGTTATTATTTAGGATTACTTGTATATGCTATAATGGATGAATTAATGAATGAAGATTATATTCACTAATTTACTGTTTCACCATAACGTTTACATATATGGACGTGTATATAATCGATAATATTTATGTTACATTAATAATTTCATTTACTATCAATTTTCGAGAATTTACATTGGGAATTATTTTCATCGATAAATGTGCCGACATTTTAAGATAATTACCAATATCACTCAATCAGTCGTTACGTTTTTGTAATATATTCTCTTACCTCTAATTGAACGGACATTAATTCTCATGCATTTTGTACATTTTATAATGATACGTGTGGATAATGTATTGCATTATATATTTTATGAAAGGAATATTCTAAGATACATGTTTATATATTAAATATACTTTACTGATATATTGGCTAAATAATATATTTTTTTCTACAAAATTATTTTCTTTTTTTTAATATATTTTACGCAAATCAATACGAAAATTTGTTGCACATTTTTTTATTTGTTTTTTTTTCGCGAAAAATTATCTTTTTATCCTATATGAATCATTTACGTGATATTACAGCTTAATATTCATTAATAACTATTATTGCTGTCCGGTCGAATTACATAAAAATATGTTCATGTTAATTATTTAGGAAACAAGAAGTAAGCATGATCTGAGATCACAGAAATGGTTCAACAGCATCGCTTACTTTAATAGAAAAACTCATTCTACTGGGTTCATTTCATTTTATCTTTCCAAGTACTTATCACTTTAAACTTTCTTTCCGATGACATATTTCAATTTAAAACCGCGAACATACATACACACACACACAAAATGAGCATCGTTCTCAAAGGTAATCCGTTATTGACAATTCGGATTATCTGAGTTCGCTGTACATCTGGCTACTGATTGGTAACGACGTGAGCGAGTTCCTTCGCTATCACGGCGAATGTCGGCGTAACAAGGACAATACGTGCGATGAGAATCGATTTGGTTCGA
The DNA here is from genome assembly GCF_025532165.1 of Camponotus vicinus. Taxonomy (NCBI): domain Eukaryota; kingdom Metazoa; phylum Arthropoda; class Insecta; order Hymenoptera; family Formicidae; genus Camponotus; species Camponotus vicinus. The sequence continues at coordinate 11,664,287 of NW_028141948.1, read as the reverse complement.
TGGGCGCTTCCGTGCAATGAGGTAGCCTCACTCGATCTTGGTAAACCACCTCTTGCATAGGGAATTTGCCACCGTCTACCAACTGAAACCAATCTCCGTCAACCGAACCGTTCTACCATTTTAATCTGAAACATCCTGGGGAACGAGACATTCGCGGAAACGAATCCCGGGATGGTTTTGCGAAACGAAATCAGACGCGGATATCCCAGGCGAAGAGTGATCTCTTCCTTTCCTTGGCCAGAATGCACGTGACGCTTGCAAGCGCTTGGAACGTTATCGAAGAAGTTTAGCTTACGAAGCTGCCAAACTGAATGGAAAACATTCTAATTTACCGGAAGCTCCATGACAGATTTTATATTGCAAAATATTTTATAGCGAGACAAATCGACATTTACAATCTCTTGTGACAATGGCAGATGGACGCAGTCTTAATATTACATGGAAAAATTTTCGAGAACTTTGATAATCTCTGAAAGCAAGAGTTTTAACAAATTTGGAGATAATTCTTCAAACTTGTAATCATATAAAAACTCATTAAAAACTGAAATTTATATTTAAACTCTCTCAATAATATTACTACAATAATAATATTATATATAATTCGATAATCTCTCTCTGCCTCCATTTATCCAATTATTGCTTACACGTAAAAAACGTCCAATATTTTTAATTTATAATTCTATTTAAAAGAATTAATTACAATTAATAAGAGTGAAATAAAATCGAAAAAAGAGAGGATACTTGTTAATAAGAAAACTATTTATTAAAATAAGTAAAGTAAGAAAATATATTTTTTATGTTATTTTGATAGCGGATCTCACAAATTACTTAAATTAATCTAATAATTGAAGACTCGTCATTGAAAGAATATAAAGAAATATAATTTTTACATAATTTTGACAATTTGAGAAGAACCAGAGAGAGAAAATTTTTCGAAATAACAGTCTCTATATTTATTCAAATATGTCATACGAGTGAAAAGCTCACGAAACAATCTGTACACTGTGCAAAAGCACAGTCTAAGTTTAATTCGAGATAATGTCACGCGCGGCCTTGTGTGCAGAGAAATTTTGGCTCGCGAGCGACGGCGAGTCACGGTACGAACAGCACTCTTGATGCGCGTCATCATTAGTGCCGGGGGTACAGGTTATCCCTGGTATATGCGTCCAACTATATAATATATATATATATACATATATATATATATGTATTCACCATCTCGCGAAAGCACGATGCACGCGAAATCCGGATAAGCCGTACGACTTGCCGTACGATGGCGAATCCGCGCCACGGCACGACCTAACGACACGGGTTATGAATAACAGGAGGAAACCCCGGACGGCTCCCTCTTCTGCGATACGGACTGTCGTATTTCGGTTAGAACCCCCGACGTTCCGCGACATCGTCGCCCTGCCCGGGGATAATCGATTGCCGGTGCATTCAGCGCGAAGATATCTCTGCGGGATGCATCGCGCGCGCGGTTATTGTTGGAAGCAGCCGTGCACGAGTTGCACGTGCGCATTTCAATGACACCGTCCGGAAGAGATAAATAGGCAGGTATAGCGAAGCTTTATTTTCGCCCTGCTGCATTCGCTCGCGATCGTTTGCCCGTTGACTGCTGTAATCCCTCCCCCTCTATTTGCGGGTCGCGTTAAAAACAGCAAGAAGCGATATATCCCGTGAAATGTGCGGTTAAAACTGCATCGTATCAATTGTGCGCCAAAGATTTTATGGGATTATATTCGATCGTACGCGAATGAAATTCAGCAGTTATGTTATAAAAATATGAACTCACGACTGGAATGAATTATTTGGAATTATTTTTTTCTAAATATCGAATATTAGTATCGTAATCATTTTTTCTATGGTGCAAATCATGGTGCTTAGTATAAAATATTATAATTTTTTACGAAACACACTCTTTCTTGCAACATTTAAAATTACATAAACATATGTAAAGTTCTTATATAACTTATTGCACGATAAAGTATTTAGATTTGATTAAACAATTTATTTTTTGTTATGCAAAAACATCTGTCAGCAGAAAGATGTTAATTTATTTCTTAAACAAAATTAATTGAATGAGCGAAACGATACATCATCGTGTAAATATACAATAGATCCATGCATAATATCCATTCGCAAGGATCCATGATCGATGTTTCGCTCAGCGAAGTAAGCTACGAAGCTTGTTGAGCCAATTTATTGTAGAATCTAGAAAGCGGATGAATATAAATCTTTCAAAGAAGCTACATCCCTAAGAGAGAAAGGAACCGTAAGATGGACGTCGAGATGACATCCGTACGAGAGTCCATAGATTCAGTGAAAAATATATGGCTATGAGAATCTTCCGCATTAGTGCGAGAAAATCAATACCGCAATACTGATTCGCCTAAATGACGCAATAAAGAAAATCCTAATAGTCTATAACGTGTCGATATTACACACGTATATTCATTATTAATCATTCAAACCAATTCATTACGATATTACACATTTTAATTAATTAATCCATTAACATTTATTATTGCGATTGAAATCGATAGTTCACTTGTATATTTTTTCTGAAAAATTCAAAAAGCAAGTGAATTTCTGATAAATTATATTTTCTTTCTAGGATAATATTAATTCCAACGATTTAATTCCTAAAAGTAACTATATAAATCTAAATTTTATTTTTAGATTTATTTACAGTTTAATTTGCCGCAGCAGCACATTTATTTGAAATGCATTTTATATGTGTGAAAAAAATTTGCATATGTACGAGCAATTTATTCACAATAATAACGTATGAATACTTGCACAAAGAATCGGTAAAACTAGAATTAAGAAATATTTCTAAGAAAACGCTATCTTATATAAAATAAATAAAGTCAAGGAGAATCTCTTTCTCTACTCCTTTTCCATGTATAGACTGCCTTATTTCCTAAATGATTCTGTTGCCATGTACACAAATTCGTTTTACGATCGCTATACGCGAATTCGATTTGTTCAGCACCCATAAAAAGTAATATTTGTGTCAATTATTGTGTTTATTCGTCCAAGAAATTCATGTAGTAAATCTTTTTTCGTCGTAATGTTCTCAATTTAATGAAAACGGAAAATGATGTTCCGAAAAAGTGAGGAATCGATTCGATTTCAGGAACGTGCGTCGACGTATATTTATATATGTCATAGGTCGAGCCTAATATAAAAATAACTCACGAGACCTCCACCCCCAATCGACTTCATTTCGTCCTGCACTTTATCCTTCATGTAGCTTTAACGTGTTATTGCGCAGATACACGACAGGTTGAGCCGTCATCGATTTCTGATACCATCCTCTATCCTGGCTCAGAAATAAGCCGGCTCCTCAACATCTCCACTCTTTTCGTTTGCCGTCACCGAAGCGTTACGCGATTCGGACACTTTTCTATCGGTAAACAATATTTATCGGCGCATATGCGATGCGATCTTCTGCAGTAGTCGGCGGATTATTCTAGGAATTGTGGAAATGCACGGGATATACCTATATTCTCTCCGTATATACAAAAGAATCCGTTGAAAACTGAGAAACAAGATGTGTCGATTCTTTAAACAGATATATTTTAAAGAAAAATGACAAGATATTTCTTATTACAAAGAAATAATTACAATTTCGATTTGATTAATGTAGATTTAATCGATCCAAATTTTTCAATACTGATTAAATTACTTGATCATTAATATTGTCTCGATTAATACATAAAGACAGTAAGTTTGTCCAAATTAATATAATTAAATAATATAATTAATAATAATAATAATATTAATAATAATATAAATTAAATAATATAATTAGTATAATTTGGACAATATTATATAAATAACATGTAGACAAAATTAAGAACTAAAGTGGATAACATTTTCAACTTTACGTTATATCAAATGCATATGTTTACCGCATGATCGGTGAATTTCAATTGAGAAAGAAGTGTTTCTTCATCATTTCCATTCCATGATTGTGCCCGCAATCCATTATCATACGAGATAGGCGATCAGATCGACTCGGCAATCGGACTGGAACGAGCGCGTTTCGTCGGAATGCGCAATAACGCCGAACGCATCGCTCATCCGACGATCGAAGGACCGTAAACCTACGAAAGTGGAGAAAGACCGTCTCGCGCGCGCGGCCAGCCGTCGAGCCCGCCTGCCTGTCTGTCTGTCTGACTATCGACTGTCCCTAACTACTCGGCGTTCCCGTTTCTCACTCGTATCACGTACATCCGAAACTGAAGCGATTGAAACTGAAACGAGAACTGCAGACTCAAGAAAGGAACTGCATTGTTCGCAAAATAAATGACTTCTCCATCACCAGATATCGCATATAAGATTGTGACATAAACGTATACATATAGATGAGTATGGAGATGGGTATCGATATTTTATTGCGACAAATTCGCATAATTTTCGAACACGATTTTTGATAAAATGAAGGAGAGGCATTTTGTGATCATCTGTTTCGCAAACTTCAAAATTTTATTTATTTATATATATATGAGCAATTTAAGAGAAAAAAAAATAATTTAATTCTTACGATAATATCTAATGTTATATTATCCGTGATGTTATATTGTCAATACTTAGAAATAAAGAATTTATTTTATTTGAAAAAATGTGATTTTATATACATGTAAAATCTAATATAAACTTTGCTGCTTTCCGACTTGTTTATACCATAAAAATATACACCGGCTGCACGGCATATGATGCGTTCGAACGTTTTTCTGTTTCAGAATTGTTTTTTTTTTATTTCAACACGCGTTTCCTATAATCGCGCCGACTGAAAAAGAGATCAAACGGTCGCCGACAACGCGCTGACTCACGGCGGCCGTTACGGTCCTCCACTTGCAGTTACGATAAGATTTCGTACGGTTGTCCTGTTATTCTCGCGAAACTGCCGAGTCATTGAAGGCAAACGAGCTAGAACACGCGGGGGATTTGCCGAGAACGACGATACTATCGCGAGCGAATTCGAAACTCGATGATTCAGTCATTTTCTGCCGCATTCCGGCGCACGCAATCGTAAATCAAACGTGTATCGCGACAAGCTTTCCCAGTGCAAAAATTGCTGAAATAATGCTTTCGATATATAAAGTGACACATATTGCGAGGTACAACGTGACGATTGCAGGTTTGACAGCGCATCCTGTAATCCGACATTTATTGTTATTAATCGCAAAAGTTGTTGCGCATTTTTTATATTTAGTTATCAAGGAAATTGAAACGAATTTTTTATTCGAATTTTATGTCTTTTTTCGCAATATCCAATTATAAAGGCTCTTTTAAAATGTCAATCTCGCTTGTGCAATATTAGAAAATTATATGAACTAAAATCATAAAAAAGATGTATAGTAACTGAGGAGAACATGATATAGAGTATCAGGGCAACATCTTCCCCCAAAAAAGTTCTTGTAGCTTACCTCGAGAGCTTTTCAAAACACTATAATAAAATATTTTTTCATCGAGTACTTTTCGAGTTATGAGGCTTGAAATAATCTCTTAATTTTACATAAACCATGAAATACCTAGTAAAATATTCATTTTTCGATTATCTTACCTTGATACTTTTATGTACAAAATAATGAGAGGAATCAATTAGTGAAAAAAATATGTAATTTGCAATTAACAATTACATATTTTTTTTCCGAAACAATTATGTGTTTTCTTTATATCAATTAATTCCTCTCTATTTTGTACATAAAAGTATTAAGATAAGATAATCGAAAAATGAATATTTTACTAGATATTTTAATGTTTATGTAAAAATTAAGAAATTATTTCAAGCCTCATAACTCGAAAAGTACTCGATGAAAAAATACTTTATTATAGTGTTTTGAAAAGCTCTCGAGGTAAGCTACAAGAGCTTTTTTGGGGGAAGAGATTGCCCTGACACCCTGTATATGAACTTGAAATAATGTTAATTTCAAATTATACGTTTGCAAAGACTATACTTCATGCTTCAACAACATCGTGGAAAGGAATTTCCTAGAAACTATAGGTAATCTACCTACCTACAAGATCAAGCAGTCAATTACTAACATTTCACAATACTGGCGGATAGATTAAATACTGAGATAATGAAAGGCACGACAGTGTCCTGATAGCCGGGAATAACTTCCTTCGAAGCGACCAATCGATCGAAGTTCTCGCGTCACGAAGTTGTGGCGACCAACGATAGGGAACGAGATAATAATTAGCGTCGAAGTTTCCGCGACAACTTCCTCTCTCCCTCCCTCTCTTTCTCTCTCTTTGTACGTGTATGTGTATGATCTGTAGTTCGAGAGATCGGTCGCTTCATCGACGACTCTCGCCCCGTTCGTTGTCGTCCGTTGTTACGATCGCGCCGTGGCGAAATCGTAAACCTGTGCTCGTAAATTCACGCGGCAAAGCTGCCTGTTCGTGACGAATATGATTACGCGCCGCCCCGAGAGCGTTGACATCGAGCGAGCTCTCTTCGTGTTGTCGGGGACCGGCACGATACAATCGTGATTTATAGAGCGCACGAGTGCGTCGGGCTCGCGAGTGCGCGCACGACGACCTTTTCGTTCTCCGGTAGCTGTATAATATCGGCGATACTCGTAGGTACTTTAAAAAGTACAGATAAAGTTATTAAGGATCGTTATTATTGTTGTGTCTCATGTTTAATATATATTGGATGTAATCTAACAAATTGACTTTCCGATTATCCAAATTAAATGTTGTAGAATTGCGATAGTTTGCTATCATGATATTGCAAGCGATATTTTTTATTATTAAATGCAATTTTTTATTATTAAATATTGCTGATATATAGAGTACTGATATTTTATTTAAATCCGTGCAGTTAGTTTATTTTAAAAAATCGATAATTATTTTTTTTAAAGATTGATGAAATCGACTAATTGTGAGATATTAATTTAATGTAATTAAAATAAATAAAAATTTTTACAATAATCATTTGCAGGCTAATAAAAAAATTCAATTAAAAGATTGTTAACTTTGCTTATATAGAAAAATCGTTTTGTGCACAATTTTTTTCTCTTTCATTTTTTTCTGTTGCATACTTATAATTGTATTAACATTTAAATAAACTATTCTTGCACAAAATTAAAATATACAAAAAACATTATATTAAAAATAAAATGACAAAAAATAATAAATGTATAAAAAGTCAATTTTTAAAATATAATATTAAAGAAAATCATAAAATTTATATATGTAAATCCGTAATATATCTCGGGGATTTGCTCGTATTGCAATTTCAATCGACAGAAATATAATTTCTGAATAAAAAACTTAATTCTCATATTGATTACTATAGTATAATCGATATTGTATGAATCGTTAAATAAAATTGATTTAAGACCGGTGAGTTAATTGAAACGGGAACTCTTCGCCTACATGCACTTTGCGTAGAGAAATCTTACGTTAAATCCGTGCATCGCCGGTATCGTGGATCATAAAGATCATAAAGATTTGATGGGCCATCGTGGACGAATCAAGGTGCCGCGAAACCATAAACGCGCCACGTCGTTTCGCTAGTCAATTACCGGCGTGAGCCCTTGTCGTATGAAAAGGCTGTCATATATGTACACCAGAAACTCTGTCCATTATTAATATTGCGGTAGCACAAAGCGCCCATCCTACAAGACACGCAAGGAAAAAAATAAAAGTTCGCATATTATATTAATTTAACTTCCTTATCATATAAGAAATTATAGTTGTCTTCCTTTTTTTAAAGATTGCTGTTAGAGTTTGAATTTTAAGAAACTATTTTAAAATCTATTTTCTATGAGATCTAATATCATATACTGAAGATTCGGAATTAAAATCTACAATTACATGTAACTTCAAAAGAGAGAGAGAGAGAGAGAGAGAGAAAGAAAGAATGTATAGTGCAAAGAGATTTGAATTTATCGCAATTTTTATGCAATATAAAAAAATATATTATCAGTATCTACATAAACAGCTTCTATAGAAATAAAATCCATTACATTTTACCAAGAGTATTACTTTTGTTAATGCTCTACTTTATCGCGTTGTGCTTGCACTTTCTATAGAGAAACTTCATCTCTTCCTCTCCCTCGTCCTCTTTCTCTTCCTCAACGTGACAAGACAATTCTTACGCTTTTATTCCTACGCGCTTGACGACGTGCGTTTCTCCTCTTATCCTCCATTCACTTCGTCTCCGTCTTCTTATCCGTCTCTTTGTACTCCCTTATCTCTTTGCTCCACTTCAGATTCTTAGCTACCTTTTGCGTCTCTCGCATTACTCCATCGTGCATGCCTCGCCATACGTACTGTATTCGCTGTACGTCGACGCATCGTAAAATTCTGTTAGCACATCAGAATGGTAAATCCTCTAAGATGCAACCGGACCGCGTAAAAATCACTGAATTTCGACGGAGGTATTGCGGGCTTTTCAAAGTAAAGCCCTCATTCCCCAACGGACCGGGTCGACCCACGTTATCAACTGCCATCGTGGTCGGACCGCGAGCCATAGTGGCGAACCTCGAAACACTGTGCGCTCCTATAGAGCTCAATTCGGACCGCAGGGGACTTCTATTTTCTACACAGGATACAATACAGGGGATGCACCACGCGAGGCGCCGTCGCGTCGTTTCCGAACTTGCAGTCCGAAACCATTAGTTCCCCGACAAACTGTTGCGAGGGCATCATCGTTACTTTCTTGAATTTCTAGTGTCGCTTGTAGTACAATGCGCAAAAAGAATGGTTCTAGTAAAAGGAGAGATGAGAAAGCACGTTTGGATGATTTATAATTCACAACAGTATTTGAGGGAGAATCCTATTTCTAATTTAATACATGTGTATAATAATATCGAAGAAAAATTCGCCTTTTCAAGATTGAACTTCAATATTAAAGGATGTTAAATAACTCATTGTATAAAGCATATGTGTTTTAGTTAGTTTATATCTAGGATATGGATTTGTTGGACACATCTTATGTATTATCCCGCATGAGTTTAAAATTATAAATTTTTCACGGTATATGTATATAGAGTTTCTGCTTCATATGACGGTTTAAATTATTTTGCAAAAATAAATTTTGCAAAACGCGTTTAATATTAGATTATTTTTCTTTTTTCATAAATAAACACAGTTTTTTAGCCATTTAAAAAATTTAAATATGCACTGCTCTTCCATGATCAATTTCTTTATAAATAAATAGCATGGTTAATCGCGCGTATCCGTTTATTATGCTCGAATTCAGTCAGCCAGCGCGGAGCTCTCTATATACGAAAATTCAATTCGTGCTGTAAATCCCATTATATCCTCTTTCGCGGATTACAGGCTTTAAAATGCCGGGGAGCGCGTTCGAATTTTCTCACCCATCCAGAAATCGTCGACGGTTCGTGTTCATTGCGGCGGAAATAATTTTTATCTAAGCCAACGTATATAACGTGGCGCACATTTCGTAAGACGTTTCGACAACAATGAGCGATAATACACATTTTAGATATTTATTTGACCATTATTATTCGTTTACGCGCTCATTTAAAAGCTGAAGCGAATAAATTAATCGTTAAACTGGCGCAGCGTACGGTGTGGAAATGACAGTTTGTGCGAGACAAACGCTCCACAAACGTGAACGACGGGATTGCTACTGGGTAGAAACATGGTCCGTCCATGTTCGCACACGTGAATACGAGTAAATCGCTCTTCCATTCGCAGAGAATTTCACAGATGGCTACAGCAAAGCTAACGCCTTAAAGACAAGCCTCTCGATTCATTATCAGATATAAAAGGCGCTCTTAATAATAACATTTTATATTGTATTCGTATAATGTCTATTACACTTTCGATAAATTTTCTTATCGTATCTAAATAAATTTTCTACAAATTAACATTGTTAATTTATGCGGTAGATGGAAAAATTACAATAACTCGTATATTTTTTTTAATTTGATATTTTTAAATCATATTCTTAGAAAAATTGATAAATCAAAATTCATTGCATTAAGTGTAGCAAAGTGAAAAAAATAAAGAAAGAGAGTCACATTTTAATGTAGAAATTAAGTGAAATATATATCCGATATGTTTATAAAAGAATAAGCATCTTAGAAATTGAAATTAACGTTTATGCTTAACTGAAGCTCATGAGAGGAAACATGAATATTCTGCAGAATAAGCTCAATTATAACGAAGCATCCATTTTCCCTTTGATTAAGGGTACTCGGATATCGCACGGTCGTGCATTTATTTTTCCCGCTTTCCATTAAATTAACGCTTCCCTTAATTCGAATTGCAAATATGCCATTCAGCAGTGCGCCACGTCGAATTTGCCTCAATAATGAAAACCGGCTACGCTTTATGCGCGAGATATGCGCGGCTTTCGCCTCGGGCCGGCATGGCGGATCGATCAACGTAAATTGGAAAATCGCGTTGAGTCTCGTGTAACGCACCCACGTATTCGACCGCGCACTAATCCACTCTCTCTCCTGTCGGTCCTCCTAACAGTGTAAATATCTTCGTATGTCCGGGTGCACGGAGAGTGGCTCGTTCTCTCTCATCGAACTTCGATTCAAACGGAATAATTCGCTTCCTCCGTTTAGCCAGATCAAGTGAGAGCCAGAGCGAGAGAAAGAGAGAGAGAGAATGAGATGCGCATGCACATATATACGTAAATACATCGTTATTTTTGTTCGTCCGGAAAATATGTCACACACAAATGTCTCTGCGACACGTTCCTAGTGATAATTAAATAATCGACGACGCTTATCGGATTCCGATGTTTCACCGTCGTAGTGGCGCGAATCGACGTTCAATACAATCCTCACCCATGTATGAGTTTTATGGCGATTTTGCCTTTTTTTTTAAACGATATACATATTGTATGTTTTCTTAACGCTCTTGAATTCGACGAAAAATGTTAAAAATAAAGCCTGTGTTATCTAAATATCTATTATATATAATAAACAGTGATATAATATACTTTTAAAAAATATTCCCTCTATCATATATTAAAAATAATACATACTAAGAATAATAATGTAGAAATAGAAAGTAGTGTGTGTGTGAGGAATGACGTGATCAATGGAATATATTTGTACATATTTTAGCACATACAAATTTCTTGCACATAACTAGGTCAACATGATCACTTTCTTTTGAGACTTCTCGCATTTGCAAAGCCTAAAAAAATTTTCAGAACCTTTCAACTTGAAGATACCAGCCTAATTAAAAATTTATACACATAAAAAATATTATTATATAGTGATTATATATTATATATACTATACTATAATATACTATAACACATATACAGATATTTGAAATGAATGCATTTTTAATATTTATTTAAGAAAGATTTCATTTGAAATCTTGAAAAAATATAAATATAATTTAAATATAATTTAATTTTTTTCTCTACCCTGCCATTCATTTAGCATCAACCATTGAACCATTCAATTTTTCAATTTTACTGTATCTTTAAAATCAACAAAAATATCTGGATATATTTTTTTAAGGATCTTATCCTGTAGATGCGGAACACTCGATTTTGTTCGAACATGAGCGATATAGGTAACATCGTACAATGTCAATATTTATCAATTGAAAGTAGAACATTGCGGCTGCGGCCGAAACTAGATCTAACCGGAATAATTACTCTATTCTCTAGCTAGTTTATGCAACGGATGTTTATGCATCAGCGCATCGATTTTACATGGAAACAATGTTGACACTTTTGCGATTCGCGACTACGCAACGTAGTTGGGCAAATTTAAACTGCCGACAAGGCCTGAAAATAGAAGAGCTAAGATGGATGGGAGAATAGTTGCAGTTCCTTCCGGCGAAGAATCGTTAACCCTTCGGAGTTACTTCGTTGACGCCGCTCGCGGCGTCCTGCCTTAGTCAGGACATTGAAAAACACAAGAATTTACCAAGAATGCTTTCAAACTTTAAGTAGCTCAAGTAAAAATATACCAAGAGAACACGCAAATTCCTAAGAGAAGAGATTGACGTGTAAAATACAAAATATAGGGAAAATGCAAAAATTTCTTGATTAATAAAATACAAGAAATTATAATATCAAAATTATGAGATATATTTTTAGCGTTTCGATGTTTATTGATAATTAATATGCAGCTGAGAAAAAAATCTATTCTTGAATAAATGAGAGCAATTTTAATATTTTATTAAATTATTCTCTAAATTATTTTAATGTATCATTCTTTTAGCTATGTTTTAAAAATGTGCCTCAGGAAATTCATTATTTCTTATTAAGCTTTTATTTTAAATGAAATTACTATTTTAATTTTTTTTTTAAAAACTTCTTTTTCTAAAGATCTATTAAAAACAATATATAATAATTTATCTATCAAAAATTAAAATTAATTTACATATTAAAAACAATTATTTTGATTAATAAATACTACTTCGAAATAAATACAATTTTGTTTTTAATTTTATTTAACATGTTCGACAAAGCGAGGGACCGCACCGATATTCATGACGTCAGGAATTGAATCGACAGTTTTTATTACAAGCGTGTTGCACCTGTTCGGCCTTTCTAGCCACGTTCTCTCTGGCTCGAGTTTCAGCATCGAAACTCGCGGCTATTGTCCAATTTAGCCCTTGGCAGGCCGTTTCACTATCGCAGCTCGCATTGGAGAGATTTTGTCGAGTGTTGTGCTCTCCCGCGATGTGTCACGCGTAAACACGGGCGTGCATATACGCGGACGCGCCGCACAAAGAGATCTATCTCTTTCTTTCCCTCCCGTACTCATTTTCTATCTTCCTCTTTCTCTCATCTCGCCTCTCATCCGCGACGGACAGTATCGTGGACCAGCAAGAAGTTGACTCTCGTGTTCTCGTCGGGTATTACGTAGCAGCGACGCATATCAACCGTAACTTTCTATCGCTTTTTGCGGTCCCTGCCGTCGTTTCACGGTGAAAACCGTGTTGATTTCCAACAGGCCGAGAGGCTGCTCTCTCGCGGGGCGCATATTGTACACTCCGCAAAATGAGTGGACTCTCATCGAATTGAGACAAAATTTCGCAAAGTTGTGTATGCGAGTCGGTGTACGAACTAATACGCGCGGTTCATAAAAGAATCTATGGAAAGAAAGCGCCTGTCTCGCTTGTCGATATCAAATGTATGTGAACGTCCTAATAAAAGGTGAGCGTCATGAATCCTTTGTGAAATGCGGAATAGACAGTTCGTATTGGCAGATGTTAAAGTCATCGATTATTATTAGATTGTGAATATAAAGTGATAAATTTGTCGAATCTTGCTCGCAACAGATTCGATTGTCCGCATTAGCGAACACTGAAGGCTGCTAAATATATGCATATGAAGTTATCTAAATGCAAAAGCGAACGCGCATAAGAATCTTGACTATTGAAATATTTATCATGTTTTGGTAAAAAATATATAATTGTGGAGGAAAGAGACTGAAGCGAATGTTATATAGAGAATGTTATACATAAAGAAGAGGCAAGAGAGAAAAAAATCTAAATAAAGGAAAATATTTAAATTTTTACAAATGATATACATGCATAGTGTTTTTTTGCAATATATAAATATTTTATATTTAATCGCAAAATAATTTGACGAATTAAATTTTATTTTTCAAAAAAACGACTAAAAAATCCACTTTATTTGCGTGATTTTAATTATTGCATTAGAGAAATTAGATCAAATCTCTGTCAAAAGTTACAAGATATATTTTTTTCCACATATGAATTATTACTATAATTTAATAATTATTACTATAATTTAACTATTATTTAAAATATGTATGTGGAGTTGGTTTCATGCAAAAATTTAAAATAATAATATATGAAATACATAGAATAAAATTGATTATTTATATTTATATTTGAGACTTTTTATTTTAATTGATTATAAAGTGTGGGGAGGAGAAATATTAATACTACATTATAAAATTATGTATAATAATGTTATATAATTTTGATGAATGAAAATCTTTTCTGGAAAAATAGTATCAGCATTAATCATTCATCGTATGTATGATAAACTGAAAAGTGAGTAAAAGAGTCGCAAAGATCAAAGCAAAAAACGAATACGTACAAAACTTGATTTTGCGTTATTTCGGTGTACTGCGTAAATATTACAGACAGCAAGTGAAAAACGCTTCCTATGTGACAGAGGGAAAAGTACTGAATGGGATGTATTTTTGCCAAATTTTTACGAAAAAGCATTTGTGAAAAAAAGCGATGTAAAAACATAAGACATTTCATTTTTCACGTGAAAGAGAGAGAGAGATTGTGGCCACATATATATAAAACTACATATTTAAAATAACAATCATCTCGAAAAACATATCGTCAGATACTTTTGTATGCTATATCATTGTAAAATACTTCATACTTTCGATATACGATAACTTCTCATGAATGATCAATATCTTATTTAAAGGGAACGACAAGTTTAGAAAATAAAACCTCTTTGCACAAAATGGGAAAGAAAAGCTTCTTAGGAACGCCTGGAATGCTATTTCCTCGACATCCGATAAATACTTTCGACAAGTTATGTGCGGTTAAGTATACAACAAGATTTTCACATCCTAGCGCGGTGCTTACCGAGGAATGATCTTCTAAGAGTTTTAACGAGGCATCTGCTCCATCCTGCACTATAAGCTTCTTCGTACGTCATAAACTCACTCTGTCGTGTTTACCAGGAAGAAAATTCATTTTCACTGCGCTCACGTTGCTTTCAACACGAGAACGGTGCATGTGTGTTAAAATTCTGATTTTAATGAAAACGTTGATTGCAAGTAAACAATGATTTTCATAGACCTAATAAATTTCATGAGATAATAAAATCTGTGCGATTTTAACTGAAAAATAGTTATAAATTATCATTGACATGAATGAAAATTCCATCATGAATTTTGTTGCTAACGAGATTTTTAATATTTTTTAAGTACTGTCTCGGTTCTCGAGCTTATAAAATATGGGGCCAAGCCACCTTTAAAAAACAAATCATACATTATACTTTTAAAACTTATTATAATAAACGATAAATGTTTTTGTTGATATATCTACAAAGAATGTAATTATCTGATTTAATTGATTTATCCCTCTTTCATTAAAATTTAATATCACGTTGAAACGTGATACCAGTTAATCCCTCGAATGTTTTTATTAATTAATATTCGATGTAGAGAGGGTATATTCTACAGTTCGTCTTCTAACAGTTTTTGTATGAACAGGTGTTATACAAATTATTTAAATTAAAATTTAATTTAGACTAAAGTGATTTAAGTGATACAAGTAATTTTAATAATTATAAGCAGATTATGAATATGCTGATATTACCTGATGTTATCTTTTCCAAAGCAGTCTTTGCAGTATGTGCAGTGCTTTTAATAACCAAATGGAAATATTTTTGGGGAGCTATATGTATATTAAAATATATCGCAAATTAATAAAATTAACGAACAATTTATATATATAAATTACAATTAATATTCTTTATCATTATCGACTGATTTGAATGAATACTTTTCTTTGATAATATGTTTTTTTTTCATAACACTGTCTCAGATATTTATATTCTACATAATATCTTGATGATAGGAAGATATTTATCGAAAGAATTACATATATAGATCGAAGATATTTAATTATTGCGGAAAAATTACACAAATCCTCGTCAAAAATTACAACAAAATATATTTGATATTTTTCCTCCACAACAAAGTAATAATAATAAATTATTACACACCAATTTAGGAAAAGGAAAGAGAAAAATATTTTTTCAATACACATTCTCTCTTCATCGAAATATATCGCAAACATTCCCAGTCGTGGTCAAGCAATCCCAGGCGACTTCGGAGATCCTGAAAGCCGGCTATGTCGCATCGGCATCCTGCAAAAGCCGGATCTCCGGCTTAAGAGCGTGCGGCTCGTGATTCCGATAAAGTTTTCGTTATATGGGACAAGCGTCGTACGACGTCGTACGCTTCTAGAAAGCCGCGTAGCCGAGTTTTTCGTCGCACGGAGGATGGCTCTTCCGGCGATACACACGACGTGGGATGCGAACGTGTGGGCGGAGGAGAGAGATGCACGGCCCGGTGCGACGCGATGCAATAGTGGCTTATAAGTACATTCATGAATAATGCAGCAACGCGAACAAAAGTACGCGCGCGCGCGCGCGAGCTACCATCCCGGCCATATAATACTTGTGTATTTTGCAAACACCACCCCCGACGCTGATCGCGTTTTCGCGGCGGTGCCGGTACGCGCGTAGACGCGATTTAAATAACGCTTATCATTTTCATTTCGCGAGAAGCCTCGTCCATAAATTAGCATAGGCGATCTCTTGGACGGTCCCGGGCCGGCGCGCCGCGCCATATTGACATTTATTTCCGGTCCGAGGTGCGAGGACAATTTCCCGCATTACGCTGCGATATGTATATGAGTTAAATGTAAATAACTCGCTAACAATTCAGCTAGGATTCGTGAAAAAGTGCACGTTGGATTTAAAGTAGATGCACTGAGAAAAAAAATCTGATTGCATTCATTAGAAATCTCGTAGATTCAACCAGTCCGTCTGTTGGAAAATGGACGAATCAAAATTCCTTTAGGAATTATCAGATGAGTATGATTAATTTCTTCCTATTAAATTTATCAAATTTTTCTGGGTAATAATACTAAATTTACAAAAAAAGGCATCACTCTGTATCTATGTTTAATTAATATAATAAGAAGTTTTATAGATCCAACTAGAAAATATTAACTAAACGTTCTAGTTATAAAAAATGCCTTCTGTCAGATACATCTTGTTGGTACAATCAAACGATTTTTCTCAGTGTGCTTATCACAAAACATCTTCGTCTTGTTTTAATTAGATATGTTAATGTCTTGGAAGAAAATATAAGCTGATTGAAAAGAAGATCGAAGATATAAAAATGTTTGAATATGTAATAAACATTTGTGTGTGTTCTCTAAATAAAAAGCACAATTATCATTCCGCTTATTGTTTATGTGAAAGTGTTGCTAAATTAATGCGCCCATTAGTTGTTTGATAATTTTGACGCAACCGTTATTTGACTTGGCTTATTGTCGCGGAATAGCGTTTACATTCCTCCCTTTTTTTTACGCGCTATTTTTCCACTTTTCTACTTGTCGGCGAGTTTAGTTTCCAAGTATTCGCAATGTTTCGTGTTCCTAAAAGCTTAAGAAACTTCTTAACGTCTGTAAAAGCGCCGTTTATACTTATAAGAAGAAGTAGAATTATGACCCGCTGTGCTTGCAATGGGAAAGCGGAATTAAGTATTACTGTTGCTCCTCTTTTAAAAAAACGCGTGACAGGGAAAACCGTTATGAATTCGTTCCGGATATACGTGGCTTCTTTCGATAAATTCCAGCTGTACATTTTACAGATTTTTGAGGAAAGAGAGACTTTTCATAAATTTTAATTTAAAATTCGAGAAGAGGAGAGAGAGAGCGAGCAAGAATAATTTTAAAGCAATTTATCTTTCCGAATAATAATATTACGTATGATTTGGGGAAACAAAGAAGGAGCATTTGTGTAAACAGAATCAATTCCAAGTGATGGCAAATATTGATGCAGAAGATTTTGACAGATTCGGTGAAACGTCAATGTGAGATGCGAAATTCAATGCCGAAATTTCTCCATACGCTTTCATACTTCCTACGCTTTCAGTGTACGATACGGTTGAAGACACATCCGCGCTTTGCGATGCCAATTGAAATGCTCAACGTCGACGAGTAATAGCCATGTGTTTTTGCTTCCGCGATGTTACGTCCGTCGATCCGGATACGTTGGAGCAAATCGGCTTTCACCTATCGCGTAATTCTCTTTGAATTGCGCGCATTACGTGCGCGCGCGTGAATAATCGTGTAACACGATTCCGCCGCTTTCCAGCGATTAACGGCGATCGTTTAGGTCTGACGGATCGTTTAATCCAAAGTCAAACATCTGTCGACGTGCGACTGTGTCGCTTTACGTTTCAGCTGAGCGGCGGCCAATCACGGTGACACGGAGACGCTCCATAGCGTTATCCGCGCTGTCTGAGACACCGATTGACGTATCTGATTTGAATTGACACACATAGGAGGAATTACACACTGTGATCCATTAATCGCAGACAGGGGATTATGTTGTTTCGTTTCACTTGACGTTGCTGTGGTGAAATACGGCATAGTTTCGTAACGTATTGTCCTAAAAGACGGAATTCGCAACGTTTTTCGCGAAAATCAGAGAGAGAGAGAGGATGGCCTATTTAATTCTTAAAAATAGTACAATTTGGATTTCTCGTGTTCTATCGATTTCTCGTATTCCCTCTAGTGTGCTCTCGCATAAAATGAATATCTGGAATAAATAATATTTAGTCTAAAAAATTATATAATTCAAAATGACACGAAATAAGATTGTATTATTAATAATTTTTATAGAATTTTAATGTTTGAATCGCTGAGATAATTTTATATATAATGCAAATGTGTTCAGTAAAGAGATATTTTAATAATTACACAGGCAAAACGTATCAGAAACATATCAGAAGGAAGCTTGTTAACAATAAAGAAACAAAGTAAGGAAATTGTCTACAGTAGCTACGTGACTCAATTTACCTGTAGGCAATGGTTTGATAGATAAACTCTGTCCTGAACATATACTTATATCAATCTCTTCGCAGCATGGAGATTCTATTTTCTCAAAAGACCGTATCTCACTGTTGTAGAATATGTTATTTCTTTCTACGATGATAAGAGGAGAGTGTTTTCTCCTATAAAAGCAATATCTTGTACGTAAACTGACAAAAATGTAACATCAATGGCTCAAATATACAGTAAAAGTTTTAATTTACATAAAATTTTTCTCTTAAATAATATAGATTTTAATCTAAAAATTAAAAAAAAGAAACTATATCGTGTTTAATTAATCTGTAAGATTTTATAATTTTTAAAGATAATTTTATAAATCATAATTTAAACATATTATACGTGACAAGGAATATGGTACTTGAATAATTATGATAGAATTAAAAATGAAAAATTGTATTATAAGAAATATTCCTTACACTTAATATTGTAAAAATTTAATTTTATATATATATATATATATATATATATATATATATATATAATATACAGGGTGTCCGATTAATGAATGATCAAACGAAAAGTGGTGGTAGATTGGGTCAAACTGGAAAGACAAGTCCTCTACCATTTTGCAAAATTCGCAATAATTATTAAGTTATAGGCAAAAATGTCTCAGCGCATGAGAAGCGATCTGTCTACCGCTTCTTATACTCTGAGACATTTTTGCCTATAACTTAATTATTGCGAATTTTGCAATATGGTAGAGGAATTTTCTTTTCAGTTTGACCCAATCTATCACTACTTTTCGTTTGATCACTTAATAATCACACACTACAAGCGGTTTACCGCTTCTCATGTACCGAGACATTTTTGCTTATTTTTTAATAATTATTGCGAATTTTGCAAAATGGTAGAGGACTTTTCTTCTCAGTTTGACCCAATCTACTACTACTTTTCGTTTGGTCACTCAGGAATCGGACACCCTGTATAATTTTATAATATATAATTTTATACTACATATATAAATACGTAAAGATTTTTAATTATTCATAAATACAGAAAGAAGATTTCCTTCGTTCCATTTTATGAAAGTAAACCAAAGATATTAATTTTTCACTTAGATAATTAACGTAATTATTATGCTCCTTTTTCAGAACAGATAAGCGAGAACGAGAAAGACGTTGAGTAAAGAGCGAGGCATATTAAAAGAATAATCTGTCTTTCGCAAATAAATCTTTATATAATCAATTTGTTTATCGCTTCGTTAAAATGCTAAAGTAAATCTGTGTACAATTATTTTGTGATGAATATAGATGAATTTTTTCGCAAAAATTTTATTGTAATAAGATCGTTATACTGAATATATGCTAAGTTTGATAAGCATTTTTTTATGTGAACCAAAATTTAGTACTCTTTTTCATATATTTTTATATTTATATATCTATTGCGTTTACAATATTTTTCGTTTAATGTTAAATATTAAGTTTGTATATAAATGCTTTTCTTTTTTAATTTTAAAGAAATAGAAAATACAATATTTATAATTCAATCAAAGTCTTCAAGAAAACGATAGAAGCGTATGTATATTTACAATGGAAGAAACTGATGGGCATGGCATTACTCGCAGACTAGTCGTGGTACTATATTTTCTTGTCTACGTTAATTATCATATTCTGATGCATTCATCAACCGCACAGCTGCATCCTTGCATTTGCATACATTCACCGACAGTATATCAAAGTCTTTGTGTATTCGAGGCCTCCTGGAGCAGCCTACTGCTTTATTGGCGTAATAAAAATAGAACGAGAAGTAATCGAAGCGAACACAAGTAAGTGGGACGCGAGGTAGCGATGGCTGACCTGTTAATCACAAGCTATCGATCGGTCTAATTAATGCACCTCGTTATATCAATCGGTAGAGGACGAAGCTCGTTCCTATTTGCGGTCACCGAGAATACGTCGCACGAGGATTTCTTTGCATCCGTAAACGTACTGATCTCGTCATGCGGTATCAGGTGACCCGAAAATCGCAAAATATTGATTGAACCTCGTTTATTGAGGTAATTAATGCCGTATTTACAATTCGCGAACACACCGAAGACAGAAATTTTAGTCAACGCTAAATAGTTTAAGGGTATAATTTTTTAACTCAATATGGTTAATCTTAAACTCTATCGAATCATTATAAAGATAATAATGACTACTGATTATGAGATCTAGAGTTAAATGAAATATATAAAAAGTATAAATTAATGGCTAACTGAGATTAAGTAATTTTAAATAGCCATTGCTTAATGTAAAAATTGAGATTTTATTTGAAAAAATTTGACAATGGAAAATGAAAGATTACTTGGAATTTAAAAAGCTCAACACACACACACACAAGCTGCATTAAAGGAAATCCTTTTCTGTAGCAAAAATTTTAATTATGCTTTGCAAAGGAGAAGTCTCTCTCTTAATGTTACTAATATTATAATAAAAATTATTATCGTAAAAAGTCTCACAGAAACAGAATAAAGTGTAAAATCGTCGGCTATTTATTAAGTTCTATTTTTTACTCATGAACTATCTAAAACTTTTACGATTATATGTACCATCTCGAGAAGCGTACGCGTTAACGTCTCCAATTTTCCCCGCTTAACTTTCAACGAGCGCCAATTTATCGCATCCGCCTTTGAGCCTTCTACCCGGCTACACTGTTCGCCTGATAAAAACGCTGTTGGGGACGAGATAACCCACTCAATACAACCTGTTTTCGCATCGCGCACGATAAGATAGCACGGTTCTTGTCTAGGACAAGAGGGACAGCCTCTCTTGCGACGCGGGCGAGAGTGGAAGCTCCTTTTCCGCGCCTGTAAATCTGCCTCGCTCATAAAGAGCCCATCTTGCCAAGCGAGCGAGTATCTTCCAGACACCGTTATTGCGACTTGTCGATAAGAAGAAATATTTCCCTCTTGCACGAGAATCGGCGCACGCCTCGTGCACGAACGAGTGAGAAGAATGATACTCTCGGTCGCGGGATAACTGTGTACGAGAAAGATGATACGTGGAGACCACCCCACGTATATCCTGCCCGGATTTCCTCCACCTCCGACTACCGTTATATATTCCAATTCGATAGACACGTTTTTCCAATGTCTGATAGGAAAATGGTTGGCTCTATCGGCTCCCAGTCATGGATTATCCGTTCGCGGGATAACGGTTGGCGAAAGAGGGGAAAGGAGAGGGGAGAGGAGGGTAGCCGGAAACCAGATAGAGCCGGAAACCAGATTTTCTCTCGTGGAAACCTCGGAGATTTTTTTCGGCATCTGTACTTGCGCGGTGCCCTTGGCAGAGAGTCGATCGATTAAATTTTAGCGACGTGTTTACGTGCGAAGCGAAAACAAATTATAATAATTATGCGAAATTATTTTTCTCCCGCTCTCCTTTCGCCCGTTGACATACATGTTGCATTGCGCGCGTTAATGGCATATTAATAAGTAAAATAGAATTGTGCGATCAAAACAATGTAATGATTCAAGTCAATTTATTATTAAAAATATGATTTTTATAGACCTCTCGTTCGATATTTTCAGCAAATTTTAACATATAATAAAGTCGAGCGTACAATTGATTCATTTTTCAATAAACTATTGTTAAAATCTGTTTTTTCTATAAGTAAAAAATCTTAATCAATATTTTTTGCGCTCGTTTGCACATACATGAACTTCGTTAAATACCTATATCGTTTTAGAATAGTCCGTTATTGTATAATAAATAGAATAAAGAGAATATATAACCTTTATTTTTTAATTATGCGGTAGATTATCGGGAAAAGTATTTTTAGCAACGTTTTATGTAAACGCTCATTTGTACGCCGCGTTTTCTACGTTGTCAAGATCCCGACGCACGAGTGCTCTTTGTTAGAATTAATTAGCGTTAAAGTAAACCTGACATGCTTGCGAGATTGAATAACTGTGATGCGTGCTACTTTCCAAGGGGTTAGCTCTTTAATGGTTTACCATAATATATCTAATCTCGTGCTACGTAGGCACGCGTACACGTACAATTTTAATATAACAGCAAGCAAACAAGAAAAAAATGCTTAGCATATTAAATATTGTAATTTATGTGTATAATACATATGGAGGAATTAAATGGCTGCCTTGTGTAACTTGTATAAAATGCGCGATTATATCAGTATGTGCAATTATTGCAGAGATTTAATGTATTGGAATGTCAAAAACTAAATGAAATAGAAGCACTACAATATTCTGCGAGATAAAAAATTCCATATAAGTAAATGAATGATATTTCTCTCATCTATCTCGCAATCAGAAAATACTAAATAATAATAAACGTATTAATTTATTATTTAATATTATATTGTATCTACACATCCTATTAAATTTTTTAAAGTATTTGCTTGCATATTAAGAATAAACTCACAATTTAATTGATAGAAAATGTTATTATGCGCGTAATTTTATTAATATCTTTTATAATCTTCATATGTAACCGATATCGAAACGCGTTTTATATTGAAATCAGTAAAACCCGGATTATAATAATACGTTGTAAATAATAATATTGTGAAAATTAGTTGATAAATGCCTGTATTTTACTCGATCAAATTTTGATACATAAACATAAAGTAGGTAATTTTAAATTATTTGTGAGCCGGTTGCTGTAAAATGTGATTATATAAATAATTTTATTTTAAAACGAAAATTATAAAGAATTATACACACAAAGGAAAGTTATAACATCAAAATATATAACAAATAATTAAAAATTCTATTTATATGCGTATCGTATAAAATACTGGGTATTATTATCTTTTATTCTAGGCTAATATGTATATAAAAAAATGAAGATATTTTCAACATTTGCAGTATCAAATTTCTCAACTAAAATATTTCGTACAAATTTGTACTCTGATATTTTTGACATAAAGAATTATACATAAAATCGATTATACCGTTTATTTAACTCTATAAACTTTTCTTCTCGCTCTCCATGCCATTACGCGCATTATAAAAACCTTTTTCTTATAAAAACCTTTTGAAAATCCTTATAAAAGCCCATAGCACTTAGCTTCCAGTCACTGCTTCAATGCATTGCCTCTCGAACAGTGCTTGGAAAATTCTAGTAACACCTAATTCCATTTTCAAACTATGCTTAAACATCGTGAACTAGTTTTATTTTAAAAACTTGACAAAATACTTGTCTCACATTTTCATAGTCATTTAAGTTTTTTTTCATTTTAAAACTTTTGTATTCACATAATAGAAAGTTATGCACATATACTTAATGCCTTTTTATGCAAATTTATAAAAAAGTGAAAGGAACTTTTTTTATTATAATCTAAATTAAATTGTGTATAGAATTTAAATTTGCATCACAATAAATATAAACTATCATTCTTATTAAAAAAATTTCTTCGTTGCAAGATAACTTTCTTGTCAGTAATTTTTTAACCATATTCTGAATATTTTTTAAATATTCTATAAATGAAGCAAAATAATAATAAATAAAAAATATTAATAAATAAATAAATAATAATAAACAATGAGTCAATCAAAGAAAAAGAATAAAAATATTTTATGTCTAATCTATTTGGCCAAATTTCTAGTCATGTCGAATCTTTGTTTCTTGTTAATGATATCAGTTATTTCACTTTTAGGCAGAGCTTAGCAATAGATTTCATATACTTTTACATTCTCCTTTATAATAAAAAATTCAAACGAACGGAAACTCTCTTGAGTCCGACGTGAGTGTACTTATGAGTTAATGGTCTTTCAATACGTAATAAGATTACGTAAACACGAAGAAGGCAAGATTGCATATTCATGTCGTGGTGATATATTCAACTATCTTCCGCTATCAATCCGTTCTTCTCCCACGCATTTCGTTTACGCATGCATTACTACACTTATATAAAATACATTCCTCATACACATACGTACGTCACACGGTTGTTTCGTTCTCTCCGATGAATTTCAATGAAAACCCACAGGGCGAACGTCGGCCTCCTATGTGTCGCTTCAAACGTCGCAGTCGCGCTAACCGCAGTATCCGGCCATCGGCATGTTGTTTGCGGTCGCTGTTAATTCGTCACTCGTTTCTGACGACCGCAAACAAGTTTTGCCTTTCGATTTTCCCGTTGACTCGCGCCTCGCAATTAAGCCAAGGGAGGGGAGGGTTCACACGAGCATCCCCTAACGACAGCGGCAACCGTGACTGTTTAACTTCCGTTCGTATGCATTTGGATCTTGCAGAATCCGAAGCAAATCCTTAATTAGAAGGTATTTACAAAGAAGAGCTAGTAAAGGAATTATTAATCAAGAGGTAAACGAGCATGACTGTTTAGATTACGATATATGAACACTGTGACACGTTAAAGTTCAACTTTTTTTAATAGAAGAGAAATATCTGTTTATGTAATAAAATGTCAAGGTTTAATTTGTTCCTAATATTGAATATATATTTTTGATAGAGAAGAGAAAAAAAGGTATAAAACTCTTAAAATAGGCTAAAATAAATACTAAATTTTCATTGTGTTAAAATAATTTTTTTCATGAAAATTTTAATAAATATCATTATATAAAATATTTTTAGAATTTTAAAATTTAATTAATTCGTTTTTCAATATAATTTTTAAAAATTTTGTAAACAAAAATTTACTTCAAAATTATTTCTATAATAATAATAATCATAATAATTTTTGCTTTTATATTAAATTAGATAAAATGTTCTTAGAAGAATATTAAATGATACTAAATAATAATTTAGATATCATAAATGAAGGAAAAAGAATTAACTTTTTCTCGAATTGCTAATCTATAGATGGGCAATTCAACTGCGACATGTAATAGAATATTCGTAGCGACTGAAACGAGCTATACTGTCCATCTCCAACCAGGTACACCAGGTTTGTTTTCCATATTTCATAGTTACCAGAATATCAGTATTCGGCTACATTCGGTTGTTCGGCGAATATGTCGCCGGATGCTCGACCTCGTACCTATTCACGTAAATACATGACTTTTATTCGTCACTAAATATGAAATCATAAGATAAAATAATATAAAATAAAATGAAAAAAGTAAAGTTAATTTTTTTGAATATCATTTCGAATGTAAAAATATTTTTACACGAGACAAAAATTGCTGACTTCTAGTTTTTATCATTTTCTTACAAAATTGCATCGCCCACAATCATTTTGCTCATCGTATTTTTATTCACACAATTTTATTTATTATATATAAAATAACAAATAAAATAACTGTTTTAAATTATAAATAACTTATTCTCACTTTTTAAGAGACACCGTTTTATTAAGACATCTTCAACGGGTTTGACGCAAAGATAATGTTCGTAATATATTTCATTTACGGCAACATGCTTTTTACTTAAAAAAAATCGATTAAGTTCTATAAGCGACGTACTTCGATAAATGGCCGTTATTTATCTCAATCTCACGGCAAGAAATTTCTATTCGCCGGAGGGATCATATATAAAAATTTTTATGTATAGATCATAGTGACACGATGTACTTTCAGGTGACGCATTAAAAATATGGCCATTATTTTAAATTCAATGGGTACAAAGGATCAGACAACCAGGATATTCATATTCTTTCATGCTGGTACTTGGGTATACGTAAATATTTTAGGCGTGTATACAAGCGCGACACGTTTTGAGTGCAGTTGACAGTGACATACAGTCTTTCTATTCGTATATATACACATGATTCGAAGTATCATTTATTTATTTGCAAGTTTTCCCTTAAGCCACAAATTATATCAACTTATAACCAGCAAAATATAATAAAAATAAAATTGAAAAATACAAAAAGATTTTACTTCTTGTCCGCATTTTCGAAAACCAATTAAGCTGAATATAAAAAAATTCGTAAAATAATTACTTAAATAATTTTTATATAAAGATTTAAAATTGTGTTAAGGTTGCTTTGTTTGTTTAAAATTTATTAAGAAAGAAATGTAAGTATTTATATGACAAATAGAAATTACAAACTGCAATTTCACATATGCATATACATATATATAATTAATAAATTATATAAAGATATAAAAATATTTATTATAAATAGTGTATTTGTTTTCTTATTAGGAGATGAAATAAAATATGAAATAAATATGAATATCTAGTGTCATTTAAATACAAAGCTTTCAAGCCATAAAAGTTCTTAAAATTTTGTCAAAATTATTTGTACGCTCAATTTCTATTTAATCTGATTTCCTTAAATCTCCTTATCAAGTCACATCAAATTTATTGTTGCCTTAATATTCAAAAATACATTCTATTATAAACTATTCTCTATTATTTACAATGAAACAAATGCATTATCTTGCGAATTTTCTGAATACACGCGACATTCAGAAAATTATTGTGTATTTTTATTTATTCAGTTTTTTTATGAGTTGATATTTCTCTCCGTTTCTCTCTCTCTCTCTCTTTTCTTTCTTCTGTATCACAAACAATTTTCTTGACTGAACGACACGCGAATGCAAGAGGAGAGGGGTGTTTCGTGTACGTTATTATGCGACAGGTACGAATGGCGGTGACGTACGGGTGTAACGATAAATTGTTGATGCAAGTGTCTCATTTACATACATCTTACATATATCTATATGCATTTTCGCGTGGAAATTCAACCGCCGAAATACCGGACGCGTTTCGCGTTACCGGCAGAATGAGAAACTGTGCGCGCGCGGTCCTCGCATAAGCCGAAGAGCAAATAATGGGCCGCGGACGAGGGAGAAACGACGGACGGGCCCGAGTGAATTATTCCGCGGGAGTAATTACTGTAGCGAATAAATCATTTATCACGCTTTTGTTACGCGCCTGAATTCAGGACGAGAGGACCTGTCGACGAAACAAAATTAACCTAAGCTTTGGAGTTCAATCATATAATACAGAGGATGATTTACTAGTATTTACTAGTAATTTTTCAAGATAATGTTTATATTTCTTGAATGTTGCCGCATTATGTAATGTTTACTTTTAGAACGAGAGTATACTCAAGCAAGTCAAAGATTTATTAACAGGGAGAAAAGAAAAATATAAAAGTTATAATACTTTTTCTTGGGGAACTCACTTATTTTTATCATTATTGTTTAGATTTAAAAAAAATAAACAGTGTTGAATTTATAAATTATTCTCTTATTTTTTAATATTTGATATCTATCGATATTTATTATTTGTATATTTTAATAAAATATCTTAATAAATCGATATATAATAAGCTGCAAAATAAAATGTATATTAAAATCTCTTAGAATTTTCATACCTTTCCTTAAATTATATTTATTAATTCTAAAAAAATAAAATGTGTTATCTCTAGCACCTAACTTAATATTGATTGTATTGCGTAATTAAACATTTTGTAACTAAATTTAATAAATACATTCTCCTATTTTGTATATCTAAATAATATCAAAATAATTAAATTTTCATTTTGTATTAAACTTGTTAAATTGACTTCCAATATATACACAAAATATTTTTCTTCTCTCTTTCTTTTATTCTTCTTTAAAATTATTTATTATTTCTCTCTATTTCTTTGATATTGATTTGATTTATTAATTGAATGTTTTATAAAAGTTTTTAATAGAAAAAAGGGATAAGGTATAAAAACGGATTTTTACATATTATTCGAGTAAAAATACGAATTTCTAAAATAATATATTTTTAAGTAACTTTTAGAAATGTTCAAAATACTTGATCTTTCAATCTCGCACACGAGAATCGCTGTACATCATCACGTACCAATATTCCATCCAATGGCTCATTTGACGTTTACTGGAAATAGCTCGATTGGCGCGCCGCTCATTAATATCGGCGCAGATTTAATTGTCACGCTGTCAAATCCGAAAGGGTGTCTAATGCATCGGATCGACTGCAACCAAGTTGGCAAAACGGGATCCGGCGACGCGTACCTATACCATGCTCGTGACAGGAGAGACGGGAAAGCAGACTTCCCCGTTCTGATCCTGCTAGCTTTGCCGCGGTTACAGAGCAAAGTTAAGCTCGTTAGTTTCAGCTTTGCATTTTCTTTCATGCCATTCCGATAATATTGGCTCCGGTCGCTTTGTCGCGTACGTTGGCCGCACATATACATACAACTTACACGTGTAAACGTGTGTGTTTAAGCGCATAAAGAAAAGTATGCAAAACGGCAAAAGCGCAAGCATCTCCTGTGGAGGCAGCATGATACGGCGGTGACGGTCCGTTCGTTTGTGAAGGATAAAACTGATAGAGGGAGGACACATAAACGCGTAACCCCGAGGCGAACGTTTCGAATCGCTGCACGATGATTTAGAACTTTGACCTCGCCAGGTTGGTACATGGCTGTAACATTTTTTTTGTCCGTGTTATACGGAAAGAGAACTGTAACTTTCATCAGTCCGGTGTCAAATCCCATTCGGTTCGAATAAATGGGATCGGATATGGATCAATTTGTTTGAAATTTTGTTTTCATCATGTAACAAAATCGTTCTCTTTTTATTACATAAAAGATTATACACTTCGATAAAATAAAATTATTATAGAAAGAAAAGTAGGTTGTGTCACGCGCTAATCGTTTGAATTCGTCGATAAATTTTTTGCAGGTATTACATAAATTTTTCTTTTCTGCAATATCTCCGACTTAATAAATAATTTTTCATCATTAGATTATCAAAAGTAAAATAAAAATAAAACTTAGTTATATATACGATATATATCATAATTAAAAAGTGACATTGCATTGCTGCATTGCAAAAAGTAAAGCAAAAGTAAGAGAAGCTGCATGTGTTCTTATTCATTTAAAAAAATTCGTTCTGCAGATCACTATAGAATATGTGTACAACAAGCTGGAATTAAATGCAATGTCGGATACAGTTTGCCAATTTTTCATTCAACAATTTATTCGATTTGCTGGATATAAAAAGAAAGTCTAGTACATTGAATCGATCGTTGTAAACTAGTGCGATATTTTATTCTCACAAACATCTATAAAACACATGGCTCCGAAATTGGATATAGTTTCGAAGTTGTATACAATATTAGTGTTCCTACGTTTAGCTATGTTAAAAATATGAGAAACTCTCTGCAAATATCATATTTTTTCCATGCCTTACTATTTTTTTTATTCGATTTATTTTTCATTCGAATTTATTTAAATTTAATTTTATAATTTTAGGTGTTCTTTTGTGCAAATTTGTCGGCAGAATTAAATTAATCGGAAAACATACGATCCGTCTATTTAAATTACAATTTTTGTGATGTATATATATTTAACCTTTTTCCTAAATTGAAATTTCATAAACCAACTTTTCTCATTTTACTATATCAAAAGTTTTGATTCAGTGTAAAATATATATGTATGTGCATGATATTATGTAGAATATAATGCATACAAAGTGTTTTGGCAAGATGTGCTCGAGCTATTTCGCATAAGCTCGCAAAATCTGGCTGAGGCGTAAATAAAAGTATCTCTAGCACAGCTCAATGCTTAGGCAATCGGATTCGGATCGCGGACGCGCATGAAAATTCTTCCAGTTTCCGCTTACGCGCTGGAAGAGCCGAGGAAATAGATTAAATCCATATACACGATGCTTGCACTTCCTGCGAAGTAATTCGAGAGGCGTATTCGAAAGTTCATGCATCTAAAAGTTCCCGAGCGACTTGTAAGTACGCTTAAACTTTTCACCGCATAATATCTTTTTTTAAGCTGAAAGAACTATATTTGTGTGTGTATGTGTATGTGAGACTCAAGAAAATCGAAGTAGGAACAGCAAAGAAAGTATTAAAAATATCATTCTTTTAATAAAGAAAATGCAAACAATTAAAATATCTTACAATTAAAACAATTATGCTGATTATTTTCAAGATTAACATAATTCAATGAATAACATAATTCAATATATCATAATTTAAAAAAAATAGTAATTATTTCTCCCAATTTGTTTAGCTATACTAAAGTTTTATTCTTGTAAATGTTCCTTAGCATCTTAATTTGAAAAAATTTGAGGTTTAAAGAGGAGAGTATTTTAATATAGTTTAACATTACGGTATGTAAGTATGTCGGAAAGGTTTTATTTTATTTAAAATTATAATAAATTATATATTAAAATTTCTTATTATCGAAAAAATTTTATAAAAATTATAATTAAGATTTTTGTGATTTAGTATTGAAGAAAGTTGTAAATTAAATTATTAAAAATCACAGATTAATTTATAAAATCTAAATCATATTAAAAATCAAAACTACAAGCAATTATCTTTTTTTTTCTCGATTTTTTAAATTAAAATGCATAAATCAGCTGTATCTATGAAAAAGCAACGCGCGATTATCCCAACAGGTAAGCATTTATTTCTTGAAGTATACTTTTTTCTATGTTCTTTCTCGATGATATGCATTGAAGAAGTAATTTCCGGCGAAAAACTGAACGACACAGAGCCGCTTGACGTCGTTTTTGCACTGTCAAACACTTCAATGACACTATTCGCTGCTTTTCCAAGAACCGATGTAACGATACGAGGTTGCACGCGCGGCGCGTCACCGCCAGATGATTCGCGATAAACTTTTTTACGATCGATGCTGTCAACGTGATTAGCTGATAACACGCGCGGGTGCCGGCAACAGCAGGTAAAAAAAAAGTTCTCAATTTTGCAGCGCGACGTTTTCACGGGTCATCCCTCGATGTTGTTCGAAACGCCTGAACGGAAGGGGAGAATTCGCGTCGCTAGCGTGGAGTATTTTAAAGTGGATCCGGTAGAATGTTTCGCATCCACCTGGCAAACGGCAGGTTTTACAACTGTTTCTAGCATCGAGGACGCTACGAGGGGAAAGACCGGGATAACAGGGAGAAAACGTCGAGTTGTGTTCCCGCTGTTGTCGCGCGGTTTTACGAGTACTATGTGACCGGCGTATCTAGAAATCATTTGCGAATGAACGTTTTTTACAAATCCGTTCAATCTATAGACCGATAGAACTTATCCGCCCACGCAACAACTCCGCGCTCCGAGGAACATGAAACGATTACATGAAATGCATGAAACGTTCCGCGTTAATCTTTTTCTCCGAATTTCTATTTATTGAGAGAAAAAAATTGAAATTCCGTAAGCTGCTTTTATAGAAACATTCGACAATTTTTCGAAAAATTGTTGCGCGAATCAGAAATAGCGATATTAATTGTCAAATTATTATAATAATGATAAATTGATCATGATATGATTGAGCAAGATAATTAAAAGATTTGATTTTTGTACAATATCTTAGATTATTTTCTTCTATTGTGTGTGATATTAATTATGTTAAATGATTTTTTAATTACATACACATTCTAATTTTAAAAAATGACAATTTAAATAATTCAGTTTAATATGTTCACTTTAGTTATTTAGGTAAATAAGGAAAATGCGAAATGGACTATCCACAATTATTATTTGAATACTATCTATACAAGAAAACTTATGATGCTAAATTGGATTAATTTTAAGACAAATAAAAGCTTTTAGAGAGTTAATTTTAAGATAAATAATTTTATGAAATCAAATACAATATTTACTTCCTACTTTTATTATTTTAAAACTTATTTTTGTATTATAAATAAGCATATAATGTCTTTTCATAATTACTTGTACTGGAAATAATCACCTAAGACAAGGAAGCTGAGAGAGCAATATCAGAGTATAAAAATAACTTTCAATAGCTCTTTAAAAATGCACTCAAGTATGCGAAAACGAAAGATTATATACTATGTAAGAAAGAGAAAACTTGTATAAAAAAATAATAGCACAAATATAATAAAAGATAACGAAATAAAATACATACAGAATTTGTAAATAAAGACAAATCTTACTTAGATCTTACTTAGACTTAAATCTGTATATTTCTATTATAATATATATTTAAAAGATAGTTTTATTTTTTAAATTTATTTTTTATATTTGTTACATTTAAACTTTGTGTGCCTGACATGTTTTTCTAATCTGTTTTCTTTTCTTTTTTTTTCAGAAAAATTGTTTTAGAAGAGTTAAGATTAATGGAAGAAAATTAATTTCCTTGATTGTACTTCCTGATTAATTTCCTTGATGTACTTCTCAAACATATAAATTTAATTATTTTCTGGTCTTATTATTATTAATATTTATATCCAATTTTCAATTCATTATTTTTTTCTCTTTTATATTTTCTATTTTATATTTCTTAATTCATAATTGGTATAGCCAAATATATCCCGGTATCGTTGTATCTATTAAATCTAACACGATATGTGACGAGAACGGGCCAATCGATTATACCGCCGTTTGGTAAGTCATCATCTCTACACAAACAAGGAGCTTCACGTCAACTCTGTGAACTCAAAGACATCGAGATCGATCAATGGCGCGCGCGGCGGTGATGTCGGGATTAATATCGAGTTGTTTGTTGTCGGTCAACATCAATTAAGCTGTCGACCGTCATGCTTTAAGCTCCACGGCTCAAACGACGATGGAGGAGTCTAGATCAACCTCTCGCGATCCGGACGAATCTCTATCGTAGTATCATAGCCCTTTGAAATTATTATGATTAATATAAAATCGCTTCTTATCAAGCATTGTCCTCTCATTTCTAATCATACATGATTTCTGTGGCATTAAAAGTGCTTCACTTTTTCATTGAGAGAACGAAGTTGTCTCTCGTCATATTTCACATTTTCCTCGATAATAAAATTCACTTAATTTAGGTCAAATCAATCGCTCGAGTTTAGAGGGAAGCAACTGTCTTGCTTCACCAACCGATGGAATTCCTAATCGAGCTGAGAGAGAGAGAGAGAGAGAGAGAGAGAGAGAGAGAGAGAGAGAGAGAACCGCGGCTCAAGTCGAAGATTATCATGATGTGCCATATGTGCGTGCCTCGTTACCTACTGCGCTCTAATGCCCTTCTCATTAACATAGTGCCACTCATAACCGATTGCCACGATATACACGAAGTTATGATTATGTAATAAACGCAAAATGTTGTTCTATTGCTCAATTTCAATATTTTTCTACACGTAATCGATATTTTTTCAGCGAAAGTACAATGTAACATTTCACAAATATTGATTTATGAAATCGATAGAATGAATTTCTACGATTAGAACTTCATAGGACAAAAATATGTTTATGTGTCATGCAACATAAAAAATATTAGAATTAAAATTCACACATGTAAAATATAACATGTCGAAACACATTAAACTAAGAAAAATATCCACATAAAGTTATAAATAGATTTTTTGTTTTGGAGTCTGCCGCGAATTCTTTATAAAGCGGACTGCGGAGAGATTAATTTCGAATAAATAATGATATGAGATATTAGTTTTAAATAAATAATGATTGCAATTAATAAAATTGCATTTTGAAAATAATGTGAAACAATGAGATAACAAAATAATCCATGGTAGCCGAGTAATCTTTTCGTAATTTTTCGCAACTCTTATCTCTAATCCTCATTAATTCTTTGTAGCACCGTTCTGGAAACAAATGGCGAAACTTGGACAGCCACGTCTCCGTTTTCACCACGGTAACTTGGCGCGTCCGCGAAGAAAGCTCTCCTTCTCGACCGGGGGAAGCTATGCAAATTTCACTTCAAGAGCATCTTAACGGCCGAAGCCTTAAAGGGAGCTTGCTCCGTTCGCTCTAATCACGGCCGTGTCCTTAATTGGCGAACGTACACAACGCGAGTGAGTAAAAAGCCGATTGTTTGCGAAACTCCCGGCCTTCCGAGATGCACGTTAAGCGCCGTATAATTCGCTCCTTAATGCCCGATTATCATGCATTATCCTGGCGCACGTGCGGACGCACGACGAGCGCGCAAAGCGGAATGAAATTATTATCAGAATATCTACCAGTTTTGTAGCCTGTTCTAGGGGACGACTCGGGTTACGTTATCGGCTTATTCTCTCGTAAGTAATACCGCGCCACTATTATGCTAACCCTGTTTGTATCGGGAAGATTCGATTAAAGCTCGCGTAATCGTGCTATCAGAGTCAAAGATCGATGATAAACGACAAGAAGAAATTATTTCTATATCTTGCGCGATTGTATTCAATTGACGTATAACTCGTAATTGCGATAAGTATCGCGAAATATTGCGATTGTTTGGGGTAACTTATTAAGCGATGAAGAGTTACGGAACTTGCAATCCGTATTATCGCGAAACATGTCTCGCGCCGCAACCTCGTTAACTATACCGAGACCACGAAATTCGATTAACGTATTCATTCGTAATGTATCCGTATCGGGGTAAATTCAAAGTCCGTTTACAACTACTGACAACTTCGATGTAGACAGTGATATCTACGTGGAGCTAACTCGCTACAAGTATATAATACACTGTGTATAAACAGAATATATATTATGTATATATATATATATATATATATATATATATATATATATACTCTAAATATTCTGCAATTGATTAGAATGAACGTGATAGTCGAAAGAGAAAACTGTTCCTCTATTTTATCATAAGAAAATGATAAGATTGTTAAAAGATAAAATAAGAAAGAGAAAAATATATCTATATTTATATTAGGAAACTCTCTCTTTCTCTCTCTTGTTAGTATTAAATAATTAATTACAATTAATTACTTGCAAAATCATCGTTATAATTTATGAATATAATTTATGAATATCTATAAAATGTGTCTTGATAAACACTGTCTGAAATATTTGACTTTATGAAATAAGAAAAAATTACATTGTTGTATATATGGGTTAATTTAAAAAAATCAGATTTATTTTAAAGTTTCGGTTATGAAATAAATAAAATGAAAATATTATTTTTATTCGAGATCTTCTACGTGAAAAATAAAAGAAATATATCCTTATGCATTTTATATTTTCATAAAACAATTAATATTTGCGCTGGCTCTCACAGTCTGTTTTATGTTTTTGTTTAGAGTTATTTATTCTATTATTTTCTATTATTTTCATAAAACAATTGTTTAAGAATTATTTCGTATGACATTTAACTTACTGTGCAATTACTATTGTATAATTTATAATATATAATATAACTTTGTTGAGATATATTTCGTAAGATTTTAAAAAGCAAAGAAATAGAAGAGAAAAATAAAAAAAGCAAATATTATTTTTTTATTCTATTTAATCTTTCTTTCGATAAGACATTTAATATTTGTTACTTAAGTCATTAAAATTTAAAACTTTTTAATAAAAATTTTAAAAGATATTAAATAAAGATATTAAATAAAGAAATTAAAAATAAAAAAAATAAAAATATGGTAATATCGAAAGAGAGAGAGAGAGAGAGAGAGAGAGAGAGAGAGAGAGAGAGAGAGAGAATAATTTACATAACATGTATTATCAGTATTTTAGATGAATAAAGTGTACGATAAAAGAAGAAAATCTCGAAAATCTCTTGTAGTTCTTGTGGGATGTTTTTTAAGTCATATTTCTTTTAGAATGTTATCTAAGTTTCCTTTTTCCTACATTCCTAGTCTTGCCAAAAATTTATGTAAAATCTTATGTGGTTCCATCGTATGGATACGATCCTGTCGTTTTTCGAAAGAACGATGAATCATGCGATCATCGAATATGAGCTGGTATAAGTGATTTTGGTTTTATTACATATATTTTAAAAAGGATAGTAAGGTCAGGTCGCAAGATCTTTCTTATTCATACAGTCGTGGTGACAGTCTTTATTTCTGCAATGATTGATTTTCGATCAGATGATGGTAAGATGCGACTTAAATATAATGGCAGGATCGTCGTTATAGGACGGAGGCACGCATACTATTTTTAATAAGACAGAAATAACATCGAGGATTACTGACATATCTATAGGATTTTCCTGCATCCGCAGACTTTTTCCGGAAGTTGAAACTACATTTTTCGCAGCATAAATTTCAGAGAAATTTTTTATAAAATTATTTAATATTATAAATTTAAAAATCCTCCTCTTGTTTAAGCAATTTAAACATTATTCTTGTTGTTAAATATTATTCTTACTTTAGGATGTCTTAAACGTAAAAATCTCAGACACTGATTCCTTTTTATTCGCCTTCTTGTTATCAGCAAAGCCGTTTTCTTTAAAGAATACTTGGATAAAGAACTAAAGAATATTATTTATTCTAACATGGTACAATTTTTTCGGACTTTTTATTCCTCTCGAATTTGACATCGATAACAATTATTAATATAAGTGTGATATCTTATATGGATATATTTCTTTATTCTCTCAATAATTGTAAAATTATATAATTATCAGCTGGAAAAGTATAAAATTTTCCTATGAACTTAATTGCTTAATAACAAGATTACTCTTTGAACAACAGATTCTACAGATAAATAAATGCATATGAATGCATCTAAAATAGAATCTTATTGTTAGATAGACATTCTTTATATGCTGAGTATTTAATACACAACAATATAATAATGAATAGATGCATATATATGTATACATATTGTGATAAAATGTTTAAAATTATATAATACATAGAAAAAAAAACCGATAAAAGAAGATTATTTTTTAAATAGCAATATGAATTTATCTAACTGCACCGAAAAAAATTACAATTATGTAACATAGTTTGTTACACAACAATTATTAATTCAATTTAATTTATATTATATTTTTATATGACACATTAACATATTAATCATATAAATGGAAAAGTTGCATGTTAATTATAATTATTAGAAAAGAGAATTCCTTGGAAAAAGAATTTTATATATTTTTATTCACCTTGTTTTTCAAGAATTTTGTTTACGCATTCTTGAATACAATCAGCCCAATTTGTCTCGTATAAGCTCTTTGTATCATACATTAGCATAATCTCTATTTTATGCATTATTATCAAACCAGCGAGATGAATATCGCATGCAACGTATCAGAATTTTTCATTTCGGAGCGCTCTTGCGAATACTCTTTCGCTCGATTCTCTCAGAAATTCCGCCACGTAAGCGAAAGCTTCACCATGGACGTAGATACCGGAATTCCTCTTGATGCCATGCGAGGGTCGAAAAATCTCTTATCAGCTATTTAACCAGAAAATATTAAAAAAGAAAGATATAGCATTTTCTCTATACATACGTGTACGCTGTGCCAATTCCAGAGTATGTTAGAATAAAAATTTGTCCTTACTTTAGATTTGTAGAAAGAAATTATCGATTCTTAAAATGAATAACATGAGTCTCAATCTGAAATTTTTCCATAATTTGTGTCATGTATTAATACGTTTACCGTTCATCACGTGAAAATGTAAATATTATTTACGTCAAAAAAAGCAATAATTGAAAAATAATAATAGCAATAAAATAATAATAATAATTTTCATTTATGGATTTTTTTCTGTTTATAACTCAGCCGAATATGTTATATTTAGAGATTAATTTTAATAATTACACAATATATACATATCTTATATATTCGTTATTTTATTGTCAATTGTAATTTTATTGTCTTTTGCGGAACAAAAAGAGAAAGGGAATATGCATATGTTACATATTATTATAATATTAATTAGATCAAAACTATATAAATAAGAACTCAGAAAGATTCATTTCCTCTCTTTTTTCCATTTTGCCTATGCTATATATATCAAGAGCTCTTCTACCTAATTCTTCTGTTATTACGTGATAAATGTTATCATTCGTTTTCAGCGACGGAAAGACGAGAGAAGATAAGAATATATAGAGTTTTTGTGAAAATTTATATCGTTGAAGTACAATGATAAAATTAATATCAATGTAGTGTCCAACTCATTTATTCATTTCGCTGCTGATTTCATATATAATACTATTTATAATATTATTTATGACTTTTGACACTACATTGATGATACTTGAACGAATTTGGTAGGCACTTTAATAAGCAGTGCTATCAAAGAAACATTAAGTGCTTTTTTCACTCGTATTTTCGAAGAAAAATTGTACGACTATCTCACTTTTTACGAGGGAAATTAAAGCTCCCTCTAAACCTCCCTTCTATCTCTCTTTCTCTTACTCATTTCCTTTCTTTTGCGTCTTTCGAGCACTGCCATTATCAGATTCGACCTGTCGACTGCGTCGCGTTGTGTCAAGTTGTCATAACTTTATGAGCAATTATTTCGCATCTCGCAAACGCGCGTGCTTTATAGGCGCTCACGCGGTTAATTGGTAATTGCACACCGTACAATTCGTGCCAAAGGCTCTGCTGTCCGCGTAGAAATTGGACTTCTTTATATTTGCGCTGCTCTTCTATCTTTTATAAAGTATTCGCCCGCGCTGAAGATTTTCTGATAGGTCGGGAAATTGCTTCTTGCTGGCTCTGCGGCATCTCAAAGCGCGCTACCTGCCTATTTATTTAATCTTTTGCATGTTACTGCGTTAAATTTCTCTAATGAGATCAAAGAGCGAGCCGTCGCAGCTCCAAGATTCCATTAAGAAAGCTACACCTTCTTGTTTTTTAAATCTCTCAATTAAATTGTTAAAATTAATAATATTCAACTCTTTCAGATATAAAGTATCTATCTGAACAGAATAGTTCTAATAACTTTAGTAGTTTTAATCCTAGCAAATAATAGCCCAATTTTTTGCCGAAATAAAACAATGATTTATAATTGCCATTTCCCATCGCTTTAACTTCTATATAGCACGTCGCGAATAAATCGCGAATAACAATATTGATTTAACATGTTTACGAGTCATTAATTGCTAATTGTAATAATCGATATAATCGCGGTTCTCAAAGGCTAATAATCTGACAATACGAAGCCGCGACCTTTCCGTTCTCGTCTCACAGCATAAATGACAATAATATTACTGCATGTGTTAACAATAGCACGCTATGCATGCTAAAAACAAAAGCTTTGTCAACTGTGTTAATATTTGTAACAGTTAACGTTCTACAATATAAATTCATGTTAGATCTGCTATTCTGTTTTAAACTATAATGAATGTACATAATATATAATATATATATAATATATAAGTAAAGAATAAAAACCACACACATGCTAAATACATATCCAAAAAAATATCTAATTATAAAATATTAAAATACTTGTGTACGTGACAAATAGAGAAATTTAAAAAAATAAAAAATTATTAAGTATTAAAAGTTAAAAAATTAACTATTTAAAAATGAGATTAATATAATGAAACAAATGATTAATTGTATACTATCAATTTATATAATTATTGACGCTAAAAATGTGTGAATTTCATTAATCGTACAATATACTTTATTATATACAATACTCAGCGAAATCAGATTAAGTAATTTCCCTTGTAATTAACTAGTCAATTTTGCTAAAAAGTACATTTTCTGTAACAATAT
Source organism: Camponotus vicinus (assembly GCF_025532165.1). Classification (NCBI taxonomy): domain Eukaryota; kingdom Metazoa; phylum Arthropoda; class Insecta; order Hymenoptera; family Formicidae; genus Camponotus; species Camponotus vicinus. Next base: position 11,624,423 of record NW_028141948.1, on the reverse strand, counting down.
GTTCGTTCATTATTCATTCCATGATAAGATTATAACATAAATCGATATCAAACATTTTAATATAAAATTTAATATTAAATTATAAGCAGATCATTTTGAGGTCAAGTGAATAGTGTATGGTGTGTTTAGCTAATTTATTACCGATAATGTGGCTAAACAGTAACGTTTAGATCATTTACGTTAAACTAGGCTTCCAGTTCTGTGTGCTTCTAATTTGCGTTATATATTTGCCACTGTGGATAATGACACATAGGATGTCGAAACAACCGAAACCGACCAATTTAGCGCCCAATTTATACGTTTAATTAGATACATTGTAACGCTATCTAATGAACAGTAATGTTCGTATAATTGAAAGTGAAGTCGATTCGCATTTGTCGCATTTAGCATTTTCGTTTCTGTTGCAATATTTTTTGCTCTGCTTTTATATGAGAGATTTTTTAATGTATTTTCCGGATCGCTACATATAAATTTATTCACTTTATTATTGCTTTTATTATGTTTAAATTTTTAAGGATGCTAAGGATGCTACAAAAATAAGTAAAAATGCGAAAAAAATATAAGCATGTTTACAAACATATATATTTTTCCCATTAATCATGTATGCGTTTTTTCACATGACGTCATTATCATTGAAAAATTTAAATCCGAAGGAAGGGAATTAGTATACGATAAAAATAATATTTAAAAAAAGTTACACTACCTAATAAAATACTCTTTGAGAAAAGTTAGTTGTTGATGCATTTATCTTTCTATATTCCTGATTCAATATATATCATCATATATCGCTACACCAACGCTTGTCGAGCGGAAATGAAATTGAAGGAAATGGACGAGAATAAGATCGTTTTGGTTGGGCGAATTACTTAAGAGTGAAATAGCACAGACGCATCGGTCGAGGAGAGATGCATCGAAGTCGCCGGAAAGGCAGTTGCGAAACAGCAAGGTGGAAGGAAAAACCTGAGCAATCGGGTCAACGGAAAGGTGTTCTTCGGAGGAAGAACGCCAAAAGGAAAGAATGGCAAAGGAAAGGGCAAAAGGAAGGACGATTGAGTTTAAATCGATCGGAAAGATTAGAGATGACGAGAGACGCGACAGAAAGGATCCAAAGTCGAAGAGAAGGTTACGAGGAGAGGGAAAAAAATCAATTTTGAATTAAAGTACCCATGATGGAGATTTGTCTCCTCTTACTCCGTCTAGCTTTTCGTTAGCTTCTTCTTTCTCATTTTATATAAAATGTCATTGAATGCATTTTCGTGAGCGCTTTCTGTGTACTACGAATGCCAGAGCCAAACGAAGAAGAATGCGCTGAGTTTCAATGGTGGAAACATTGATGGTTTCCGAGTAATAAGCTATCCAGGACGAAAAGTTTCTCTCTCGTGACTTAAACTTCAGCGATGCAAATGAAAAGCAAATTCTTACTCCTCTAATTTAAAGTTAATTTTATTTTAACAGAGTTTTTATTTATATTATTTAAGCTTTAAAATAAGAGAAATAAGTTGCGAGAAATAATGATCTCTTGGTTAAAAAAATATTGCAAACGTAACAAAAATATCGATCACAAATATTGATATAATTATATATTGTTCATTATTTCAACTTAATTTTCTTTCCAATACTCTGACAGGCAAATATCTCTGCATTATATTTTTACATTTATAAATGAAATGGTTAGTTAGAAGAAAATTTTGATTGAAAAATAAATATGACTTTAATGAAACTCTTAAATTTAACTTGGGAAGGTTTATAAAGTGTTCTTTTTACCTAACATTGCTAGAAACTATAACATTCGAGCAATATAAATGATACTCCGTAGCAGGCAAAGTAGATACGTGGCACGTTCAACCAGAAGCAAACCCTGGAGATTTTAGTGCCAGAAGTACATACGTTGTGCGCATATGGCAACAGAGGAAAAAAAAACTTTTTATAGGATGCACAATATACACACGTGACTGGAGTGCCTGGAATATATTTGAATAGAGCCGAGACTCTGCCAAACGCGATAACGCGTGAGGTGAAAAGAGGAAAACTTAGTTTATTTTAGTGTTTATTTCAGTGCCGCGTTATTTTTTTCGCGAATATATCGCCGATGGTGTAACTCGCAGTTCCGGTGCGCATGCACGAAATAAAAAAAACTATACGTTGCAAGAATTCCAAGAGTTTCCTTATGTTAGCTTATATGTATTATGAAAAGATAATACTGCTCAATATGCCATAAAATTAAATGATTAACTTTAGCAATTAATTACAAATTTATTCATCAAAATTCTGTATAATCATATATGTCGAAGCAATTGATAGGTCATCACATTTCTTAAATATAATCTTAATAGATAAAATAATGACAAGAATAATAAATGATATTAATTTTATCGATGCTAAACGTGGGATCCATTAAATGAGGAAAGAATAAAAGACAATTTCGCGAAATAATATTTTCAATGCTTCGTATGAACTTACTTTACTTTATATATTAGACTTTTTCTCATGTATTATTAATACAGACAAATGTTTAAATATTTTTGCGATAACAATAGATAGATGAAATGAACTGAAAGAATTGAAATGAGTTAAAAAACCGCGAAATACTTCCAACTATTAAACGTTAATTAATCAAACTGTACAAAGTATTTTCATAGAATTTATAGTGATGCATCAAGCGTATAACGAAATAGATATAATTTCAGCTATTTCATAATAGCATGTCAATTTGAAATATTTTGTCGACATATATGAATATTGAAATCAATAAAGCTATTTGAATGAGCGTAAATGGATATTTTACTTTGCAGACGAGAATAACATGTTTTAACAGTTTAAAAAGTAAATTAAATGTTTTAAAATTATATTAAAATTTTTTCATTTTGCAACATTGGTTAATGTTTATTTAAAACTATAATAATGTACTTAAAAGTATTCGATATGGATTACATATTGAAATAACTCAAATTAAATGCTTCTTCACAGAAGCAGATCATGTTAACGTAATGAAAAATTGTATAAAAGCTCAATTATTAACATTACATTAAATGGTATAAATAAAAGAACGGACATTTTGTAATTTTCTCCATGGTAATTAAATATGAAGGATAATATTCGCGTAGTTATATTAAAATTTTTGAAATTTTTATGTATCATGCAAATGAAGAGCGAAATAAACGTTCCCTTTTGAGACCGTTTATTATTTCAAATGTTTAATAAAGGATCAAATTATTTGGCTACGTTATGTATGTCCAATTGTTATTGCGCGAAAAATATATGTACTTATTGAAGTGCATATAAATATCTTTATTAATCATATCCGTGAGTTTAATGAGTACGTTTAATTTCATTTATTTTGTATAAAATGTAAGTAATGAGAAATGTAACGTTTCTGTATAAATTTGCATTATTACAAGGATACCAGATATTAAAATATAATTTATATGTTTATTGCATAAGAAAGTGAACTTGAAAAAACTCTCTAGTCTCAATTAATATCATTCTTATCTAATACCTTATTAATCAAAATTGTGTATAAGAGATTGCGTAATTGTCAAATTGTCAAAGAGTTATATCTCTTGATACAACACTTCAAATTACATTCTCGCATAATCACGTTTGTAATCTTGCGGTCTTGCAATATTGCTATCTACTACCCTATAATAAAAATTGCAAAAATAATAAATCTTTGCAATTTAATATCTAAGATATGTTTTATGATTATGCATTTATTCTGATGAATAAGCAAATAATAAAAAATAATTTTTAAACAATAAAATGATAAAATTATTGTATAATAGCTTTTATTTTCTATTCTTTTAAAATGAATCAGTGAAAATATAACTGATAAAGTAATGATAAAGTAATGATAAGATTTCATAAAAGATCAAGAAATATTTTAATGATTTTTAGTGACAAAACACTTATACTTTGCTTTGTCTTATATTTTATTGATTGGCAGTATAATATTTCACTGAAAAATTAACTACTACCATTGATTCTTCACATTCAATTCAGTGAGATTGCACTAATTAAGAGGATAATTCCATTTAAGAGGATATAATTGATCTCATACATATTTTCTTCATTTGAATGCAATACGCGTCTTTGTGAATTCATTTGACGTTCATTTTGTAATACATTAAATTACATTACTCTGTTCTCTCTCTCTCTCTTTCTTTCTCTTTCTCTCTCTCTATGTGCTTGTGTATAAACAGGCGATTACCGTCTCGAAATTGGAGTGAGATTCGAAATCCGGAAAACAAGAGTGGTCACCGGATTCCACATCGCGTACCGACAGTTTCTACACACAACTCGTCATAGAACGCTTGCGGCGCATTCGCCGCTACCAGCATTGTTTTCCCGAACAATACGGACAATGCGTACAACTGCCTGAGGTTCGTGCGACAACCATTCTCTCTCGGTACAGCTCAAATTCTCCTTAATGTTAAGGCGTAACATGCTGTTAATTACGCAACGAGCCAAACATTATTAACGCGATAAAAGAAGATTTGTCCTTATTTCTTGAAGTAATTTGTCGCATTTTTATGTAACTCAATTAAATCAAATTATATAAAAGCGTGATGAAATGTTTCCGGAAATGAGAACGAATCTTCTTTCATTGACCAATACATAATTATATTATAGAAGATTTGAGTTATGTTGCGGAAATATATTTTTATAACTCGAAAAGCCTTCGTATAAAGAGATTGTTATATATTATTAATATTAATTATATATTAACAAATGTATGTGTATGGGGGATGTGTCTAAATTAATCAATATATATTTAATATATATTAATATATATTTTACTATAATGTAAAAATTGGAAAGTATTTTTAAAACTTAAAAAAGTTACATGCAATAATAGCTTTTTTTATATTAATTACATACACACACACACATGTATAAATTATTACTTTTATGTCATACAATAATATATAACTTTTCATATTTTTCTTTAAATTAGTTTAATTAATTTTTTATCTTATTGTGTAAAAAATATTTTAATGTAAAAAGATTTTATTTTTCTACATGAGTTGATATCGATTTGTAATTATAAAAAAGCTATTTAAAAAAAACTATTTAAAGATATTTAGAGATTAAACAAACTTACTTTATTATCGTCTTAAACTTTTAAAACAGCTAGTATTTTGTTTTAACACACACACAGCGGCATTCATTTACTTTAATATGCGACATTACAACATACACATGTTTGAAGAAAAATATGAATGTTCTATGTTGCATTATGCAGTATAATGGTCATTAAAATGGGGAACGCATAGCGCTTCTTGAAATACGCGTAGAAACCTTCTATCTCGATGATTACAGCGTTCTGTTTTTACATTTTCTATTTTAGTCATCAATGAATCGCCGCCTAGCTCTATCTTTTTTCATAATAAATCGAGAAATGGTTCAATAAAAATATTTATAATTCCAACGAAAGTCTAGCTATTCCATCAGAAGTCTCGGAATATGGCACATAATTAAGTTACGTTACCGGTGTGCTCAGACTGCGTAAAGAACGGCGTCTTGCCAGCTCGTTACGAAGTCATGATGTTTTCCTTCGAGAAAAAGATGAGACTGGCTAGGAAGTGGTATGAGAGTACGCAAACTCGTAGGAAATGGAAAATGCACCACTCCATGTACGTGTTGACAAGATAGAGGGAAAGGTATTATAAAATCCCATTTTTGTTTTTAATATCCTATGAGCTTTTAACATTTAAATGTTGTATATAATAATATATTAATTTGCAGCAATTTTGACAGTTTATATCAAATGGAGCGTAATATAAAAATAAAAATAACATTTCTTTATCAAAGATTTTTAATTTCAAAAAAGCTGCAGAAATAATAATCTGCTAGTAACATGACGTATACATATGTAAAACTTTGAAAATATTAAGATCATTGCAATTATTTATATAAAAATATGACTAAAAGAACATATCATAATTAGCAAAATTAAAAAATACATTTTATTAAATTATTTTTCTTTGCTTTCCTTTATTACACAAAATTATTATTTAATTTTGATTTATTATTTAATTACTTTTATAATAAAATAAATGAAAAGAGCATATAAAAATGCTCTGTATAATGATACGTACAATAGTATGCACAAACGTATCTACAATGTACATACAAGCAAAAGTTCCATTATTAAATATGTCATATTTAACTGTGATAAAAGACTAATGCTGTTACACTGCTCGTATAAATTTTTTTTTATGTAAGCAGAACGATTGCAATCTGAAATGCGTGTATTATAAAGAAATACAGAAAAATAATAAGTTTAATGTGTATACAATAGTTTATGTATATATATATATTTTCAATATTTTTAAATTCTCGAAATAAATTATATAGAAGAGCTAACAGTTTATCGATTATATTTTTATAAAATTTTTTAAAATTTCTTTTCTAGCTCTTGGCATCTAATTTTTTAATAGTTGTGTCAAAACTATTATTTTATTAAAACCCCTTATAAATGAAAATTCCATATTTTTTTCAGCAGGTTTCCATAATAATATTTTCTATCTTGTAACGAAGTTATTATTTTTTCATGATATAATATTAGGTTTCATACAAAAGCAAAAATCAAACAAACTATGTTTTGATTAAAAAGGACTGATTAAATTTCATTTAATTAATGTTTGGATAATCAGAGTTAGCTCGCGATATAAATTCGAATAAATCATTCGATTATTCTAATTTAAAGCAGTCAAATAGCACTGGATTTAATAAAAATATCTTTCTGTATTTTCCCTTTTATCTTATTAATATAAATTGCATAGATTTTTTTTCAATTCATGCTCGAATTATAAAATTGTGGAATGTATGCCGATAATTTCACATAACAATACATTGATTACTATTAAACCGGAAATAAAACTAAAGGAATGTATGACCCGTAAGTCGGGCAACACACGGCGCTGATCGAAACTGACGGTGGTGCGATTGGAAATTTCCATCCTTTCTATGTATACCGTATGGCGTAAACGAACGTTCGATTAAACATTTTTAATTGCTTTCCTTCAATTAGCAGGTCATATGAGTGTCACGTGCAAGGTATCCTGAACTCGTTCAGAGATTGCCGGTTCAAAACTATCGCTCCATGTATTCCCATCGTCCCTTTTTCCGTTATTTCTCCCATTTACATCTCCTGTCCTTTCTCTCTCTCTTTCTTTCACATGCATATACAAAACAGACACACACATATATATATACATTCACACTCCCAACATGCAGTCTCACTTTTCCTCTTCTCTCGCCTATATTCCACAGATTATTCAGGTTAATCCGCCATTTCCACCAACCAACTTTCCTCTTTCAGTTTCCTCTCCAGTTGGCCCTCAACACCCGATTTCTGATTGACTTTTCGCCCTTTCGTTGACCGGCTCGCTCACCGACCCCATTTTCAGTCTCGCGCCAGCAGCGTTTCAACGTCGTAAAACGGGACGACTATTATCGATAATGAAATACTGAACTGCTGTGTCCACTTCGGTGGTAATTACCGCTAATTACGACGTTCGGCGATCTAGCCGAGGAAATATTGCGACGAATATCGAGTTCATAGGCAAAACTTAAACTCGTTAGCGGAGTTAAGTTAGTTTAATCAAATTGTGCGATCTGTGTCGCCTGTACCGCGTTGCCTCTTCACTCTGCGATTTTTTGAAGAGCTATAGTCACTTGTTACCGATTTGTTTAGCAATTTGTGGCAGTATTGCACTCCGATAATTGAGTTTTATTCTGACATCATTGCCTCTGATTGCGTAAACTGTAAATATTCCTTTAACATTTGTCAAACTTTTTAAATATTAATTAAATAAATCGTCATAAAATGTTTTTCAGAGTGAAAAACATTTTATAAGTAAAAAAAATGTGCATTACGCTAAAGAACGTTTTTGAAACTCATATCATAAAAATAATTTATAATATGGAAAAATGTTACAAAATCCTTATACTTAGTCTTTTAAACAACATTAAATATAATCTCTAAATTTCTTTTTATTCTGGTGCAAACGTATATATGCCATGATTTTATCTTTCAATACTTTTTTTATCTCACTAGTATTTTAAGAGCCAAAAGATGTAAACTTGCAAAATTAACTCGTAAGAAATTCCAGTAAAATGTAATTTAAAAATATGTAATTAAAATGTGATTAAAATTATAAATATTTTCGCAATTTTTCGTCTGTCTACAAAATATATCTTTCCACTTATACAATTATTTATGGGATTGTTATTTTTTATTGTTATTTTTAAATATTATATACATTCTTTTTTTTCGGAAGCTTTCTGATTAAATGAACAACGGCAAAAACAGTGCTTTGTTATCCGGAACCGCTAATTACCATGACACGCTGACGCACGAGTGGATAGCGGAATAGCATTGTTACTTCTCGCGCGATTGCCTCTCGTTTACGAACAATACGAGTTTACGTAAACACACGACTTGCGCATCTCGTTGAGGCGTTTCGAACGTTCATTTCGTTTTCAATTATTAGCCATTGTCTGCCGAGCACGAGCTGCATCGAACTTAAGAGACATTTTCTCATCGCGGTCACATTATCGTTGCAATTGTCATCCCCGGACACTCCATTTTCGGAGCTACTTTAGTATTCCGTTCTTCGCTTCCGTCGTCGATGCACGAACATGAGCGTGACTCTAATTAAAGCTCGCATGAGCGAACTCGTAGACACGTAGATCCGAAGCCGTATCGCGATTAATTCGCGAGCTATGAGATTGAAACAAAAGCCTTAATCGTGTAAACGCTCGCCGTTCCTCTACAATACGTTCGCTAATACTAAACGTATGCATTGCAAGTCGCAATTTTGCATTCAATTCCACAAGGTCATTTCTGTTTATTTAATTGCAGTGCATATCTGTGTTTGTTTGCATAGTATCAACGCGTGGACTGTTCTTGCTAAAGGATTGCAAGGATTGCTATACAATCCAATATCAAATTTGCAAAGATGGTTAAACTTATTTTTTTAACTGTGAAAAATTTATAATTTTCCGTTGATACAAATACTTATGATACTTACTTTATAATTATAATTTCAAAAAAATAGAATAGATTTAATTGCCTTTAAAATTAAACGTCTTAATCCACAAGATTATTTCTTGCTAATGCTGTGATTATAAGATTGTATAACAAGTATATATACATGCACATAAGTTATTTTTAAATCTTTAATTTTACAAATTTTTAATTTTACACAGTCTGACACTTTTTAATTTTAAATATACATATATTAGTTTGACCAATTTTAAAACATTATATTTCACATAACGTAAATAACATAATTTAACATTTTCATTCCCAGTTATAATTTTACCAAGTTATAATTTTTGTTATTTTACATTTAAAATGTAATTAAAAAGTTATGTAATTAGAAAAATACAACAACATAGAATTATTATTCCGTTTGTTGCTTCACGGTTGCTTTTACTACTGTTATAACTCTAATGAAGCGGCTGTCAAGTGGCGGAACAAGTTGCCAGGTTAAATACAAATTTGCGGTCTCTCTCACCGCCTTCGTTTTAATCCTCATCAAATATTATGCAGTCACAATCGGTTAAACTCAATGATCTTATGCATTTGGAACGCAAAGATAATAAAATTTCGACACAAGAATACACTCTTGATGAGTCGCTTTAAAATCGCTTGAGTTACCATCACGTATTTTTTTATACAATGCTAAGACGCACCTTGGTCCGGAGGTCTGCCATATTTATGGGAAAAAAGTAAGCTCAGTGACTTTAATAACTGCGTTCTTGTATTTTTATACTATCGTGTAAAAACTGCGAAAGTTCTATTTTACGAGGTGACGTTCTCAAACGCGTTCCATAAAACTCCGCCACTTTTCCGGTACAAGTCGGCGATTATGCGCACGCTGAAACGCGTTCGCAACTGAAAAGCAACAAAGCAAACTTTCGAAACTTTACCTCTCTCTTTCCCTTGTTTAAGTTACTTACAGACTTCGGGGGATTTACTTTCCAAAAAATAAGATGTGCGCCAAAAATCTCGGATAGATAAAGAGATTTCTTCAATAAAAATAAAAAAAGAATGGAGAAATTTATGTACGGGAAAAAATTCAAAACGTTAAAATGTGAATATAAATATAATAAGAATATAATAAGAAAAAATATATATGTGTTATGTCAATTTTTCTCAAAATAAGCTTTTTGGACTTGTCTCGGAAACAAGCTCCAAAATAGCGTAAGTCTAATCTCGTTTTGTTAGTCATTTCATAAGTCTTTAAAACAATTGACCGGTAAATGACAGGTACATTCCTAATAAACAGGACTTTGTAATAAAATATCTATCGGGTTAGCTTCTCTGTGCAGTGAACTCGTTTGATATGTGTTACTGTAGGGAGAAGTGTACTGTCGACAGGAATTCTCTTCTGTAACGTAACAGATACTAAGACTCTCGCGGATCACTTTACGGGTCACTGCAAGCTAAACTACTCGCTATGCAGGGTAAGTCTCATTTAGTGTGCAACCTGTCTAGAAAGCGGAGAACCGGAAACCGTTCACCCTTCTCCTGTTTCATCGATCTTTCTATCTTAGCAGGGTAAAATTTACCTTTCTACGTGCCAGTTAAACTGTCACTCTGAAGGTCCAAGATAATTTCTTCGCAATGTACTCTTCTTTAAGTGAGTGGATGTGCACAAAAATATAGAAACGATAATTGAATATATATAAATCCTCAATCTCTATATTGAATTATATTAATAAAATATATTACATAATTGCAATAATTACCGGTTTATAACGAGCTTATATTATTGCACAGTAAAAAATTGTGCATCCATATGTTAAAATTTTCTTGTATTATCACGTTTTGAGTAGCATTTCAATGTAAAATTAACATACAACCTATATGTTATTATTTTTATAACGTTTTCATGTGTTACATTTATGTCACCTTCATAACTTAACACTTTGTATATGTCTCTTAGAAATGGAATATTATTTTGAATATTTTTAAACCTTATATTTTAAAAGTATTTTGAGTAATTTTTACAATCATTTTAAACAATCAACATATCTCAAAGTCAGTTTAACATTCTAAGAAAAGTGAATCTTCAAATAATCTTGAACTTTGACATACAAAAACAATCAAATTTACTAAAATCAAATGTTTCTATTACAAATAATTTAAGTTAAAATAATTACCATTATATGTTAATGTCCTCAACATTTCTTACGAGTTATTGTAACTATTTTTTCATGTAATTTTTAATTAATTTGTATGTTATTTTTACATTACACTTAAAGTCACAATAACAAAAATAAATGTAAAGTATTCTGTCAATTATTTAACATTTTTAGTTTGTCAATAAGTAACATATGACGAATGAGTTATTTTAACTTAAAATTTAGAGTGGACTTTCTGGGACACGTGAAAAATGTTATAATTAACATTTTATTTTTTACTGTGTAATAGCAATGAGATGATTAAATCACTGTATCTGAAATAATAATAGAAAAGTCGCAGCAGGCTTCGGTAACAACATAATAATCTCACAATCTAGTACATTTTTAAGATACGTTTCTCGTCGTGAAAAAAGAAAACAAAATTCGTATACGCCTCGTATAAATCCCGAGCAAAGGAGACGGGAAAAGAGCAACGAATATCGAGGACAAGGTCGCTTCGATCATGGCGAGTAACCTGACGAGGAACAACATCCCTACGCTTGCCCTCTAGCAACGCCATCGTTGTGCATTGCTTCAGCAGATCGGGGCCATTCATAACGGCGCACACACCCTTAACGTCGACCGGGGCTTTTCATTACGCAGCGTGATTGATGACGAGCCATCGTCCTGCGATATTATTTTGAGTAGGTGCGCTCGCCCGGTCTAGGCCAGGAGCGGCCGCGCAGCAAGACCCATTATCTGTCGGTCCTTTTGCTCTCTACCCGGCCGTTGCCCTTCTCGTCTCTCTCTCTCTCTCTCTCTCTCTTTCTCTGTCGCTCTCTCTTTCTGTCTCTTTCTCCCTTTCTCTCTCCTGCCATCGTTCTCGTTTCAACGGTCTGCCATCGCGCGCGCACGTAACCCGCCTTTCGTACCCCAACCCTTTTGTTCGGCGTGGCCCGGCGGCGCTGCTAATGGAAAGCACTTTTAACCGATGCTAATGGAAACCCTCGCTTGCGCGCTACCGAGTTATCTCGACGCTGCCGGTGCAGGGAATCACCGCGAAAAATTATCCCTCCCGCTTTTCGCGCGCGCTTCGTTACGACTTTCAATCGATCGATTCGTCCTGTCGACTTTCCGACGTGATCGAGATTGACGCTTGAGGAGTGATCGGTGATGTAGTATTCGCAGGGCAGATGATACAATCACGAAAATATTGCTCTTGCGAAACTTTACGCGCGTCCTTCACCATGGAATCTCACAAATTTGAAAAATTCCTCCCCGGGATATGTAAAGATGATATATTCGGGAAAATCAAGATGTTTCTCGAATGTAAATTGTTTTTACGCGCGTGAAAATTCTTATGTAATTTTTCTATGAATACAAAGTTATCCATGCTCTTTTTTCTCGAAAAAAAAATAGCTCGCATGCTGAAAAACTTGCTCATTTATTTCGGCGCATTTGCAACCAACGTTGGAAAAGGAAACGGCTTTTATACAGGATATGCTTGTATTTTGTATAGTATTTTGTCGTGGACACAAAATAATGACATAAAAGAAAACAGAAGATTAAAAAATATTTTTTAAAATTAGTGGATAACTTAAAAATAATGTGATTATTTTAAATAAATTGATGCAGGGCATTATTAAAGAGAGCGCTCAATTTATAAATATAAATTTGTTTTTTAAATTTTTCTTCCATTATTAAATCCATTAATAAATCTCATAATTTTATTATATCAAGAATAAGGCGTTAGAAATTTATAAAATTAATTTTTAATTATTTTAGTTTGCAGTGGCAATCAAACTTGATCGAGGCATATAGAGATTATTCGATGCATGCAATGTCAGATATACTTTTCTTATGATCTTGTTTCTTGCTTATATAATGTCTTCGTTGAAAAGTTGAGACTTGCTCGTTCGACGTGCTCATTATTAAATGCGATCATCAAAAGCCGTTATTATAAAGTACATTTTCTCAAGCGGATAAAATTGAAACGCTTCGCCAAGAATGAAGAAGCTGGATTCCTAACGAGAATCGTCGTTGCGCGGTGGCGTTTACGCTACATCGATCTTGGCCGTGACGAATTTTCGTGTCGCTTCACCCCGTCTTTCCATCCTCTTCACTCTTCTTTTTTTTTCTTGCTACCACTACGGAGAATTTGTCTTGGTCTTATCTCGACGTCGCGTCGCGCTGTAACCATCTGCTTGCGAGAAGGTTGGCGTACTCTCGGTCATAAATTCCCATCATGCTCCAAACCAAACAGAGTAGAATTGATCCATTTTCTTTCTTTCTAGAAAAGGATGAGCTTCGTGTTTGCATATATATATATATATATATGTGCGCGTAGTATGTATCTTCCGTAAAAATGATTTGTTATTGATAGCGATCACTTCCTACGACATTTACTACGACACATTACACATTTGTCGGAAAGATATGAAATGGAAAAAATTTGTATCTTGAAGATAATACAAAATTTCAGGAAATTAAATTGTTCCACGAGAGATTGATATGAAGATTGTCCAAGAACCTGTTGTTTAAAATATTTTCCGACAGTGCGATAAGCTGATGATATTTCGAATGCGCTATCTCTCATGAATTTATTTCTTCCTCTAGGATACTTCTATCTACATTTTTCTTTTCTTTCAATTCTTCCGCTATATCGTGCAATTCCACGGGTAAAACGACTACGTAGTTTATTTACTAGAAAGTCGGCCGTGATTGCGTATGACAAATTAATGATCCGGCACGCTTCATGCATGAAAAGCTCCTCCGACGCGAAAAAAGGCGCGTTTCGTCAAGAGCCGCCGTATTCCGGAATGAAAATCACGTTCGCCGTCCGTCAGCCGGTCTGCTGGACAACGTGCCCGGCATTTCTCCGGGATTTTTCCTCGAGCAGTAATTATGCCTAAAGATTCGTTTTGCGCGGCGAAGGCCGGGCTTCGAGTGTCTCCCTTAACGTGCGCCCGGAATAGCAAGCGTATACCGCAATAGTGATGGCTTTTCCGCGCGGAAACCGCACACAGGCTTACCAGATACAGAGGCCTAGTTTCCCGTACGAGAGTAAACTTGAAAGGCTTCCGCGCCGCAGACGAGAAATCTTTATCAAAGTGGATCCGCGAGACAGGTAATCGAGCGTATGATTTATGACGAATCGAAGGGTCCGCCTCCATTTCCGGACTTCATTGCCTTCTACTAAGCCTTCGTAATCCGCCTACGAAACTTGATCGGATGCCGCGCGAATTAGGTCGGGACTTTATGCGTCCAATTGTGCGCGGTTGTCCATTTGCGTAATTCGCCGCGTAAAGTTCGCCGGGAAAAGAGTTAACCACCCACCGCCGGAAATTGAATAAGCTCGTGAGTACGTTGAAGGATGAGCCATTCCCAATAGAGGGAAATATGAGTAGAAGCGAGTAAAATAGTTTCGAATACACCCGGGGCGATTTTGAATAACAGTTTCTTTTTGTTTTCGGTCAGTTTCCAGTGAAGAAGCATCATTTTTCGGACAAGAGCTGTACTATCTATAGAACACCTCTACATTCCTGATTCTCTCATACTATGCATAGTTTATGTATGATGAAAAATGGTAGCTCTTGCTTCTTTCATCCTTTCGTTCGCTTGGAACGCAACCCTGTGCAAAACTATGAGGTATTCAAAACTTCTCTTTTTCCTGCTTATCTATTTTGTTTGCAAAACAATGTTGCATGCTAAGTCAAGATTCGATCTATGTTCATGAAATGTATGTACATTATGCTAGTCGTTGCCCTGACAAGAATTCAATTGTATTTTAACGTATAAATCAAGTTTTTCAGCGATATATTTATTTCTGGTCTTGACGTGGAATTTTAAATTGGCTTTTTAATTAAATGCAATAATTTATGATATACATGACACCTCACGAGCCGTGATTTAATTAAGTTAATTAATATAATTAAATTTTATCTTATTTGAACATATAATCCGCTTCATTTTACGTTGGTGATTAGTTTCTTCCCTTCTAATTGAATCGCGGTATCAAATTATAATAAATATTGTATTTATCCGATTTACTCAACTCCGGGTCAACGAGTGTCGCAATCGTTATTTTAAGGAAAACCATAAATTAACTGAATACGTCACTAATATCCCATCTCTAGGGTACGCATTAAGGTGTCCTATGGAGCTCAGCGGTTTCGATGCCTCACGATTTTCGAGCGTTCCGAACCCCTTATCCCCGTGATCGAACGTTTTCCAATTACCCTCGTTCCTAGTGGAATCGGAAGGAACCTACGAACCGAGTTACCTCCACGGATGCCGCTATATATTTACCGGGACGAACAAGCGCGCACGACCGGGCGGAATAAGAGAGTTACGGTCGTGTTTGTGTAAAAATTGTAGCGCCAGCGCGCAGCGTACCTTGAATTTGTCCCAGTGAGTTACTCCCACGGTGGAATCGACGCGACCACTCTATGAAAAGTTTCCCCTCGGTCCGTAAACTTCGTCTTGCGCCCCGGTGATTTATTCATGCCTTTTGTGCCCGCTTTATACGACAGTGTTTGTTTCTGTTGCTTAGCGTAGCGTGTACTACTGTCGGATTTGTGATGCGAAGCTTATGTGAGGTATACATAATCTATACCAATACCTGAAGCGATCTAATACATCAACTCGAGTAGGAGAGCAGCAATTAATTTTCTAAACTATTCTCAGAATAAAATATTATCAATTAAGACTGAAATTATTTCTTTAATTAGCAACGACGTAGAATTGATTCGAAAAGTAAAAGGAGATATTTCAATTTTAGCAGAAATATCTTTTCTCATCATTATCTCGTGAGATTCAATTTCGTCGAATTGTAATTATCTCTTAAATTTTCTCTTCGACCCCATTCTTCTTCTCAATCTTTAGTCATTTTTTTCAGAATCTTACTTAATTTCTCCTCTTCATTTTACTCTTCATTTTTTTCTATTAATTTACGAAATCGAGTGCCCTCAAATCCGTTCATGATGGTCATACGTATAATTCATGTTTTTAATTTATCATTCTTGAAAATCTAAGTGTTATTCAGAGAAAACAGAGAATTATGTCGCAAATCTTACATTTATATATATATATATATAATAAATCTAATTTCTTAAAGAAATTACATCTTTTCTTTAATAAAAATAATAATAAAAATTGATGAGTAAAAGCTTGTTGAGCAAGGCGTCTCTTGTGAAAAATTTTTATTTTCGAATTTGCTGTAAAACGATTATTTATCGGATCATCGATCGAGACAACACAATGCTTCTTTCTCAATATACTTCTATGATTGCAGTACGCCTGTCAGAGATACGGATAACGACAATGGGTCTCAGGACTCGAGTATGGGCTCGACGATAAACCGCGACGTCGATTTTTCAAGTCGACGACGCGAGCAAAAGCTCTTAACGCGTTCACACGGAGCTCGTAATATCCAGCGGCTTCCGGAAGCTCTTGAGAAGTGTCGCAGTGCTTATTGGAAAGTACGGCGACTCTTTTAACCGCGCCGAACTCGGCGACTTTCGCGCAGAACCGAGGAAGGGCGTGTCGTCTCATCGAATTCGCGGCTTTTCGCAGCACCGCTCTTTAGTCCACTTCATCCCATTTTCTCTTTCTTTTTTTCCTCCTGTCTTTTTCTCCTTTTTGTTTCCGCTTTGATTAATGTAACGTCGCGAGCACCGAAAGAGCCATACGCCTCTTATCGAGGAGTGGAAATTGAATGGAAAATTAGAGTATGCAACGATGTTACTCATCACAGAGATGTAGATGATGATGAGAGGAGATACTAGGGTTCTCTGTATAGAGTATCGAGACGTGAGGATGGACGCGCGTTTCAATCTAGTGGTTAGCTCGGCCAGATTACGAGCCGCGAGCGCTTCATTTCTGTGATATCTTGCCACATTAGAAGCAAACGAGCTCGTAATATTACGTCGAACACATAAACTATCGTTACGTTTCCATGCAATTCCACTGCGGCCACGGAATTGATGTCTCCTTTGGCGCTCATTGCGCGCACACACAGACGGAAATTGAACCTTCAGACTATTAACCATTAATGGATTCCAAGAAACAATTTTAAAAATTTCCAAAAATTTGCAGTATTCTTTTACATGTACGAAAAAAATAGAATTTACATTCTTTAACGTTTTCTCGTTTGAAAATATACTCTATTGCGCATTTCTATCGAGATTTCAAAAAGTCATTATTATTCTAGTTTTGATGAATATTCTACATCGATGGAGAATGCACTCGTATAATTAATATTATAATCTATGAATTAATCTATGAATAATTAAACGATTAAAAACTAATAAATGTACGCAATTATCCAAAAAATTAAATTAAATTATTAAGTACTTTGAACTCTATTAAAGAATTAAAGTCTAAAGTTTATTTTAATAAGTAAAAAATTCCTATTAAAATATACAATCCATTTTTTTACATCAAACGATTATCATACATTTTTTATATATATTTTTATTTTTACACATCTCACAAACGTATATCTCCTCACGTATTAAAATTAATTTCTTATATTTCAAAGTAAAAAAAATAAATCCCACTCTAATGGCAAGAATTATGAAAAACCAATGAGAAAATATAGACAATCGGAAGGAATCCGTTCACGAAGTATATGAAATCGATCCTGTCCAAGTACATCCCGTAAGAAACGAATGAAGAAGTCGGGGGACAAGGGTGAGAAAAGTGCAGTTAGTTCCAACAGGTAGCTGCGGATGCAATTGTGGTTTAAAAGCAATTTTCTTGTCACACCCCGTCACATTCTTCCCCGATAGTTCGGAACGATCGACTTCCTTTTGATTGCATACATATTAGGAGCTTAACCGGTCGATATTAACGTCTATGGTTTGCCTTGCGCTGGAAAATTATGGTTCAGCATTGCGAGTTATTTATAGAGACTTTCCCTATTAAATATTTTCGATAATATTTCTTGAAGACGTTATCAAATATGAATTATTTTTTAAAGAATTTTAATACATCGTTTTTCTCATATTTCTTATATTTTTCAAGTTAGAGAAGTTTGATTTATCATATTATTTGAATAGTACATTGCTTGATTAGCGCTGAATCAATCGTCAAAAAACATCTTATTTTTGCCGCAAAGTTTTATCCACAAAATAATTTTTTTAATGTAATGAATAATCCTTTCAACATCAGGATGTAATATAAGAAATTAATTTTAATACGTGAGGAGATATACGTTTGTGAGATGTGTAAAAATAAAAATATATATAAAAAATGTATGATAATCGTTTGATGTAAATCCTTTCGACATCAATATTTTAGAAATCAATATCAAATGAAAAATTTTTCACTCACCGGCACTGATGCGCAACAGCGGTTGCTATCGAAATTACGTTGTCTGTAACATAAAAATATAAAATCCAAATTATAACAACGTCCCAAATAAAATTAATATTTCGAGAAATTATTTTATCAAATTTTATATTCGATGTGTATAAAACAATAAGCAGATATATACATATGGAAAAATTTTTTGAATTTTAAAATTATTTTTTGAATAGAAACTTCTATACGATTTTCATGAAAAATCTTTCTCTATAATTTTCTCTTGTTTAATTCATTTAAATAATGAGACCGAATATTATTGTGCGTACGATTTATAACAACTAATATACAAATAATAAATATTCACCTTCAGGTTGCCCTGCCGATGCAGGATGCCTATCCTAGACCTCCTCCTCCTCTCAGGTCGTCAGGATTATCAGTTGCATTGATCTGTAACATACAAAGATTAAAATTGTAGTTAGGTTAAAAAAATTAATATTTCAAAAAATTATTATATATGCACTTAATTTAAATTCGGCTCGTATAATAATATATGTATGTATATATATATTTTTTTCTTTTTTTAAGATAACCATCAATTAAAATCCGCTTGTTTAATTAAAAAATAAATTGTAAGCTACATTATGACATAATATAATGAAAATGTCACTTGAAAATGTCACTTGAATGTTCAAAAAATTGCATTAAAAATTAATTAATAGTTATTCATCGATTGTTACTTGCGATGCGAGATACCTATTCGAATATAATTATTTGCCAATTTCTATTTAACTTCGAAATAAGAAATGTACATGAGAATAATTAAAAAAATAATTATTGTTTATAAATATATCGTAAATGTTAATAAATCTCAATTTTTATCTCTTCGATTTCTATTTGAAATGAATAAATTGTGCGAAATATTTAGTTCGTAATGAAATTTATAATTTTTATCCCTGTCGCTACGATTACTCGTAACAATGAATAATAAATTTTTCGCTTTGATAAAGATTTATCACGACGATACATTTTGTGTCGTTTACCAAAGAATAAGTAACCAAAGAAATTAATTATCAAAGAATTACTAAGAATTAATAATAATGAACTGTAATAATTATATCGAATTATGCTTCGATACTAGTCGCGTTTAAGAAAAGAATTCGGCAATATGAAGCATTACGAACCACTATTTTACTGTATCGCAATGTGAATGATAATAAGACTACAACATATAAACAATAGCGCGCTAATATTTACGCCGCCAAGGCCAAAAACCATGTTATTGATAATTCTTTCCTGAAATATTTACGTATAATATATATGTATAATATATAGACGAAATAATAAATTATATAAGCATATTATAAAATAGATTTTACATATACAATTATGAAATATCTTTTAAAATATATTAATGTGTTTCTATTATAAATATTAATATATTTATAAAATATTAATATATTTCTATCTCTCGAATAAAAATATTTTATTAGAAATTTTTACGTATTTAAAATTAAAACATGAAATGTTTTATATATGCGTTATATTATATAATTTAGAATAGATCATTATAAGAATAAATCGAGAAAATGATAAAAAATGAGCGATATGTATATTGGGAAAATATAAATGATAAATATGAATATAAATACCGCATAAGTTGTTCAGTCTATCATCGGATGCTTTTCCAAATTTCCTTCTTCTTTTCTTTGTTGTTTTTTTTTCGTGAAAACACAGTTAATTATGATTGATCGAATATGCGAGACATTTTACACAGCACTTCCAATTACAAAATAATCACACAAAATATGCTTTTTATTATATTGTAATAGAGCAACACTAAAAATATGATTTGTTTGACATTTACATGAGGACAAAATCATGCGCGACTCGTTACAATAAGCTTATTATTACTGTTGATATATGTACGATTCATATATGATATAAATCGTAAGACTTTTTCTTTCCTTAAAAGATTAGAGAAACGAAAAATTATGGTATAATTATTGTTTAATTAACAGTTAATTTATGTTTGCATTTTATAAAAATTTAATATATTAGACTAAATAATTATTGCCCGTAAAATCGATATTCAAAGAATTGTAACAAAATGTATTATTTTATATTCATTTTGTTTCAATTTTTACTTGCAATGAATAGTTGCTCTTTAATAACATTTATCAACGTAATACTACTTCATGTCATTTATCAAGTTAATTAATTGTTAATTGTAATAATCATGGCAAATTATGTCCCGATATTAGTCATGATTACCTTCAGAAAAAGAATTCGACAAATATTAAATACTACGAAGTATTTCACAGCACTACTTTATTGCTTGAGTGTCGTTAAGCGACTGATGATCAAGGCCGTGAGATATAAACAATGGCGCGCTACTATTTACGCCGCCAAGGCCGAACACCGTGTTGTTGTCAATTCATTGCCGAAATATTTTGCGTACTTTTGACACATATGTATGTGGAATATTTAAAGTATAGAAGTATATTTTAGATTACAGATTCATTATTTATTAGATTATTGATATATCACAGAACCTTTTATTATGCTAATTAGTTGTTCGATTCAAATGTTTTATTGCGTATTCTTAATTGGAATTACATTTAAATTATAGCAAACTAGATAAAGAGTGCAGATCGCGGACGAAATATATTTAACTTTAATTGTAAGTATCATTAAAGAAATAATAATTGTCCGTTAAGATCGTAAGGAAATTTTTATTTTATTATTTTAAATTCCTGTCTATTACGATTCTTATTTGATTAAATGAATAAATTACTCGAAATATGCACATCGAGAACTATTGTCGCGATATACATATGTAGTTATACATTATTTATAAAAGTTAATTATTCATTAATTATATTATTATTGCAAATAATTTTCCGATATTGATCGCGATCACGTTTAAAATAGGAATTTAACTGAGCGTTTCGTACCACTACTTTTCTGTTCAAGTATCGTCGCGTGAATGATAATAGAGCTGAAATATGTAAATATTAATCCGCTATTATGCAAAGATCGAATACTGTGTTATTATTAATTTATTATTAATATATATATGTGTGTGTGTGTGTGTGTGTGTGTGTGTGTGTGTGTGTGTGTGTGTGTGTGTGTGTGTGTGTGTATGTATTGTATATATATATACGGATTATTAAATTAAATACAAAAATTTTTAAGTATAAATTATTTATTAAATAATTGATGTATCACGAAGTTTATCTCATACACTAATCTAAAGAAAAAATAATTATTCTTTACTCATTGTTAGAAGATAAAAATATAATTGTACATGATTCGATTGGAATCTTTATATTATAATTATAGATATATTTAAGTAATATTATTTACATGATGTCTTTTTTCATGAATAATTTGATATTCTAAATATTTTTCTGAATAATTTAATATTCATAATATTAAGAAATATTATGAATATCATTACTAGCTATTTGAAAGTAGCGTATTAATAATTTATTAGTAATTTATCAATTGTGACATTTATGACATTATTATTTAATGTACGAATATTACAATATTAAGATATATTAATTTATATCCATAAGAATTTATATATATTCTCGCATTTTTTTATTTCTCTCATAGTTTTTTCCAAATACACTATTCGTAAATAGGATAATGAGATTCGAAGTGTAAAATACTGATGACGACTGCAAGTATGTAAATGAATTAAGTTAAAGCTCGTCCTTCTCTAGTATACCGAATTTTCGGTACTCGACAAAACTGAATGAACAAAGCAGCCAACGTACGAAGTTAATGGTTGCATAATTTATGCAGATCATCGAGCTTCGTGAAACCTTGTACTTCCAAAATGGCCACCGAAAACGTACATGATTTTGAATGTCGTTGAATACGATTGCGATAGACCATGCATTAGAGAATCGTCAGCTGTCAACGCAGTTGGATTGGTTCTCGTGACAATAGATGCATGAATAATTTATTACGCGATTGTCTTTGTTTCTAACTTTGTTCCCTTGAGTGTGGGTTCCTATATTTATTGCATCTCAGTCTTCGAATAGTTTTATCGAATCTTATGTCCGTCATTGATGTCAATGCAAGACTACACGATAATCAAAATAAAAATTATCACTTATATTTATATATTATAAAACTCTTGCTTTCTATTTTAATTCCGGAAATATTGGTCAAAGATAGTATTATTCTTTTACTTTATTAACTCTCTAAATTGCTATTACAAAATTTGCAAAGTTTCGCAATACGATAATAAAGAGAAAGAGAGAGAGAGAAAGATATTCAGTTTAATAATTAATGGCAAAGTTCCAACAAACATTGGTTTGTTTCTTAAATAGCTTAAAGTTTTCGTTATTATGCCATAAATTATTCTGAGAGAAGGCACGTGTAAAGGCACTCGAATTCGCATAATATTCTTTTCTCTTTTAATCATAATTTTAAAATCTATCTTTTAAACTTGTGTAAAAACGTATTATATATTTTTAAAAGTATTATACAAGCAGCACACACATAATTTGTAATCATTCGCGAATCCGTGATCCTTCTTTTCCGATACTCAATCCTGTTTCATTTTCTAAAAAGCCCTTTGTGTACCTACCTCATGGCGCGATTGATACTCAACTCGTGACACGTTTTTCACGCGCGTTTACAGACGAGCGTCACTCGCACCCCCGAGATTTTTGGCAATGTTACGCAATAGTGCTCTACACTGGCGCTCTCGAAAATGTTTAAAAGCTGCAGCTGCCAAGTTTTAAAATATAACGCGGCTATAGGAGATGCGTTGTCCTGCTCCTACGTCTTCTCGCAACTACCATCACCATTTATCCGTTGGTAAGTTTCCAAACTTGAAAGTTTCGCGAATCGCGCGCGTACTTGGCGTGTCGTGTATCCGAGTATCTCGCAGAGTTCGTATGCATCCTCTCACTGACAGTACCCGAATCCCACATTCGCCAACTCGCACGATCGCGTTTCCTTCGAGAGAGGCCGTTACATCATTACGAAAAAGAGCAATCCGAGTTTTTAATCCGCTAAAACCCGTCTTTATTTGTCCCCTGTCACACAACTCTATCGATAGGAAGTGTGAGAAAGGAGAGAGAATCCCCTTGCTTTCTTTCTCGGAAATAGAAAATAAATAATTCAGACTCGAAACAGTAAAAGAAACATAATTTGAGTATTATTATGTTTGCTGAAAAATCTTGTAGATTAAACAAAATACATTCTTGTTTGTATCATATCATTTCTCCTCACCTGTGATTCCTCGATAAGTTGCATAAAAATTTTTTTGAAAGTAGTTGTAAAGTTATTTTATTTTCTATGGTGCTTTTAGAAATTTGAGAGAAAATGAGTTGATTTGAATATTAAAATTATAGTAACAACAGAGATAATAATTTTCTATTTATTCTCGATATTCTGTTTAATATCTCTCTATCTTAAATCCTCAAAGAGATTCATCAAGAATTCCATTTACTTTGATATAACTAAAAATGAACAATATATGTTTTCAATATAGAAACGAGTTCCCATTCTATTTAGGATAATTGCCCATTTTTTGCATCTGTATTATCCATTTTTGTATCGTGTTAGAAGAAAAATAATATAATAATAATATTCTTTCTCGTATATCTGTTCAACTATAAAAAATTTATGATTATCATGATTATCTATATTCAATATTTATTATATCAAAATTAAGATTTATTAAAATTTATGTTATATCATAATTTTATATGAATTATATGAATATGTTCTTCAAGATTTTGTTACATATTTATATTACATATTTATTATTTAATAAATTCATACACATACGTTTGTCTTTTTCTTCTCCCTCTTTGCACTAATTTTTTATTTGCTTTTTCATTAAGCTTTATTAATGAAATATTTTTAATTAATGTAATTGTAAGATGTATATGCAAGTCATAATGGAAAATTGTGATCTCATGATACCGTCGCGGTATATCTACAATCGACGTTCATATCTTGTTTGCGAAGTTTCCGTCCGTAAAGAATGTCACAGTATTTGCTTCGGAAGTAGACCGCAAGGCAATAGCATTTGCGATCGCGCGGCGCGACAAAAATTTGCATCGCCTGTTATACGACGCAAAGTGGGTCGAGCGGCATTAGATATATACGACAGCATTGCTTTTACCATTATGACGTCGACTTTCAAGATCATTGAACCAACGTCAACAGTACTTCCTTCCTCTAACTGAATGGAATAATTTCGCCACAGTTATTTCAAACGTTTTTGATCGCCAACTATTTTCATGTGAGCTCTATGATATATTTATACATCATTTTTAATAAATATCACGTAAAATTCATTTAAATAAAAAATATTAATAAAAAAAAATTATATATATTGTTTGTCAAATATATATAAAATATATATATTATTAATTGGAAATAAAATATTATATTTTTAATATTAGATTTGTAAGATATAATAAAATGCTCTGAAAATTTCCTTGTTCGAAAGTTCTCGTTCAGATACATATATCAAATCACGCGGGACGAGATCGATCGAAATGAAGCATGTGTTCGCGCACGACACAGGAAATGACAATTAAAATCGCAATCAGAGTTAGGAGTAACGGATTTGCATGAGTTGTAATTTCGAAATATCAAAACGCCGTTGTATCACGTCCGAGATAGAAGGACCGCGCAAATTAGGGTTCGCGAATATCGACTGCAAGATTATTTATTTCGTTTGATTAATTATTATCAATTTATATACAACTACTAGACGCTGTAAATCGGATTTAACACCCATTACGCAAAGGGTTCCAAGTGTGCGTAGCTACAGTTCGGATAAGATCGTTGGATCGTTTGGATTTGCGAGTAAAGGAACCACTAAGATCGCAGAGCCAAGTTCTCGCCTGTGGATACTTCCGGAGATATAGCCGAGTCCGGATTTAATCCCGATATTGAATTCGGGCAATCTGCATGAATTGGGTTACAGGACTAGCTTTTGAGCCGGCACTCGCGACTTGTCAATCGAAGAGATTTCTAATGTATCGGAAATCGCGCACAAAGACTTGCAATACGACTTTCGGTTATAAGATTATTACTTGGCCGTTATCTTGCAACCGCAGTGCGGGTTTGTTTATTTTCTAAAGACTATCGCATAAATTGTCGAAAAAATAAAATATCTAGAAGCTAAAATTAAAACAAAATGTGAATTTCTTCATTTTTCATTATTGGAAACTCATTCAAGAATAATTTATTGTTGCTAGATGCTGATTTTCGATTTTACAATTAGCCTAAGGCCTGCTCTCTTGGAAAAAAAAGAAAATACTCATTTGTTTTATATTACTAGATTAACAATTAATCTTTATAATTAAAAGTTTGTATAAAAAAATAAGCATATCGTGTTTTCAATAACGAAATATAAATTTTATGTGCACAATTTGATTATCTCTCGTATAAAACATTTTATCGATTACTTAGTTTTCATATATGTTTATGTATATATTCATTTAAATTCATATACAATAATTTTTCCGTGAGATATTAAAAGAAAAATAAGATGGAAAATGAAGAAAGAGACAAATTAGAATAATACAAAATATAAAAAATTAGAATTGTTATAAAAAATAAATCAAAAAACATTGCTATACTTTTTATTAACTTTTTATGTGTCAATGATGGATGCAATATTACTTAACTACTTTATCCAAATATAAATATTTAAATAAGTGATGTTAATTATTTTTAATAAAATATCATAAAAACGTTCAAAAGTATCTTTGCTCTTTTTTCTATATATTCTATATATTATGTATATAAATGTTCTATATATATATATATACAAGTGACATATATAAAATATGAAAAAATATATAAGTGACATAACACAAACATGTTACAGAATCTCGTGGATCAGAACCGAGAATCATTCATATTTTAAGCTTCTGTTCTTAGGTAAATCCATATGCAATTGTATGTAACATCGACTGTAAGCATTTGTGTTGCATTCGTGCGATTTTTGCGTCGTTGCGAGAATTCTCGGGGTATCCTTCACATTCGCGACGAGAGCTCCCAATATGAGATAGAAAATATCGCTGAGAATTTATTCGACCGATGGTAACTCGCGAGTCGCATACGAGATATTCGTATACCTATGTACATAACACCTTGAAGTCTTTCTCTTCGAAACGTCCTTGATCTTCCGATAGCTGGGATTGTTGCTTCCGGTTTGATTTTGAAAAATGTACGCCGGACATGTCAATTTCGTCCTGATTCTTTTGACAGTAACGCTTTATTGCGCATATCTGAATGACATTCAACCTTGTTTCTTTCTCGAGGGGTGCAACAAAATTCCTCTCGAGAGGGATGCTTAGATTTCATTCCACATTGTATTCGTTTTCATGTTCGACGAGACATTTCGTCTAAAGTTTTTTCTCTAGGGTTGACATATTTCTAGGTCAGATTTTAGTTCAGATTTGTTTTTCTTTTAAACTTGAACAAGAGAGAGATATTGTACATTTACAACTCATAAATAAGATTATATAATATTAAATATATGTGCGGGTGTATAAATATAATTAGGCTATTAGAGAGTTAAAAAATGTACTATTTTAAAAGAAGATATAATTTTTATAGTTTAATTGAAAGCTTAAAACTGCAAATAATTTCAAATTTCTTTTAGTGTATTTGGAATCAAAATATATAATTATTTTTATGGTTACCATTTGCGTTTTTTATATATTAATAATAATTTTAATAATAATTAATAATTTTTTTTATAATCTTACTTCTTCTTTTGTCTCCCCTAATTTTATTTGTACTCTTTATTTTCAAGAATGTTATAATCGATAATCTCAATATTTAGATACAGATAGAAACGGGAGATTGCTAGGTCAGTGTTTTGTAACCCCGAGACCTTCCGTAACCTATACAGAAACGTGCGAAATATTGGTTTGCTTATCCTACCTCGTTGAATTCAGCCCCACGATTCTGCTTTCCAAGTGCTGCGTCATAAAAGTCAAATGACCGCGTAAAGGAGGTGGCTCGTATGTCCTGGAGAATCCAGAGATATAGCCAATACCGCGAAATTTAATTGTTCGTGAGAGAGACTTCGGATTACGGTGCTCTCAAAGTGTAATCCGATTACGACTCTGCCTCGCAATCTCCCACCTCTCCCCCAATTACCGCACTCCGTTCGCTGTAATTAAACCGACGTGTACTGACCGGTGTAATTTCCGTCAACGAGGTGGAATGCACATCGTTACTTGATCTCCTTCTTCCGAATGACAAGTATTCGATTGCGACCGTTCAACGAGTTGTCGATTTAAAATGGATTTTATTTTTGTGGAAAACATGTTGTTGTGCAACGTTTTCATATAAATAGATTTGAATTTCCCAGAAACCAGAACCTTTCAGGCAAAATATCGATGTTGATACTAGTCGATTACGAATCTGGTTCTAGAGAGATCGGTAGCAATATTACTGTCATGATATTACTGCAGAGGGAATACATACTTGCGCAACTGATTCGATAATTAATTAATCTCATATGAATTGCGTTAAATTTTGCCAAAACGTTTTATATATTTAATAAAAGTTAACGTTGTTAAAATATGTGAATATTATTCCAATTATAAGTAATCGAAGGTAAGAATTTGTTTGTTAATTTTTTCTTCAATTTTAATTTTCATTTCTTGATACGATACGCATAGAAATTTAATTTATTTTTCACAAGAGAATAATTAGTAATTCTTTTCACGATTTTTTATTGAACAGAAAATTTGCCGTCAAATTCCTTCTACAGTACTAATAATATTAATCGTTTTATCTTGATGTTAATGAGTCTATAATAATAATTTCTTCTATTTTTCATTTATCTTATCTTGTATCATTTCATTATTAGATATTCCGTATCGATCGCACCGTAATTATTGTGTGTTTATAATTATCTAGCTGAGATGACACATTTATCTTGGAAGTTGGATCGATGTATGTACTATATCTACATGTTACATTTGCTGAGAATACAAATAACGAGCGATCGAGGAATGGAACAATCACCGCTTCAAACATAAGAAATGGGACTCGTTCTTCCTCGATGTATTCTGCGTTTTCTTCGACTTTGTTGCGACGCGACCGCGGGCTGTTATTCTTTCAATAATGGACAAACTCCTTCGAGAATGAAGATCTAACAATAATGGCATCGAGAAAAATGCTATCGATCGCAAAATGACACACACGAGACCAAGGATACTGTTTACGTTGCAGGATACACGTTATATGTATAAATCGACACGCATTCTTCGAGTTTTATTCCTCATATTTTGCATTTCCTCCGTTTTCAAATTCTACAAATATAATACATTAGAGCATTTTCCTGAAGCATTCTTTTCCAGAATCAATATGATATATACTCCTGGACAAAATTAACGCATAATTTTTTTTTCACTTTTTCTTTAAAAGCTGATATTTAAATTTTAACGAAAAATTTTAAAGAAAGTGAAAAAAAAATTATGCGTTAATTTTGTCCAGGAGTATATATAATCGAATTAATATTTAATAAATCTTCGAAAAAGATATATATTAGAAATAAAGAGATTTTATAAACAATTCAAATAAAAAAATGTGCTTTGTATTGTAATTAATAGAAAATAAAATTTTGCTTTAAAACGACATAATTGAAATTCCTCACATCTTTTAATTTTAATAATTTGTTTTGTATGTATGTGTGTACAGGAAAAAATAATTTATGTTTCAAATTTACAAATAATACTTTGGTGAAAAAAGACGTTTTAAAAAAAATATTACATATATTTTTGCATTATAATTATTATGTATTGTAACGTATATTAAATATTATTAAGATTGCAAGTTTTTTAAAATTAAAAAAGCATCGAATGCAGATTATTTGAAGAGATGTTGTTTAACAGTTTTCTTTAGTAGTAAACATTTTTAATAGTAAATATTTTTAAAGAGAATCGTCCGTACATCTTCCACACGACCTGCATTACATAACCAGTTCGAGCGCAAGTCCGCTTTTGTAGTTATAAACTGCGCGTTCAACGGACGTATATCAATATTGACGCAAAAATCGTCGACGCAGAACGCGTAGTACGGCCTCCATTAAAGCCGATCGTGCCCCCGTGTCCTATCGGGCATGCCGTTTTTTGAGCGATCTGCACAGCAGCAACCCCGGCTCGTCACTGTTGTTTCGGCCGACCGGAATTGCGTGTTGGCAGCACAAATGCGTTACGCTCTATCAGCTTTCGTCCGTTGCTAGTAGCCGGGGACCAACGCTCCGAACCGGAGGTGTTTCGGTCCATGCCCGGATTTGCATGATATGGTAATTTTTCTCGATACGCGACAGCAGTGTCACACGAGCATCCACACGCGGGTCTTCTTTCTGTCTCTCTCTCTCTCTCACTCTCTCTCTCTATTTTTCTCTTCCTCATCCACTTTTCCCGACCTCCAAAGCACATATGCGGGATTGCGTCACTGGACCAGAGGCGTATCTGGGTGCGACGAATTTTAGATCGAGAGATAGATCTTCGTATGCAAGCTGCGAATAATCCCGATGGAGCATACGTGGCGAAGTTCAAATAAAAGAATAGAACGTTGCGATTTGTATCGTTGATATTTTGCAGTTTGTAGCAGTTTTCTCAGAATAATCTTTGGTACCGCGTATCGGTAAGGCATTGTAAGGAAATATGACTGAGATTTTCTTGATAAAATCAAGCAAGCAATATCCAATGATATTTACTTTTTAAATATTATTGTTTCACTATTTTATAATAAACTAAAATATACAAGTGATGATTCATATGCGAATTTTGAGCATGAATTCTAATATTCTAAAGCATTCAATATTAATTCAATATAACGTATGCAGTTATCTATGTTAAAGATTTATCTTTATTTTTTTTTTCACACAATAGCGTTTATTTTCTAAAATAATTTTTGTCGATTTTATATGTAAAATCTTTTGTGTTCTGTTTTTTTTTTTTTATATTGGTTATTAAAATTATTAAAGATAGAAAAAATAAATAGATAGAATATTGTTTGAGAAAAAAAAAAGAGTTAGTTTATTTCTTTAATTCTTGGAAAGACATAAAATTGTTGAATAATATAATTATTTAACAAAAATATGTTCGAGTATTAAATAAAAAAAATTTAAAGAAATTAAATTTATTAATAAAAAAAGTCACACATGCACACAGTTAATACTTGATAAAATTTCTACCTAAAAATATGTATGTGTGTGTGAAATATTGATTGTGATTAATTGAAACTATTAAAACTACATTTGTTTTTATAATATATTTTTTTAATAAAGTAATATGATAAGGTATACAATATATATATATATATATATATATATATATATATATATATATATGCCTTATATTTGTTATTTTTACACAGCAAATTCACAATATCGCAATATTGCCATTAAATAAAACTTCTAAGCTTTATTGATCTGAAATATTAATGTTATAATATTTACTATAGAACTGATCAGTAGTCGAAATACTCTCCAGAATAAAGTAGGATAGAGAACAAATGTCGCAGTTGGAAGAGATATATATATATATATAGTGGTATTCTCTAAAGTGGCAAGTTTAACGCACACAGAACTGTATAATAAGCAGCGACATTTCAAACATTTCTGTACTGAATGTTCTATGTGATATAATTATGTATGTTTGTCGAATTATATTGGACTATTAATTAAATATTCTTTTGTTTTTTCTTTCTGTAAAATAATTAAAAATTTATTATTTAATCTAAAAAATATAATTCAGTTTAATTTAAATTATTTGAACATATGAACTATATTTGGATATCATACTATATAACTTTTATATTTTATCCTTTTTTAATTTCTCGAGCTAATAAGAGTCAAAATTAAAAAAAAAATGTGTTTCACATGAGAATCTTATTAATTTTTTAATTGCTTTATTTTTTCACGTTTAATTATATTTTAAATGTATTTTATCTCCTTTGATTTTTAAATATTAAGTTGCAAAACTGGAAATGGTATTCGTACTATTGAAGACATATGAAAAAGTATATGCTTTCGTATCTGCAAAAACAATCAAAGCCACCACGATTTATTGGACTGACAATCCACCTCTATTCACAGTTGCCACGCGACTTGCTATTCTCTCGTCTCGCCATCTCGTGAAAGCTCAATCTTACGTGCACAGTGTGGCGAGCACATCTCGTTACATCGCTATCAGCTCCGTGTGTTGCAAACAAACAGATCTTCCTTGCGCGCGAGATCTCGTTAATCTTACGACGGTAACAAAACTGGTACAGTCATTCCAACATCGTGAGGTGAATGAAAGACTTTTCGTCGCAGACGGAGAATCGCGCGCGACATTGGGGTAATAAAGTAACTCCATATAGACTTTATAATCCAAATGGCGTGACATGGCTGCATAGAGCTCTCAACTTCGCCACTTTGCGAAGTGTTTATGTTGCAGTGGCGATTTGACCGAACTTTATCGAGCTTCATTGTTCTTCACTTTTGTTATCGAGCGTGCGAAAACACTTTCGTCCCTACTTGTCAGTCACGTGATACGATTCGATGGAAATAGATATACGTAATCAGATTTTTATTATATCTTGTTTTCCTTATATTTTACGCATATAATATATTTTGAATTAATTTAAGTGAATTAAATTAATATTTCACAAGATTGGAGATTAGCACGCAAGCTTTAATTGCTATGCAATATAAAATTAATTGCACTTTGTATAATTAATTTTCCATCAATGCAATCAATTTATTTATAATATATAGGCTATAATTACATTTTTATTATTGAATATAATTGGTACCATATATGTGCGACATTTTGATAGATTACTGTATTTTAATTTTTATGCTGTTATAAAATTGATCACATTAATGACAGACTTATGATTGATTTTGTTGTCACCTCTAATTTAATTTATTAAATAAATGACTTGATGGAAATCAATCACTGACAAGGTGCAAGTACTCTGCCGAATTAAAAAATGTCCTCTACATTATACTTTGAAGGTTTGCGAGCCTATCAGGTTATATTTGCAAATCAAATCTTGAAAAAGAATAACTAGATACAGGAATCTAAATCTCATTCAAATAGTGAATGTTTCCGGCATAACAAAAAACTTGATATAAAAAATGAAATATGTATAATTTTTAATTAAATAAGTATATGTATATATGTTGCGTCATATGACATACATCATAAATATACAATATCAAATAATTTGTAAATAACGAAAAGCGAATACTGTGTATATATCTAATTAGGGTTATAATTTTTTTATAGATATTGGAAACGATTCATATCATATCAATATATAACAATATATCAAATTAATGGACAATTTCTTTTTATATTCTTACACGTCCGTATGTTTATATTTTATATTGTTATTGTAACATCGCTGAGAGCAATTAATTTCGTGAGTAATAATTGTAAATTAAATAAGTTATAAATTATAAATTAAATAAGTTATAAATTCCTAACCTTAATAAAAATAAAATAAAAAAAGGAATAATTTTAATTAAAAATAAAATATGTATAATTTTTAATTAAATAAATATATATATGTCGCGTCACATGACATACATAATTATACATCAAATAATTTTTAAATAACGAAAAGCGAATACTGTGTATATATCTAATTAATTATAATTTTTAAAAATCTTTTTATACGTTTATGTATAAACATGTTAATTATTATTTTATAAAATATACAGTATTTCGTATTTGATGTATATATTATATTGTCTTATATTGCGATATAAGATAGATTATCATCGCTGAGAACAATTAATTTCGTGAATAATAATTGTAAATTAAATAAGTTATAAATTTCTAACCTTATTTACTCCACCATTGTTCGATGCCTTCGCGGGCTCGTTTCTCCTCTCTTTGTCCTTGAATGCTTCTTCATAACACTTCACACTTGTCCAACACTCGATACGATTAATTACGATCGCGCACTAATCAGTTGGATACAATGATCACACGCGTTACTACGCACAATATTTCCGATATTAACCACGATTCCTTATTATATAATTTATTGCGACGAAAAAATAACGGAAAAATTATAACCATACAAAGTTATTTGCTTTTAACGCTTAAGAACCGCTGCAGTTACATTTATACGGTACGTTCAAAGATACACGAATACTTTGAGAAAACTCTAACAATCTAACAATCTAATAATCTAATCAATTAAACAATAGCGGAACACATAATTAATAATGTTAGCGGCGGTTAAGAGAAACACGTCCAAACACGTCCGAACACGTCCGATCGTCGCGAGACTGTCCAAGATGGCGCTCACATCCACACATCAGGGAGCCATGTATATGTGCTGCGCAGAACGCTCTGCGCAGCATGTATATGTGGTCTTCTGATTGTGTGCGTGTGAGCCGCGTCCTCGGTCTGGCATCAGCGCCGGGCGGAATCTTGCAAGGAGCGCCATCTTGGACAGTCTCGCGACGGTGGTGACATCGTGTGGACGCGTCTCTCTCTGTTCTTTTTAGCTGCACTGCTGCACTAGTGCAATAAGTTAGAAAGAGACAAACATACTTTCTTTCACTCTAATTGCACTAGTGCAGCAGTGCAGCTAAAAAGAACGGGCCTATTGTGTTTCGCTATCGTTTAATTGATTCGATTGTTATTAGATTATTGTTAGAGTTTTCTAAAAGTATTCGTTTATCTTTGAACGCGCCGTATAAATGTAACTGCAGCGGTTCTTAAACGCCAAAAGCAAATAACTTTGTATGGTTATAATTTTTCCGTTATTTTTTTCGTCGTAAATATTGATTATATAATGAGGAATCGCGATTAATATCGGGAATATTGTGCGTAGTACGTAGTAACGCACGATCATTGTATCCATCTGATTAGTTCGCGATCGTAATTAATCGTATCGAGTGTCAGACAGGTGCGAGGTTATGAAGAAGCATTCAAGGAACAAGAGAGGAGAAACGGGCCCGTGAAGACATCCAACGATGGTGGAGTAAATAAGGTTAGAAATTTATAACTTATTTAATTTATAATTATTATTCACGAAATTAATTGCTCTCAGCGATGATAATCCATCTTACATCACAATATAAGACAATATAATATGTACATCAA
Source organism: Camponotus vicinus (assembly GCF_025532165.1). Lineage (NCBI taxonomy): Eukaryota > Metazoa > Arthropoda > Insecta > Hymenoptera > Formicidae > Camponotus > Camponotus vicinus. The sequence continues at coordinate 11,589,840 of NW_028141948.1, read as the reverse complement.
ATATGAAATATTGTATATTTTATAAAATAATAATTAACATTTTTACATAAACGTATAAAGATTTTAAAAAATTTTAACCCTAATTAGATATATACGCGGTATTCGCTTTTCGTTATTTAAAAATTATTTGATGTATAATTATGTATGTCATATGACGCGACATATATATATTTATTTAATTAAAAATTATACATATTTTATTTTTAATTAAAGTTATACATTTTTTATTTTATTTTTATTAAAGTTAGAAATTTATAACTTATTTAATTTATGATTTATAACTTATTTAATTTACAATTATTACTCACGAAATTAATTGCTCTCAGCGATGTTATAGTAACAATATAAACATACGGACGTGTAAGAATATAAAAAGAAATTGTCCATTAATTTGATATATTGTTATATATTGATATGATATGAATCGTTTCCAATATCTATAAAAATCACATTCTAAAAGTTCCAAGTATTATTTTTATTGCAGTTATTTTATTTTACATAGTTATACATTATTTAAAATCCTACGAAAAAAAACAAATTAAATTGAATTTTAAAAAGCAAGTTTTATTTTATACTTAATTTTATACTTAATACTTTTTTTAAAAAAAGTCTATATCATATACCTTTTTTTCATCAAGTTCTATCAATGAGCATTTATCCATTACCATTTATCTGCCATTATGAGCAGATAGTAACGGTTCGAAACTCCACATCGCTTTCGCGAAATCGTCGAGGGGAGAAAAGGAGAATAAATTGAAAGTGATAATACGGTGCGGGCTGCCTTAATGTGGTGAAATGCCCTCTATATAGCTTCGATAAAGGGACTTTCCCCGTACGATTTCGCCTTTGCATTGTGATCGTGGCAATTCTGCTGCCAAGGCTCGTTACGAACCTCAAATAGTGCCAGCTCTGAAGAACACGAAAAACTTCCGTACATTTAAGCGAGATTTCCATTATAGAGGCATAACACTTATTTAAATTCACGATAATGTTTCTATAGTTTTCTTATAATAAAAAGCCTTCTTTTGTGACACGAGCAAAGTAATAGTCAAAGAGATTTTGAATATTTTGAATAATGCTGATATCTTGCCTTATATGATAATTTCTTCCGCAATAAATTATTAATATTTAAAACTTTAAGTAAATTTTTTTAAAACTTTAGATAATGTATTAGTATTTTAATATTTTAATATTAAAATATTTAAAATTTATAATTGTAAATATTATATATTTGATTTAAGACAGTTTTTTTTCAAATTGAAATTCTTTATGTGTTATGTTAAAGAAAAAATGAAGTTACTCAAGAAGTTTTTTATTAAAATATTATATATAAGATAAAATATATTTTTATTAAAATATTATATTATGCATATAATTTCCATATCAAGTATATTATTCTTAAGCGCGGTTAAAGTTGACGATAAATATACATAAGAGAGAAAACGAAAAAGAGAGAACAATATTTATCGCTTTCTTCTATTAATTTAATTTTCATTCATTTTTCCTTTTTTACTGACTTTACTAAAATTTTTTCTAATTTTAATAAAATTTTTTATTTAATATTTTATTAAATATTATATACGATTGTGAATCGAGGGTTATTTCTAAAATGTTTCAAAGATTTGTCAATGTAAATATCGAGAAAAAATTTTTTCATATTATAATTATTAAAAAGTAACACTTATAAGAAACGAAAAAAAATTTTTATAAAAAGAGATATTAACCAGAGATGCATGAAAAATGTCATAACGCCTGCTTAAATATAAGTGCAATTGTACAAAATATTGTATAAATTCAATGAGATTCATAACAGTGAAAGTGCCGATAAAGGGATCACGTGGCATTCATTTCCTGACTGTTACTATTCAAATCCACTATTTGATGTTGGCTTATAGCTCTACGTGACGGACATATCATTCGTTCTTTAAAACTCTTGGAAGAAAAACTTGGAAGAAAGATATTTTTTTATCTGACGTTAAAATTATGTCTTTATATCCATCAATTATAAAACAAATATTACATGTCTGAAATGATGAATATTAATTAATCTGTTTAAAATAATTTTTATTAACTATTACTTTTTATTAACTTATATATCCAATATTAATTAAATTAACTAATTAAAATATTAAATTATGATGTAAAATATTTCTCGTATCTCGGCTAAAACATTTTTCTCTTTAAAATTAATTCTCTTTAACATTAATTCGTTCAAAATTCAATTTAATTAGTTAATTTAGTAAATTAATAAATTAGTCAATTAATCAATTAATTCCATAATCAAAGAAATTTAAATCAAACAATTATATATTCGTCTTTGTATTTGAATAGTATTCCCTTCTTTCGATAAACGAGAAATTTAAATAACCACATCTATGAAAAAACACTCGATCGCGAGCCTTGAAAATTTATCTTTGTCGCGCGCCACTCGATTGATTTTCCATAGAGTTATTGCTGTCTATAAAATTACAGGCACGGCCGCGTTCGATTTATGAATGAACAATTGCTCGCGCGCGATGTGGTGGATCGCGGTTACTACGCGCGTGCTACGCACAGCTAATTCGGTCATGTGAAGCACGCGATCGCGCAGCGAAACAGTGATGACTGAAAAATTTTAATCCTAATCCTAAAATTATTATTATTAAACTTAATTGTCTCAAAGTAGAAAATATTTTTTCAAATTTATACATAAGATAGCATTAAAAACAGAAACACTATCGATATATTCGCTCTCAAATTCGCGATTAGAAGTCAAGTCGAATAATGGATTTATTTTTTGTATATAATATGCACTGAATTACTTGTAATACGCAATTACACTTTTTTGTAAATTGTATCTATATATGTTTCGTACATCAATTAACATAAAAAGTGAAATAACTGAATAGTAAATGACAGATAATGGAAGATCCGATAAAGTAATGATCTAATATAGCAGGCTAAATTATTCATGAATAGTGCAACTACATTGAATGCTAACTACTTTGATGCAGGAAATAGCTAAACTAAACATGAACTATTGATGAATGTTATAACTCGAATGAAATACTTAGACGCTTGCAGGAATATTATTGTCGAGGTATATTACAAGTAATGGCTATTGCCAACGTTTTAATTCTTTAATAATGTTTAATGTTTTTAATGTTTTTTGTGAAACTTTTTTATATTTGGAAAGTGGAAGAGAGAATTCTCGGAAGAATACAAATATATCTGAAGGAATGCCGAAGAAAAATTTGATTGTCAAGCGACATGCTCGATTATACGACAGGGAAAAGATATGAAGCGAATTTCAGCGGAAAAAGAAAAAAGGATTCAGGACAAGATATGGGAATATCTTGTATTCTTGTAGCAGATATACTTTTGGTTCTGGGAAGAGATATTATATAGGAAATATTTCGTATGTATGTGCACCATTTATTTCTTAAAAATAAATGTTTTAAAAATGTAATATATAGCAATTTATAGTTAATGTTAAATTAATTTTTATACACAATAACAATTTAATAAAGAGTTTATTTAAAGTTTAAAATATACATAATGTTTATGAGAAAAAATTATATAATGATATATCGACATAAATTATGAATTAAAAGTATAAAATACATTTTAGATTAATAGATTAATCTTTATGAAAATAATTAAATAACGAAATTGTATTTTACAATTAATTACAAGAAAAGTAGATTCTTTCTGAATAGAATTTTTTGTCTGAAAATTTAGATAATTAAAAATTGCTGCAATAAATGATAATATTTCTACAAAAGAAAAATCGTTCGCAAATTGAGATATAAACAGCGATTCAAGAAAATATTCATTGATTCCATAATATTGTATCTTACGTAGCCATGTCTGATCGTATATAGACATTTATTCTTTCTAAATTATCGTATTACAATGTTTCGAGGACAATTGTTATTTATATCAGAGAATCAATCTTTTACTTACACACCTCAATCTATGCCGTCTTTATTTACGTTTCTTCGTATGCGACCCTCATCATCATCATTAATCATAATCTTATAGGTAATAAGAAAATATGACACTAGGCATCAATTGGATATACAAAAAATATCATCGAAAAAACGGAGCAAGTTTCACTCGTAAAAAAGAAATGCGTTAATGTGAATGTAGGCGTTCGTTCCATTCTATCTGATAGGAAATCGATGAAACTTTTCGAAATATTTTCTTGGAAGGCAATACAAATGTTGGACATAGGCTATCATGTTATAATATATAAATAAAATATTGATAGCATTTAAGTCTTCAAGAGAAAATAATATCAAAAAGTATAGATTGATTATTATGTATAATTATTCGATATGAAGCATTATAACATTATCGAAAGTTGATATATCTAATAATTTTTAAAATTGCAACAATTTGTGCGTGCAAATAAATAATTTTACGTATAAAGTTACGTTTTATCAGTATCTCAATACATTATTTGACTAAGAAATCTCTTTATGAGCTTTTGATCTCATTGAACGGTACTTTCAATGCACACAAATTACACTGGTGATACTTTAAGAAAAAATTGAGAAAAAACGCTCGACAAAGTACGAGCGATATTACTGCAAGATTAATAACTCGCTTCCTTTCGATTTCTTATGACCGCCCGAAGAAACATATAGCTGGTTGATTGCGATAAGGAAATTTCGGCTTGTAAATCTCATGTCCTCCCGACGCGCTCCCAGCAGCCGGGGAGAAGTCGACGGGAGGGTTGGAGAAGCGGGATGGGGCTGGCTTCCCCCGGGTATGTTTATCTACCGGGTGTGCAATCTGAATCTAACCGCGAGCGGAGGAGGTGAGGGCTTATCTTTTATCGGAGATTCCCGGAGTTCGGAGAGTTAGGTTTGGCCAACAGCCAAAATGGTAATGCAACCCCGTCGCGCTTGGGCTTTACCGAATCATACATCCCGATATTCACTTTTCGCTCTTCCATACGATTCTTTTCCTTTGCAACGGCCAAGGCGATGACGAGGCCGGACGCGAGGTAGATGGGAAAGAGTTGAATCCAGCGCAAACGGATGAATTCCCTGCTGTGCGTGGAGTTTTATGATGCGTTAACTGCGGATACAAGTATCTTAGAAACTAGTAGTGATTGCATGTGTATGCATAATGCGTTGCGGGTGGTGTATTGAAAGGACAGGAGATCGACAAATTTTGAATAATGCTAAAGTTTAGAAATATTATTTAAATTCTTACATATTATTCAAATTTTATATATAAAATCTTAAAATTAAAATATATACTCTTGGACAAAATTAACGCATAATTTTTTTTCACTTTTTCTTTAAAATTTTTAAAGAAAATTTAATTTTTCAGTTTTAAAGAAAAAGTGAAAAAAAATTGTGCGTTAATTTTGTCCAGGAGTATATATAACTGTATTTTATAGCCTTGATTTTCATTAAAAATTGCGAAATAATTCAGCGTTAAAAATTATCACGTGAAAATAGTTATTTTTATAATAGCTTTTGATCATTTTTAATCATGATATATGCGTGTCAACATATCAATCATGAGATAAAAGTGATTAAAATGATGTAACGTGCAGGAAATAACGAGAAAAAAATGTCATTGGAATTATAATCGAGACTATAAATATATTTTTTTTATATGTAAAAGAGAGACAAATTCGAAGGCAGATGGAATCTGCATTCACATACGTAAGTGCGCTATATATTTACTGCGTGAATGACGGTTTCAATTTAATAGAAGCGGCGTACCGGCATAAACAGAGATGAAATTTTATAGAAGCACAACTTTACCCGCGAGAGCAGCTTTACACAATAATGAAATTCCATTTTTCTCTCCACTCTCTTCTTTCCATACCACAAACGGCGTGGCTGCTTGGCATTCTGATCTTATACCTTTCCTCCGATCCGAAATAGAAGTGCCTGTGAAGTGTTTTGATTGCATCGCCCCAACATTTACGCGTGGTCTACACGTCAATAATAATAAACAAATAAATTTACCAATAATAAATAAAATTAAAAGTTAAGCACTCGTTTTAATATATTAATAATCGATCGATAATTTTTTCTTTCGACGAGTAAAATGTATACACATGTTTAAAATCTTTTTCAAAGCTGGTTTCTTACTATTTTTGGAGATTATTGAACAGTAATATCGGAAAATAATTTTATAAGATGTAGATTTACCATCGTAAGGCCTGTGACAAATATGGATGTACGAAATCACGAGTTGCCCAACGGCCGCTCTTTCGCGTTCAGGAAATAAGCGACTGTGCGCAATAACGGGAAACTGTAGGATAGCTACCAAGGCAAAACGGTGGTAAGAAGAATCTCGTGTTCGTGACTTTAACGTACTTGCGTTGACGTCGAAATGTATGTGAAGCAGTTAAGTTGAAATACGATAAAAACGTACTATAAATCTACGTACCCTCGCTTTTGGTACAAGAAAATCCACCTGATATACGAGTTTTGGTATCGGTAGCACCGACCATCAGAATCGCGTGAATGAATCGTTCTTAAATAATTTCCAAATGTATTCCAGATGTATTTTCGTATAAAAATTCAGTATAACAAAAATTCAATAGATGCAGAATACAAGACATTAATATTTAAGATAAAACCTGAATAAAATTTAAACTCTTTATTAAAAATTCACACTCATTTCAGAGATTAATAATAATAATTAATAATAATAATTAATAATAATCTTCTCTCCAAAGAGAAATTTAAAAAAAATATATATTAAATGGTATTAAATTTATGTGCCTATAAAAAATCATTGTATATAAAAATTTTGCTTTTATATGTATTTTATTGCTCTTTTGAACTTGCTTTTTGCTGCAAAAGTTATTAAATTATATAAGATAATCATGTGCATAACAATATTATTAAAATTCTCGCGCGTGTGTAGAATTACAATAAAATCTTGATAATAAGATGTGTCCTTTTAAATTCTAGAAATATTCTTCATGTTATTGTTTGTTTGAGAATGTATGCAAAAAAAATAATAAGTTCATATTCTTATTAAGTTCCGAATCAGTGTCTTTTTACAAAAGAGATAAACAATTTTCTCTGAGTTTTCATTACAATTAATCGCCATGTTCTAACGAGGCATAAAATTCGATTCTAAATTTTATTCACAAAACAATACATGCGTTATAGAGGACACATGTCACTGCGTAATTACTTGTCGTATTGAATGAGAAAACGGCATATATATGAAAGAAAGAGAAAGAGAGGGAGAAAAAGAGAGAAGAGAGAGAACGGAAATTAAACGGACGACTAAGACTTACCGCATGTCCACGCATGTCTTTCATGTCGCGGTCAAGAAGCAATACCTCGTAGATAAGCCATCCTTTGAAGAGTCCGTAGAGATCGACAGCACGAGAGGGAATTTAATTTCAACGATGTGTGTCCGCGAAACGAGCGTAGAACGGCGGTCCCCGTGAATAAAACGCGTCGTCTTTTATGATATGTGGAGCCGTAAAGGGCTGGCGTGCGTCTCAGCGGAAACGGAGCTCGAATAGACCGACAATCGATTGCCAGCTGTATAAAGCCGCGCGTAGCATACAAAGAGCAAGAAAAGAAACGATAGAGAAAAGGAGAGAGAGAGAAGGAATCTCTTGTGAGCAAGTTTAAATCGAGACACAAGGATGACAAAGAAATTGCAGATGTATGCGGTATATGTCCGAGAATAAATGGACAGCAGAGGATTGCAAGCATATGTAATTTGCGCGATTTTTCTTCAAAGAAAATCTGCTGTTTATGAAATTTTATAACAGATAAGCTAAGGATATTAAATCTCTCAGAATATTTATTTCATTACATTTTAGATAATAGAAATACATATATCTATGCTCTTAAAAATGTAAATTTAATGGAAGAAAGAAAGAAAGAGAAAGAAGTTTTTTAAAGAAATATAATTTATTAAGAATTCTTGATGCTTTGAACAATTACTGATTATGTTATTTATTAAATGTTTCTTGTTAAGAAGAAATCAACTTGTATTTAATTATAAATTATTTTACTATTACATGCTTTCGCATTTCCCCGATTTTATACATGCAATCGCATGTCTGCAAGTAGTGATCTGCAGATATATCTTGGCAAAGAACCAAAACTCTAATGTTATCCGGTAACGAGAAGGACTAGTTGTTGATGCAGGGATGACGGAGCATCGCGGAAATTATCATCACAAGAATTAACTAATAGTTACGATCGAATTTTTTGATAATAGAAGAAAAAATCGTGTAAGAAAAAATCTATTTTACATCTTGTTTTTTTCATTTCTTTATCCAGTCTCTTTAGATAGTTTATTTTCCAATGATTAATTTGAAGAGAAACTGAGAGAAAAATAGTCGTTCTTCTAGTGATTACTTTTCGCAAATATATTTAATGGAGTTTCAATGGCATGGTGTTGTTTCATAGCAGAAAGAGATTGTATTCTGCGTTGCATCAACAATATTCGTAACTCATCAAATCTAAAGATTATTTGTAAAATGGAGTAATAAGTTTTGTATGTCAGAGTAAAAGCAGTAATATGAAAATGAAAATTTATTCATGTCGACGTGAAAAGACACGGATACCTTTGATATATTATGACTGCTCTTTCATTTACATAAGAGAATCTTAATCTTTAGTTGAATTAATCTTAATCTTGATTAATCTTGTTTTCTCTCTGTCCCTTTTTCTTTCTTCCTCTCAGCCCAGTATATCAAGATATGATAATATGAAAATGAAGACATTTACTGTGTTGCTTTCTATTCAGATTTTTATGAATATAAATACAAAGGCGTCTTTTTTTCCTTCCTCTCTGTCTCTCCTTTTATCTCAAGGAATATATAAAGAGACTAAAACGAGGGGCACATAAGGATTCCTATAAGACAAAAACCACCTGCGTGGTTATTACACTGTTTGTCTGGAAATATTACGGGAACTTCTAATAAATCTTCAACGAGATTAAAATGAATCATTAATAGTTGTACCGTGGCGGAAAGCTTATTAAACACAATATTAGTATTCCGTGTTTACCAGAAACAAATATCATTTTTGCTCAAAGCATCGGCTGTTTTTCTTAACGTTTCCGCAATAATTCATCCCCGGTCCTTTGTTTCTTATTGTCACTCCACCGGCTCTTTTGTTTCGAATCTCCGAAAGTTTCACTACGGCCGACCGCACGTAGTCAAGAGGATCGACCATTTCTCTCTCAGGACGAGAAAAAGGAGAGGTTCGTAAGTAAAAAACGTCGCTTTCGTGAGCGATCCTTCGCTCTCGAACAAACGAACCGTGTCGCATCGAAGAGAGGAGGAAGCAGCTTCTTTGTCGCGACTCCAAAAACAAATCCGTCACAAGTCCACGCGAGGCGGCCCGGAACGTTACTTTTCCGAATATTTTCATGGCGCATTTCCGCCGCGGGGGTACGATGCTTCATCGCGAGCGAGCCGGGGGAACTGCGCGAATTTATGGAAATCTTGGATACATATTGGGTAAAAGTGTTTTATAGGATGAGCAAAGACGGTTGCGTTGCCAAACATCCGGTGGATTTAATCCGTTCCTTTCGCGTTTGGGAGTCGCGAGCGGAAATGTACTCCTCGAATGAAATGTACGCCTCGCGCGCGCAATGAGATGGCACAGCGAGATTTATGAAGTCGCTTTACCCCCGCGATTTTACCACCTTTTTATTCCTTCGACACCAACGAATAGGCGAGTGCATTAATTGAAATGTCACTCTATACCGGGAATCGTTCCGGTTAAAAATAAAGGAGCGATGCACGTGAACACGTAATCGCAAGAACTAAATCTTCGATTGAATTTAGAGAAATGTAGAGGGTGTCCAGAAAGACGTGTATTTTCTCTAAACCGCAACAAAATAAAACAATTAAAAATTACCTGATAATCTCGATATATTTAAAAATGATTGATTTTTAAACTGTATTTAAATATATTATATATATATGATAGATATATATGAATGATTTAAAACGCAGATCATTGAAGGTAATTATTTATAAATAGCTTTGTTTCAAATAAATATTATTTAAAAATGTACAAAGGAAAGGACGAAACATACGGAAAGACATAGGCAAAATATTTATTTAAAATAAAATAAGTAAATTTATCAATTAAAAAAAAATATACATTTTTTAATTGATAAATTTATTTATTTTATTTTAAATAAATATTTTGCCTATGTCTTTCCGTATGTTTCGTCCTTTCCTTTGTACATTTTTAAATAATATTTATTTGAAACAAAGCTATTTATAAATAATTACCTTCAATTTTGTCTGCGTTTAAAATTGTCATTTGCTACTGACATGTAGAAATAATGGAGAATTTTTATAATTATAAAAATTAAAATTTTTTGTAACTACCTACATAGTTATAAGACTGTGTCTTAAAAGGAACGATTATGAAACATTAACTAGAAAATGGAATATCTGTGAAGATCTTTTTTTATAAGTATTTGTAATTTAACTAGAGAGCTTTTATGAATCATTAAGATCATCTGTCGGAAGCGCAGACGACCGGTATTGCAAAAGTTAAATGGAAACGAGTTAAGCTGGTAACAGGCGATAAGCCAAAGTCTCGATTGGCCTTCAAAGTCCACAATGGCACGCATTGTAATCAAGTCTCTCAAAAGACTACTCTCGTAAAACGCTTTTTCAAGAGAACTTTGTGTTCTTCATTTAAAATAAACGTGAAAGCCAAATATATACAGAGTTTATCACATCTTGATTGTATGACTTTATAAATTATGTATAATTAACAAATTTCCTTATATAGCATATATTTTTTTATAAATATAATGTCTGTTTTACATGAAACAGAATAAAAATATTTGCGTTATTCATTTACAATCTTAATGAATGGAAAGTTTCTTTATCATTCTTGAATATTATGCTTCAAGCTCCTTTATTATAATTTATATAAAAATAATTAATGACTCTCATCTACAGTTAAAAAATTGTATTTAGAACTTGATTTAGAAAAGTTAAATTTAAATCATTACATCAGAAATAGGATTATTGCGCAAAATAAAATTAAACATAATTAAACAGAAAATACCCGAAGAGATTGTGGCTTTCATCGACACAGCATTCTCTTTTCCGTTACAAATCCTGTAATAAAAGAGTTATAGTCTTACTAGCCGATCGTTATCCTAGCCGGAAACTTTACAACGAAGTACTTTGTAACTTCTGATCAGGTTGCATCTTAAGAAAACAGAGTATATCCGAAGAAAATCGTTACCTCACCAGCTGCCGCTATTGTGTGCTCGCCATCTCTCATAAAATAAAAAGAGTTTTTCCTCTATAAACATATTTACACAACGTTTTCTCCCTGACTTTGTTTATCGTTGGAAGAGTAGATTCTTTGGATTAACGAATAAAGAGAAACGCAGCGACTTTCGAAAATCAAAGCTCTTCCTACATGTTTTTTATTTATAATATTTGTATTGTGACTCCATCCATTTATTACGATTAATATATTTAACACTATTGTGTTAAATATATAATAATAATATAGTTTTTACTTGCTACAGTTCATAAATTATTACATGATTTGTATAAAGAATTTTTCGTAACACTTGACAAGTGTACGGTTAAAAAAAAAATTATGCGTACGAATTATATAAAATTTAAAATGTACAATGTAAAGAATCATTAAATGTACGATATAAAGAATCATTAAAGAAGAAACATATGTCACATACAAAAAATAAAATAGACAATATATATAATAAATATAATATATTGTAAATGGAAAAGAGCAACTTCTATAGAAGAAGACCACAAGCTGACCTGTTAATTCTTGACGATCGTTTTATCGAGTCTTATTTAATTCAGCGTATCGTTCCCTCCCTTTACTTAGCATCGCGCGGAGGAACCTGTCCATGAGATAATTAAACTCCCGGCTTGCTCCGAATGCCCGGCAAGTATTAATGGAATTTATAATGGTCTTTTTGTGAGAGCACTTCAAGCCGGCGAACCGTGAAACTTCTCCCTAGAGGGCTCGCTTTTGAATGACGCTGATTTGAAACGCGATAATGATTTCCTTTGTGTCAATGATAAGACAGACCGGCAAATTGAAATTTGCTAAAAGTGATTTATATGTGTAAATCTGTGGTTTTTCCAAAAATAAGCAAAATAGAATTTAAAGTAGGAAAAATAAAGATATATATGTGTGTTACTTTTTTATTAGATAAATAGTTACTGTGAAATAATAATATTCGTATGTTCTTAAAATCGTATTTAAAAAATAATACTTAAAAATAATAACAAATCCTATTTAAAATATTTATTTAATTTTATAAATCAGAAAAATATAAATATTATAAAATACGTATTTTTCATTTGAAATTATAATTATAATTTATAAATTAAAAAATTATAATTTTAAATTATTAATTGAAATAATTTTTTTATATAAATAATAAAATATTTAAATTATTTTTTTCACAAATTTGTAAAAGCTAGTTTCTTCTTTATGTATTTTACATCTCTTAAATCTCTTTTTTATTAAACCATATATATCAGCTATTTTTGTAAATTAATATTAAACAAATTTGTAAATTAATATTAAACAAATAATCATTATTTTTAAAATAGATGCATATTTTGATTATATCATTAATATTTAAATTACACAACTTTATATTTGAAATGTACCTATCGTTGGATTTTTCATAATTTTTATATACATATTTCAAAACTATATATTTATATCTTTATATTTAACTATATATTTATACTTTGTGTTAATTTTAATTAAATTTTTTTATCCTCTGTTATTTATATCTTTCTTTGTACATTACATAAAATTTACAATCAAAAAAATTTGTATAACGCGCTATTTTTATATTCGCAAAATAATTTTTCCTAAAAATTACGTACAACCTATGAGAGAAATTTATTCTGTGGTTTCTAGCTGTCTTTTCATGAGGAAGCACTTCCTCGCCGGTTGTATGTACCATAATTTACCGAACACCCTACGTAGGGTCATGTTTAGATTTATAGTCGTGGTGAACTTGCCGAATTGGCCTTTGACGATAACGACTTTCGACCGCCCGGATTTCTTCCCTAACTCAAGATTCGACGCGCAGCGGTTTTGTTATGCTGTACGGGTGCGACGAAAACGACGTTGCTGGAATACTCTTATTCCTGTCCAGCGTCCCGAGATGAATTGGATTTTTACGGTCGCGAAGTAGGCTAAGGAAATAAGGGGTGATGGTGGCAGCGACTATGTGGATTCGAGTGAGAATGAGCTGCGCCGGTTAGAATCGAATAACAACGCCTCTTCGCGTGGAGGCGCCTTACCCGTCGGAATAATAAGGACTTTATTCTCACGAGATCGAGAAAATCGATCGCACCCTATCACGTCCATCTCGCATTATTGCCACCGGCTGTTTCCGACAACTCGTCCCCATTCCTCTTACGTGACGAGACCTGAATATGGCTATACGCTTGACAGAGCGCTGTTTCAGGGCCGAATTAAAGACCGTGCAAATAAGAATTATCCTTATCGATGAATTTATGCGCCATGCCTGCGCATTTTGGAGCTCCTCAAGTCTATAATTATATTGTTCTAATTATTCATTAATATTTTGTGCCTTCGTAATTCATAATTTAATTTAATTGCTTTTAACTTTTAGTTAAATTTTTATATCAATATTAAAGAATAAGATCGATATAACTATAATATATCAATATAAAATAAGATATTTGATGAAGAATATAATTGTGATAGGTATTTAGATTGTTGTTTTAAGAAATTGTTCACGCGTGAAAAATTAAAAATTAATATTTCTCTTTCTCGCGTTTAAGTTAGATTATTATATTTTTCAAGGCTTGTCGATTGTATTATTTTTATTTTGATTGTATTATTTTTTAACGTTATTACAAATATAAAGAAAAAATTTTCAAAAGAATTAAAATGTAAAAAAAGAGATTTTTTTCTATTATGTTTCCAAAATTATCGCCGATGCAAATTGATCGTCCTAAGCGATTTCTACTGATATTGTTTTCATCCCTTTTGAGTTTGTAGAACAATGCGATCCAGCCCTGTAGATTAGCTAGTGTTTGCAAAGCAGCATCAAGATATTGCAGAGAATCGAAAGGGAAGGAAGAGTGACTGTGGTGACCGGAATAACACATGCTGATAAAATTACCTTCTTTGCAAAGCTGGAGAGAAGAAAGTTTCGGGAATTGTTTGTGTTTTTCTGCGGCGAACGAAAATAAATTTCATTTATCACTTGCGCGAATCATAGACAGCTTTTCCGTAATTGTGATTGTAAGCATATGAATTGGTAGTGAATGGCATACAAAAGAGTAGATAAAGAAATAAAAAAAGAAAAAGTAATAGCAACCTTGATATAGACAGATTTATATTATCATTCATATAAATGAAATCATTGAGACTAGGTGCACTTCATATATTTCGCTGTTTATATATCATCTCTGACATTTTTCTTTTCCTCTCGTATGATCAATCATAGTAATATATAGGACTCGCGCGCAAGTGCATTCGGTGAGTTCTAGAATGAATTTTTACACGAAATTACAATTGGAATTGATGGAATCGCTCGATCAAAAATGTCGAATTGTGCAATATTGATACAATATTGACTACATCCGCGGTGTTTATTTTTATATTAATACGTATATAAATTGTATATGCAATTATAAATACAGGTGATACTATATATTTCGTTTGTTAGAAATTAACTGTCTATAAAAAGAAAAAACTAGTGTTAACCAAAAAAGTGTTATTTAATTAATTAGGTAACTTAGCTTTCTTATAATATAGTAGTAATTAATCCTTATTTATAAAAATTGAATTAACACATTATTATAATTATTATCAAGATCAGCTCGATTCAAAGTCTATTGTGTGTAAAATAATCAATTTAATAGTATTTTCAGAAAAATTTGTAAACAAATGCCGATTTCTCTTAGACATCCATATAAAACTGTTTTATACATTTATGTGCTCGAAAACTTGCCTTTGAAAGTGCATGCACCGGGTTAATTTTCAATCGCATCTCTGATGTGCCGTGAAAAATTAATGCGTTGTCTGACGCCAGACGCAGCTAAGTCGTGTGATAGCTTCCTCGACATTTAAGCTCGGCTCATCCTCCAAGGAATAATGTTCTCTTTCTCTGTGTAGCATCTCATCCAGCTCAAAGAACGGCATCTTAATTTCATCCTTTTAATCGCGGAGCTTCAACCAAACGAGCGGCTAAAATTACATTTCACAAAAATATGTCTCATACATAAATAGTTATTGTTATTTTATTTGTTAATTTAGACTTAGATATATTTTACAATCGATAATTCTTAAGAAAATTATTTCTTAAATGTTATGTCACATCGATTATTATCATTGCTTGTTTATTTTAACCTCGCATAATTGTTAATTCTGGTCTTGTCAAATATTTCAAAAATTTATTCTACATTTATTATCGAAATCAACTTAAAAACGGAATCATAATTTCTTTGTACCCATAATTCTTTTGCACTTTTTTCAATTATTTTGTTTAGAAGCAATGTGACTAAAATTTCAAAATTTCAGAATTTTCCTTGAAATTTTGAAATGTATCTTTATAATTATCAATTATTAAAAAAATTCAAATTATATATAAAATATTTATCACTAAATATTTATTACTGTGGAGGGAAATAATTTTGAAAATATATTAAAAGTTTATAGTAGAAAGAATAATAAAATGAAATGCGTTTTTAAAATTAAAATATAATTAATCTGTGATTTTAAAACTGCACGCATATCAAAATATTATGAATAATTGCAGGATATTTATAAAGAAAATTGTTGGAAGGTGAATAAGCAATTCATCTTATATTAAAGATTCATATCAAACGTAAGAATACAGATTAAAGTATAACGTAAATCTTTTCACATTCACAAAGTTTCTTTCTTCTCTAATTTAATGTAAACAGCGAGACATCTCCTTAGATATGAAACCACGGCTTAAGAGGGTCAACAATCATAAAGATTTTAAATTACTGCAATTCTTCTTTTAGCATGTATTTTCTAATGCGATAATGGAAACTTTTACGTTATTCAATACCATCTATATCTGCAAGTGCAATTCAATTTCTGCTAGTCTATTCGCATGATAGCGATCGCACTGGTCTCAATACGTGACCCAATATGTTCGCCGAAGCTTAGAATACCTCGCTCGCTCATTGAGCTAGACCTATATACACGCAATCTGTCCATTTATTTGTTCTGCCTACACTTCCGAATTGCCATTGCTATTCCATAAGTAATAACATTTTCGATTACATAAGCAAAATCGAAATAGCGTCTGTGTGATAGAAATGTAAAATATAATTTTATGAATCAGAGTCTAGAGGAATATAACACACATACATATATTTTTAAATTATTTCTATTAAATTAAAATATTCATTCGCTTTACATATGTATAATATATTTAATATATTGTTTCTTTTGCTATAGACTGATTTATCATATTAGTAAAATTCTCTTAAAGAATGTCGATTTATTGTAAAAAAAAATTGTTGATTTATTGTAAATTGTATTATGCTCAAATTAATTACGGAGTGAAACGCTAACTTATTAATAAAAAAATTATTTTATTAATTCTATTAAAAAAATTATTTTATTAATTTTATTAAAAATTATTTTATTAAATAATTATTTTATTATCTTCAAAATATTTCGTGTTCTTTTATACAAAATAATATTGTTCTTCTTAAGAGTATGCTTTCTTAGAAAAACATTTCAATGAAATCTTATAGATAATTTTGTTGTGTAAGATTAAAGAGAATTTTTATATAATATATATTATATTATATTATCTAATACTATATTCAGATTAAAAATTGTAATGCCTTCAGTGATACTTTTGTCCGTGACCACCATACGTACCGCCATGGTGGTTATTACCACCGGAGTTATGAACATGGGCAAAAAATCCTCCGTGAGGATCGACATGATACGTCACGATCCTAGTGTTACCGCCTGGTTCCTTGATAATGTACTCGCCGGTAACTTTTTTCCCTGTGAATAAAAAAAAAAAGAAAATGCGTAATATGAACTTGTGCGGCCAACGTTATAACTAACCGTTCGCAAACGTGTATTAATTGTAGAGAATTAGAGACGAGGATCATCGACATTAACGTAATACATGTGTGTACCGTCCACATATTATGTTACGTCAATACGACTACCGCCACAATGTTTAATTAAAATTGAGCGCACGCTAAAGCGTACTACCGTGTAATCCGACCCCATCATTTATAACCTTTAACTATCACATTGCAGCCGTTGTGTTAGATACAAAAGTGTGGGAGGCAAAGAAAAAAGAAATAAATTTGAACGCCGCCTCTTTGCCCGACTTATTGCGATTCAGAGCTGCGCTTTCGAATATCTCTCGCCAAGATCCGCCAAACAAACTTTGATCGAAATTTTCAGAAACTTTAGTAACCGCAGCATTTTCCAAGCTATTGCGCAAACATCGTAAAAAAAATTCAGCAACTTTTTGCATAGTTACATAAATTTTAATAAAATTTATGTTGAATAATTTACGATGTTCAATTTATCGTTCAGAAAACAGTAAAGAGGACATACGTAAAATAATAATATTTATATTTCCTTTAACATAAAAGCAAGATAATTTACATATTCCGTATTATAATGTAAATGTCATCATTTTAACTAAGCTTAAGAGTGATTATCAAATCTCAATTGTGTATTTCGCTTAAAAAGCATTTATAATGAGCTATTTTTTAATTACAGTGCCTGTAAACAAGTTGTTATCTTCAACATTATGGAAATTACGAATTCAGCTTACCGTCCCTTTGCTCTTTTTGTCCATGATAATCGCCTGTATGATGATCCTCGACGCCATACGCGAACTCGTACTTGGGATGTGCGATGTAATCTACATGATGATGACCGTGCTTATCATGGACAACTATTTCATGGCCGGGTCCTTTGACAGGTCCATAAAAATGCGCGAAACTGTGAGCATGCTCTGTCAATCCACTTTGGATCGCTAAGAGAGCCAATATAGCCAACAGTGGGACAAACTGCTAATAAAAATTGATGCCAATTACATATACGTACTCTTATATGAAAAAGAAAATAAATTTTATTTCTAATGAATAAATTTTATATGTAATATTTCATATCTAATATTTATATCTAATACTTTTCTATATCAGCTATAACAATTAGTTTTATTTTATGGATTGCACGAGCGAATTGTGATAAACAAACATGTTTCCATGATGTAATAAAATTTAAGATAACATACGAAAACAGTTACCGTAAAATTAACAGTAAAATAACAATTGCAATAAAAGAAAATGTAATGTTCACTAAAGCATTAAAAACAAGATAGATGCAACAGATTATTTGAAAGCACAGTTATTATTAAAAATTGTATGAAATAATGGAGAATTGTGGCAATAACAAATTTATTCACTTTTTACATAAGTTATTTAGATATTCTAAAATAACAACGTATAAATGCTCTTAGCATTTTTAATATTTACAAAGATTTATGTAATCTTAAATAGTCAAAAATATAACGCAATTAAACTATAATAATCATTTCCGATTGATCATCTATCGAACGTAGAGATACAAACCTTTACCATGTTTCCGGTGTTTAATGATTCCTAAATGCGAATGATACGCTTGTCTATCGATGGAAGTTTATATAGCTCGCGCCAGCGTTCGTTTTTGCTCAGAAAATTTCGCCAATACTATTTAGTAGGCATACAGAACGTTTCCTGCGAGAGCGACAAAAAGCACAACGTGAACCAATCACTTTTCTATGCATAAGATTAAGCATTCCTGCGATGAAACACCTTTATAGTGAATGCCATGCATGTGAATGCCTGGTTTCACTAGAATCATAATCGATTTCGCTCTATCGATTGTGTCATAGAAGACTTTTTCTCAAGTCTCACGAAACAATTTGTTTTTATTAGGAATCGTAGTGGGGGATGAAACTACTTCCAATCAATGTGTGTGTGTGTGTTTTAGGAATTTTTAGATAAACTGAATTCTTTTCAATATCATTTTTTTGTAAATAAAATAACTCGACTTTATTTAATCTTGTATAAAATATTCACAATTTTGATTATTTACTAAATAAATCTTTTTCAATAATCGAAAAATAATTTTAAGTGGACATTACATAAAGAGAAGAAATATTTACAAGAATATTAATTAGTTATTATGTAATTTAAAAAAATATACACTGATTTATTATACATCATGTAGTGGATATAAAAATAATATTGATGATTTCTTTTGCAGATTTGCTTAGATAAACATTTTTACATTAAGTCAAAGTAATTTTGGACAATGGAGCAAGCATCATCTGCGATAAAGTCAGTTAAATCATTATTATTGATTCAATATATCATAACTCTATCATTCTTAAGATTAACATAACAAGTAGTTACATTATTGCGAAATATCGCATCATGTTACATCAAGCTTAAGCCACGTATTACAATAATCGATTAACACTACAAATGCGTTGTGTTGCCTGTGAAATTCAAACGCGTGTGATACGCTTGATACCAGAGATTTAACCTTCTCATTCATAACTCTGTCGCCGACAGAAAGACAAAGTAAATGCGCATTGCCGGCCATATCCGATGCATCAAACAAAGTCAAACCTTCGATAATTGCTCGATTACGCAGACCAAAAAATATTTTTGTTGCACGTTGTTAAAATAAAATTGGTCTTGAATTATCGCGTGTATATCTGTGAAATAATTGGCATGATCCTCCTATGAAATGCACTGTCGCTTTTCGCGATGCAATTTCTGTTTCTCTAGCTAGATATATTTCGCGGAATTGTATCGACTAGATTAATTTAGGCCTGAAATAACTGTCCTCGGAGCTGCCACATGTCCGAAAAAGAGACTGTGTCAGTGTTTGTAGTCAACTGGTAATCCATCCATTTGCTCTCAGTAATTTGCGACTGTATCGATCCGAGCCGTTGTGTTGCAACGAGATACGTTTATACGCAGAACGTTGCATCGCCTTCGCGTATATCCATGCATTTATGCGACGCCATATTTATGATATTCAAGACTTACGTTCTCTTCACATCACTTAATCTTGATTTAATTTATCATCTTTTGTAATTATTTAACTGATTGAACACAATACTTGCGCTGGAATTTACAAGATACTCTAGTTTTAGCAAAGCAGCAAATTACACATTGATCTAGTGTAATAATTATCAATGTTTAATTTGCATTTCAATTGTTAAATGAAAAACAAAAACGATTGATAAATGAAAAAGAATGTAAAATCAAAAATAAGATTTTTCTCTCTTTACAAGTTCTATTTTTTTACTAGATTATAAATAATTTCACTATAAAAGTAATATATTCATATGTAACGATTAAAATTTTATTAAAAAATTTATTTCTCTTTTTCTTTATCCCTCTAATTTTACGAATGAGAAATAAATGTATCAATTATATATTGGAGACTTCAAAAATCAATTGAAATAATTATTTTTCTGATTGTATAAGTAACAAAATTTTTGTATACTACTTTTACGAATTTATACTTTTTATTTTTCTTTTACGTTTCAATCATTTGTTATAATTTCATTAAGTTATAATAATTGTTTAAGTAAATTAAAAAGAAAAATTTATTTTATTATTTCTGATCATTTACTATAACCATTAATTATAAAAACAAAAGCGAAAAATTGTGTATATTTTTAAATTTTCGTGTAATTATAATTTTTTCTCATACTATGTTGTCGCGATATGAATTAATTCATCTTTTATTATTCTGATGTCAATCTAATATAGCTAAAACGAGTAATCAGTCGGCTTAACTCAATGTTTGAATTAATCGCATATACATAACAAGGTCTTACAACAGATTAGTGATCAATAGCAAGAAGCCAAGAGCAATATATCTATAGTATTACAGCGGCTTTGCATAAAACAATGAGATATCGAAAACGGCAAAATCCAATATTAAAAAACAGAGATAATAATCGAATTTTTTAATATAAAATTTATAATCTAGGATGCGAAATATTTTCCTATAATTATTATTTAATTAGTTATTAGATTTATATTTTCTACAAATCTCATCAATTATAGAAACGAAATCTTTCGTGGATAAATTGTCTTATATAATGCTAATGTAATCAATGGATAAAAATTGAGAAGAATACAAGAAGGTCTAATAATTGATATGTACGAAAAAAATTCGTAAATAAATATTCAAAAAACACTCTAGTAGTATGTTCATAAAATAACAGCAGATTTGAAACTATGCGACAAATAAAAAATTTAAGAAATTGATCTTTAAAATTTTAACCATGATATTTGCACATCTTCTAGTATACTTTTATTTATATCATTATTTTTTTTAATCTTTAAAAGCGTTCGAGACAAAGTTAATTTTGCTGTTACCTTCAAAAGAGAAAAAAAGCGTTCGAGACAAAGTTAATTTTGCTGTTACCTTCAAAAGAGAAAAAAAACTTTTATCATGATTCATAACGTCACTTAGCTCACTCTTTTATTACTATAGTGACGATTTAGCAACAATAACGATTCGAACTAATTGTTAGATGAAATCGAGGACGAAGATTATAAGCTCGGAAACGTTGTTTCGCAGTCAGCTTTAGCTCTGTTCGTTCGGAGAAATTCAACATTTCTATCTCAACGGAAACCTACACAACCGTAGTCTCGCCGCTAAGAGAAATTGTCGAAGCGTTTGCGCGATGCGATTATCCGCGTTAGAAACCGGCGACGAGATTGGCAACGAAATTGGCAACAAAATTGGTCAGACCCGGTATAATACAATGACCAACCGATCTCCTTATAGAACGACCCCAATCCCGTTCGTCGCGATTGTTCAAGCACGGAATTTCGGCTTTTGCTCCTTTCTCTCTCAACTCGCCAACTCGTTTTCCTGCCTGCTGTCAGTGAATTTTGCGCTTCTATCGCTTTTCGACAACCCGGACCGCTGCCGCCACGTTTCGTCGCGTTGCTGACTCGAGAAATCGAAGACGCGTGCGCGGAAACGTGATTGGATAAAAACGATGTTGCGGTCCCTGTTGATGAGAGCGATCGGCCAACTCGCCGCATTCAGTCAGCAGAAATCGAGCATGAGTAGCCTCGCTCGTTCCGATGAAACGAAATCACGCTATTGTGGTAAAACCGAGAATGAGAATGTGGGAAAAAGAATCCTACCCCAAAAATTCAAAAGTGAGTCCTGATGCGAAAATATCAATTAAATTTTTAAAGTTAGTCTAATAAATTTAATTTAACTCTTTTGGATTAACGATTAATTTGAGAAATGTTAATCAGAGATCGTTCGATGATATAAGCAAGATTAATCGAAGACTATTTAGTTAATAATTAATATGAAATCAATTAAAGATTTATAGATTTGTAAGAAACATGATATTAGATCTTGATTAAATTGTTCATATAAGATTTCTTATTAAAAATAAGATGTGCAATCATCATTGGAATCAATGCCATTTAGATTTTTCAACTGATATTATCAATTTATATAATTATTTTTATAATTACATTTATAATTACTTTTTATAAGAAATTTTTATGCAACATTGTGAACTTTGAAATGTGTTTGATATGATTAATTCTATGGCGTATAAAAGTGTAGAGAAAGTTTAAGTATACAATCGAGAATAAACTCAATAACTTTGGAGGTAGATTGGCCAAGAAATTTTTAAATTAATTTCTGCAGGACTGCGGAAGAAAACTTAAAAGTGGGCCTGCATAATTTGTGGCATTCTTGACGATATATTTGTCAAAGTAATATACACCGTTACTCCTATCGTTTGTCCAATGCACATGTAAATGATATTTCTTATACAGAACGCGGAGATGGTATTTACGCTGAATGAAGATATAATAGAAACTCTTGTGTACCTATACGTTTCAATTAAATTCGCGTTCACGCAGACATTTACACGTTTTCCTAGTCGTATCGGATAGCTTTGCTGTAAGCTCTGTGCATTTCATTCGCCGGCTTTACTGCAGAGCTTCCCAACGAAAACGTAATAAACTCTCATCCCCCTTTCTCAGTATCAGTCACAATTAAATTCAACAGGCGCACGCGGATATTAGCGACTGCGAAGGGGCTTTCGCGTTTTTGCGAAGCGTGCCAGAAAAGTAGCGGATGCACTCAACAGACCGCAAGTTCGGGCAAGAAACGAATCTGTTCCTTCGCCTCTCCTACTTCTAATTAAGAACCAAACCAGATATCCAATTACTTCGAGATTCTAATTAAGAGCGCGAGATCAAGTTGCATCGCGCTACCTCGCTGATCCTGGATCAGTGTTGTACAATACATACCTGGGATTGTTACATCGATATTTTGCAGTAACCTTAACGTTAACAAGAGATACTATAAATAATATCGAGAAGATATATATGTTGTTCTTCCAGAGAGTTAATACTTTAACAGCAATCTTCAGCTGTTTAAAAATTTTGCTTTTATTAATATTAAAAATATCAGAAACGATATAGAAAGTTAGCTTTATAATTATAATGTTGATGTTTATACTTATTTTTCTAGAATATCTTTTCATAATGATGTATCTGAAAAAATGATAACGAGATGATGCCTGATTATTTGACCAGTATCTTATCTTATTGTCAAAATTTTATCTATGATTAATATTTTACATAAAATCATTATATTTATTTTCTGTTCGAATAATAATTTAAGGAAAAAAGTTTTTTCTAAGCTCTAAGAAAACAGAATAATTATTTTATATATTTCTTTTTATATTGAATATAATTCTGGTTTTTAAAATATTTGATTGCATCTTGAAAATGTAAAGTTTAAAATGATAAAAAAAAGTATTTTAATGTACTTTAATGTACTTTAAAATTATTTTAATGTACTTTACGTGTATTGTAGAAAAGTTTTATTCCGTTCCAAAGCAATTCACGTAATTTAAGCAATTATTTTTTACCTGTGAGAATGCAAGGATAATTGCGCGCGAATCGATATTTCTTTCGCCAACAGGTATAATTGCCTCTTCGAGTGATCGATTTCACGAATTAAACGAGCGACATTTACTTACCGCATCTTCCTCGTACATCCTGGGAAAGTCCTTAACAACGACAGCGACGAAGACAACGCGGACAATCAATTTCTGTAAAGCTACGAGGGACATTCAGACATTCTGTGACCGGGAAATGTTGCCCATGAAGCAGCGTTCTCTATTAAAGGCAAATTGGTGACTGCGAATAATTGGAAAAGTTAATCCTTTAAATCTAATCGAAAGAACCACACGCGCGGAGAGCAAAATTCATTTTCATCGTCGTTATGACACTTCAGCGGTTGAAAAAATATCGGAGGGGGCGAAAAAGAAACCCGTCATTATTCTTCCGTCCCCGAATATGCGCACCGGAAACTGACTCGTGCCCCCCAGACGCTTTTACCGCCCACATAAAGATCTCCAAAACACACCACGCTCATACTTTACGGTCATGACCGCGCGATACTTTGTTCAACGCGGCGTGGTACCGGCGATTCGTTTTACGAAAGCTTTTGCGATCCGCCCTTCGTCGGTCGATGAGATCGGCGAAACTTGAAATTGGATCGATCCGACCGAGTTGTGGCTGGGGGACCCGGCGGGTTCTCGCCCGCGGCCAGGTAAAACTGCTGAGCCCTTCGTGTTATTCTTCACGTTATACGTTGTAGTTCTTTGCCCGGGCGCGGAGATCATGAAAGGTTAATATCCGTCCACTTTCCGCAAATTGGATATCAAAGAGAGGGCTTTGAGCTTTCTCGCGGTAAAATGTGCCATTCAGGAAATTTCTGACTATTTGATGCGAGCTTTATTACAATTTCATCATTAGTACGGAATATTTTTCGATTTTTTACATTAAATGTTGCTTTAAACATTACACGGTATATTACATTCATTTTTCTTCATTATTGATATCATTCTAGTTTTAATCTGATGCTTTCCATTCAGTTAACTTATAAAATAAAAAAGCACCTCTGCGAGAAATGAGGGAAAGATCGATAAGTTTGTATTGTAACGTTTCATAAATGACTTTATGAAGATGGATAGAGCATTTTACGTATTCTTCTCTCTAAATAAGACAATCATTATATAATATTGCTTTCTTAAGTTCTTTCTCTTATTTAATTGATATATTTTGACTTAAAAAAAAATTGCTACATGTATTGTGTAAATATTGTAGACAAGAATATCAAAAATTTGAACACATACTAAATTTTATAGAAAGCAATTTATCATTTAAAGGTAATAAATACTAAATTGTGCATATGTGTGTGTATGAGACGTACATTAATTTCTATATTATTAATATGATATAATATTACAATAATCATTTACAATAAAGTTTTAATATAATTACCATTCAAATGTTTAAATTTATGAATTTAATATAAATAATATGTGTAACATTTATTATTAATTACTTATTAACACAGAATTCTAGAAAATTATTTATTATTTGGAGCTAATAATTATTGATTTCAATCACACTAATGCTTATACTTTTATGTCATCAATTGATATAACATTATATATTATTATTTCTAATATAATTGTGTCACTTAAGTACTTTAATGTATAATGCAATCGCAATTGAACGGACTGCAACATTTATAATAACAGAATATTACATTTCCGATTTAATCGTTATTTAATCGCGTTTCACAAACGTGCCACGTTGAACTGAAAGTTCCCTATCAGTGCAGTGTGTTTCGCGCATCGTAACATTTTCTAGAGTAAGACTTTCCGGAATCCGCAATTATTCCGACGTCAGCGACCGTAACGCGCGCACAAAAGATTCGCAACACCTTCCGCGCAATTTTGTTCGCAAGAATACGTAATTATAAGCGACGTGTGCATGCCTTCGGCCAACCTGCTACAACACGAATTTCCGTTGCGTTCAAAGCGTCCGCTGTAATAGTACGTAACGCGTTTCGCGTTCGTGTCCGCAACGTATCAACACGCGGTAACAAATACCGTACTATCGACTTTAGTTTACCTTCACAAAGGCCGTGTTTCCTCCTTTGCGAAAACCGCCGATGGACTTGTTCCAGGAACGAAAAGAACCGGGATCGTTTTATAGCATTTTATAGCATTCCCGACTAGCCAGAAACACTCCCTTTTAACCATTAATTCGTTTGCCTGCGGTTGGTCCCGATACCACACTGTGAGAGGTGTGTGACCAGTCGGGTCGTGGAAATAATAATAATTCTTTGAAACAACGACCCTCCAGTACGATCCCGATCTTCGTCACTGCCAGATACGAATTGCCATCGTGCTTTTAGGAAAATAACGGTTTGGAAATAATAAAATATATAATGTACATTAATTTTCATGGTTTATTACTACTTGATTAATCAGTGCTTTTTGCAAACACTGTAGAAATAAATAGAAGATTCGGATATAAATGAATCGTATTAAAACTTTCTTGAAATACGGGAAAGAATAGTATGTAATTTGGAAAAAAATGTTCTTAAAACAAGACTTATTTTTATTTGTAAAAGATTTCTTTAATTCTTGAGTGAAAAGCGAAAAAGTTTCTTAAAGTATTCTGATATTACGAGATAATGACTATTCGATAATTTCTAATTATTTTAGTTGAATTTTATCGATTTTAATTTTGCAGAAAAGATGGAATTACGAGAATTGTAAAATCAATAAATGATAAAACATCACAGAAATTGTAAACAGCAAAACAAATGTGTGTCATACGTTGGTTGAACAGCCAGATATCACTGCAATATAATTTATTGAGATTTTATTGTGTTTCTTTCTCTTCCTGACTTTGTCTCTCTCTGATTGGCGTGCATTCATGTGATGTACGCGACATTGATAGAATTGTAATTTGTCAATGAGATTGTATGTCAAATATCTGTTCTAACATAATGATCAATAACAATACCTTTTGTCAGGGCTATGAATTTCCGGCATGATTATTAATGCGCTCATTCAGATAATGTCTGATTGGAATAGCTAATATCTCTCTCTCTCTCTCTCTCAATTTTACAAGTTTGAGGAGTGACTTGTATATTAGTATATAAGCAGCTTTTGAAATCGCGATAATAAAATGCGTTAGATTATTTATTTTTAAAATTAACGCGTAAATTAACTAAAAAAGATTAAATTTAATTATATAAAATATACATTGATATACAATATTAATTTAAAAAATCCTAAGATTACAAAAGAATTATATCTTGCAAAGAATTGTAATCTTACATCAATCAAGCTCTCCTGGTTAAATATCAAGGAAGTATAAGTGACAAACTCTATTTAAGTTAGAAAATTATTTAAGTAAAAAAATTCAATTCAAACACACTTTTTTTATATATCTTTTATATATATTTTTTATAAATATATATATATATATATATATCTTTTTACAAATTTTAATCGTAACAGTGGAAAGTTATGTATATTTTGTAATAGTTCTCGTGATATGCAATTGATTTCGACCACATCTTACGAAATCATTCATTACATACCAATTTCCGAAACAGTCAATTAGCATTTTTCGTTTGCGCTGCCATAAAAGTGACGCAATCACAGTCGTGCAGCGAACCGGAGATTTTTACTCGCCCTCTCATAGAGAAAGCGCGAGCAGAATTTTCGATTATTCTACCCGTTCTTGTCTCGCGCAATTTTCCAATGCTGTTTCCAATGTTGCTTTCCCGATGCGAAACTCATTGTTAGAAGCGACAGGCAGATCCGTTAATTTCCCGTAGTCAGGACAACACGATAACGAGCGCAATATTACTTACACTTGATGTATATGCATAGAACATTATGCGCCGCGTTAATCTTACTTCGAAATTTTATTATTCGCGTTGCGCAACAAGCTACATACAAATTAATTATTCACAATGTTGTCTGGCAAGTTATCCACGAAACTCGTGATGGAAACTACTGCCACCAACGCGAAAGGTAATACATATGCAGTTCTAATTACTACCAGTTGTATATCGCGAACGGAATAATTACGAGCATTGGGCGAATTATAAAATTGACTGGCATCTGCAAAATATCGCGCAAATTGAACAAGTATTTATTTAACGAGAGAGGAGATATATATTTTATTGCAATGAATTATTATTTTTCCTGCTATAATAGCCAATCAAAGTCACGAGAATTACGCTCATTAAATGTAAAGAGTGTTTATATAAAACATATATTCTTGTCCAATTATAATTATTCGAAGAAATACATATACATACTTGAAATATGGATATTCTTTACGCAAGACCTTACATACTATTTCGCTCGAATTTTGCCAAGTCCATTTAGAAGTTAACTGCCGCTTAAATAAAGTGAACGTAATTTGGAATTAAGCAGCAGCTCTCGCGTTTGCCGAATATACTTTCTTGCAAAAATCGAAATGTTATGCTAAAAGCAGACTAAAACTAATTATCGAAGGTTATTGTATATTACACACGTAGCAAAAATAAATTATGATATTTCAAATATTTCTATTACTATTAAAACAGCATACATACAAGCTTTTTCAAATTATTTTATACATATAATTTGATAAAACATACAGAAAAACGTGTTATATTATCGTAGAACAAATATCATGGACGCATACAGATTTTCTTTAATTTTAATGCTTTAATAATTGATTCTGTATATGTGTTGCATTTTATGATTTCTATGTAAAAGTAAATCTATTAGCAAAAGATTCAATTTTAATTATGCTTTGTTAACACAAATAGTTTTCATGAAGGGCTGACATAATTATATACAATGGTTTACTAGAAATAAAATACTTGAATAACTCTTGTAGATTAAAAATGTAATTTGTATAATTTAAAGAGGCAAAGCGGGAAGAATTTTTATGACGTAGAATAAATTCCTTTCAGTGCTAATAATAAAATATAAGAGGAGAAAGTAAAAATATTATTCTTTTATTTAAAAGAAAACATATTGATTTTGGAAACTTTTAAATAATGATCATAAAAAAAACATTCTGCTTTATACTTATTCTTCACACAAATTATGCAACTCATACAAATTATATTCTTGACACCTTTCTCGTATTTTTAAACTTAGGAGAATTCTTCAGGTATTCTATTTTTGAGATGAAAGTTCTCTACACATATATTATATTATAGATTCATGTATTTATACATGCACGAGTGAAAACATTTCTAACTTTATATAGACGCCTGTTAGAATTTCTCACGTAAAACACATTTTCCGTTTCAACCTCTTGAATACATATACACTTCGAGAAATCGTAACACACAACCAAATATTTAAATACCACGATCGAAGATAAACTCACCAGTTTCAATCTACAACTTGAAAATATACGAGAACGTAATAGTTATTTCTGGGGTAATTTTATTCTTATTAAGCGCACTGGAACGACTTTGAAACGAGAAACGCACAATATTAAGAGACAGTTATCTGCAGTACAAACTTATTCTATTGGTCAAAGATTGCTGGCTGTTTTATTAAACGTCTCTTCGATTCGATACAAAACGTGACAGTAGACGTGATACAAAATGGATGGAAAACAAACGAGAATTCGAAACTGATACTGCTTGTGGGACGAGCACGTGAAAGAATGACAATCTTCATACGCAGAAAGCGAGGGAAAAATCCCGCTTATGATGCCTTAGGGTATACGGAATGGCATGTCAGTGCAAATGACATCGCAAACATGCATCTCCCGTATTTTCCACGCTCGATTGTATATCATATACTACACACAATCGGTTTAAGAAATCCTTCACGTTAATACACTCTCTCAATTTCTTTTTCTTTTTGCGCAATATAAATGAGATTATCGACAGAAGAGCCTTGGCTTGACGGACATATCGTAAACGCTCAGAGGGCACGAGGAAGTAATTGCAGGGATCAGGACGTTCTGTATGGAGTGAATCGATAGCGGAGCGGTCCACCTCCCCTCCGAGGCTGTTACACCAGACTCCACGTCTGAAACTCTGCAAATAATTAAATACTCTTCGTAACAGCCAATTCCATCATAAGCCGGGACGCATTGACACATCAGGCAGACAAACTTTAAAGACTTTGAAATATTAACGCTCTCTGGAGTGCAGTATGATTGGAATTTAATTCTCAACAGACGAGGTCATATTTTCCTCGTCGCTTATCAATACCAGCAGCAGAAAGTAATATCTTTTATTATATTCTGATTATTACATTTTTAAGGGTAGAAAAATATCTAAAGATAAGAGTAACAGCTTTGAATAGTAGTTCAATTTTTTTGGGATTAACGAGAATCATGTGCGTTCGAAAAATAAATAGAGAGAAATAAAAATAGGGAGAGTTAGAGTCTAGAAACCGTGAAGCAGCTTGCAAAACTTTCAGATACCCGTCTGCCCATGTAACCGACTTAACCGACTCTTTGTTAGTTGGCGAAAACAAGACGTCATAAACTGATACTTGGTAGGCACTTACGTCTTGAGAACGGGCGGTGCATAAAGAATGACGGGATTCACGAGCGGCGGTTTCAAAAGCACAACGTCGACGCCCGAGGAATGTAATTCGCTTTTTAACGCTTCGGCGGCACCTTCCACGGCCCGACGAGATGCACTGAAGGCCACTAATCCGGAGCCCGTCCTGCTGCTGTAGCTCGTCTCGGAATCGCCCAAGAGAACGATGCGGCCTTATATATTTTTAGGAACATATATATTTTTTTAGCGACATACTTAATGGCAAGAAATATTTTTCGTTATTCGAAAAACAATTATCTTCTTTAAAACAAGATGAAAAATTATTGGTCTTTCAAGAAAAGGCAAACAATGGTTTCTTTAATATCATAATAAGTATATTTAACGAACCTCTCTTAATACGCAAAAGAGGGATGAATACTCTGGCTGTTCTGAGCGGTGCGACCAGATTATGACGCAACATGGACTCCCACATCGAGCTGGTCTGTTTCTCTATGACACCTGGCAAAACCAAGCCACCCGTGTGCACGACCGCCCAGAGACCTGCAATTAAGTGAAGTTGAGCACTTCGACGTACTTAAAGAGACTGTCTTCGGATGGCGCGGAAACGAAGTAGACGGAAGTTTATTTTACCGAACTTGAATTTCGCTCATATCGATTTCGCACTAACGAGAACGTACAGCTAGTAACGAGGGATCGCGAGTAATTACGGTTTCTAATGATATAGAGCATCTAAAATTTCATCTGCAAGTATGACTTTTAATAATAAAAATATATTTCCATTCACCTATGCTATCCACATTAACTAACATTAAATAAATGTATTCGATGCGCTTTCTTTTCAGTTTTTCGCAACATTTACCTGACAGCTTCGCGGAGGTAACAAATAGCAGAGATCTACGAATCTGACGTTTGCGCTTATTTATTCTGCGCGATGAAAGAAATATGTTATATCCTCGTGTTTTCCCATTATACTTCTATTGTATTATGCACGAATATCGTGCGAGATATATCACGTGATTTCTGCAAATGCTTGTCAGATAAAAATTTTAATACGATCATCATTGTATAAGAGAATTAAAAATTTATTTATATTATTTATATTATATTTAACAATTAATTTACAAATTTTAAAAATCTTGTTTTCATTCTCTTATCTTAAATACTTTGTTTATTCTATTATGATACTTTCGATTCATATGAATTTTGCCTGGTTTCTTATATGTGATAGACTCATCAATATCTATCCAGTTGACGTCGATAAAACCTTAAAAAACACTTTATCGAATCTAACAAGATTGTGAATGATTGCTATGATATTGATTATATATCTGAAACATTCTGAATTCATATTTCCTACATGTTAGTATCCGTACATTGAAATATAAAACTTTTTCTTAGAGTTTAGTAATATTTCTCTCACAGATAATTAACAATAAAATTAATGAAGCTACATGTAAAATGAAATTGAATGTGTAGAAGATCTCTTTTGATTTACTGAATAAATAACGAAATTTTTCGAAAATATAAAAAGGAATAATTATTTCATTTTATTCGTGTGTATTTAGTTATCATTTCGTGCAGTTAATTAAACAAAAAAAAGATAAATAGATACATCATATACAAAACTAAAATGTTTATGAAACAACATAATTACAAAAATATATTTTTAGATATATTACACAAGCCAAAAATATATATCCAATATATTTTAATATATAATTACGAGAGAATAATATACACAATAAAAAATCCATTTGCATATGTAAATATATTCGACTTTCTATTGATTAATTTCCACATTTATAATTCATAATAAATCATAAAGACAAAAAGAAACAAACAATTTTTCAACATCTTTATATTTAAAGTGTTGATTAAATGACATATGTAAATTTATGTGTATTATATAATATTAGATTTTCATAACTTATAATTTATATTATAATATTATGAATTCATATTATAAAAAGATTTTATGAATAAATTGTGTCTTGTTTCCATATTGCACTCATCTACTGTAGGTTAGCGAAAATATTAAGTTGTTCTATAACTAAATATTGTAGACTAAAAAGTAGAAATTTTCCACGGTGATTTTAATACCGATATCAGAATGGCTTTAATATACGATAAGCGCCAGTACTGTAACATCAAGGAAGTAATTATAAACTTAAGCAAAACTAAAGCGGGAAGAAAGCACAGCTATTAAAAGCGTTGTTTACATAGACGATGCACTTTCATAGATTATATGTAAATGAATCATTTACATAGTCTATATGTAGTACAACATTGACTAATATCTCCGTAATACGAGAGAGTAATTAAAGTTTTTCTGAAATAGTCATAAAAAGGATGCTTTATAATTTTCGTGTGTTTAAAGATCCTCTTTTCATTCTGTCTTATGTTAGTTTAAATATTCGTATAATGCCCGGTTTCTTCAGAATCAATTTATTCCGAGATATATATATATATATAAATAAAAAATGAAAAATTTATTATAATTCTTAAATTATGTTATAATTCTTAAAAATATTACGCTTTAAAATATATACGCATTTGTGTATAACAGCTCTTTTCTACTAATCACATAGGTATATGTCGCATAATATATAATAAAATATTAAACAAATAAATTAAACAAATAATAATTAAACTCTTAAAGTCTTTTTTAAATTATGTACAGTAAGATTCATATTTACTTATTCATATTATAATTAGGAAGAAAAATGTAGTTATCTCTCGGCTAACTTTATTCAATTTCATGAGTTGAGGAAATCGGGCTAGATTAATAAAAAATGTCTTGCCATCTTCGCCGGCTGGAAGTTTTGCCCTGACAGCGTCCAAACAAGCGCGCAAACTGTCCTCTCTCGTCGGATCCAGCTCCAATGGCACGATTTGGCCGCGGGCACGTGCAGTTTCCAGTTGCTGTGGATTATTGTCACCCGCACCTCCGGGTTCGCTCTCTTTCTGCCGTTCCGATTCGATCGCCTTCAGGATTTTGACCGAGGGCGAGTTGCCTGTTGGGTCCAGCAGACCCGCGAAAACCTGTCATAGAGGAAAAACATGGCGTCACGTTATGTTTTGAAAGCCCATCGTCACCGCAATTTCGCGTGCTACTCCGTTACACAAGCCACCATATCGACATCACTCGATAACGTTATGCTTTGATGCTGATACGTCATGTTAAATGACATATGAACTCGTTTATAATCAATGAACTGGATCTTAAATAAAGAATGAAAAGCTTGAAATTTTTTCGACACTTTTTGCTTTTAATTAAAAAAGAAATTTGATGTTGGTGTCTAATTAAGATCTCAATCAAACCTTATAATATATATTACATAACTTAATAATATACATTACATGTAAAGTAATTTATTAATAATATATTATTGTTATATCACTTAAAAAAATTTTTTAATAATATATATTATTAAAAAATTTTTTTAAGTTGTGTGTGTGTGTGCTTATTTTTCATAAAATTTTAAAAAACTGACTTTTTTAAATACTCTTGTACCATGAATGGCACTTTAAAGTACTTTTTTATATCCGCTTAATATTATTTTGAGTTATTAATTGCAAAATCCAAATAAATCATTTAACAATCTTCATGTAAATCAGCTGCGGTCGTTTGACATACGCGGCTCTTGGTGCACAAAAGGTAATAGAGGTAATCCAAAGCTCGAATTTCAGACACATGGAACAATCGAACCACAATTGGAATCCGTTCGTAGATGACCTACATTAACTTTGCCTTTGTACGACATGAAAGTTTCGTGTGCCGTTCAGTTCTAATTTAAAGTGCATACTTAGTAGGAAGCACGCGAATGACGTAAGTTGATTAACTGTAAATCGTTAATGAAATCAAACTAAATTTCAACATTAAATATTAATCTAAACGTTATAAAGATATCAATAAATAATTAGACAACATAAGTTCATGTTGAATTAAAAAATTAAATTAAATTACTAAATTATCGCGCATATTACATACAGATTATACAGGAAATTATTGCCCCGCGCGTGTGTTCAATGTATCTTTTCAAAAAACTAATATTGAAGATGTATATGATCTCAAGAAGATATGTATTTGATTCAAGAGACCAGAACTATCACAATATCAGTACGAAGTTATGTTTTGCAAGTTCCTATTCGAGTGGAATCCCACTTTACCGAATATTCATCTTTTAGTGGCAATCTTTGATTGAGCAGAGCTCTTGAGTGGTGACGCGATATACTCGGCGGGACTGGTGAATACGTGAATACCTGTCGAGATTGTCGGCAGAACTGATTTAAGGGCTCACCGATGTTCCGCTCCCTTGACACAAGGAAACTAATTTGGAGCCCGGACTCCGACAATTTGAAATATGTTGCACGCTCGAAGGGATAATAGGGATTCTGACGTGAGGCCGCGAGATATTGCGTTTCAACGGTTGTCATCATGTTCAACTTTGGCTGTACAACCGCAAAAAGAATGGACATATGAGAAGGTGTCTGATGCCTATCCATTCTAATGTTAATGTGTCCGAGAGAACTGCCAGCTATTCGCAAAGCTAGTTTCTCATCTATCACGAAGAAGAAAATAAAAATTGATTTCTGAACAAAGATAAAAATATGAAAAATTTTTTCACACAAATTGCATTTATTATTGAAAATTCAAGATGAAAATATAGTCAAAATATGTAATCGCTTCGATCTTCGATTATTAAATATTACGAGAAATTTACAATATATAGATACAAGTCACATACTCGGTTACGATAATATAATATCTATCTCCACATTGATTTCCCACTAGTTGACGTAACAACAAAAACATTCGGTACGGTTCCCACGCAATGAAGCTGCAAGCCGTTATTTTGCATAGCCTTCAGCGCGGTTTTCTCTCTCTCTCTCTCTCTCTCTCTCTTTCTCTCTTTGTCTTTATCTATCCATCTCTATCTCTATCTCTCGCTCAAGTTTGAATATTTAACAACCGCAGAATATCGGCGGTTGTGGTATAATGCAGAGGGAGAGCAAACGTACGGCGAAGTTTACGTAGCGCCGGTAATTTATGGCAGAGATGTGCATACTCTTCCTCCACCTCCTCCCGAGGTCGTTATTACCTTGTAACCGGCTTCGTAGAGTGCAAGGGCGATTTGCAGGCCTACGCATGTATCACAGCTGGTAACAAGTACGTGACGTTTGTTACGTGACTCGTACTCATCGGCGGCATTCCTGGATTGTCGCATCAGATAGGCCAATAGAGCCGCGACTATCGAGCATAGAGCCAATATTTGCAGGGCCAGAATGGCCCCGGTTTCAACATCCATTGTGCGACTGGTTGCGGCTGCAGCAGATCTGCGAAATAAAAGAAGCAATCGCGTTAATCGTCGCATAATGGATTATTTTTCATTAAATCAATGGTATTTCAACGGAATCCGAATATATTTAATAGAATTTTAGCCTTTCTTTCTATATGTCTAATTAAATGTCTAAAATAAATAATTATATTTTTTCTTAATAAATATAAAGATATTAAGTATAAAGTACAAAATAATAAGTATGGAGATATTATTTTTAAATATATATATATGTTCATAGATAGTTATGTAAGAATGTTTTCGCAGAATTAATGATAAGTAGAATATTTATTGAATATATATTTCATATCCTATCTAAAATAGTATGCAATTGCGATAATATCAAATAATGATAATAATAACATTAACTTTCACACAAAGCGACAATTATTAATTAATTGAGGAGGTATATTCTTGCATGAAAATCGTGAGGCAGCGCTAATGAATAATTTTCAAAGGAAAGTGCTTTATTATCCTTAATATGGTACTTTTATCATAGCACGCGAACAATAGCAGGCATAAATCTCAAGTATTCATATTTCTTACAAGATGAATGAGATATTTGTTAATTATACGAATGTATATAGCGACGAGATTTTATGAATAGAACATCAAATATTTAATAAACGAATGAATGTACACAAAAACTTAATTTTAACGCATCCAAGAAATTTTTTTGCATCCAAAAAATATCAACGTACATATTTATAAAGCTACGTCAAAGTATAGCTTGTAATCTAGAATCAATTCGGAATTTTAGTTCTGAATTTTTAAATTAAATTATAAATCCCCTTCGCGTGAGGAAAATTCGCGAAGTTTATAATTTTTTATGCATTCTTAACATTTTTCGCATTTTTATATATATCGAAAGTTTACATATTAAATTTTGAAGAGAGTTTGTATAGAAAAACCCTAAATTAGAGAGGGAATAGTGCTCGTGAATAATTTAGTTTTTGTTTTACACACAGCAAACAACAGGTAAAGACTCGATAAATGAAAGAATCAAAAAACGTCTAAGAAGTGCATTCGAGGAATTGATTCTCCAGTGAAAAGTGAACGGCGGGGCGGGGTCGCTTTTGCTCGGAAGAATCACTCGCCTTTCTAAACTGTATCTAGGCTCGGTCTACTAGGTCAGCTACTGATTTTCCGCAATGCTCGTTTGGAAATCGCTTGCCGGAGGGATTCGCGAGATAGATCGATGGACACACCAGTGAAATTCCGACAATCGATGAAAATCGTGCGCGTTTGTTCCTCCTCGCTCGGCTGATTTAATAGCGGCGGAACCGTGTACCGCTAATGTGCCGAATCGATTAAACGGACCGGGCCGTCGTATTTCAGGTCGTATATGGAGGAGGGGACATTTTCTCTCGCGGTACGAAATGTTTCTTCGCGCTTTCTCGCCGATCGCTATCTATAATAGAGAACATCGAACCGCGTCTTTGCGACACGCATCGTGAATCAGGGGATTAATGTACGCGCGTAATGCAATGTCCGGTGATCTAGATGGTTCATTATCAGCGGAGAAAAGTCGATTGACAGGCGAAAGAATCCGGGTTCAATTCCCGGTCTAATCTAGCCCGCATAAGACAAGGAGATTTGAAGTAGAAATATTAAAAATCGAAATCGGGTAATATAAATAAACAAAATTGAAACATTCATTAAAAATCCCAATGGCAATTCAAATACAACAACCTTCAAAATTATAAATAATCAAATATAACAACCTTATTCAAAATTATAATTAAATTATAAATAAATAAATTATAAATAATAAATAAACAAAATTAAAAATAATCAAATACAACAACCTTATTCAAAATTATAAATAAACTATAAATAAATAAATTATAAATTATAAATAAACAAAATTGAAACATTTATCAAAAATCCCAATGGCGATTCAAATACAACAAATATTCAAAAACAACAACCTTATTGCGGCAAAACGAACTTTATTGATCGCACTCAAGAGAACAAGACTACAAGATAGTTTGTACGAATTTCTCTTAGAGAACATTATTCTCTCGCTCTTTCCACCTCGCTCGGTATGTAAACGTTGATTCGTACACGCGGAAGGGTAGATGCATTTCTCGAAAAGCATTGTCCGATGCATATCAGGCATAAATATATGTATATACTGTAAAAGAGATATACCGAGACGTGAAACCGATGTTTGCCTCGCACATATTCTATGGTAGCAGTCTCAAGAAGCTTTCTCGCATGCGCATCCACGTTTCTGGTATTTTCAGTATCCCCTCCGGCGAAAGAAACTTTATTATTTACGTTTCATTTGTTCGCATTTCAAAGTTGCTTGATTAAAGATAACAGAAAAAGAAGAATAAATATCTTATCATATTCTCCTACGCTTTTTGCTTGTGCAAGACAACATTCTTTTGACGGAATACTTTTTATCAATATATATATATAATATATATATATATATATGCTTGTAAAAGAAATGTCTTCATATCTGCAAACTTGTCCATTTCAGAATAAGAAGTTTCATGTACAGATATTTACGCAATCCTTTTCGAGAATGTCGTCCACCTACATACAAAACGACAGAGATGTGCGAAAAAGCGATGTATAAAAAGCGTATAACTTTATATTAAAGAACGTCAGCTTGGCGTCTGAGATGTGCAAGCACAAAAACTAGTCCGTTTCTTGCGACATTTTCTCCCGATCGAGGTGACTGAAACACGATTTTCCGTATCTGTCAAAATGTCAGAAAATCACACAATTCTTTGCAGCTTTTTGTTGTAAGTCATATTTGTTGTAGAATAAAAAAAAAGTGATAGTTATATAAATATATATCAGTAACCACTTGCCGTTTCCCGATAATTGATCTCGATCGCGAAGCATGATTTTCATCGTCATAGTGATACACTCGTTGACATACGACTAATAGATGAGCGTTTGTCACTCGACGCTGAAATTATGTAATAAGCGTTTCATCGCTTCGCGACGAATGTGTCCATCCGCGATTGTGCGCGAATTTAATGTACATAGTGCGTACGTAGCACATTTCTCTCTTCCTGCTGGACCGTGTCATCGCCACTAACTTTCTCCGGAATTCAAGCGTTAGCTAGAAGCATCGCGTTGATGAGGAACATCGTATCTACGCGATATGTATGTCAGATATATCATGTTTCTTTCATCGAAAATATCTGCATATATTTAATTAATCATTCACTTGATTAATGTCTTCAGTATTGTTTTTGTGGCCAATTATTGCATTTATATTTTCTAAGCTTAAAAAATATATTTATTGATGAATTAAAAACTATATTACATAGAGATTATTATTTATATGTATAAATAGAGAAATACTATGGTTCTCTCATGCCATATTTTGAAGAAAAATTCAATTTTTTAAATATATATACATATATATTTATAGATTTATATAGTATTTTTTTTGTTAAGCTTTACGTTAAGGAAGAATATTATATAATCAATAAATATAAAGCAATATACCCTTGTACCCCTATTCGCAAATGAGAAATTCCCCCCGTAATTATTTTGTTAATGATTTCTCTCTCTCGGCTTGGAATTGAATATATGTATAACGTGTTTGAATATAGGTATGACATTTGTCCCTCAATTCTCAAGATGGAAATTACATTAATTATTCTAATTGCGAGTCACGGGAGTAATTTAATAACAAACCGTCGTACCATAATAGCTCTCCAAATTAAACTTATATTAATGAAAACGTACATCTCAAGTAATATATATAAATGTGTTTTATCTAAAATATGCTCATATATAGTAATTCTTAAATACTTGCATAGCACGAAATTATATAAATATATTTGTCTCATTTAAAGACAATTATTGAAATTTTTTTAGTATTACTTTAAATTACAATAATATATATAACATAATTAATTTTTTTACACACAGTATAATAAACATTGTTCACTTGAAAAAAAAAATTAATTAATAAAAACGAATATAAACTCAAAGAAGAAAAATTTACCGTTAATTTTCTCTGTTAAACTCTACTTTGCATTAAATTAAGTGATTATATTGCAATTGGATTGCGTAAAGTAATTGATAATTGTTAAAATTTAACAATAGAATACATGAAAATAGCTTCCCTGTTATTTCTCTCTAAAGAAAGGTGAAAAAGTATTAAAAATTTAATAATAACATAAGTCAAACTGTCTCAAGATATTGGTTATATTTGTAATTGAAGGGAGAGTATTGACTTGTGCCGCATGGATGGAAGCAACTTGCATATTGCAACGCCATGCTAATAAGCGACTATGTCATCTCAATTAATCGCTAGTGCCGAGTCTGTCGCGAGACGTGCGCCAGTTGGAATGTTGGAAGTTACAACGGGTATGCGCGAAGGGGTGGCTGGGGAGAGGAGGGGACAAAGCTTTCCCTCCATGGGGACAGTATGCAACTATCCGTGGTTGTGGCAACGATCCTCCTTTCCTATATCGCTAACACGTGTGTACTATACCCGAACGATAGCAGCACCAAGATATGCACGCTTATCATGCAGCTGCTGCAACACATTCACCCGTTATATCTGATAAAAATAACCAGCCGCGCATTTTCAGGCGGGGGATTGCTCAAAGGTAATCACTGCATTCCTTCAGGTGTTTACCAACTTTTTCCCTGCATCCACAAACGAATGCATGTGTTCACGCGTCGCTTGGTAGCAAGCAACGCGATAGTTTTTTTAGCGCGAATTAACGCCTATGTCTCTCGAGCGCTTTGCGAACCCCCGAACAGTTTGCGCATGCAATTAACGCTCGTTAATTATTTGACTCTTTAGCGTTCCGCAATTTCCTCCTGGAGAGAGGGAGAGAGATTCAGGAAACTAAATTCATCAATTCAAATCGATTCGAGCGAGCAAACAATACAAATGCAAATTACGAAGAGAGCTATTCGGATATAGTGTTTAATCGCTCGCATAAACGAAATCTAGCGAAAGTAGCTGGTGCGGAGAACAAAATAGCCCGGTGTCTGTATTTAGTCTTTCAAACTGACAATGAAAGCATTACTCTTGATGCTATCGTTCGATCTCATCATTCAATATTAATATTCAGGCTTCAATTTCTCGAGAGATTCATTACTTAGCGTATGTAACACGTACCGGGAAACCAAAGCGATATTACGTATAAGTACATTGCACTGTTGCATCAGTGATTATCGTTCGATAATTAACGCTACTTGATAGCTAATTACTCTCGATTGCATCGTCAATCATCGATTCGCTTGACCGTGCATTTCTGCGCGTTTAACCATCGGTTTGCGGGGAGAGAAGGAATTAAATCGCGATTTTGCCGAGGGTAACGAAGCATTTTAGGAAGAGCGATCTTCGGCCGCGTGCTCTCTGTAACTAATGTATGCCAAATGATTATCCTCGCTCCGGTGTGTGCATCCTGCTATAAAATTAACGGGCTTTTTCCTTCGATTTCGCATGTGGAAAAGGTTGGCAGGAAAACGCGTCGCATAGCTAAGCCTCAACGTTTGCACTATGTGCATCTAGATTAAAAATTGTATTTTGAAAAACAACACATCCACGTCTATAAAAAAATAATATTTTTTTTACATCGTGCGGTCTATTTCGATTTTTCCTCAATAAAAATGTCGAGGTCCCTTTAGTTTTCAAGTAAAATGA
This sequence comes from Camponotus vicinus, assembly GCF_025532165.1. Taxonomy (NCBI): domain Eukaryota; kingdom Metazoa; phylum Arthropoda; class Insecta; order Hymenoptera; family Formicidae; genus Camponotus; species Camponotus vicinus. The sequence continues at coordinate 11,548,405 of NW_028141948.1, read as the reverse complement.
AACGTGAGAGAATTTAACGAATTGAGAACGATTCAGAAGGAAAACTAATTATCAAAATTACATTTTTCAATCAATTTCCATTTCGATTTATAGAATTTTAATTTAAAGTTTATATGAAATAAAAATATATTTTAAAAGATAACATATATACACACCCACAAAAAATAACTGAATGTTTTTTTTGCATTTTACAGTCTATTTTGTTTCTTCCTCAATAAAAATATCGAGGTCCCTCTAGTTTTCAAGTTGAAACGTGAAAAAATTTAACGAATTAAGCTTCAGAGAAGAGAAATTAAATTAAATTAAAATTATTAAAATCACAAGGAATCATAGAAATTATTAAAATCATATATTTCACCATAGAAATTGTTAAAATCATAATAATTAACAATTAAATCGAAATTGGCAACTTAGAACCACAGTGCGGTAGTTGTAGCGCAGGGAAGAAACAACGCTTCCTTCTTTCTGATTACTCGTATATAAAGATTATTTTGAAATATACGAGTAATCAGAAAGAAGGAAGTGTTGTTTCTTCTCTGCGCTCCAACTACCGCGCTGTGACTCTAAGTTGCCAATTTCGATTTAATTTTTAATTATTATTATTTGAGACAAATTGTAATTTGATTTTATTAAAATCATATTTTTCAATCAATTTCGATTCAGATTTATAGAAATTTTTTTAACTTAAAGATATATAGAATAAAAAGATTATAGAAAATAAAAAAATATACTTATGTACTTGTTAAAAATAACAGAAAGTAAGAATTAATCATTATTTTTGACATTTTAGAAAAGTATATTTATATTGATTATACACATACAAAAACCATCCGATGCTTTTGGGATTTTCTGTATAAATTAAACATATATAATCAATTCGATCGTATACAAATTATCTAAATAATTATGCTTTACAAGTTAATTAAACATTTATATATGAAGGATTTTCTCATATTTTTATTATTATCACTATTACATAACGTAGAACATATATATATATATATCACATAATACACATCACTGAACTATACCGTTAATGTGCGCTGACCTCAAGCACACAAGAAATGAGACATTTAAAATTTAACGGGTCGTAAGCAACTGACCGCAATATTGCAAATATAAATTATAATATTAAATAGAGATTTTTCATCATTTTAATTGCAATTTCCTTGTTATTTCTGAGATTTATATTCGCGAAAACATGAAGGGAGGCAATTCGCGGAAGTATTCGCGAATATCGACGCGATTTTTCGCGGAGAGGACGCAGGTTAACGGCTTTGCAGACGGTCGACCTCCTCTCCTTTTTTCTCATAATCGTAAGAATTATTGCTCCGACAGTGACTTCTGTTTACGGATGCGTGGGCGTACAACGTGTAATCCGTGGTTACGAGCGTGTGCGCGCGTGTGTACATCAGAATTGCCGGACAACACGAAGCAACGGTACTTGCAGTTGACCGCGAGCGGCCGACCGTGTGTAAGAGGTAAATAGTGCTGGCCCATGTACGTCGTTCAATATTTGCATGACAATTTGGAAACGTTCATCTTACACCTACGTATTTATGATAGAAAACGAGTCGTGATTCTAACGGTATTCATCGCATCATCGTGCGTATCTTCTCAATCTATCTCGAAATTATTCCTTGGCAAAGTACAATTTCAATTTCGCTATAGACTCGCACATAAATTCATCGATGAGAGAATACTTCCATATGCTTATAATAATAGTTTTCGATATTAAAAGATTATATAAAATAAAAAAATATACTTATTTATTAAAAATAATAGAAAGTAAGAATTAATCATTATTTTTGACATTTTAGAAAAGTATATTTATGTTGATTACACACATACAAAAACCACCCGATAGTTTCGGGGTTTTCTGTATAAATTAAACACATATAAATTATTTATTTTTTTAATTATTGCTTTTCAACAGCAATTTATTATTAGATGTACTAAGTGTGTTAAGAAATTCTTATTAGATTACATCGACAGATATATTAAAGAACGTGTTTTAAATTATTTCTGTTTTAATTATTTCTATTGTTTGGAAAATATCAGCCTGCTCGATTTTACCAAAACTTTTCACCTGCATTTAATGCGTTAAACGTAAATTAAAATATTGAATTAAAATATTATACGATTTTACAAGCAAAAGAGGAATGGTTTACGTGTTTATGGCCAATTAAAAACAAGCCGATACAACACACGAAGTATATGTAATGTAATCAATGCAATTATATTGCATATAACCAATTTGTCGTTTTCTCTCTTCCTCCTAATTCATAAAATATGAAAAAAATGAATGCAAAGTATGAATATTATCTGAGATTTAATTGTGAATAATTAGTGTACGTTTATTAAAAAATATAATATAATATCTTTTACAATGTGATTGATATCTCTGCACTATTCATTACAATATATAATCATTTGTAATTAGTAATAATGTTAATAGATAACATACGGAACTGTAATTATGTATAAAGATTATCTATGTACGTACGTGAAGCTACCTGAGCGATTTATTTGTGAAAGTATTGCCGCGTTCGTTTTATACTGCATTCATATTATATTCTACCATATTCATGACTTCCTGTACTACAAATGGCAATTCGCATAATATCACCATCAATTTCGTATATCTCATTCTATACATTCTAAGAAATTATAGCATGTTAGTGACTTAGTATGTAATATGGAAGTTCGTAGCTGACATATGCATCCGATCGTCGCAATTGTGATGGTGCAATGCTTCTCAGAAAGGTTTGCGAATGATATCTCACAAGGAGAATTAATATCACTAATTATTGAGTCACTCATTCTTTCTATAAATATATTATATTAAATTATATATATATTATATTAAATATTCTAATAAATATATTATATTTAATTATATATATTATATTAAATATTCTAATAAATATATTATATATTCTAGTACTATATTATTATTTATAACATATATTGTTATTTTTTAACAGATTATTAATACAATACATCAAAATATGATGTAAGTAATATAATGTAACGTAATAAATTCTTAAACTATTTTATTTAAAAATCTAAAATTTTAATTTCAGATCATATAACGTTAATTGTTTGTATCAAATTATGGCGTACCAAATCTTGAGGATAACATTTTCCTAAAACTCAGATTACACAAAAAGCTCTGAATAATTAGAAAGGGAAAACTGTACGAGCGACTTTAGCTTCTGCCGGTTGGAAAAAAAAAGGATTTCAACGGGAGTAATTAAGCGATTCAGGTGGGCAGAGAACTGGACTCCGCGAGCGTGCATGGAGTTCTAATTACATGCGTTAGCAACCGACTACGATCGCATAAATGAGCCTCGACGGTTTTATCGGCATTGCACGATGACAGACCTGGTTTTATAGTTTTCCCCTTGCGCCCCCCTTTTCCATCACTCTCTCTCTCTCCCTCTCTCTCTCTTTCTCTCTCTGTCTGTCTCTCTCTATATATCTTGGGGCCGAATATGAAGCGCGATATGGCACGTCGTGAAACGCTTAGAAAGTTTAAGCCAAGCACTTTTCCTGCCGTGAACTGAAAGGCTGAGAACGTTATGCTCGTCCAGGAATGCAAGATGCTCGCAAGACTCGCTTCGCCATTGTAATCAGTCGATATTACGATTCACGAGACTCGATATTCCGACTACTTATTTTCGCGAGTGTCGATGAGAAAGTATACATCCATCCGGGTACACTAATAAACTTTACGGGTCGCTAGGTCTCGCAAGCAACCGGGACTCTTCGAGTTGGACAGAGAAGTCGAATCGTTAAAAAGTATATTTGTTTGGGACGGATAAAGTTGATCGAGCTTCGTGAAGAATGGAAGAGATTTTGAATCGAATAATTTAAGATGGGTGAAGTGTTGAACTTGCTACTCTTTGTGAAGAGACAAGAAATTTTGAATCGAATCTCTTTGATATTATTTCCTGCTTCTTCTCTTTGTAGAAACGCTTCTCGGTGAAAATTTGAATAAAAAGCGATGTCGTCGAAGATCGGTGAAAATTTGAATGAAGAGCGACGTTATATCTTCGGAATTAGTTTGCCTGGCGTAAAGGTTCAATTACAGAAATGATGCTGAATGTAGAGCGTTATGCAGACTAATGTGGTGTAATAAATCACTTAATTGAAATCACAATACCACTGTGGTTAATTTATGGCTCGAGCGAACTAAGTGCGTTCCCTCTAATAGCTGACTTTCTTAAGTTACATTGCTTTACCAACGAAATTTGTTTGACACTGGCAATTATTTCTGTCGACCTGATTTCCAAGTTTGTTTTGTAAGTGTAGAGTAACTATCAATTTCACTCTGATAATCTCCGTGCAAAGTGAGCGCTTTATATCAACATTAACGTTTCACTTACAATTTTATTCTCCTTTTTTCACTATTAGATAAATGCGCGAGTTAATCGTGCATAATCGTGATCCATGCATCGACGCACAACACCTGTAGCAAATATATAAAACTGCTCACATCGCGTCGCCGTAATTAGGGCGTAGCGAAAGTGGCATCTGTCAAGAAAAAAAAATTAAACGCGCTACTTTTCACTTATATATTATTTCTTATCGTAATCTTTTGCTTGTGAAACGATTTTATCTTGAAAAATGATACAAAGTGAGAACCATATTTTTAGCTTGCTTAATTAATACGATCGCTTCTGGAGAAATTATGTTCTTGACTTTCGTAAGATTACATTATCGTTTGATCTTGAACAGAAATTCATAAATTAAATGTAAAATGATGGATAAATATAATACTACAGGCAATCGATATCCTACACTTATGCAATTGCATTTTATCGAATGTAAGGACTCTCTGGAAATATAATCTAATTGTTTCAATGATGAATTGAGATAACTTTAATGAAAAGTGTTCTCGAAAAGTCTTTGATTCACGTATCGAGTGTCTGTAAGCATCGCTCATTTCCACGATCTCTCGAGACGGGCAGAAAAACCGATCTCTCATCACAAATTTAGAAACTCGTTATTATCGGTCATCGTCATTTTCGCTTGTCGAGTGTCCGGGAAAGATTATAGAACCCGCAACAATAACGAAGAATCATCAACGAGGACAGCAATGATGATGACGGCGCGTCGCGAACAGTGAAGATGATCAGGGAGAGCAGTTTAATTGCGATAAAGCTCGTAATTGCGACGCGAAGTGAAAATTAAATCACTAGTTAAGTAGAGCACGTTGAGTGAGCCGAACGTCTGCGAACGTTTGGGAAAAAAAAAGATTGCAACCCTGGCATACGTTGCATCGTAGTCCTCTCAACTTAATTAAGTTGTAATTATTACGCTCCGCGAAAATGGCGTCCAGCGTCGATTTTCGAATTCATTATATCTAGAGATAAACCCGCGGTTTCTCTCGGCATCGGACGATCTCACATTCCTACGAACGACATGACGCAGAAATATTGTTCACGACGTGGATAATCGATCCCGGAAACGGTCTCCTTCGCGATGACACGGTCCGCTAGTAGCGATAATCGAAGGCTCCAAAGCGGAAACGACGAGCCTCACCCCGGTCGAGGAATCGAGACAAAGGAGTCGCTCGTGCAAACAAATGCAGCCCTGACATTATGTTCGTGAGTTTCCTTGGATCTCGGAAACCGCACAAGATACATTTCACAAACGATACTGTATATACGACGGATTTCCAAATGTAGCGAGATGAAGTTTCGTCGAACTCGACGCTATACTCGAGACTATTCAAACGCAATTTCGAAGATAAATCCCAAATATCAGATATCGATTAACGCGATGACTTTAGGACAAACTTTGAAAGAAATTCCTACATTTGACGAGATTTTAATTTCCTCTTAATGGTTATCGAGACTTATTTAAATGTTTCACGATAAGTCATATCTAACGATGGATTTCTTAATAACGAAGTAGTATCGTTCATTTCAAAACTGTTAAAAACTAATTTGGAAGATAAATTTTGATATAACGATCAGCGTGTTAACTCTAAGATAAATCTACTCTAAGATAAATCTCGGCTTAAATAAATCTTCGCTTTTAATTGAATTTTAATATTATTTTTTCTGGATGGTCGATCAAATATGTCAATTATCTAAATTGCTCTTGGAATGTCAACAAAAGAAAAATCTTTCTACGTCATTGACATATACGCGACAAAATTAGAATATTAATTCATAATTCATTTAATTGCTATTTTCTACGACAATGAGGTCTCTCTGACATCATACTCAAACAAGCTAGAGTCTAAACTTTATTTTTAATACGAATAAGATTTAAATAATCTGAATGCATTAAAATAATGAATAAATTGCTCTTTTGAATTTATTAATATTCTTATCATTAAATCGATAGAATGATAGATTGATATAGTGCATAAAATAAACCATGATATCATTGATATTTTTTTAGAATGTTGACATTAGTAATATTATTGATATCTTGATGTTATTAGAATAAGAATATTAACACAATTCTTTAAGATTCATGAAATAAGACAATACATTAAAAATACATTAAATTTGTTTCAAATTATCTATAAAATTTAAATTATCTATAAATCATGATAAAAATTTCAGCGAAATTTACGATAAAATTCCATTTATTATTTTATGCATTGTCTAATATAGAAAATATTAAAGAAGAGTAAAATACATATAAAATATATTAGGATATACGGCGCATGAAATTACAAATAGAATCATTGAAAGCACATTTTTTCAGTAGCATATTATATGAGCAACACATAAACACGAATGGTCAATATAATTTGACATGTTTATCAATATGTATTTTCAATAATGCAACATAACATTTACGTTAAACGCACACAATACAAATAACAAGTTTGAGCCATAAATTTCAGTTAAAGCACCGATGTCTCGAATATTTCAACTGACGGTTGAAATATTGAACAGCCGGACGGTTCTATTCAACGTTAAGGATGGATGCCTGGCAGAAGTGACCGTCGATTTCGCAGGTAGACGGATAGGTAGAATTGTGCGCATAACTCACCAGAATTTTATGGATGGTCCGTCGGGATTTCCGGATGGGTTGCCAATACCTCGGCGACGACGGTCGCGTCCGCTTTTGGGGCGAAATTCCGTATTACTGAAAGCGGCGCGTAGCTGCGAAACGTCGACTTTACGACCAGTCGAAAGTACCGGCGAGCGGGCAAGCCGCGCCGCGGTTTCTACAACACGACTGGCTTTCGAGAATTCCCGCTTGGAATGCCCATGAGAAGGAACGGTATATACGCGATACTCGGGCCGTGCCTACCTCGACGGAATGGAAGAGGCACGGCGAAGGAGGCATCTTCTCGTACCTCCGCCGCGCCTACGGTCACGTGCGTGCCTCTCACATGCATCGCATCGTAATAATTGAGATGCATCGATTGCCATGAAGAAAAAGATGATATTACAAATTGGACCATCATAGGATTTTATAGAGACGCGCAGTCTATTTTAAAAAAGAAATCGATAAAATGTAACATAGGAGCAGTTTTAAAATTTAATTTTATATAATTTTATCGTAAGCTATAACAGATCTTTGATCAAGCTGATGATATATTTATATTTATATTTATTTTTATTTTTAATTATATCTTAGAATTTAATAACCGAATAATTATTTGAATATATATGTTTTTATAGAGCTTATTCCCTTTTCCGCTTTCAATCTATCTAACTGAATTAAAAGATAACAGTTAATATTTATTTTAATTTTACCCAAAAATATCTTATTCTTTTTCTCTCTCTCCCTCCATTTTTCTCTCTCTTTCTCTCTCTCTAAACAAATCAATAAAATGGTATGTTATTATTTGAAAAATATTATTTGTTTGTAGATTAAGGAATAAGCCATTTCATAAAAATGAAATTAGTCAATAATTTATCGTATTTACGTTTTAGATAAGATATTTGAATTAAAAATAATTTAATTTTATATAAACTTTCTTGTTTTTATATTTAATTTTATCAAATTATTAAACAAGAAGATGTTATTACGTAGTGACGAACGTTTTAATAAATTGAATTGATTATACAGAGTCGAAGCTAATATTTTTTCAGATATAAAAGCTGAATGTAAAACAATATTTAAAATAAAACAATATTTGTTAAGATGTTATTTCAAAATTATTACGTACCATTTAGAAAATTAATGAAAGCAGCACGCTATAATATTATTCAAGTTTCACAAGCAAAATTATTAATTCAAGATATATATTTTTCATTAAATTGTAAGTATGTAATAAAAATTGTTGTACATTAATTGTGTGCGTTATATAAGATGATAAAATTTCAGTCTTATTTAATATATCATTTACAATTTATTTCTTTGAGTAAATTTGTATTATTTGCGTAGAATGATTTATAGAAATATGATAAAGTATTTAGGTGTTTTTCTTAGGAACAGATTATATAATTAAAATTATTTATGTAATATAACGTATCTAGTATTGTATAATTTTTTTATTAACAATATTTTTAAAAGAAGATATATATTTGTTAAAAGAATATTTATTTTATATTTATTTTATATTTTATAAAATGTAAATATTAAATAATAAAAATTAAAAATGTGCAATACACATAAAATAAGGAAAATTATTCACACAAAATTATTCAATTGCATTCTGGCATTCGTGATTTTCTAACTGCGCATTGGAAAGTTATGTAAAGTAAGCGGCAGTACTTGAAAGAGTGAAGTCACACGTCTGAAATATTTTTTTCGATACGACGTATTTTTAGATGAGTCCGCGTTGATCGTTAATCATCACGTATTTATTATTTGCTCTTTTTGATAACATAACGGTGAAGAAATTTATATCGGTCATTACTTGTTCAACAGTTGCATTTAGATTTGCATATAACTTATATTTTAATAATTATTGTTATTAATTGCTAATATTCATCTACACTAGAAATTGTAAATTTTAACTTTTTATTCAATTTTGCTTTCTCCCTCTTTCTCTTTTCCTCTCTCGGTCAATGCATGTTAAGAAATTTTAATCTGGATATCGTGCATTTATTAATGTAAATTTCACGATTAATTGTAAGCGGATATGGAAGGAAAGATATGTTTAACTTCAAAATATGTAATGTTTTCTTGGCTTATTTGTATAAAATTTGCAAATAGTTAAAATATGTACTATATTTTTTATAGAAAAAGAAACATATTATATCATATTTATAAATGCAAAGAATGCACAAATTATTTACATTGATCGATACCTACAAATCGATAGAATTTATTACGTCAGAGATATAATCTTTGTCACCATGAGAATAATAATACAGCATGCGATGTAATCTATTTATAGCATGTCTCACTATGAGAAATAATCATTTCGTAGACTATGTGTAACACAGTTTCATAAATCGTGAGAAGCATCCACGCAACTGCTCCGTAAACAATTGCAGAGATTCTTCTCGTAAAGAATAAGCAGTCATTAAGTATGTTGACGTGTAATCCATGACATAATACGTAATTCGCGAATGTTATCGTCTTAAATATTATTGTATATTATTACATAAATATTAATATGTTAATAATATATATTTATTTAATTCTGTAATGTTTCTTTCTTAGAAAAGCACAGATAATATAATATTATCATTTTAAATTATAAATTATCAAATTAAATTACAAATTATAAACAGTGGATTAAATTTACAGAAAGCACAATTTCTACACCGTCAAAGAATTTCTCACCGACTAATATTTACTTTGGCATATACTTTTTTCATTTCCCATGAGGGAAATTTTTTCATCGCAGCTTTTAGTTGTATGCGGAAAGGTAACTGACCATTTCACGGATAACAACGGCCACAGCTAATCTTTGTAATTCTCTCCGCTGAAAAATTTCAAAAATGGTTTCACATTGGCCGTTAATGGAAATATTAGTGGGATTTGAAACGGCGTAAATCGTTGCTAAAACGTAATAACGGGTATCAGCGGCAAGAGAAATTCGCATAATCTCTTGATCGCTCTCGTGAGGGCCGCTCAATCTCGTGAGAGCTCTCCCTGGAATGAGGATTGTTTTTACGATTATGCACACCGCGCCTCTGTACATAATCATAAACCGCTCGCAGTGTTCCGAATGAAAGCCGATGCGAGAAGCACGCTTTAGCTATGACGATCCACTAATTAGAGAGATAAATTTTCGAGTAATAACATCGAAATAAAATCATGTATGTTAGCGAGTGCATCGTAATTCCGATATTTACGGTATTACTCGCTCTCGGCGGCTTCTGGATACAAATTATTCATGTAATTTGATCTCCCGCTCATCACACATTTCATATAAAACTCCGATATTGCTATAATCATTGCTATAATCATTTATGGATATGTAATATTAATATTTAAAAATTTTCTCCATTTAATATTATTTTTTCATATTTTTATATCGGCTTTTTAATGAAACAATATTACTTTGATTATTAGCGTGTAAAATTTTGATTGAAATTTAAATTAATATTTCATTTGATTGTTTGTGTAACTTTTAATTAATTAATATTAATATTATAATTAATATTATGATTATACCTAAACTCTCTTTAAAGTAATTTATTATATTTTAAATTATTTATTATAATTAATAAAAGCATACGCGTATATTAATAAAAACTTGATATAAAGAGCCGAAAATCGAGATTTCTTTTTTAGTACATTACGATAAATTATATGACCAACTTGATTATTTTACGTCACGATTTACTATGTATGGAAGCGCGATTTTAATTGTGACATTTTTTATGCTCAGGGCAAATGCGGTTATAAAGCGGCTATGAAGGATGGTGGCGTTGAAAACAGCAAAATGACGTTATTCTACGACTACAAGGCATTAATGACTGTGAATTGCGAAACGTGTTTCTCATTCCATTCAGGTAATCTATGTTTGTTACCTCTCGCGAAGCTCTCGACAAAATTGTGGTCTGCAATGACCTACATACTACTCGATCGATTCATTTTCTTTCAACCATGCTTGATTTACAGATTATAGATTCTTCATAAATCATAAAATGTGTTGAATAATATGTGAAACATGTATGATGATGAAATAAAGATGAGAGATAAAGCGAGGTATTATTTATGCGAGCTTGTATTGCATCAACATACATACATATATATAAGGATATATATAATAATTATCAAAACTGTTTTTTTTTTACGTTTCATTTTTTTACAACATTACAATGAGCAATGTGCAATCTTATTAAATTTAGTCACGCTCACCCTCCTTTAATAGTATACTATTGTCTGCCAATGCTATACGGTGGCATAAAATACTTGTCCCCTACGAGTTCTGCATGTTAATCGAAGAAACGTGTTAGCATGCGGAATATCGACATGCGTAAAGAGAAGTCTAGTTAATTTTTGGATAAGCAATACGTGAAGGAATTTAATCGAATAAATTTAATATTAACCTTTCTTTAGCCACTGTTAAAATATTTACATTAATAATTTATAATATATAGAAGATTTTGCATATGTATTACAGATTTATTGAAGATTCAGTTATATATTTAAAATGATAAACTTTTTTTGTATTTTAATTTCAAAGTAAAATAGACACAACATATTAAACAAATATATAATATCCATAAAATTTTACATGTACTGTTTTCTCGGAAACTATTAAAGATAACAAAATAATATGTTCTCTTTGAGTTTAGTTGGTATTCTTTTAGAGAATAAATAGGATATTTTTTTTTTTAAGACAGGAAGACAACTTCCATTTTTTTTAGATAAAATTGTGTGTTTTTACAAATCATTTTCTTTGTCATTCTGGGCAATTTTGCATAAAAGAATTATGATAAAGTAATCGAAAAATGAATATTGTATGTGGAAGAGATATTTATATTATCCAGAAATTTCAAGGAAATGGTAGATTTTTAAAGAGTCTTTTAATTTATTATGCGGATTAATAATTTATTCAATATCACAAGTCTTCAAATTACAAACAATTGAGAAATAAAGTGCTGCTGTCTTGTATATGTCATTAAATGCTGTTCTCTTCAAAAAAATCACGCTCTTCGCAAAATATTCTATTTAAATTTCGCGCGTACTAAATCACGTGTTATGTTTCAGTCACGTGGCCCATCGTAGCTATACGTGGCAACATCGCACTCGGCGTTGCACATTCATGGCAAGGTCGTCTCGCGCGCTATGTGTTACTCTCATTCATTTCCTGTGGATATCTCAACGAGGAAGCATGAATTAGTAACAAGTAAGCATCTTTTTTTCTTTATGAATCGGATTTACAAATCTCAATGAACTTTTATGAGAGCATGAATATATCGACGAACGGCGCGATAAATTTTTCCTTTTGTTTTAGTCGCTCCGATAGTATATATTCGGGAGAAAAATGAGCGAGTTAATTGAAAATGGTACATCGAGCGTGGAACACGTGGCCAAGCGTCTCACATCGGAAGAAATCGATAGGATGAAAGCACAAGATTCCCGTTTGGTATCCGAATTTCGCGCGAATCAACTCGAGAGGGATGCGAAGAAGCATTGGGATTTATTTTACAAGCGTAACGATACTAGATTCTTCAAAGATAGACACTGGACGACGCGAGAGTTTGACGAGTTGCTGGGTTTGGCTAGCAAAGAGAATCAAAATGTCTTCCTCGAAGTGGGATGTGGAGTCGGGAATTTCGTTTATCCGTTAGTAGAAGATGGATTGAAATTTCGAAAAATATTCGCATGTGATTTATCTACAAGAGCAATCGAATTATTTAAGGTACATTGAATAAGCCATTGTTGAAAATTAGTGCTAATGTTATTCCATTAAATTAATGTGCGTTAATATCTCATTATAGAGTCACGCATTATATGATCCAGCTATAATGAAAGCTTTTCAAACAGATGTTACATTAGAGAACTGTTTTTCTGAAATTAATTGTCCAGTTAATATTACAACTCTCATCTTTGTATTATCAGCTATTCATCCTGATAAATTTCACAAGTACGATAAATACATCAATAACAAAATTATTGTAAAATTCTAATATTGTTAAACATGCAATTATTAATTGCTTGCATTTTTTGCTTTTATTAGAGTTGCACAAAATATATACAATGCTCTTGATACTGGAGGAATATTACTTTTCCGAGATTATGGGTTATACGATATGGCACAATTACGTTTTAAACCTGGACATAAAATCAGTGAGAATCTCTATATGCGGCAAGATGGAACAAGGTAAAATTTTCTATTCATAAAGTAAAATTAAATTTTTGAAATTTGATTTTGTTATATAATGTATAGATTTCTGTTTCACAAAATTAATGCATATTAATGATAGTAATGATATTAATGATAGATATGTCCTTTGGATTTCAGGAGTTATTATTTCTCTGTAGACAAAGTAGCAGATTTATTTGTATCTGTTGGTTTTCAAATACTAAGTTGTGATTATATACAGAGACGTACAGTGAATTTGAAGGAAAACATTGATGTTCCGAGAATTTTTGTGCAGGCAAAATTCAAGAAATCTTGAATATAAGAATAAATGGTAATTCTATTTTATTTAGCAATTTTAGCAGTTCTAGCTCTATAAACTTTTTAATGAGTATATTTTGAAATGTAAAATTTTATTATATTGTAAAGTATATTTATACTTGTTTATTGATATTTAAATGATGATTAATGAATTATCAGATTCAATGATCGAAATTCCTGCAGTACTGATTCTTCTATTAATAAAATTCTGTATTATTTTTTACCGAAATTTATTTTAACATAATTTTTTAATTTTTTTGCAGATAATACAATAATTCAATAACATTACATTTATGGCAAACTATATAAGAATGTTGAAATGGAGATGACATTTTATACATATTGATCAAAAGCTTATGGGACTCTAATAAAAATGCTATTAAATTTTTTATAATATTATTTGCCAAAAATCTGAATTGCCAACATGTATGAATTGTGATTTACAAAAGAAAATTGGTGTAACATAATCAACTTTTAGTGTAAATGTACGTACTTGAAAATTTCTAATTTATGTATTAATTCATTTTATATAATACACAATGATGACTAGCATAGTTCAACTGATACAACTCTGACGACAATTTAATGTTATAGTCTTTCGTCCCTATCTGACATTTCTAAAATGCATATATTATATTTTGAATCTATTGGTGCTTCAAATAATTTAAAGACAATATTGTTTTATGTTTTAGAGACCTCTCAAACATCAAATTAAGTCATGTCAAATACTGTAAATCTATGACATTTAATATAAAGGTACATATTTAAATTTTTATTATATATGTATTAATTTATTTTGTATGATACATAATGATGACTATCATAGTTCAACTGATACAACTCTGACGACAACTTAATATTATAGTCTTTCGTCCCTAACTGATATTTCTTTATTCATATATTATATTTTGGATTTATTAATTTTTTAAATAATTTAAAAGCAATATTTTATATTTTAGATATTTCGAATTGAAGCAAATTGAAGCCATATCAAATACTGTAAGTTTGTAAAATATGTTTTAGATAATATATATTTTATAATTTTTGTATTTAATATGTTTTAATGATGTATATATATTCATTATATTGACAAATCATGATATAATTATATATTTCGTCGCTACCACTGAGAAAAATAGCAATTAATATATTCTTAAAATAATGAAAAATGATTACAGAAAATAAATATCATTATATATATATTATAGGAAAAACTCTGTGATCGTAGATTCCATATAAACAATTCATATCAACAAAGTGATATGGTAAGTTTAATGTTTGTACTTTTTTAATTTTTTATATATATATAAACATTTCATGATGATTTAACCATCTTTCGCATGAATCGTGATTATTATATTAGCTCTATCTGACAGTTTTATTATAAATTAATATGTTTTCATAGACCTTACAGCATTATGAAACTATAAATTTTTTTATTGTTCATAGGTTTATGTTGGGATATAAATATAGAGATATAGAAATTATTTATATATATGTACGCTCTATTATACACATGGTGAGTGTAATGTTAATATTGCACAATATTAGCATTATTTATATAAAATATTAAATGATGATTCTCAACACCATCTTTCGTATGAATCCCCTGATTCTTATTAATTTTATCTGATGTTTAACTCGTTATCAATTCATATTTATATTTAACTATTTCTCATAACACAAATATAAATCGCAAATTACTATATTGTTGGCAGATATCAAGTTTCCTGCGTTCCTAACATTGCTAAAGCGTCGCGTAGAAATACCAACGGGACAATTGATGACGCGCGAACAGTAAAGGAAGAAAATCGAAGGGAAGCTGCAAGGCTGCAAGAAAATCAATTTTGTGCAATGCAAGTTGAATAAATAATTCGAAAGCATTTCTGCTTTCATTTTAACTATCTTTCATACATGGATGTTGCAGCTGTACTAAAATCCTTTTATTAATTAAAAAATATATTGAAATATTTTGTTATTTCAATCTTACGGATAAAATATAAAAATAATATTGTTATATATTATCTTCATCCGTTTTGATTCTTCAATCTTTACAGTGTCCCTATTTCCCTCATTATCATTTATAACACAATTATATGTGAATGTTTAAAAATTTCGAATTTTATTTATAAATTAAAATTAAAATCTTTGATGACTAAATTTAAACTCGTGAACTGTGTCGTTGCATACATTTTTTTAAATAACCACTTGTATTTAAATTGCATTCAAAAAATATAAAAAGCAGTCGTTTTTTATTAATGTAATAATCGTGATATCTACGGTAAAATAAATTGTTTTATATAAGATTTAAAATTTTTTTAGTAATATGTTAAAACCACGTATTTATTATTGAATCTTTATCACTAAAGAAATTATATATTTAATTTACGGTAGTCTTTCTTTTTGTGGAAATATTACAAAGCACATACGTGTTCTCCCTAGCAGTAGTATATAATTTTATTAATTCTGGCAGTACAGAGTTAGAGTAAATAAATTTCAATTTTATATTTATGAGTGTAGGTAAAATAAATATAATTTAAAAATAATAAAAATTAATTTATTGTAAAACTTGCATGGAAGTTACATATGCCTTAGTAGCTAACAAGCGATAAAAAACTGTTTAATTTATTACCATCAGTTATATTAATTTTTACTGTACATATTAAAATGCGCGATATCGCGCAGAAAATTTTATATTATTTTATTGTATTCATACACATAAATTTAAGTAAAAATTATTAATTAGATTTAAATGTATAGTATTATCGAATATTTATATTATTATGATATTATTTTTATAATATACAGAAAAGTTTGTGTAACACACGCACACCTACATTATATGTAATTTTTTGAAGTTCAATCTGCGTAAATTTTGTAAATTCACCATATTTATAAAAATAATTTGTTTTAAAATTAAAAATAAGGATTTTTCTAAAACTATTCAAATAATTTAAATAATATATTGAGACAATAATATTTTTAAAAAGAAATTCGTTTTTATTTTGAACTAGCAGCATGTTACATTTGCGTGTAAAATATTTTTTCCAAATTTATTTTTTTAAAAAAACAATTATTAAGAATTTTACGCACATATGCATGGATATGTTGCAGAAATGATCGCATCAATTAATGAGTTAAGAAAATACAGTTAAAATTCACATGTTTAATAGTACATAAATTAATGTAATTTTATATTTATTTTATATTTATGTTTATACACACACATATACATTTGATTCTCATTAATCTATTTAATCTCGTTTAATTTTGGTTCTCTATTGGCAATACACGAACCTTATTAAATGTAATTAATTGTATCTGACATATTTAAATTAATTACCATAGCATATTATACTATCATTTATTTATAAATATCATGACATTAATAATCCGTTAATAAAATGGATTCAGAAAGCGTGTGTTGAAATATTAAATCATATCGTAACCTATTAGTTTTTGAATTGGAGATGCGGACAACAATAATCTAAATCGAAATTGCAACAATAATTTTATACACACACATTCAAGTGCACAGATATCATTTTTTACGTAACATAATGACTGATGCATTGTGTCGCATTTTTTTCATATCTAATTTTTTGCTTATATAATTATGATATTATTTTTAAATTAAAAAAAGTATATCTAATAGATACAAGTAATGTTTCCAAACTATACAAAAACTGTCGAAGTAAAAGGGATCTATTTTGTGAAACTGAATTCATAATCTTTGAAATCGGGGAATGGATGTAACACTTCCGACTTCCTTTCCATGCCTTTCTATTTCCAGCATATAAACAGCAATTTGTAATTCACATAAAGGATTCGATCTTTCTAATCCTTCTAGAATTAAATATAGTCGAATGTAGTGTGAAAACAATTTTAACAAATCTTGAAATGGCATTCTTTATTTTTCTATTTTAACAAGAGAATTACATACATTACGCTCTTCTTTTATAAAATAATATTATAATTTAAACAATCTTTGCTTTTTTCAAACAGAAGAGAAATTTAGAATTTCTGTTTTATAAATGATATTTTACTTAATCTTATATTTATTATATATATATAAGAAATTTTAACAATAAGCATTTTTCACAATCGTATACAAATTGCGTTAATATTTTAACATAAAAGATTTAAGACCTGAAAATTTATGTTAAAATATTAATGCAATTTGTATACGATTGTGAAAAATGCTTCTTAAAATTTCTTACGAAATGACATAATTAAATGAAGAAGCATCTTATGAATGACAAGTCATGATAAATATGGATAGACTTATTTTATCGTGTCACAATTTATTGCCCATTTGAGCATATCATTTAGGATTTAATGCAAACATTAAGATTGCAAATGAATAATAAGACTAAAGACAGTTATCACACGCTAATGTTAAAATAAAATATTATGTGTTAAAAATTGATTTGAAAGTGTAATCATTGAAACACTTTTGGGAACGTTGTAACACTTATTACTTAAATTGATACCGTGTTCCAATTAATTTCACTTGAATAAATTGTCCGCAATTTTGCAGAATATTATGATTTTACTTTTGAAATTATTTTATTTAACATACATATACTATATAACTAATAAATTTACTTTATAATTACTAGTAAAAAATTTAGTTCAATTAATAGCATTGAATTAAAAAATTATATAGTATTTTTATTGATTTATTTATATCGATTATATATTTTTTACATAAAGCTGTACAATAAAATAAGTAAAATTAATTAAAGAGTCATACGCCAGATCTCAGTGCTATTATAATAATTCATGTATCAATAAAATAAATACAGATGATTCATATTTGTTTCCCCCATTTTTTTAATATTACATTTAAAAAACGCGCACAATTATTTACGTTAGAGATTCAGTGTTGTTTTAATTTATTTTATTTATTTTACTATTTTACTATTTTACTATTGTAAAAATAAGAGAGAGGGGGAGAGAGATCATTTATTAATTTTATTATATTTTTAAATTTTTTATACATAAAGCTGTATATTTTTAAAGGTTCTTTTATATAAAATACAAATTGAATTATAATCTAAAAAATATTAAAGATTAGTTATATATTCTATTTTACAAAATAATAATCTAAATTTTGCAAATCATATATAATGGGATTTTAGATATCCTTTTACGTCATATAAACATTTTGTTTTGTAAATCAGTGACAATAATAGACGTAAAGAACTATGCAAAAATATAAAAATAAAAGTGCTTTTAGAAAAATTTAGAGAGAAATATGTGAATTTTTTACGATCTAAACCGTGAACACAAGTTGATCTTTTTCCTGTTTATAGGAATTTAAAATGCGGCGCCGAAGGTGATGAGCGTGAGCCTAGTATTAATCGCTATTTTATGCAAACATGTCGTCTTACTAGCGTATAAATTACAATTTTAATAAAATTTAGTGCAATCGACGCCGAAAATAAATACTTTGTCTTTAAAATTGAGGTCATGGGACTGGCCACTCTAATTTATAAACGCAATTTTACGGCGCCATCATGAATCCGGATTTATATAAATATCGAGAATAGAACTTTATTTTCAAGTGAATAAATATCCTTGATCTTTTCTGTCAGATAGAAACATTTAATCCATTCAGAATTCAAAATTAATTGTGATATTACTTTCTTATGATTTATTCGAGATGAATCTGAAATATAGATATAAAACTTCTTATTGACTAATAGAAGTTTATGCAATAGAATTTATGACTGGATTCTGTAAATAATTGTAAATCCAGTACAAATAAATAATTATAAATAAATAGCTGTAAATCCAATACAATATAATGTATTCTTTAATTGTATTAAGAATTCTAATTCTAAGGGTTTAAATAATGTTAATGCAAATGCGAATATCTTTTTAAATATAAATAAATTTATATAAAAATTATAAGTCGTTAAGTATAAAATATAAGATAATATTATAATTTTTTAACATTGTAACTTTATTTAAAATTATGTTATTATAGAGTTTCTATTTTAGATTACTAATTAATTAGCATAAATGTTTGTAAATGAAAATCAAAGCAAAACGCATATGTTCGGTATTGCCGGTTTTAAACTGAGACAAATTCGTACGTTATGATTAATTAAATTTATGGATGTGAACTGAATATTTAATTGATTAGCTTTTACAAATGCAAATTCAAGCAAATTCAACAAAATGAAATTCGCAATTTACGATTCCGTAGTATATAAATGTAGCAAAGTAGACACAATGCAGCATAGACTGTATTAAGAGTTCAGGAGTTAATAATTTGTTGCGTTTAATAAACTCGCATTCTTTAGTAACACTAAAGAAGTTCTGTAAATTATTCCTGAAATGACTACGACAAAAAACACTTTAAATTCCAAATTTTTAGTATATTTTATTTCACCGAAGATAATTAAGAAGCCACGATAATAAGAGAGCGATTTAATAGCGCATTCCAGAAATATTTATCCATCTGAAAAGACGATTGAATGAGACAAAGTGAACCAGACATCATAAATTAATTTTATTTGACCGAGATTTGTTGTATATTCTATTTTAATTTCTTCTGCAAAATTATTTGTTTTCATGCCACTATAATCTAGATGATTCAGCCACAAAACTGGTATAATAACAGAATCATATTTGTAACACACTAATTTGGTTTCTTTCTGCTGGATACTATGCATATGGTAATTTTATTTTTTTTTGCTTTTCGTATTGATACGGTAATTATCAATACTCGAACAAAGTGATAATTACATACAGCTATTATTAATACAAGTAATTATACATATATATGATTTCTAATAATATTTTAACTATATAATTTTTAATATTTTGCTAGTTGTAATACATTTATAATAATAATTTACGAGAAGTTTTTCTATAAAATTCAATTTAAATTTCGAATTAATTGTTGATATAAATATGTGTTCAAGAAATCTTTAATATTTATTTATTGTATTACATGATTTTCTAAATAAAAGGCCAATCTCTCAGCTTTCTAAAATTTATTTTTTTCTATATATATATATATATATATATATATATATATATATATGTAGTACATATATATAATAAAACTATACGAATCATATTACGAAGTTATACTGATTTTAATCTAGAGATATAACAATTATTTAATATTTTCTAATTTTTAAATGTTTGTATATTTTCATGCTTATAAACATATTAGCATACAAAAGGTATAAATGTACTTTTGTAAAATAATCGCAAAATACAGGTTTTAGTCGATATACTTTTTACATGGTCGATATACTTTTTACGCTTTACAATTAGTTTATTTTTATTTCGTACCTTGACTGCAATTAATTTGCGCATTGAAGTTCACCGAGTACTTTACAGACAGATACGTAATACATGCAGTAATAATTATGCAGGCATTATAAAACACTTTCCTCCGTGTTTGGCAGATTGCCAAGGTCCCTTGCCTCACCCAAGCTCCATCCATCGAAGGTGCATGAGTACATCGCGGAATACGGGATGTCTTGGCGAATCTCTACGATGTCTATATGACGATGACGAAGACGACGATAATATACGCCCACAGATTACGTATGAGAAAAAAAGGCGTGTACAATATGCGTCGTATAACAACCCTCATGTAACGGCTCGCAGATACGCGCAACATGCAACACGCACACACGCGTGCGTCCTCGTGCATTGATCAATCGGGCTAGGACGCGTATAGATAGAACGCATGGATCGTCGGGTATATAAGCAATCCGCCGAAAAGCAGAGGCATCACTCAGTTACTGTTCATCAGCAGCTGATCTCTCATACGATTCAAAGGATCCAATCAACTATGAAGTGCTTTGTTGTAAGTATTCCGATAGATCTTCTCTGATATTTTGTACGCATTCGCTGATATAGCTAAGGCAAAGAGTTAAGCAAGTTAAGATTTTGATAAAATATTCGTGAATTTATGATTTCGTATATGTTGGTGTGATTTATATATCGTGCCCATGCATTCTGATAGGTTGCATTCTAATAGATTTTCACTGATAATTCACTAACTGATCGTCCTATGCCGTGTTAGTTTAATCATCGCGCGGATATCTGTAAATCTATCAATTTGATCAACTGCACATTCTGAGTTTCTTTAGATTAAGCCCTGGTATTTGTGTTTATATGATATTTTAATATTTTCTCATATTATTAATAGTAACTAATTATCGATGATTTACTTTCTTTTACAATTTTTTTCAAAATAGGTCCCTGCAACATCTATTTTGATATTTGCATCTTACATTAATTTTTACATATGTGATGTTGTATAAATGGTTCATATTTAAAGGTTAATGGTTCTTTTTAAATATTTTCAGATTTTTTAAATTGCGAATTGTATCTCTCCGTAATTTTATATTTTATATTTATGTAACTTGAATATATATATTTACATATTAAATATACTTACACATTTACTTTGTTCATAAAGGCATTTATAGTGATTGTCAATTAATCATAAGATCCTGTCTCTGTTTCATGCGTCCTACAAAAATTATATGATGTTTTTATATCATAGTATATTAGTTGGAAAATAGCTTTTTATATAAATCATCTGGCACACATTATAAAATATATATATGATATGAATTCGATAAAACCATTAGCTATGGATTGATTAAAATTTACTTTTTAGGCTGTTCTTCTTTTGGCTCTGTTTGCCATCGTTATGGCGGTGGAACAGGTACCTGAGGTAAAGAAGGTTGTATCCGCAGAGAAGGAAACGCAGGTCGACGATGCCACAAGAGACAAGAGAGGCCTCGTATTAGGCGCGTATGCACCACTCTCATATGCAGCACCATATACATACAGCAGCTACAGTTTGCCGTACGCGTACCCCCCGTACGCCTATTCCTACTACCGTTACCCTTACTACAATTCTCCCTATTACGTAGTTTAAGACGCGATGATCAAGACATAGGACAGATCATGGAAATCTTGGAAAATTTTGCTCCAATTATGTACATTCGCTCAATCTTTAATTGTCCCTCAAATTCTCGGTAACCATGAACATGTGAGTTTAAGTGGCTACCAGCAATCTTATCATTGTATTCATTCTAATAATAAAATAATATTAAGTATGTAAGAAATGTGTGAATTTTTTTTCAATGAACTGTACGAAAAAATTCTGTCCCTTCTATAATTTTCCTTCCTGGAAATTTTGAAAGCCTAAAATTATATTTGGCAATTATGTTAATTATTATATTGTTTATAACAGAATAAATGACTAATTTATTAAGACTATATATCATTCAAAATGATATATATTTTTGAGATATTTGATAATTATAAACTATTGCATTGCAAATTATTATAACTTGCAAAAATAATTTATTATAATATTAATCTTAATATTAATCTTCGCAAAATATTAGTTTATTTGGAATACTGTCCTTAAGCTATCAAAAGTATTATTAAAAGTATTACAAATTTTAATGATTTTAATGACAAAAATATATTAATTCGAGCTAAATGTAACCGCAGATCGTGCATATATCCGATATACAAACATCATTTTCACAGTCAGATTCGGCGAGTTTATCGCACATACGTTTGCTCTTTCACGTTTAATATGGATGTATAATGTATTATCTCGGATTGCAGTGCAGATTTTCAGACATTCATGCAGAAAGACGTTGAGCGAAAGCGTTGACATTATTAAGTTGCGAAAATGAATTGACGCTCGTAAACGCGTGTGCACGTAAATAGGGTTGCATTAGTATCGTCGTGCTTCACCACCAGCCGTGGACATTGACATCAGTTTCACTAATGCGACATACCTATGAATTCCATATCTGGCACAAGAGCAGTAGGAAATCACAAACGCACAAGTAATACATCTCTTTGAGTAAATCTGCGTAATATAGAGAAAACAAAACAGTCAGTTTTAACAAATGTCAAACAATGCATGCTTTCCATTATCATAATATAGATTCCGGAATATTTGTATAATTTGAATTTATGATAACAAGAAATTATTGTTTTAATATTTCTAGAATAAGTCTCCTAAAATATAAAATATGAATTTTCTTATATTCTTCTTCAAAGCACTATATAATATAATTCTTTTCATGTAATTATATTAATTCTTTGAATATATCTCAAAGCAAAACATAACGGAATTTTGTATTAAATTATATTAATTGCTTTTGTAAATTAGTATTAAATTAATTATAATTATTTTTGAAATAAAAAGATATAAATATTTTCTAATTTTTGAAATAAAGAGATATATATTTTCTAATTATTTTTTGTTTATTATGTAACATTTAAAATATAATCCAAGAAATATTTGAAATAATTAAAGGGAGAGAGATTTAAAAAAATATTTTTATATTTTATATATGTACTTATTACTTATTACTTTTCAAAAAAAATTCTTAATTATTACTCTATTTAAACATATATTATTAATTAGTATGATAAAAATAATAATAATTTATTTTTAATAATTTGCTGTGTTCAATATTATCTTTAACAAATTTGAAAACCTTGTATTTAAAGATCATCCATAAACCAAAATATAAAGTTTTGATCGATGTCGAAAAATCGTCCAAAACGTGCGAAATATTATTCTTTTATAGCGTCGTTACAACATTATTTCATGCATTTTAATGTATAATTAAGTCGCGTCCTCACTTCCACATGTGTCTATTTACCAATTCCGCCATCGAAGAAGGACACGTGAGCGATGAGCGAATGACATGCCCGATGTTATCCAATTTTCGATTTCTGTTTTACGCGATACTAAATCACATAACACTGCAGGTATCCCGAATACATATGTTAAAAAGGCAATGTTTCGGGTGTTCGGATGCAAATTTTGATTTACGCGTAATCGCACGTTACACAATACGAATATATCCCTATAAATGAGCGCTTATTCCGTATTCTCCGAGACCGGAGACTCACCTTTGCGACTTTCACTGGAAGACCCGGAGAAGAGCCGGACAAGCGTGACAAGAATCCTATAAACGAGTTCGCTGTGTTTTCACGCAATAATGTGATCTCGTCGGAAGTTCACGATATTCTTTTCCTTCACCGTCTCACATTTCTCTATTGAGAATAATTTAAGGACAATTAGAAGATAGGGAAATGATTATAATATGCAAGTTTCGAGCTCTTTTCTATTTACTCCTGTGTTATATTTCGCTGCGACAGCGAAGGAAAGATTTTGCAAACTTCATCTTGATAAAAGAGAGAAAAGAAGAAACACGATCCTTCCAGTGCAAAGTTGAATTTATAGCAATAATTAAAATATTATTAAAAATAAGTCTTACGATTTTAAATATCCCTTCGTTTTTGATAGACTATTTTGATTTTTACATACTTTTATTCACGCTTCATTATATTTTTCTTTACAAGATGCGCAGAGATTCAATAAAGGTTTTTAAAAGAACAAAAATATTTTTTTTCCGGTGGTAATAAGTCATGCACAGTGTTATTAATTTATGTATCGAATGAATGTATTTTTAATTATATTTGAATGCTTTTTATAAGATATATTATGCATTCTTTTATTTCAAATAAATGGCAAATATAACATGTATGTTACAAAAGATTGTTGCAATATGTATATTATCTAATTCTCATTTTTTCTAAATAATTAATAAGTTTATAAGTATAGCTCTGCAATTATGTAGTATTTTTGTATTTTTACAATTTTTTCAGTTTTTAGAGAAATTTCAATGTTATATAGCATTTTATTTAATATTAGTAATACAAAATAGATTTTGCTTGGCAATTTCAGTCGCATTTTGTAGCGACACATATTATCAAGAATAATAGATCTTTGTAAGCGATAGCAAAGTTTCGATCATGGGATCGCTCCGATTATATGATGTACTTTGCATCGATATGTATAACATCACAAATCCGTAACAGTATTGCTTAAGCTCGATCGATGAAAGCCAGTAAGAAAGTCTATTATAATTCGTGGATGGTCGCGACCCGATTGTATTTATACATGTGCAGGTATGGTCGCAGTTTTAGTCAGTACGGACTTGTCCATCCTCGAACAAATTAATTTTGTGCAGTAGAATTCAATGTCAAGATCTCATTCATGCAAAGTAACACAATCTTGAAAAAAATAATTGGATTGTCTTAGTGCAGTGTTAAGTGTGATAAGAATTATATGGGTTCGAAAATGCGGCCCGTTCTGGTGAGTATGTAACATTAAGGCTTAGATCAAATTATTATATCCATTCGTAAATTTCTCTGTAATTATGTAAAATTATATTATATTAGATTATATTATACATATTACATTGAAAATTATATTATATTGTATTAGAATTTAAAGTTTCTTTTAATATTTATATATAAAATCTTATTGTATTTCTTTATCATGTTTCTTTATCTAACTATGTATGAATCTTTTATATAAATTTGTGTCAGTTATACTTTATAATACATTATATACATTAATATACCTTAATATTTTATTAATATAAACAAAATAAAAAATTTTATATGTAAAATAAGATATGCATTTCTTCTAAATAATAAATTAGTGAATTTATTTTTCATATTTTATGGCTTAATTAAAATAATTTTATTCTATTTCACACCCATATTTTTATTTTTATTCACACAACGCATTTATTTTTATTTTATAAGAAATATATATTCTTAGGTCATTTATATTCTTGTATTGGTGCTTTCGCTGACTCAAGCTGAGCAGAAAGACAAAGTGCAAAAGCCAGAAGTTACGAAATTGGAAGTGGTGAACCTTGGCGAGATCGAAGTTACGCCTAATTCCGAGCAAACCGATGTCCAACGGAAGAGAAATTCTGGATACATCCACAATAAATCGAATCATATTTCTTCAAATGCTCGATTGCGCTTTCAAGGTCATCAATCTAGAGGTCGAATCGTATCTAAATTCCCCGGTCAATTAAGTAGACCGTTCACGAAATATGGACCACCGAGCCACTCGACTTCCGGTCCAATCACACAAGGATATCGTTCTCAACAGCATCGAGACAAATTACAACATCACGTCAGTCAACAACAGTCGAACAGTTTCCATGATGGATTGGCGGAGCAGGAAGTACCGAGTCCGATCAGAAACGTCGATTTCGCGGAAGTAAATCCGATCGCCAATCAAAATAACGAGCCGTTCGGCATGCACACGGCCAATTATTTACCACCGCAAAATCAAAAAGTTCCAGCTTATTCTTCAACGAATAATTTCGTTCCGCAGTCATTACAGAGTTCTCACGACACAAGTTTGCAGAATGAAAATTTGGTACAGACTCAGAATCATCAGATCTCCGACGCTGCGCTCTTTCTGTCTGAGAACGCGCAAGCGATTCAACAACTTTACGGTTCACCCGCGAACAATCAGGATTTCGCGCCTAATCAATCTCAAGATATCAACAATCAAATTCAGAATCTGAATCAATTTGGAGACTTTGAGAGTACCTTGCAGAGCTCTCAGGAATTTCGGGGCGCGTTGCCACCGTATGCATCGGGAACACTTAATCAAGAGACTCTGCAGCAGATTCAGTCTTTGGAGAAAGATCGGTTAATCGTGCAGCTGCAACAAGCTCTCGCTCAAGCCCAGACTACTCCGAGCACGGCAGGAAGATACGCTCAGAATCAAGCGAGTTTCATTCAGAATCAGGAACTTCTAGAATCTATAAGTCAACAAATGAAATCGCAGATTTCGACGCCGCAAACTGCAGTTTTTGGCTCTGAAAATACCGCTCTTAGTCAGTCGCCTTTTTTACCAGGAACTACGGTCAATCCTTTGAAGGGATTTTCTTTTAACTATGGGGTTTCGACTACCACGCCGATTACTCCTACGACAACGGTGACTGGAATACCGATCACTCGACCTCCGCAACCATCTAAAAGTGACGGTACTACTCAAGTATCACCGCAATCTGGATCAGCCGCGGCTGGATCTCCTGTAGGAATTCCAGTTTACGGCGGGTTCGTACCAACCATCATTACGGGTACAAACTTAGTTCCTAGTTACGGTACAAGCATCTTTACATCTATCAAACCTATCCAATCCTCCGAGACATCACCCACTCACTTTGGGATACCGATTCCTACGGAACCGTCTCAAAAGCCGGCAGAATTGGCGCCATCAATCCCATCAACGACAACACCTTCATCCACCTCTTCTGCTAATCAACCAGGAGCTGCTTTTACACCGGTAATCACGCCGGTAACTTTGCCAGTTCAACCAATACGACCTGTTGCTCCATTACATCCTCTCGCGACGCCGGTACATCCAGTCACTTCTTTGCTGCCTACAAATCCAATATATCCAGCGCAAGTCACCCCCGCTATAACATCTAGTATCCAACATACATACGGCACGCAAACCGCATTAATCAACCCTATTCTTTATAAACCTATCAAAACAATATATCCGGTATATTATTATCCCAATGTTGCATATCAACTGCAGAAGCCTACCTTGTCGAATTATCCATGGAATTACGCGCCCTCGTACACACCGGCGAAACCAACATAAATATGGAAGTAAGACGTCCTTATTCTTCGCGAACTGGATCGTAAGTCTATGGTAACGAGACTGACTGTTTACTCGCGCGGAAAAGAGAGAAGGAGAGATTAAAAAGAAGAAAGTACTGTAAGGAGAATTATTATCGTAGTCGCGTGATTCTGATATGCTAATAATGCTGTACCACATTGCCTATTAACTTTTCTTACATAAACGATTTCATTTTCTTCTTTTCAAGAGTTCAAATTGACTAAAAGAATTGTGCAAATCTACTTTAATAAGAAATTTTATTTATTTATTTTTATTAATAGAATAGTTTCCTTATTGCATTTTTATTACACAATTGTTAAGTATAAGTAAAACGCACAAAACGTATTATCTCTATTTTTTTAATTGTCTTATCATATGAACAATAATGTATATTTAATTCAAACTAATTATTTTTATTGCGCAACTGATTTATTTACATAAATTTTTTCTAATTATGATGTTTTAAATTAGTAGATTATAGTTATCTCAGAAAATTAATTATAATAGAAACTTTGAAATTTTTTGCAGACTCTCATACACATATACATGTATGAAAAATTATCTATTAGTTTATGAGGAATTTTATGTTCTATAGTGGCATTATAAGTATTATAATTTCTCCACAATCCACAAATAATCATGCATTGAAATGCAGTACGCATTATATTATATATACAAATTCGAAAACTGCATCATTTGTGAGTGTTATACTTTATGTTAACTTTAGAAAATAAAAGATTTACCTAGTTATTTTGCAGCGCTTGAAATTAGTATGTACGTTTTGTTATTGAAGAGTTACTATGATGATTGTTCAATATATAACTCGTGCCAAGTGTACTCTTGCATCTGTTATTGCGTACGTACATACATATATACATATTTTAAATGTTTTCAAGAAAAATGTCTATTTTGAAACGATAATGAATGCAGTTGTTTCATTGAAATTGAAATTTTGTTGAATAACAAACAGGTTATTTTTTAATTGTCGGTCACGTATGAAAGAAATTTCATCATTAGCCATACGGATATGTTTGAGAACATTATTTATAGAATAGAGATTCTTGTTGATTTTCTAGGCAGTGTATTTTTCCTATTTTCTTTTATTTTTAAACTTAGATTAATATATATGTTATACTTAATAAGAGAGAGTAAATCATCTATGAATGTTGATTTGATGAATATGTATGACGTGAAAAATTTGTTCTCTATTTTTGTCATAGATTTATCGCATATGTAAATATATATGTTATATTTATTTTGTTAAATAAATATTTTTCTACTTTGAAGAAGAAAACGGGATTTTCCTTTATTTTAAATTAGATATTTATAATTGTTTAATTTTAGTGCAAAACGCACAACTGGACAAATTTTAAATTTATCAACTTTAATGGGTACACTCTAGATACAGGTTATTGAAAATAATTTAATTAATATTCGAATATTTGAATTACTATTTTACATTATTTACTTTATTATACTTTAATTATTTACATTATTTACTCTAATTATATTTTAATTATTTTAATTATTTATTATTATTTTAATTATTTATACTTGCCCCAGTAAGAATAATGACTAATATAATGACTAATATAAATATTTTTAGTTTCTATTTTAAATAATATTTTTCCTCCATATGTTACGTGTAAGTAAAAAAATTGCATAGGGCCCTCCAGCTAAGCCTTAGATTTAAGTGTTCATAATGCATGTATAACGTTAACCGCACGCAACTGTGATGCTTATCCTATATAGTCGCGATAGAATGGAAAGTTGAGAAAATGGATTACCGCCACTTCCGGCCCAGAATGCTGATCTATACAAAGAGACTCTCACTCGTAGTCGTGACCATCATTCGTGGTCGCGCACGGACCATAGCCACGTCACTCGATTCTGACCTCGAAAGTCGTTCGATAATTCTAGCCACGGTTAAAGCAGCCAGATAATCCGAGCAATCTTAAACATGCATAATATATCGTTGTTTGCAGGTGTAGATCCTAGATGATTTCATAATCATTGAACTCGTTCTTACTAAAGGAAAGATACATCGAAAACAAATTGCTAATATTAGCGATTTATAGATCGAAATCTATCATAAGATCCATAATTAAGCATAATAAATTAAATTTATTTAAAAAGCTGTTAATATTGTTGACCTCTTGAAGTATATAGATTGCTTCTATTCCTTGTTAAATTCAATAGTTATATTGCCTTTGAGATTAAGATTTTTAAAATCGAAGTAATAAAATAAGTATAATGTTATTTTTCATTATAAATCCATTACGATAAATTGAATATTTTTATCAGAAACAAGTAATTAAACTTATATAGATTTTAAGAAAAATTTAAAAAATGATTGAATTTAATTTGCAAATAAAAACTTATAAAATATCTATTTATAAAACCTTATTACAAGTCATATTGTATCTTTATTTTTGCCTTAATGACATAAATACATTAAGATATATATTAAGTAATTTTAAGTGCAGTGGCAACCAAAAAGGTAAAATTTAAAGTAATGTTTTCTCTTTTAAATTGCTCTTATTTGTAGACTGCTCACGTTTTTAACAACGTTATGTAAATATTTAATAGAACAAGTTTCCAAGGAAAATAATGTGAGAAAGCATTACTATTTTGAAGAAACAAAGATTTATACAAAATCTCCGCAAAGTAATTTAAAAATCAGAGAGCATACATTAAGCCCATAGGGTCATGAAATAGGCCTTAAAAGCGCAACTTGTGTGACCCTGAGTCGAGCTTTCTCGTCGCAGTTGCTTCTCAAACCTGTTGTCAACTCACTTTCCGCAAGTGACCTATATTTTACCCGGTTTTCGTTTTATTCTACTGGTGCATTTTTATCATTTTATTTCAAACTTGTTCGGTCAGGGTTTCTCAAATGCGCTCTTTGAATCCTATCGAATCCTATATAATCTAGAAAATCCTGTATTGTATTGTATATTCTATTTCTCGTATTAGGATAAATTGCTCCAATTTGCTTAATATTTTTTAAATTTTTTTCGTTAAATATTTTTTAATAATATGAATAGTTAAATCTTAGTTGTAATTTAAAATAGATTAAGAGGTAAAGAAATAAGTTGTAATGAGAAAATTCATATATGTACAGAAAAGAGGAAATTGCAATGCGTAGAAAGTTCAAGATTGAAAAAACGAGAGAATTAACAAATTTGAAAAAGGAAGACAAATGACAGGAAAAGCCAAAGATGTAGCAATCAAGTGATGAGAAAGCAAGAGCAATTTTAAATCGATTTCTATTATTCAAAACCATGTGCGTGAAGCGCGATAATCAATCGTCGACATTGGCATTTCCAAGTAGTATTACTATTCTAATTAGATCTCTTGATAAATGACAAAATCAGATCTCACTGACATGCTTATCTTCTTTAATAATATACTATCATTATTTCCCTCTTAGCATCAAGATGCGAAGAATGATATCTGAGGATCTAGTATTCTTCGTTTCAATGCGTATTTTGTTCAATAATACATTTAGCTTTGATCAAGATAGCAACAAAGTGACAGATACATTATTCGCAACACATGAAAGCTGAGATAATATCTTATGTTTAAAAATATTCTATGTTATGTACTGCATAACTATGCATACTGAAGCAATATAGCTCTCAATAAAGCTATCTATGATAAGATCATCGGCGATGTTAATTAATATTCATAGTATATTTACAAATATATATGGTACTAAGTTTACAAGTGCGTAGAATATTATTTTAACGTTTTACAAATATGATTAAGTATTGATATCATTTAGTTAGCTGCAAATATAATGAATTGCTATAAATTTATATGTATAGATTTTTATTTTTATGCCATTTTTTGCATAGTTTTGATATAAATATATATTTTATATATTGATATATATTTCATATATCGATATCAAAATTATGCAAGCAATGGTATAAATATAAAAATTGTATAAATTTCAAATTTTATTGTCAAACAGTGGTAATTATGAAATGACATTTCTTTGCCTTATTTCCTTTATCTTTTATTTTTCCTTCACTCCTATATCTCTATCTTGAAAGCAAATCGCGACATCTTTCTTAAGACTAATTTGTCTTTTAAATTGGACAATAACAACAAACAACATGCTCTTTCTTCATCACACGAGTGAAAGTAAAGTGTCAATCAAACATTTTCAATTACTACAGTTTAGCATTGAAGGTTGGGAGGAGTCAAATAAATTATTATGAGGTGCTATGAATCGAAGAACGCGATTATCTTCTTATGGCTACATTTATTTCTACAGTTACATTTATTCTCAAAGAACAATTACTTTCTTATGGCTTTATTTCTAGATATGTTTATTATACAAAAGAACAAAAACGAGAAACACTGTGTAGCAGCTTTTTTGTTCATACCTAAGCGCATTTCACTTTCGAATGATCGACTTTCAAGAAGTTATGATTTTTTTCTTCACGATCTCTAAGAATACTTATAACGAGTATTCTTCTCTTATAATACATATCTCATTTTAATTCTGATTAACTCTTAACTGAGTTGAATAAAAAAGCTACAATTTACAAGAAATTGTTAAACACAAAGGTATAACATATATTTAGCGTTACAATATTTGTCTCTCTCTCATTCTCATATTTTACATTAAAAATAAAAATTTTAAATTAGTTGAAAATAAAAATTAAGCCGAAAATTATAATTAAATTAATTAAATTATAAGTAATAAAATTATAATTTTAGATCTAGGACATAGTGAGAGGCGCAATTTTTTTTCATATTCCTATAATTTATAATAAAAATTCGAAATTAATTAAATGTGAAACTTGTACTTCTAGATGTAAGATATAGTCAGAAATATAATTCTTTTTTTAGATATTATGGATATATATTTTTTAAATATTATTTATAGATTATAGATATAAAAATGTTAAAAATAAAACAATATAGAACACTAAAATTTTATGAAATATTTTACTTTGCTTCATTTGTGTGAAAAGGCACGTTTGAAACTTAATTAATTTTTGCGATTAATAATAAAATTAATAAATCCACTCGGTTCAATCTGATTTTTGTATGTAGAATAACAAAACATGTCAATTAAAGTTTAACAGAAAAACATTTATTAAAAAATAAATTTGATAAGCGTAGAACAAGCATAACTGCTTTTTTATACAACGAGTATTCGGTTAATAGTGCTTTTTTGTCAATATTAAATTTTTTACATGAGACGTGAATGTAAAAAACCACGCACGTTTCAGTAGATTTCAATGTATGGAAGAAACGTTTCTTATGACACGGTAAATATCTCGAAAGTACACATCCGGATATAGTATACCAGGTGTACTGAAATAATAAATTTTTAAAAATTCGTGATTATATAAGTAATTATTTTGCTTTCTTCTCGCATGTATAATTTGTAGCAAGATAATTTATAGAATTTATGCATACAACTATACGTTTCGAGCTCATGTGATAGGATTAAATTGGGATTGCGGTCTAATTCGTGATATACAATATTTCTCTGATGTACAATATTTTTTTTTTGTTAAAGCTTAATGCGTCTAAATCAAGAGTGAATATAAAATAGAAGAAGAATATAAAATGAATTAGGAATCTAGTTGCAAATCGAAAATATAATTGCGTTTTTCGCGATGCAAGATAGTGTTCACTCGTAAGTGATTAATTACACTGATTGTAACAAAATATACCGGTATAGTTTGATGATTTGATACCGATATGATAACCATTATGATAACCATACTGAAATTAAATTACTGATTTCGTGAAAACATAATAAATAAAAACTACTTAACATAGTCTATTGAAATTTTCTTGAGCTTTGAATATTGCCTTAATATGATCTATAACCGCTAGGAGAATATCCTTCTTATGTATGAAAAAGCAAAAAACCTAATTGAGAATATCCTGAACAACATGCGGAAGGTAATTGACCTTCCTTATACTTTCTCGAAACGCTTTGCGGACAAAGGCAACAAGGCAGGGATGAAATTTCTGTTACGAAGAGGAAGCGATAAATCTTTTTCCGATTGACTTCATGTTCGTGCAACTGGCATTGTTCGTCCTTTTTCAAATAAGGTTGTTGACTTTTCCAAGAAGATGCTGTTGTTTCTTATATTTAACGAGAGAAAAATTGTAATAGAAATGAGAATTAATATATTGATCCGCTATTATCATAAGTAAAATACAATTTGTAAAACACTTGTTATACCGATCACCCGCTATCAGTGCCCCGACGACGATGCGATGCAACGCAACGTTGCTCCCGGTATATTAGCATGGGGAGATTTACCTTCACCTAGACCTTTCTTTCGCCGTGCAAGAGGGGATCCATGTATAAAGGCTTTCTTCTTGGTAGCAATGGCATCAGAAACCGAGATATCCCTCAACTACTCGACTGACACCCGATTGAGAGAAATATTAACGAGAGCGATCCTATTCCTGCAAACATGCGGTCAATTGTAAGTGCCATAAAAAATTTTTCTTTTTATAATTCTCTTTTAATACTTAATTATATCTATATCTACTATTTGTGCTTTTATGTGTGTTGTGCATATCATACATGTGAAATTAATGTCTTTATACAGGATGTGTTAAAGATAGCAATATTGATTGAGATTGTTGTGTGTAATTTCTTTTTTCTTTATAGAAATTTAGACAGTTGTCAAATCAAAGTTAATTAAAATATTAAAGTTAAGAAAAGTCTTTAAAATATAAATAATATAATAATATTTATATGCAATATTATAATGTGATTTTGAATTAATGATAATTAATGCAATATTGAGTTCTTTATTAAATTTCTATTAAAAAGAATATTTTTTAAGATATAATTTATTTTACGATATAAATATCATATTATTTATATATATTATTTATTATTAAAAAATATTACAGATTAACCAATAAAAATAATAATTACAATAATATGATACATTCAAATATTTATTTTATAGTGTAGAACAGCTTAAAATTAAAATCAAATATTAAATAGTGCAATTAAAACGCTATATTAAGTACTGCAATTAAAAAATATTAATATAGATTATAATAATTAAATATTTTAAATAATATAAAACATATTCCGACTGCGGTCTATATTTTAATAAATTTGAATTCGATTTTTTTCGGAAATATAAATGGATCATTTATTGCAAAAATTAAAAATATATATTTTGCTATTAAGTTTTGAATTAAAATGTTTACTTAAATTAAATTAAAATATTTTAGTAAATTTAGTAAGTAGTTTATTTTAGCCAATCTATATTATTAGTCGTTTTCTTTGAAGCTTATTTTCCGAAGAATTCTTTTTCCTTAATTATTTATATAATTCGAATATAGTTAATATTTTGATATTTTTTAATAAGAAAAAATCGTGATTCTAAAATAATTAGAAAATCTAATATTAAAATTAATATTGAGAATTTTGTATATACATATATACATATACATATACATATACACACACACACACACACACACACACACACACACACACTCACACACACACACACACACATTAATTAACTATAATTATCTGTAATTGAAATATTAGATAGTATTCATACATTTTTATGTTAAATTTATTTATAGCGTCTGCGTTAATCTAGTTAAATCAATATTTTGAAGAAATATTTGCGAATATTAGCGACATGATAATAAAATTACATTAGTAAATATAATTATATATTAATATTTATATTAATAAATATATTTATATTAATTATATATAAATTTATATTATCATTATATTATAAGATTTTTTGAAAGATGTTGAAAATTGTGTATAGCGATATAATTAGAAAATCAACTAAACAATTAATATTTTCATGTACTTAACTGACAAAATTAAGCATTCATTTCTCGCTTAATTAATATAACCGCTTGTAGCTAAGCAATCTGATTATAAATCAGGTTACCGACTAATAATATTGTATTCCACTTTCACATAAACCGATTAAACCGATGAAAGCGGGTCACTCTTAGAAAGTGAAAAAGTAACGATAACTAATTTTACTTGCGTAGGTGTTTCTGGGTCTCGCGGCTCTCGTCTGTGGCAGTGAAAATTTGCGGTATCAACGTCTAGTGCTGCCAAATAAACGCGGTCTTCCGGTGGCTTATCCGTCGCATGGATCTCCTTCCTACTCGGCACCCATTCCTTCGAGTGTGAGTTCCGGTTATAATCTAGGAGGATCATCCGGTGGTTTCTCTCTTGGACATGCTGGAGTAAGCTTAGGCAACTCTATCGGTCACGGAATCAAATATTCTCTACCTTCAACCGGCCTCGGATCTGGATATCTTTCTTCTGGATTAGGCCACTCATTGAATCTTCAGGGTGCTCATGCCTCCCTTGGCGGACATTCGGCTCAAAGCACGTATTCCGCGCCCAGCGTAACTAGCATCAATTTAGGAAGTGGTGGAGGAAGCAATCTCATCTCGTCGAAGACCGGCCCCGTCACCTTCGGATCCCAGAGCGGCAGTGACGCCGCGAGCACTTCCGGCTCCAGTTCGTATTCTTCCGCACCGATTTACGCTTCCGCAGCTCATGGGCTCTCGGCTTACAACGGGGGATCCAGCATTAATGTTCCGGTTGTACTGGGATCGTCGCATGGCTCCGCGTCAAGCTACAGTCTTCCTGTTCAATCTGCTCCTTCGAATTCTTTACATTCCGTGACGGGCGGCTTAATTATCGCCAGCGGCTCGCACGATGGTTCCTCCAGCTACAGCCTCCCGGCATCTGGATCCTCTCACGGCATTTCTACCCTCAGCAGTTCTTCCGGCTCTCACGGAGCATCCCCTACGTATTCCCTTCCGATAACCTCTGGCTCTCACGATATTTCCGCATTATCTTCCGGCTCTTCATCATCCAGTTATTCCGTACCGGTTTCTTCAGGATCTTACGGCTCTTCAAGCTCTCACGCCGGATTTTCGAGTTCGTCAGATAGTTCCAATTACGAGGTGCCAATTTCTTCAGGATCTTACTCGAATTCTGGATCGTCCAGTTCCTCGTACGTGAATTATCTGCCGTCTCATTCATCCGGCAGCAGTTCTAGCTATTCCAGTCCTAACGTCATTTACGCAGCCCCGAGTTCTTCCCATTCCGGTTATTCTGGCTCTGGTTCCGGCTATTCCGCTCATAGTTCGAGCTACACGAGTCCCAGTCACAGCTATTCCAACCCCGTCGTGACTTATACCGGAGCATCCGGTACTTATACGCCCATGTATTTAAGTCCTTCTGGTTCGTACGGAACACCTGCGGGATCGCACGGAGCTTATTCCAGTGTTAGTCCGAGATATTCAAGACTCGCTGTAGCAAAATCATATGACACCGCGGAGGTAGGAAATGAAAAGTATGACACGATCTCGTATTCGTCTTCTAACGGAAAATATGGAGTCGTTTAATTTATATTTTGTAGCTTTATATTTTGCATCTCACGCATATGTTAATGTTATTGAACTCACTTTGATAATTTAAAGTTATAATTATATATTATACGTGCTTTAGCTTCTGCGACAAATAAGTTAAGCACCAAAAAATTGCCACAATTTAAAATTATCGAGTGGCTTTAATTTTATGCTGACTAGATCTTGCCATGAGAAATAGCAGCAAATATTTTCGATTACTATTCAAGGATAGATTGGAGAATCACGTATATTGTATAACGATAGCAATAATAATCCAGGCTCTCCAAACAGTTGCTTGGATATATTTATATTTAAATCTTTTACCAACACACATTTATAGACAAACTTATATCGTAATTGTATTTAATATAAACTATTATATATTTATAATACTAGTAAATAGTCCTTTCTGTTATGTATCTCTTGTATTATCGATAATTGTGATGTTTGTTGTCTAGTTTTATATCTTTTTGTAATAAAATAATTAATTCTAATACAATAGAAAACCCATTTTAACTCTTCAAGTTATGACAGCGACATGATCGTTGCAACTGGATCGATAACAACCATTCAAAGCTCAAGAAATGTAAATCTGAATTTCTTGAATTGTAAAAAATATTGTCATTAATTTGCACTCGCAGATTGCG
Source organism: Camponotus vicinus (assembly GCF_025532165.1). Taxonomy (NCBI): domain Eukaryota; kingdom Metazoa; phylum Arthropoda; class Insecta; order Hymenoptera; family Formicidae; genus Camponotus; species Camponotus vicinus. The sequence continues at coordinate 11,510,289 of NW_028141948.1, read as the reverse complement.
TGTGTAACACGTTCTGCTCCAATTTCTTGCTTTTTAATAAAGACTGAAAACATACCGTGTCAAAGAAATTAAAAAAGTAAAATTGTATCGTGGTATGAATAAACAATATGATTATTATAAGTAATATAATTTTAATTGGTGCAATTAAATACATGTGTAGAGCGTCGAATTTTGCGTATTCATCTATAATTGATTCGAAACGCATGATGAAAGATAATGCGTATCGAAAGATATTTGAACGGTTTGGACGTTTAAATGAGTTCGGGTATTGTTATATTGTCAAGATAATTGATGTATCTAGCAATCGTGATAGTGCTATTTCTTTCACTTCTACTACCATGAAAGTTTATTCGCCACACAATACACGAAGGTGTGAGAGAAATAATAATGACAGAAATTCGCCCGACGAGGAAGAACGAGATCACTTTTACTTCAAGACCGGGACAGATTGGGATGAGTAGATACCTTTCTAAACCTTTATTTTATTTGAGAAAGTGGTTGCCGACCGACGAGAACGTTAATTGGCCGAACTTATCAAACAGGTTAACATGATTAATGTAGAAATCAGCAATATCAGAATTTTTATTTGAATGCTATTAACGGTGTAAATATTTATATTACCTTATATAAGAGTAAAATATTGAGCAGTATAATAATATAATACGCACTACAGCAATCATATATGTTTAGTAAAAATGTATCACATTATAATATATAGTTTGCATGTGTATTAAAAATAATTATTTAAATTATTAAATTTAAAAATACTTGTATCATTCTCAAAAGTATATATATATATATATATATATATATATATATATATATATATATATATAAAAGACGCTCAAAACATTATTTAATTTAAAATAACTAGATGATGTTTTATACGTATATAACTTAAATTATATACACTTTTAAGAAATAACTCATAGAATACTTATATAAAAAAACTTAAATTTTATAAAAAGAGATTTAGACGCATAAAGTTATTTCTGATTTGTAGTGAATGGCAATGCATATTGTACTATTTATATTCATTTAAATTTTACATTGATAAAACGATATCGATTACTGAAATATCAGGTTCACGATTCATCAATCAGTATTTCGCGCGATAAAAGAAAACTGGTTGCTTTCAGTAATCGAATTTTTGATTACACGATCACAGAGATACGCGGATGCCCACGCAAGAAAGCGATTTTAGTAATCGCGCGTTACTTCTTCATATGCATCTGACCTAGTTTCTGTATCATGTTCGTGTGTGGACCCTGAACACTTACGCACGCGAGCACGACGACATGAGAGAGTTGCACGCAATTTCTTGGTCCTTTTATGGATAGATGGTACAACCGATACCACCCGACGATCGTACATATCTTGCAAATATAGAAAATGCACGTTTCACTATTTTCCGACTGGTTTTGCGAGCGGTATATTTGTGCTTCACTCTTTCTCGCGCGGCGCCGCGAGAGCGGGAAAAGTACGCTCTTACTCTTCATGAAGGCGTTCCTCGGTTGGACCCTATCATGTACTTTTACCTTGATCATGGATCGCAAATTCCTTTCTTGCCAGGCGGCTTGCAGATTCACTTTCGTAACGTATCGACCCATAACATGAATCTTTTTCTTGAGTATGGTAATCGAAAATTTTACGGAAGAAGATGGCATTAAAGTATGACAATGTATGAAACTGTAAGCATTGTTTTTTAAATATACAATATGAGTTTCTAACATGAGCTTACAAAAGATTTCGATAGAATTTTAGAGCTAAAAATATATGGAATAGAATTTTTCTTCAAAATTCTCTCGTTTGTGCAATGATGATATATTAATATAACATTATTTAAAATTACATAGAATATTTGTATTAAATAATATTAAATATCTTTAATAATATTAAAAAATATTGTAAAGATATTATAAGAAGATATTAATTTTTTACATTATTTTCTTTAAAAGTAAACTTTGTATAAAAAAATTTCTTTTATAATAAATTATATATAATTTTATATATGTGCTTCATATATATTAATATTATTGTATTTATTTTATAAAAACATATATATATTCTACAGAATAATTTTATTAAAATCATATTGTTTTATTAAACTATGTTTTTATTTAAACATACATTTATTCTGGTCATTGTAACTTAAAATATTAACTATAAATGCAAAATCTTTGCTCTTCTACGACATTTCTTTATTTATTTAATTAAAGAGAAAGATTCTATAGTAATTTAAAGATAAATTTTTTTCCGGATTTATTTCCGCGACGTAATCTTCCTGAGACTCCTATCAATCATCTCATTATCACAGGTGTGGTCGCAGTAAGGATTTGTCGGTAGGGGAGACAGACGCACAGGTGAAAGTAAAACAAGTCTTGACATTTTTAAAGATACGAGAACGTCACCGAGAAAGGCGTTGTTCAAGTGAAAATAAAAAGATCCTTTGAAGATGCCGGAGGGCACTCCATTTCCTAGGCCATTTGATCTTTTACGACCATCACCTTTTGTCTTCCGGCCAGCTGTCTTTAGAGTACCAAGTATCGATTCGAACTTTTTCGGACTAAAAATCAAACGTTGCTCAATAAATTCGCAGACTCCTTCGACTAATAATCGACTAGCAATTACGGTCTGCCTAATAAGAGTCAGGATCGAGCGAAGGGTCTGTTTTTTGATAATGTTCCACATACACGTGATCTAATGTATGTCACTATCGAGTGATAGTTCGCCATTTTTGACGACGCTCGAACAACATTCTATATATTTTCACTGCGCCACCGGATCATCCACTATCACTTCTATACTTATACACATATAAGAGCAGAGAAATGTTAAACTAGTTTCCGCAATTTTTCCGGTGACTGAGTATAAAGGAGAAATTCAATGTCGGCAGATGCATCATTAAAGGTGGAACCATCGTGTCGGTCTGATCTGCGAAATTGTTGGCGGACGAGGTGCCGGATGAGATAGCCATTAAATAGTGGAAGAAAGCATAGCTTTTGTAATCATCCGACGGCGATAAGCGAATTGCAGCGGAGATGGTGCGACTGGTTGGTACAAATTAATAAATTCATTAATTAGTGGAAAATATTTCATTTTATTTAATGCTGCTAATCCAACGTTTTTAATAACAGTGCTAATTAAACTTGACGTCTAATTCTTTCGTACGGTCTAATTACAAGCTATTTTTTAAGGAATTTTACTCCAGAATAGTTTCAATAGTTTCAACAGTTCATAAATTTTTATTTGGAATTTATGGAATATAAATTTTTATTTTTGTGTCGCGAAAGTTTTTATTTTATTTGAACATTGTTATTTTATTTTACTTAAAAGTTTTTATTTTGAATGTGAAATACAGATACAAAATACGAATATGGATTACGAATACATGGTAAATCCGCAGTATAAATTAATATATCACAAAAATATTTAAAATTATTCAACACTGGAAAATATAGAAAAGAAATTTTAATTAAAAAAACAATAATCTATATAAATATAGCACTATTAATTTATGTAAATTGTTTATAATGATTATATTATGATATTAATTGTAATTTTTTATAAAAGTAATTATTATATTATTTATTATAATATTTAATAATTATTGTCATAATATTTAATATTTAATATAATAATATTTAATAATTATTTTTATATAATTATATAATATTATACAATATTCTATTGATTAGTAAAGAAAAATTGTAATAATTATATGTCTTATTAATACATATAATATGTATAATACAATAATATAAATTTCTCTCTCCCTTTTTAAGCAATTATATTTTATAAATCAATATATGAATAAATCTAACATCTTACAGATTTTGTTCTGCTTGCTGTCGCCGGCAATTTTCGCCCAACTACATAAAATCAAGGATCCTAACAACGAGCCATTTTTACCGATACATCCCGTCTACCCCTACAGCCCTAAATTAATTAAACGAGGTACCAAGGCAGAGTCAACATTACAATTAACGCCGGAGACGCCGAAAATTGACGCCAAGGATTCTTACAGTTCTAATTATAACAACAACCAGCAAAGAGACTCATATTATCCTAATTACGATCCGTATTCCAAAAGCAACTCCCCCTCATCCGCTCATCCCTCGCACAACAGCGATGTGCATCCTTACGCCAACTTACCCTATGTCACCTATCCTACACAATACGCAGTGAATCCTGCGTCGTATCCATCTCCGCCGTATCTGAATTATTATTATCAGCCACCCTATTACTATCCTCATTATTTCAATCAGGCTTCCCATTCTCCGTTGCCAACACCATCGACAGGCATCGGCTATCAAGAAACATCGCAAGACTCCACCGAGATGGCCGAGAACGACAAGCAGAATAGAAACAAGCAATTTACACAATCGAAGGAGAATGAGAATCAAGACGCATCGACAAGCCAATTCGTAGACAACGGAAACTACATATCTAACAATTTGAGAGATCTCGACGGGCAATCTAACACGTACAAGTTAACTAGTCCGTACAATCAACTTGATGCCCAAGCAAAGGGCCCGCCGATTTTTGTACCGAGGACGACGTACAGGCTAGTTAACGTGGCGGAACAGCCAGTCGGCCAGGATTACTCGCTGCCCGCGCCGTATGTCAAGGTTCAGCAAACGGAACAGCTGATGGCCAATTTATTGCCGCAGAAGCAAGCCGATCAGTCTTACGAGAACAACAGAAACGTCTTGAACAGTGCCAATGATGGATCATACGCGAATCAGGACGCTTATACTCCAAATACGCCATCATACAGGACTCTTTCAGGCGCAAAAACTAAAACTGGTGTAACTTTCGTGATAAATGTCGACGATACCACGAAAGTCAACGGAGAACGGACAAATCTTCGAGATGCTCCGTTTCAAAAAACCTCAAATAAAAATACAAGATATTCAAGCCATTATGTTCAAAAACCGGTGTCGCAGTTGACGCATACATCATCTGACAGCCGCAACAAGCATCGCGATCGTGTAATCGATCATCGACCAACAAATCACAGATATGACTATGATAATTACGATAGCACTTATGATCAGTCCAGCAACAAACAGGAACAGAATTATAGAAACGATCAGAATCAATCGGGCTCTTATCAGAATAAAGATTTTATTGTTGTATCTCAAACTCCTCAATCTTACAATTATCAGTACTCTACTTACGAATTAGGTAAGGCACAGCAGATGCAACAAGATACAATTACTCCAGATGACGGCAATTTTGGAAATAAACAATATAATAAAAAATGATATCGTGTGATCTATAAATATAATAGAATGGTAGAACAAATGGTGCTATATATTGTTATAATTATTTTGTTGTTATAGAATTGACGCAGTGTTTTACTTTAGGATATACATAAGTAACTATAAAATTATCTTAAATATTTATATACACACAAATATTTTTTATATTTATATTCAAATCATTACTGCAGCGAAAACACTCTACTATAAGAAAGGATAACTTGTCGCAATTTTTTCAATTTCCATATTAAATGTTAATTTTATTAATAAATTATTTAAATTTTATTATTCAATTAAATTCAGAAAGTTTAAATCAAATGCATATAATCCTTTTGTAGTAAGTTACTTATTCAAAATTTTTCTCAATTTTCGACATAGAGAAAGCTCTGCAAATATTTAAATGTTCTATATAATAAATAGTGTGTGTATGTTATATATTTCATTTTGCAATTTATAATTTTCTGTAAAATTTTAAATTGCAAAATGAAATATATAATGTTTCGCAAAAAATTCTTGATATTCTTAAATGTTTCTAAGATAATAAATAAGAAAATAAATTTTGCATTGTTTTCACATTTTAAAAAATGAATTAAATCATATTTTTTACATACTACATAGTAATATATAAAATACACATTTATATTTCATACATTTCTATTGATTTATTATCAAATCAAATCTATTTTTAAATTTAAGAGTGTCTAACATTATTGATAGCTGCAAGTCTCGACAACTTAATAGACACCGATGTTCTATATGGTTTACTTTCGCATTAGTCACTAAATGAAAGGCTTGCTTGCAGATGTACAGATTGCCACTTGATACGATTATACTTATATCACCTTTCTCGATCCTGTTTGATACTTTCTTCTGCATATGTCACTTTTATATTACGATGAAAATGCGAGCATAAGAGATGCATGTTAAGATCTACGAAATGTAAAAGAAGAAAAGAGCTTTCTTCTCACAAAAGCAATGTTAGTATTTTAGAATGCATGACAAGTTTTTTTTGAAGTCGGGAAATCATAATGTCGCATCGTACTTGACAATGCGGATCTATTTGTGAGCCTCACGACCTACATGTATACGTAGCGATTTTAAATACTCGTTTTATAATTATTCTGGTACAATAAACGATCCTTTATGCATCCTTTGATGTTTGTACTCCTTTCTCTTCGTTGTACAACGGACCGGTGTTTTCCTTTCGCGTTTATCTTCGTACTTTACTTTCGTTTGATGAGCGACCGGTTCTTGACTTCTTTTCCTGCAATGTTCTTTTCGAAGTAATTATACACACATGTCATTATAAACTGCGATGTACATGAAAATTTAACGGATTAAGGTACGGAAATTTATACGTGACGGCTTCAAGAATGAACCGTATCATTAAGATAATACGCTTTATGCGTTCGATAATTAATGCATATATGATAGCAAGTATTTCCTATTTTTATATCTGCAATATTGCAGGTATTAATACATCTTACCAAAAATATGCAAGCTTTCTAAATAATAAATTTATTTAGATTATAAAATATTTATATTTATGTTTAATTAATTATTATTGAATTAAAGCGGTACATTTAAAACTACGAAAAATATAGTATTATTATTAAAGAATAGATATATTCGTGGAAAGTTGAAAATTAAAAGGAATATAATTATAATATATAGACAGATCACGATAATGCATAATGAATAGTTGCAATTTTATCTCGAAATCCTGTAAAATCATCGAACAACGCACCGCATTTCTCTACTGGCACCATTGTAATTAATCTTGCACTTGATAATTAATTCTGCTACGGCCGCATCTTCTTAAGGCGAAGCTAATTGATCGTTTGAAATTTTGGTCGCTTCTCTCGTCTTAAGGGGAATTACATGAGTCACGGTCATGGCATCTGAGAGCGGAAGAGATCCGGATCATGGCAATGTCCGGTTGCTCGTCCGACTGCGAGGCGTGCCGGCCTCGAAAGGAAAGGAGAAGTGAGTCTCCGAGATCAGTCCATTCGAATCAGGCCCGGCGTAACAAAAAGTCGCAAGTGAGATAAAAGAAAATTTGGTTGATTAATTAATACATTATTATTTATTACCTGACTGTCATTAACTATTACTGCTATTTATAAATATTTGTTCATTCACACTTTTCTTGCAGATGCGTTCAAGATTTTCCAGAAATCTTTTTACTCTAAAAATTAGGGCTAATGAAAAATTATATATAAATATTTTTTTTAATATAATATAATTAAATTATAAAAAAATGTCCAACACAAATTATATTTCTATATAATTTTTATACATTTTTGGTAGTTTGTAAACTTGAAATCGTACACAAGAGAGAGCTAGGCTTTCTTTTTTATTATTTGTAAAAAAATTAAAACATGTTTAACAGAAATCATATAAAATATCTTTCTATAAAATTCTTGGACACTTTTTAAATTATGACTTAAACCTCACAAGATAAACGCGAATTTTTTTTTCGTCTCTTGTAACTTCCAATTATTTGAGTAGAATCAATAGATTTGACAAAATTGCGTAGTTCATGCGGGGTGCAATGTATCTTACTGCCAATCCTGGCGTGAACGTACATCGCGGCAGGTGAGTGAGAGCTTCGCACTTTGTTTTATTTTATTTTGTGCATTCTCGTGCGCGCGCAAGTATGCCGATGGTTTAAAATAAAATCGGATGGACCAAGCCCGTTACTTTCTCGCAGCGACTTGATATCGATCGGTAACATACACGGTGACCCGAAAGCTCGAGAGAGGCGCGGTTGACTCGACTCGCTGAGAGTACGTCGATGTAAATTCTGGAAAACGAGGCTGCAGCTTTTGACAATGTATGGTAGAAAGTGTGCACGCATGTGTACGCGGACATTCATTACTGCAACTGAAGCATTATTTTCTCTTTATGTTTACGAGCCGTCACATGTCATGACAAGCATTATTTGCATTCCCCGACCCCGAGAAATACATTATATCGAAAAAAAATGTCACAATACTCAGATTAATTTATATAGAAAATGCATGAGAGAGCTATTTTCTTTATTTGGTATTTTTCTATGTCCAGCTCGCTCTATTCCTTTGAATCGAGCAGAAGGCTACACGCAAAATACAATATTTATCTTCATTACAATTTTTAAATATCTTGTTTTATTTTTTATTTGTTTTCTTCTTCAATAAGTTGATAAACTATTATTATATAACTAAGTAATAAATTCAGTATATTATATATTTACAGCTCTCTATTAATAGAAAGTTTTAAACCTTTAACTTTCTAAAAATTGTAAACAATAATAGAAAAAAATTAATAATTAAAGTAATTAAATTAATTAATTAAATGCAGCATCTTCAAAATACTATAAAAAAGTACATGAAGAAAAGCATACTTTGTTAATTGAGAACGAATGTTTTCTAGTATCTGCATTATACATTGATTTCCCGATTGAGTCGCATTTTAAGAGAGAAATATGCAAATTAGTATGTTTATTTGCACATTATGTTCGTATAATCAATCGAGAGGATTTCGAAAGCGACTGGCAGTGTGGTCAACTCAGGCGAATATAAAAAATTTAACAGATCGCTCGATAAACAGATGATCGTAAGCGAACCCGGCGATTGAACTCGTGAAAGCGATCAACCAGAAAGGTCAAATATTTGCATTTTATTTGTCGCTTTTCAGAAGCGAAGTTGCACTCGTTTAATCGTCGCTTCAGTTCACTTCCTCGTTTTTCTCGCACGTTTCTTTCATTCTTCCTTTCTATCCCGAAGCGATATAAACGCCAATCGAGAAAGTTTTCCGTTTTAATTGCAGTTAATTTTTATCCTAAGTGCAGCCGCATCGGCAATCATTTGTTGGAGCAGCGCACGATTGATATGTAAGATTGCCATCCATATCTATGGTCAACCTAGGAAGTCCTGGTTTTTCTCAGTCTTTTCTTCCTTTTTGGAATATACCTAAAAATGTCGGAGAAAAGGGTTCTTTGTGCGATTCGGGATGATGGAACGTCTTGACTTTAGCATAAAGAGGGAGAGAGAAAGAGAGAGAGAGGGAGATCAACAAAGAGATCGCGAGTCGTTACGAGATCTCCTTTCCATCCTTTCCCTTCCGTGACTCCCGATTACATCGATCAACCATTTTTGTCAGAAATCTATGCAAGAAAAGCAGTTTCCTTCTCTCCTTCTTTTCATTCCTCTTGATCCTATTCTCCATTGTCTGTAACAGAATAAAGTATGGGACAGAGAGAAAGAGAGAGAGAGAGCAATTTCCGTTTATGAATTTTCAGAAACATTTTACCACGCGATTGTCGTGATAAACGATCGCTTGGATGACTTGTCGGTTAACCGCCATTATTTGATTTCAATCGAATAAACAGCATGAATGAATATACAATGCAATCTTTTACGCTCTTCTGTAATATAGTCTCACCTATTGTTAGGATTACTTTCACTAATCATTTAAAGTAAAAATGATTCATTGTTAGATAATCTTGAAAATTTTAAGATACGTAAGCTTAGATAGGCGATCATTGATCTCATACGTAAGATTAGATTAGCGATCATTGATCTTTTAAAATAAAATATTACCTAGGCAGCAAATTCTCTAAACATAAGAGATCATAATTAACATAAGATATCATAATTAATAACTTATTGTGATGTATTTTTGTGTTCATACTTTATATAATATACTTTAAATATATTATATATAAATATTTTTATTTTAATTAGAATGTAAATTTTGCAAGGAGGGTACAATTATAAAAGATGTAGAGAATAATTATATAAAAATATAATTGTATAAAATATTGATTAAATGTACAATAATATTAAAAAATATATATAAATTTATTATCAGAATAATTTTCGACGAATTATTTTGGAATTTGTCTGTTTTACATGAATATCAAAGATTTATCACCGCTTTTGAATTGGACAACGAGATCGCGTGTCCAGATCTCACAGCTCAATCTCGCATGCGATTATTAGACATGCAGTGGTGAGAATAATCCGCTTTTCCACAAGTGCGTACGCTATTATATCGTTCAATAATCGGAAACCGCCGCTTCCTGCGAGACATCGATCATTCTCTCCATTGTTCGACACCGGCGTTAGCGTTTGTTTCTCATTACGCAGAGTCTGAATTAATAAACAGCAGATTGTATCAAAAATATTTGATGACATATCTTGATCATAATGAAACATAAATTAGAATTCTCGATTAAACATTAATTCAAATTGTTTTAATTCAATGTTTTATTATTTATTTACATTTATTTTAGTTATTTATTTACATGTATTTACTTAAAAATCGCTGAAGTTGAATTGACATAGTATTAACTTTTAATAAGTATTATAAAATTGATTAAATTTTTTATACCAAAAGAATTTAAAATTTTATTAAACAAGGTAATCATTAAAATTAAAAGAAAAATGAAAGTGCCAATCTCGAAAGCTTTAATGTACTTTCTCTTAAAATTACTCTTGAAATATTAGATACGCTTAAGTTTTTTTCATTTAGTATATAGCATATTCCATTGTAAGCTTTATTTATCAAATGTAGGAATAAAACGCATTGACTTAGTAAATTAGCAATTTAATGCACTGAATAAGCTAGCGCAATAATTATCACGGTTTAATGACGACAAAAAACTGGAAGCGATTTACGCGGAGATTTTTAATGCCGATAGTTTTACTACTATCGTCAGTTTATTAACGCACTTTAGTGCGATCTGTAGATTACTGCTTGCTACGATTGTGTGTAGAAGACGATAATGATTAAGTTCATGAAGTTCTATCTTGATTTCTTCAATGATATATCACGTTCTTAGCAGATTGCGATTTAATAACCGATTTTTTTCTTCCTGTTAATTTTGTCCTAACGACGTGACGAAGATGTCGTGTCTCTCTTTCTATAAAAAGATTAGTTTTCCATTTAATGAATGCAAAATAAAATCCATTCCAAGTAAAATAACATTATCTTACTTATCAATCATTTAAAATTATGATATTTATTTTATGAGTTTTTGCACTATACAATGTGAGAATGTTTCGTACATGAAAGTATAAGTCTGAAATTACTCAATGGAATTATTCTATTTGCATAAATTTAATAATAAACATTAATATAAACTATATATATTTTTTCGAAACATTTAGCTTTTATAATTACATAATATCTTATTACTAAGAATACATTTTTTATTATCTCATTGTTTTAAAATAATTGAAAAGATATAAAAATTAATTTCTAACATATATTATATTATGATTTTTAAGTTTTTGAGATATTAATCTTCCTGTGAAGTGAGATCCAGTTACATGTCCTGAAACGGCGAGGAAGTAATTTGTTGAATATCTTCACTTTTACTCGAATCGCGACCATACTCTTTTACGCGATCCACGGCCGACACGGATTATCACACACGCTTTAATCGAGAAGAGAAGTGTTACTCGACAGGGGCTGCAGCGGGTAGGGGTAAAGGCTATATAAGAGAACACATATCTACTTCGGTTTTATAGAGTAGAGCTAGGTCCTTGTGTCGTGTTTGTATTTTTTGGTATATTTGCAACATGGTAAGTATATGCTTTTTAAATGTTTCTATTTGAATAATTCAATGAGATAATATCATTATATAATTGTTGTGAAAAAATGCATAATGTAGAGAAAAATGGATCAGAATTCTGGAACAGAGTTATTTAATAGATAGATGAAAACGTACTCATAAATTTTCTTTTAAGAAAATATATGTATTGATTAAATTTATAAATTAAAATTTTTTTGAATATAATAAAAACAAGAAAATTTTATTTATATATTTCTATATACGATATAAGAAATACATTTTATTAAATAAAACTTTCTATTTTATCAAAAACGTTTAAAATTTATATAATTTTGTAAGCTATCTTATATACTATATATATATATATATATATATATATATATATATATATATATATATATATAGTAAGTATATATATATATATATATATATATATATATATATATATATATAACACTAAAATTGACATCTGTAAATAATCTTTTGTAAATGTAAATTATAAATTTAATTTTAATTATTAAAAGATATATAATAAAATGATAATTATTTGCTTATTAATTTCTAATAAGAATATTTCACATTTTACATAAAAAAATTTAAAACCATTTGATAGTATTACACCATACAAAAATATAAATTTAAAAAATTAAAGTTATATCATATACAAAATATAATTGCAAGTATAATCAGGCAAATTATAAATTATAAATTATAAATTATAAATTATTATTATAAGTTATAAATTATGATAAATAAATCATTATTTTTAATAAATAATAAACAATGAATCTTGTGAGTTTTACACATTTATTTTCGCTCACATAAAGTAATCATTTCTCAAGTAATGGCAATTAGTATTTCTAAAATAGCTATTATGTATAGCTTCTTCTTGATACATGGCATTATAAAATGTGTGAAAATTCAGTTATGGAGAATAAAAGAAGGAGAAAGATGTATATACCTGTGTGAGTTTGATGATACACTTGTCGGGGGAAGTGTGGTCTGCCTTGTCCGAGAGGCGGGGCAGTACAATCTATATAAGAGTGGTCCATACCGGATGTTTGACCCAGAACTTCGCGTGCAGTGAAAGTGTGCAAATACGTTTTTGCCGGAAACGATAATGGTAAACGATCAACAAAAAATCGAATAAATGTAATTAGCCGATAACGAATGAATGCTTCATGTATATCAGTAAATCGATTATCATTGCTTATTCATTGTTTGTAATACTTAATTTTATTTTATGCATATAATATATTTTTGCAAAACAACTTTGTTAAATTTCTATAGACTTTATTTTAAATAAAAGATAAAAATATTTTTTATGAATTAATAATCTCACTTTTTCGACAACGGATTATATTGAAATTAATAAAATAATTTATCTTTTATTAAATTAATATAAATATTATCAAAACTTTTAAAACATTTAAATAGAAAAATTTCTTTTTTATGCCTCCAGAAAAATAATTCATTTTTTTTTTAATTTTTGAAATAAGCTAATTTTTTAAAGTAATCTTATACTTAATAATCTATATATTATTGCAGATTTATGGACAATTAGATGTGGAATTAAAAAAAGAGGAAGAGAAAGAAAAATGCGTTGATAATCGATAGCAATTTTAACTTTCTCTTTTGATTACAGAAAGTCTATTTAATATTGGGTCTGCTCGTAACGGTTGCATATGCCGAGAAGAAAATTAATCTAGAAGATATAGAGAGGGATAATCTGAAGGCTGAGAATAAAGCTAAGAACGAGAATATCCAGACTGATGAAACGAAATACGCCGTCCAATCCAATCAGCAGCAATATCAAATACCGAATCAATATAGTACTTTGGATAGTAATTCCGAATTATATAGCCAGCCTCAGCGACTGCAAGATGTAAAATATAGCGTAAGATATTAAGTCAATTAAAACATAAATTTTTATTTTGTATATTGTATATTTTATTTTATGTTTTTATTTTGTATATTGTTTCCTTATCAACAAATCTTTATAAAAATTATAATATAAATGGATTTTGTAATATCATATATATTGTCATTGAAAAATATACATAGAAGAAATATTTTTTATATAATATTCAAAAATTATATCAGATAATACGTATTTACTTCTAATAACATATTACACATTTATTATAAAACAATATTATTTTATATTTATTGAAGTTTTTATTTTCTTTATTTTGTTTTTGTTATTAGCTACCACCCGAAGAATATATTCAACCTAATCAATATGCTGTACAAGAAGTGCAGTATAAGCAGCCAAGCCAAATTTTGCCACAGCAAAATATCCCATCAATACAATATTACAATATATACGGGGGATATCAACAGCAAACAGAAATACCGGCGAGAGATGTTGCCTTCGAATCTCAAAAATTAAGTTATCAACCAGAAATTGTGGTAGGCAATCACGTTCAAAGTATTCAACAGAAAGCAATCACAGAAAAGTACACAAAAGCCATTAATAAAGGTAAAAACTAAATATAAAATGTGCTTAAGAAACATAAAATATTTTTCTAATGTTATATATTATTTTTATTTAATTGTTTATATAGCATATTTTAAAACAATATTTTAAAACAATAATGTGAGAAGGTATTTTGATTATCTCCCGATTATATCTAAAATTATATATTAATAAATTTGTAACAGAATAAAAGTGAAATATTACAGTATTCAAATTTAAAAATTCTATTGTTTAAAAATTAAAACGAGTAAAATATTTCATGAAAATAAAATGACTGATTTTATTAAATATATATATTGCAAATAACTTTGATATTCAAATGCGCTTTCTTATTTGCAGAACCTGTTTATCTCGATGTTCCGGTGACTCAGCTGCTTTCTTATTACCCCCAATTGAATATTAATTCTCTGGCAAGTGGAAAAAGTCCCGGATTAGTGCAACCTCCGTTACATCAGTTAGCCAACAATGCGGCTCAACAAATTTCCATACCCGTATACGCTCCCGTATATAATCAAAAACAATTGGTTTCTCCTGCAAAAACATCTTACTCTACAATTGTGCCAACAACATTTGTGCCAACAAGGACCAAAGTAAGCTTAATTCGCATTTTCGAACCCAGCGCACGCAATTATTATATAAATAATTATAATCACAATATTGCAATATGATGATTTTAATAAAATAAGAAAAGAATTAAATTTTTTTCTGCGTTATAAGTAAATAAATTTGTAGTATTTTTATATAAATTTGAAATTGTTGGTACGTTAATTATAGAATTTATCATATAATTATAAATGTTTCAGGCATCGAAAGGATCTAATACTGTCCCAATTACGTCAAAGAAGATTAATTTATCCACACTGCTGACGACGCCTGTATACGTGCAACCCCAACAATCGCCTGCTAAAGGAAAGACGCTATTGCACACGCAAGCTTATATCACGCCGTCGCAACCACAATATGTACAGCAGTTAGTTTACACGCAGCCTGGCATAGTTTACACCGATCCTGCCGCTGCTTACAGCGATATTTATGCTCGTTTACCAGCATACATTCAAGATAATTCTCTCCCTGGACAAGTGAGTCAATATCAAACCCAACAATTGTACGTTACACCGACGATTGTCTCCGAAGCGCCAAAAAAAGTTGTACAGGAGCAAATCAGCCAAGATCCTCCACAAAATTATGTTAAGGTTTGTACGACAGACGATTGAAATAAATTTGCCATAAAATTGTCGTTTTATTCCAACAGAATAATTTATAACTTTGACTATGTTGTATAATATATATTTTAGATATGATAAAAAGTTAGAGTTTAGTTTTATAATGAAATTGATAGTTTTATACAAACATAATACTTTAACTTCTAACTTGTCAAAGAGGGTTGTAATTAAAATTTCAAATTACGAGAACCATATCATTAATAGAATGACATTTCTAACTAATTAACATAATTTAATTAGTTTCTTTACTGTGCAATACTAATTATATGCTATTATATGCTATACTATATATTGTAAGTTTTTTAATCTCTAACACTTTTGCATTTTAATGGATGGAAAGCGTGTGTTATTTTTCATAAAAAAAACTTTAATATCTCTCTTATAGAAGTAGTAAGAGAATCATTATACATTTTGTTATTTTAGTAACTCCTTTTTTTGCTTTTTACTGAAGCATTTATTGCGTTCTAAAATATAAAAACTGAAATATCTTAGAGATATTTTATATTATATGTTATATTATATTTATATTATATATATTATATTATATTTATATATTTTAAATATGTTTTGCGTATTTTGTAAATTCTGAGATTCTCTTTTAATTAGCTTATTCGACGATATAAAAGTATTAACTTTATTTAAACATATTCTGGGGATAGGTGCCTGAAGAACCTAAGACTCACTTCGTGCCACCGCAATTGCCTCCACAAGACTTCAAATCCGGCATTACACAATTGGAACCTGTTTCCACGGAAGATGAACAATCTTTGCCGGTGCAAGATCAATCCTTGTCAGTGCAAGATCATTCCTTGTCCACAGAGCCAAGGTCGCTACTTGATACATATATTCCGAGTAAAGTCATCGCTGCACAAGATACCGCCAGGTATAATAGCGAAAATAAATCACAGGAATGCTAAAATACCTATAAAAATATTTAATATTTTAATAATTTGTCACAATTCTAGGTACGTAGAAAGACCAATAAAACTGGAAGGGGGTTTTCTTCCGTCAAAAGTAAATTTTGCACTTAAGAAGCGCAAATCCGAATGACGAGAATCTCTGTAAGCGATTTGACAATTGACAAATGTCATACACAAGGGTCAGTACAGCATAAAAACATGATTATTAGTAATTATGACGACCGAGGCATATTTGCGGACGAAGATATGCTGACTGGAAATGAAAATCAGCGGCATCATCGCATCTAGTCTTTCATTGGAGATTTCGCAACTTTTTATATTGTTCTCTTTTAATGTTTGTAGGGACACGCTCAGTAAACGGCGTATCTCGTGTTTAATATTTTTCAATAAAATTTGAAAGAAAAAAAACTGATGAAACCTTCTCTTCAAGTTGTAGATTTGTAGAAATATATGAAAGTGTTAGTAGTAATACAAATAATTATTTTATATAATTAATATACATTAACATATTAATTAATTAGATAGATGCTTTTGTTTATTTTTTAAAATACGCTTTTTATTTTTGATAGAATACAGACGTATTTGTATGTTTTTCTAATAAAATAATATGTAATAAAATGACATATATAAGTATATACTAATTATATAATTATAATTAAATAATAAGAAATTAAATTGTTTTATATTGACATTTTCTATTTATTATTATTTGCATTCAATTATTTATTGTTTCTTCAATATATATTTTTTAATTTTTACAACAACAATTTTTACATTTTTACAAATAATTTAATCAGAAATCTAAAATAATTTTAATATAAATTGATTATTAAATTTTATCACCACTATAATCATTATTACTATAAATCACTTAAATTTGCTTTCTTGTACAAATATTATCAATTTTATTTTTAAATAATAATGATTTTTTATACATTTTTTCTTTTATTTCTATTTTAATTACATATTTTTTAATTTAATTCTATTAACTTGTCATTATAATATACTTTCGTCGTTTTTTGTCTTATACATGATATACGAAAACGATTTTAATAACAAACACCTAAAAATTAATACACATAAATAATAATAATATTGTTACTTATTTTTAAAAAATATTTATTTTTATTTATATAAATAATTTAATTATTTGTATATTAAATATAAATAATTATTTGAATATAAATAATATTGTTTTTTTTTAATATTAAAAATTTTAGATAAGGCAACATAAATTTTAGATAAGTAAATAATATTAATTAAAATATTATTTGATCTCAATGTCTGATTTATTTGATATTCAATATCTGATTCATTGAGCACATCATTCAAAAATATTAGATAATTAATTCTTTTGATATTATAAAAATTATCAATAAATTTAAACCACTTTTCATAGTGCAATTATTTTAGATTCAAGATTCTATCGGTCTTATTTTTACACAAATTTATTCTATGACAAAAGAAAGATCAAAGAAAAATATATATGTATATGTATATATATATAAAATCTGCTGTACATAACTTCATCGTAAAAACTATATTAGGATGATAAAGTCAATTTAAAATAGTGATGAATCATGTAAAAAATAAAGAGCAAAAATTAAATTACTTATTATGCTATTATTAGAAAAGATAGATCAGAAGATTATATAGCTTGTACAACTATAAAGAGTTTATTACACCGA
Organism: Camponotus vicinus; assembly: GCF_025532165.1. Classification (NCBI taxonomy): domain Eukaryota; kingdom Metazoa; phylum Arthropoda; class Insecta; order Hymenoptera; family Formicidae; genus Camponotus; species Camponotus vicinus. The sequence goes on along the minus strand of NW_028141948.1, from coordinate 11,492,150 downwards.
TTGAAAATGTGAAAACGATAAAGTTCTTTATCGGCGATTAGTATGTCTAAGAGCGTATACTTAAAATTATTGATCAGCGTTGACAGTTTATGTCGGTTTATGACAGTTTTGCGATTTTCGCTGAAACGAACTGCGTTGATATTAAGAAGTTATACATTATGGGAGGTATCTAATGTCAAGGAACGCTTTTGTAAGAATTTACGCGAGCTGCATATCGGCAGAGAGTCCTTTATATGAGAAAGCCGATGCCACGGAGACGAGTTCAACGGTGTAGGCGCACCGAATTCAACCGCTTGAAATTCTGATTGCCACTTTGTCATTAATTCCGCATTATGCACACGGGAGATGCTTTCTTTTTCATAAATGCATAATTTACTGGCCTTTTCTGCAGATACATTCCGCGATATGTTCAAGCTAAAATGGAATTAAATGTGCGCTGCATTTCATATACATTATACTTTTAAATATATGATAATATATGGGATGTGTTCGTTATGAATAACGTAATTTTTCGAAGACGGCTGAATTCTGTTTTTCATATAGAGTATTTTAGATGTATTTTAGATTAACATATTCGCTAATAAACGATCGGGGACATTCTTGACATCTCTTTTTTTATGAGATTCGAGACTGACCTTTTTAGTTTAAATTTAAAATATGATATGTATGCGGCATATTAATTTGCGCAATAGAAAAAGGGTTGCGTGATCATTGCGTTGGTCTGTCAGAAATCACTACGCTACTGGCAGGTGTCTTCCCGTATCGAACGCGAATAGCTTCGTTTCGCTTGTGGTGAAACTATAATGATGGTATCTCTCTCACACCAGGAGCGAGGGCATATAAGGTGGGATGTTCTGGCCTCAGCTTCATCAGTATCAAACATACACGACAAGTTCGCCAAGCCAGCAGGTTTAAGGTCGGCCGTCATGAGTCTTGTCTCTAAAGTATATGTAAGTACTTGAATCAAACTTGCTTCCGGTATTTAATGTCCTACAGGAAACTCCTCTTCTTTAACATCTTCGTTTCATTACACATTATTAAATAACACTAATGCTCATTAATGTGTAGCGTGTTCGTTATCGTAATGTATTATGAATTAATTACATATGTGTGTCACAATCTATCAAACATTATATTTAATAAAAATATGGTTTTTTACGTTTATTCTCTGTATTTTTCTGTAATTAAAAACAATGAAGTAAAGTAACGTTTCGTTAATAAAACTAAAATTTATTATTATTTTTCCATTAGTTATTTTAATTAATATTAATTTTTTTCTAAAGATACTATATTTTTCTACATTATATTAATATGATAAAATACAAAGTATTATGTAAAAACAAGGTCGCCTTTTTTCTCTCTCTTTTTTGCACTCTTTTGCCAGCGTCGTAATACATATACATATATTTTTTCACTATAACATTTTATTCTTCTCTTTTCTTTCACAAAAATTATTGGAGCAAAGATAATTAAAAAATAGTATTTTTTTATATTATCTAATACTATCTTACTAATCTTACTATACTATACTTATATTAATTTCTAATACTATACTTATATTATCTATTACTAATACTCTATTAATAATCCCTAATAATAAAACATTCTATAATTATAACGAAATTGCATTTTTCACGATAAACGTCACCAATGCTGTACATACAATCGAAAAACTGATAGTCGCGCGTGAATAATACGTTATTGGCAGAATTGATCGCACAAAATCCCTGTTGCAGCTGTTCTACACAAATTTAATCTCTTCGATTGAAGCTTTAATACTGAATATCTGTGGGGAATATTTTAACAGAAATTTGGCGACCGATATCCCCTGTCATTTTTCAATGTATGATAAGCCTCGAAAAATTCTTTTTTCTTGATCATCACACAAACGTTTCCTGGACTCGATCGGATAATTACGGTGAAAGTGCCTCGGATTTTTTCTTACGTCGCACAGTCGCGATATGAGGAGGCGACGATAAAGTAGCCACGGCAGATGTGCTCTTGAGTAAGTCAGTGAAAGTCCATTGGGGATTCATGATCTCTCTCTTTCTCTCGATTATTCATCGCGAGGGGATCCGACCGCGGTTTTCGGCATTAGGTAACGTGCGGTTTCGCATCGACGTAACGATCGAGACGTCGCGAGATCGGCGTGAAATCTGCCATCTCCTCGATTGCAACATGTCGCTGGTGTTTTTACATTTCAACTGCCGTCAATTTCGATTCGAACGACGCATTGATGAACGGTTGCTTTCGACGCATCGCGCGCTCATCCTTCTTCATTCATGTCGCGTACTGAATATTTATTGGGTCATTAACGCCGGAATTGCAGCGCTCGAAGCAGCCGGCATGGTTACATTCGGAAAATCATGGGAAGGGGCTTGATCGATACGATTTGTTTGAAAACATACCCTGTTTTCGATGTTTGAAAATAGATGTGATTTTATGAAAAATGTCATTCAAATTTTATTTGTAATATATGAATATCATGTTCAATTTGCTTTTACCTTTTTACTTTAGCTTTCTTTTTATTTATTTAAATATATTATTAAATATATATATTATTAAATAAATATATTTAAATATTTATTTAAATATATATTAGATATTCGAAATTATATATTAGAGCATATCGAAAATATATACGTCAAAATAAATAAATATAAATAAATTTAAATAAAATCTAGTAGAAAATAAATTCTTTATAAATTTTATGTCATTTTTCTTATTTCGAGCCCTCCATTTATTTTTAAATAAATTGTTATGTTCATTATTTTTTTCTATTTGTCTAATCCTTTTAATTAATGTTTTTCCTTATTATACAATCATTTTAATATTATTAAGTTCTTATTAATTCTCTCTATAATTATTTGCACAGTTATTTTTCTTAAATGAAAAGCACGGTGCTTTCAACTATATATCATGTTACGACGTGAATGTTTAAAGAAAGCGGTGAAAATTGCAAATGCGCGGTGAATGAAACCTGTTTTAACGATGTTGACCGACACACTTGACTCTGACCCTACAGAAATACCTTTCCATATCCGCTCTGGCTGTTTCCCTTCAAGATTGCAATTATACACTTGTTCGTCTTCACAATTATATAAAACTAGCTTATTGAGAGAAATATTGATAAATAACACAAGCGCTATTATATTCTTTAACATGTTATGCTTCATTATGTTTGAAAAAATTCAACCGGAATTTCCTCGAAGCAATCATACGTACTCGACAAACAGGAAAGAAAAGTGAAAGTAAAGATCGCCATTATCGTAGTATCGAGATCGATGACCAATACATTGTTACATCGTTTCGCCGCGATTTCTTAAACATGTCCCTGACTTTCAGATCGCTGCATTTCTATTGGCACTCGGAACGTTCTGCAACTCAAAAACTACAGAAAGCAGAAAGATCAAGGTGAACGACTCGGACAACGTCGAGCGTTTCGTTGCAGACGATGATCCAAATAATGGCGAGAGTGCGGAGCAAGTGCAAGACAGCGTTGAGAAAATTATGCCGATTTTGCCACCGATAATACTCCTGGATTTCGATAATAGTACGAACGATAATGAGACCGCCGATGAAAAGTCGAAACGCACCGTTAACAATAACCTTGGTTATGGCTTCGACCGGAACTTCCTGCACGCCCCGCGGAAGTACAATTACTACTTTCCCGCCGGGAAAACCGGAACCACCGTGTCCATAGAGGAATCCATCAGCCCGTTCCTGCCGAGGACCATAATCGAAAAGATACCATCATCGGGCATTCAGAAACCAGTACCCGATTCGTACGCGGATCTTAGATCCCAGCAGGGATCATATGAAAACCACGACTCGACCAGATTGAACTTCCAGAGTCCAGCAGGCTATCAGTATTATAATCCTGCGACGATATCTCAGCCCGTATTCGGGCTGCGAACGAAATTGACGAAGACGTCCGACTCGGAGCGATATCGAGGCTTCTCCTCATCCGCGAGACCTCCCGTCGAGACGTACTCGAATGTGGATTATCGAGACGATGCTTACGCTTCTACCACACCGCGATCTCTGATGCTAAATTCCGCGGAAAGGGAGACGGGTTATATCACTCCGAGTCCGCAAACTTACACGGTCTCCAGCTCAAGTCGATACGCTTACGTCACACCAAGTTCACCGTCATACGCCGAAGTTAATTCTCAGAGATATTTTGGACAGAGTAGTCAGCATGCGATAAACGTGCAAGGTTACTCGGCGCAAAGCTCGACGGAATCCTCGACAACTAATCCCGTCGATACTGCTTTCCTAGAAAACATTGACGTTCGATCGAAAGTGAATTCTCACGATTACATTCGACCTACTTCGAATACGGAATCTTCGATCTCTGCATCCGGCGATGTAGCTAGCTACCCACAGAACGTCGAATCGTTCGCTAATTTGCCCAGATACACAGTGGAGAATAACGTCAGATATGAAAACAAGATATTCTGGAAGTATCCAGACGGTAGAGTGTCCGACATGCCGCCCATGACGTATGAAACTTACTCCGAGTACTCGTCGTTGGCGGCATTGCAGGCCGCCAGATCCCAGGACGCGTCGAAGACCGACGAGTCCGTTTCTACGGAGAACAGAGTATTGTCGCAAGGCCCGGTGCAATTTCCGATATCGCCGGAACCCAACGGTCCCCCGACCCCGTTCATCTCGGCCGAGTCTCTGTCTAGGCTACCGCAGCAGCAGGTGTATCGATTGAGCTATCAGAATCTCGTGGGTCAGAAGCAGATCGTTCCGCAGCAAACGAGGACCGGCAGCGGAATCTCCGCGTATTCGACAACTCTTTCGCCGCTGGGAAATTCTGTCAAGTCAAATGGGAAGAATCGGTACGAAACGACGAGACGACCGATCTCGAAATACATGGTGAACAGTCCGAATCCGGAGTACATCAATTCTTACACCACGGAGAGCGCTCCGAGAAGTACGACGCCCAGCAAAGCTTTCATATCATCGAGTGAGTTAATATTTTATATCATATATTATGATCTCTTTATATTTTATCATAATATATGTTCATAATAATTATATAATGGTTTAAAAAAATTGAGCATCCGGAAGAAAATGTAATTATTTTTTATAATATTTAATGCTCAATATGATTTTGGCCTCAAAAGTAATCTATTAATAATAATATATATATATATAATTTAGAGAAATTTGAAGTTAAACAGTCATAAAAAAAATATTTTTATGTAATATACTATGCTACATATACAGCTACAATATATATGATCTGCTAGAAAAGTTTCATATTCCCTTCAAAATATATTAAATATACTGCTTAAATATATTACTATGATTTCATAAAACAAATTAAGGCCAAAATTAAGTATTAAATATGAAAAAAACACAAAGAATGATTATTCTTTCTTATCACAATCTTTTTTATTGAATCATGTTTATTTAACGATTGTATGTTCTCAGCTCACAAAAATTCAGCCAAGAAAATTAACGCAAGCGGCAAGAATCTGGAAAATTATTCAAATCTGCAATATGGAGACTTATTGAATTATAATCCATCGATCTCGCAGTATATCAAGAATCCCGCATCCATTCTCAATGTGCGACCGACCTTTGTGCAAACCGGAAACTCTCTGATACCCGTAATTATTTTAAGAGTAGACGGCGTACCACCTATTCAATCCAATGCTACGCCAAACATCAACCTAAAGGCCCTTCTGCAACAATATCTCCTTCAATATGCTAGAAGTCTAGAAGAATTGGCGCGTCCGACCAATTATGATTTTGGCAGTAATCAATTTCTAAAGGATCAACAGCCATTATCCACGAGTCCGCTGCGACAACTGGTACAATTGATACAAAATAGTAATACTCAAGATCTAGTTGGTAATCCTACGGAATCTTACGTCGGAAGATCGAGTTATGAAGCAAGCAATTTGAATGTCAAGAAAAGTCTCTCGAGCGTAAAATACGGCGAACGCACAGCAATCCGACCGAAAGTGAAGAGTGTGCAAATCGTGGAGGATCCGAGGTTCGAAAATTATAGAATTAAAAACTGAATTGTGCATAAATGATAAAGAGCAGAAAAAAATTACGAAGAGAGAGAATCCTTAACTTTCGTGTTCTATCGCTCAATTTTATTTTCCCGCTAATTGAGTTATAGTTTAAAAAGAGTTGAAATTTTAAAAAGCAATAATTATGTTATTAATTGACATTTTATACTAATTGTGATAAAAATAAAAATTTGAAAAATTTATATTTTTTTTAATTGACAATGATATCTATTTTGACTTATATTATATTTTTTATTCAAATTAAAATAAAAAGTTAAATACATAAAATGTTAAATATATTAATACGAAAATAACTGATATATAATCGAACACGAAAGTTAAATCAAAACGACTGATCAATATACGATACATTAGTTGCCAGTAATGATATCAAATCCAAAATTTATCATATAAAAAAATTTTTTTACGATTTTTATTTCAAAATATTAAAGAATTATAATTCTATTTTATATTCTTTTTAATTGTACTTTATATGGCAATTATATTTTAGTCTCGCGAATAAAACATTTCGTGCCATGAAACAATTAAAGGAAACGATAAGATAATCGACAATCGAATATTAGTAATAGTATTTAATATGGGTTTGTGCAATGTATTATAATGTCTACATTATGTACCTGCGCTACTGATTTGCTGAGAATCGGAATCTGTTGGTATTAATACTTCTTGTCGTTCTCGGGAAAGCAGTAGTAACCGAAGCACACATGTGGCTTTGCGAATGTACTTATAAAAAATTAACCAAATTTTTATACTTCATAAAGGTACCTTTTGAATCGTAGTGCTTAAGTTTTACACAATTTAAGATAATCATAACTTGTATACGGATTATTGTAAACTAATAAAGTAACCAAATAAGAAACTTTTTATACAAATTACGTTATTATTATTTATACCTTAAGTTTTTATATAAATTACTTGTTTTTATAAAAAAGACATAAATCTTTCTACTTTACGTCCGCATATTTTTTATTAATTAAAACTTAAACCCTGTCGAATTTTGCTTATTTTGGAAATATTATATTAGTTTCATAAACTTTTAATCTAAAAAATTTTGTATTATATTTTACAAATAAGTTTCTTGCTTTTAAATATGTGTATGGTGATATATTTTATTAAATAAAGATAGTTGTATATAAAGATTAATTAAAAGTAATAATAATTATATATAAAACAAAGAATTATAAATAAATTATGATTTAAATTAAAATAAATATAAATTAGAATCTCTATATGATTACTAAAATATGGTTAAATTAAAATCTCTATATGATTACTAAAATATGGTTTTCTGCTTTTATGTATTCTTATTTCCTTTCTCATATTTAATATAGCTTGATCTAATTTACTCATTTAAAATTTTAGTTATGGAGCAAGACTTTCTAAAACACGACTACAGCATATTATACTATAAAAATCTTAAATAATCCATAAAATTTAAAAAATATGAAACTTTAAAAAAGAATTACTGGATATATCTTTTTTATTAATTATTTTTTATCAGATATAGGATCGATCTTTTTTCAATTATCATGTTTATATAGTTTTCAGATTATTAACTATTGAAACGAAGATAATAATAAAATTTAATACAATTCTATAAAAAATAAGTAATAAAATATAATATTCTTTAATCTTGCAAAAATAAACTATGTTTCAATAAAATTTTAAAATTTAAAGGAAATAAGTAATATTAGAAATTAAAAATAAGAGAGATGTATAATTAATGATTTCCTTCGATATTTTTACTTTTAAAGAAAGTTATTCTGAATTTCAGAATTGGTTATAAAAATCGCAATTAAAAGGCAGTTCCTATAAAAATTTAATTAAAAGGACATTCTGTATGATATATTGTATGGTATATATTATCTGATTATTTTGAAAAATAATGATGCACTTTAGACTGACATCTAATTATTTATTGAAACAATAATGCAGTTTAGAAACACGGTTATTAACTTTTTCTAAAATAATCATGTAGTATATATAAGTAAAGTAAAAGTTTCCTCTTTTACAGGAAGAATTATCATGAATCCACGTGTCATACATGAGTGATCACTAGGCGCAATTATGTATTTATTCGATATGGACAATGCGTAAACGTTCTTTTGTGTACGCACGTATTAATGTTTATAATAATATTCCAAATTAATAAAAGAGATTTATCATCACACAATAGTGCATATGTAAGTATATCCGATACATGTATATCGATGTAATCGAGGCCGTTGAACCGGGCAATTAACGTTAATTATCTGAAGTTTAAAAAGAAGTTTAAAAAAGACGTTCAACTCATGCTACAGTAGTTATTAATTCTACGTTTTCACAACGAAAAGCGTCGATGATATCTACGTTGCATCTACGGCAATTAAACGCAAGGCATTAAACTGAACGCTCAAACACGAAACATACATGCGGGGAAAAGATTGGCCCGTGTTACACACGGACATTCATCTACGTTCGTGGGCTGTATTGGGAGAAGTAGCCGTACCAGGTGTAATGCGTGTGTTCTAGAGCGCATAAAACTACGGCGGGAAAAGTACTGGCAAATTATATTTGATCCTGTCGAAGCCGAAAACTGGAGAAACTGCGAAGCACCGGAAGTATATTTCATGATCGATGCAATCGCAATGCAAGATCCTTGGATGTGCTTCTTGTATCTTACCACGTACATATTTCAGAAGATCGCCATTGGCGCTATTCTCCTCTGATTTATGATGTTCCTCAACAGCATCCTTCGCGTGAATTTTTAAAAGATGATGATCTCGATTACAAATCAGCCTTCTTTTGTAAAATGTGTATTGCAGTGGAAGATGATTCTGTCCCATTCTTTATGTCATCTCGTTGCTCATATCCATTTCCGCACATGGTGATTTCGCTGCTCGAGTTCCATAATAATGAAAAGTGGCATCACATTTTGCGATATACTGGACAACATTTCTCCTGGCTCGCTCGCGTGTCGCGAATGAAAGTATCCTCCGCTGTCTGATCTACAGGATAATATTTAGAACGATATTTTTCACTTGGCCATCAGACTGTATAAAGAAAATCGCATATCTACTATATGGCTCAGTTCTCGCGTGGAAGCTCGCCACGCAGGATCCTTGGAATTATAAGGCGAGGATAAGAGAACGAATGGTCGCAATCAATGTGTACGCGGAGTATAGTGTGACACACGGATCTTTTTGATTGTGTTTGATTTTTCGAGGGATCTCAAAGAGTCAGCACGTTCGACGAAAATGATCCTATACTATGTAAGTACTTGGATTAAAGTACTTTGTGAAAGTGTAAAGTTTATTGTGTGTTTATTGTAGTGACAAAATCAGTTAACTTCTGTGTAGATAAATAGTAAGAAGGAACCTAATAGAGAATCTTCTACAGAATTTTATATATATATATATATATAGAATTATATATATATATATATATATATATATATATATATATATATATAATTCTATATAAGTTGATATAAGTAATAGATTTCTCTCATATATACAAAATATTGAAAAATATTTTTAGAAAATATTCATGTATAATTTATTAATTTATAAAATATATTTTCAATAACATATACATATAGAAAAAAAGTACTCTTTACGGTGAGTAGAATGAGTGTCCTTAAAGCTTGGCTTATTCTATACTCTTTCTAAAACACACATATATATGTATATGTATACTCTTTCTAAAACACACATATATATGTATATGTATATATATATACTTTCATTATATACTGCTAAAATGCTTTATATTTTAGTTATTGCTTTTTTGATAATATGTTTTGTTGTAAAAACTTTTATCGTTATGTGATTTATGCTTATTCTTTCTTTTTTCTTTCTCTACAAACACATCTATCTTTTTTAAATTATTTACTTTAAAAAGATGCTTAGGATTTATATTAAATAATATTATACATGATGGAGAAACTTTTTTCATTGCGTGCGCTTCTTACTTAGTTATCTTATGGATAGTATTATGATCTACTGAGATTACGATAATTAGTAAATACTTTCCTTGTAACTAGTTAAAAATTTTAATAATAAAGTTAAAAAATAACTTATAAGTAAGTTTAATTTATTAATTTAAATTGCAGCAGTTTAATTGTAAAATTAAATAAATATTTTTCGTTAAATATTATAGATACTGATAAAAATAAATTATAAATAAATTACAATTTTATAAAGCTATTGCATATATTATTATGTCAAATCAAACTAATTAAATTTATTAACTTGAAACATACTCGACTTTTAAAAATAATTTATTGACTAGTATTTAGCACTTTTAATAAATATTTTTAATTTTAATAAAAATCTTTTTATTCATATTATGTATCAATGTTTTAATCAGATAATTAAATTTAATTACAGATAAGTAAAATAAAATCGTGCACACAAATTATATTGAAAATTATGAAAAAATTATTATTTACATATATTAGTAATATTAAATGCTTTTCAAATTTGATAACCGAGACCGTTTTTAATTAGACATAAAGACAGGTATATTAACGAGAGGTTTATTTCAATCGACAACTTCGACCGACTTGTTTAACGATAGGCATGAAGAATTACATAGTTTAAATTGGCTATGTTTTCTCCGCAATTACTTTTCACCGGCACTCTCTAAACGGTCGAGCTATGTGTTAGTTGTTCGTGTTTCTGCATTTTATAAAGGAAAAGTCATTTATCATACAATTGTGCACTCCGAGCTTTGATAATTTTTTTTGGTTATTTAAAATTATTAACTTAGCAATCATACTTGCATGGAGGGCCTATTACTGTCAAATACTCATGAATCGGTGAGAAAGTCTACGAAGATTTGCTTCCGTGCACATTCAGTCCTTCTATCGTACACGCTCTGGCATTTTACTTTTCTAGTCTGCTTTTCTTTTCTAGGTCATCTCCTTGACAAAACAGCAATTAATACTGCTTACTATCATAGAGCGACTATCCAAACTTTGCAATGCATATGCTACTTTCTTCTTTAAAAGTGTGTGATATATGTTCGAGATAATCTTTAAAATTTTCATATTTTTATAGCAATTTTTCTTCGATGTTTATTGCCAATTATATTGTAAAATTTTTTAATTATACCATATATTATGTAAAAATGCATTCCTTGTAATAAAATTTTCATTTTCAGTTAAAAATGTAATTTTTTGATGAAAATATATTCTACATGAAAATCTTGCGTTGCATTGCGTATGTTTTTTTGATTAATTCTTATTTTATATTTTACGTTATATTTAGTTTTATACGTCATGTAATATTTATGATATTTGTATTTAAGTAAATTTACTAGTAATTATTGATAGTTTATTTAATTAATCAGTTTATTTAATTTATTTAATCAAATTTCAACTGCAATTTAATACTACTTTATTTTTCGTAGGTCATATTGGTGATTCTCAGCTGGCCGCAAATAAGATGCACAGAGGATGCCAACTTGGAAAGTGATGAGATTTTCGACCAAATCGCAACTGCATCGGAGAATATAATAGAGGCTGTAAAACATTCGAGCACGGATTCGAAAAATCCTCAAGAGCAAGACTCGAGCATATCGTCGTCAGAAAGCGCAACGGTACATTATGAAAATTCCAACGGTTTTGTGCCTATCGTGCCGTCTGCTTCTCCGTCGTATAACGATCCTGATTCGTACGACTCATCGTTAGAGATCGACGATTCTGAGCAGCAGGAGAACGAGTCTGAAGAGAGCAACGCGAGGAATGTCGTAAGTGCTCAAGACAGCTCGGATGAGAGGGCGAAAAAATTCGAGGAAGACTTAGCGTATTCCTCGGAAGCGAGGATTTTCTTGAATTATCCTGGATCGTTGACGAATCGTAGGTCTTTCGATTTCCAGGAAGGGCGGACGAATGAATTCGAGTTGCTGAAGATCAACAATGACACTCCCGCGGTGGCCAATTACCAGGAATTTTACGAGAATGTGCGCAGCACGGTGAACACCGAGACTGACAGCGAACCTGACACGTCTTCTTCGGAGAGCTCGAACGAAGGAAGAGGGAAGAAAATCAGGAACTATGCCCACAATTACGGTCAGCAGTCGCAGCAAATTAATGATGAAAATTCCTACGCGCAATATTCGTATGACGCGCAAGATATGAAGAAAATTACGCACGAGCAGGAGAAAGTTACTGATAATTATCGCCAGCAAGTTACCGCGAACTACGATGGTCACGGACAGAATGCAGCGACGGTCTCATCTTCATCAAGGACGAATTATCAGGTTAATGGACTCGCTCATAGCGGAACTTACGATAATGTGCCGCAATTGTCGAGGACACATTATAGATTTAAGCCGGTCGTAGTTACTGAGGCGAACAATCATAAAACGGACATGAAATTTGATAACCATCTGCTTAATAGTGCCCCGGACACAACCTTGGAGTCTTCTAGCTCGGAGATATCAAATCGCTACCAAGTTTATAATGACAACAGGCAACGTAGTTATCATCGCACGGAAGACTCTAAGAATCTCTCGGACGAAAGTACAGATTATTCCGAATACATCGAGCGACCGAGAGTGCAGAAGACTCGAAGACGTCCGTCGTATACTGATTCTTCTAGGAAACTTCCGAAAGAACATCGCGGCACAATGAACGACAGTACAGAAGAAGACAAGCAGAAATACAACTCCTCGAAAGTAAGATCACACCGATATAAGGTGAAGGCGAATCCATGGCTCAACGATCCTAGTACAAATCATCACGATGAGAGCGTCGAGGACGTTAGATACGGTTCCAGAGGCAGTAATACAGAAACAAAAAGCTCCAAAGTACACAATGGCTCCAGATCAAAAATCAATTCATGGAGTCAGATCTCTCCGAGCGTCGAGGTTTCTCACTCCAACGGAGTCGAATTGAATCAGGTTGAAAAGCCAAAGTTCTTGGTTAATCTCGTACCTGTAGCGAACTTCGATCACGCAACCGCGTTAGGTAATAGTCAAGGTTTTGACATGTCCAATGCAGTTTTGCAAAACGTTGCCACCGTCGCACCAATCGGAGCGTTTAGCACGACTACTCCTCTTCTAAGTACTCCTCAGCCTGTTATTGCTCAGAATTTTGCTCAATTATCAAAGAATTTGGCAAACTTGCAGAACTTGGTTTCCACGCCGATACCTGATATTATCGTCGGTCAGAATACTTTCCAAAATCCTGTGCAGGTTTTTCTTCCTCATCCAAATGAACAAAACAAGGATCTGAGGGGCTATTTGCCAAGTACCATGACACCGGTGTTTGCCTTAACATCCAGCCTGAGCCCAGCATTGCAGAATATACGAGTTCAGAATGTGCAGAGTAACAACGTAACGCCACGAACGACGTTTACCATAACGCCGGCTCCTACCGTCGTTCAACAGATGCCGATAAATCAAATGCACTCTGGTATTCAGCAACTGATAGTGCCGCAACCGACTCTTCAAACATTCCCGAATTTTCTGCAAACGCCGCTTCAGACAACTCAAATACATGTAAATCCTCACGGACTACAAGGTCAAAATTTTTTGCATCATGGTAATTTACAGATACAAAATTCGCCGACGACGCCCACGCTGCTGCCCAGTCAGACAATGCCGGAAAGCAGGATCGTGGAATCGCAGAATAAGAAGAACGCGTTCTCTGCTTCTGGCGCAAATTTTGTAGCCTCCGCGAATCTAGCCGTCGGCCAGAACGAACAGAAGCAGCCGACTAACGTCAACTCCTACTATCTGCAGAATCCGAATACGCAGCAGATTGTGAAACCTCAAGAAATAGTGCCGAATATATTGCAACCTGGTGCGACTTTAAACGGTATAACCGTAAACACTCAACAGCTGATTCCTCAACAAAATATGCAAAATAGTAATTTTATTTTGCAACAGCCACGTGATCAGATGCAGTATGTCAAGCTACAAAATAACGGCGCGGATGCTATGCATCAAGCTTCATTAAATAAAAACTTGATAAAAAATCATAGACTAGGCAGCATCACGCTGCAGGCTATCGATAACACGGCTAGTCATTCGAGCAATATCAACAATGCGCTTGAGCCATCATCAGGGAACGCGCATCTTCCGAATGTGGGTACTAAAAACGTGGAAATTGTAAATCCCAACATTAAACCAAGTCAAATTGACACGACATACCAGACGATGAACTATCCGACTACTGTTCTGACGACGCCCATTCCAATTTTCAGTACGATCGCTCCACAGACTGTTAATCTTCCAAATTACGTAAATTCGTTGACAGAGAACGGGAATAAAGCTAAGCAAGTAGGCACGTTCCAGAATCAGGAACCGATGTTTAATCCTATTAATTTTGTCCCGAACGTTGACATCATTAAAGATCAGAATGCTCTCAATAATAAACCGATTCACGAACCTATTCAGCAAGGTTTGAACTTGGTGCCCGTCGTGCCCGGAGGTAACTTCTTCAAACCGTCACTCGCGGCGCAAAGCGAATTAATTATAAAGCCGAAGCTGACCTCGGATTTGCAGAAGTATGCTGAGGAGATGTTTAAAGAATCTCTAAAGACGATGTACAATTCACAGAAATGGAATAATGATAGAAAACCTCAGGAAAACGGTCAAAATGATTCCGAAGCGAGCGACTTGGCAAAGCTGAGAATCGAAATGCAGAAATTAAGAGCTTCCTTGAAGGAGTCAAAGTATAAAGACACTCTCGAGGCGCATCAGAGTATGCATAATGTGCGCACGACTAATGCGCCAAAATCTTCGAATAAAAAGAAACCAGATCCGCTGCTAACGACCTTGGAACATTTGCTGAAAACTCGACCTCGTGGACCGATACATATTTATCATGGCCCTGTTAAACCAGATCAGAAACATAAACCGGAAGATTCGAACTTCGATTTTGATAATTTCAAAGATGAGAGTCATATAAGGGAATTTCTCACGCCACCAAAATCGAAACCTTCGCACTCGACAAATCCTTTTCACGACAAGCCGAAGAAACGACCAGGATCCTTGAGGTTTAAAAATAATCCGAGAAGACCGGCAAGACCGAGCAATTTGCCACATAAATCCGGCGGTCTACAATCGTCCTCTAGCGATATACATGTATATGTTGCTCCAGATACCTTCAACTATGATTCTAGGCATCAACCGTCCTTTGATAGATACACAGCATTCACCACAGCGTCACCAGAAATTGATAAAATGTTGAGAGAATTCAAGTCGTCGAATAACAAGAATTATGATATTAATCATCCCAGAATGCATAATTTGCTCGGTTTATTGATGAAGAATAAACAATTACCTACCAGAAGCACACAGAATTATTTTCGCGACAAGGATCAGGTGAGAGAATATTTCGAGAATGAAAAGCATCGGCTGCAGCAGCAGTTTTATAACGACGCCCTAAGGGATTACATGAATGAGAGGTCCGACGTCGCGTCGCCATCGGATTCGGTTATCAACAAGACAGTTTATTCGAGGATTGGCACCGCATAAATCCGTAATCAAAAGTATAAGCGAGACATTCGATCACGAGATGCGTTTACTGTATCTGCGCGTGATTTATAAATCTACTCGCAAGGGACTAGAAATAGGTAATAAGTATGTTTTTGCTCGATAAAAAAAAAACGGACAAATTTTTTCTTATTCGCTCAATAAAAGCTGCATAGTGTTCAGTATTGATCGCATTGTTCGCGTTATGAGTAATTAATTATATGTATAGTAAGTAACATTTTATACGGAAATTGAAAAATTAATCGTTAATGTGTTCGTATGAAATACTCGGATCGAGAGGAAAGAAAAATCGCTCATTTGTAAGACGTTCTAGCGAATATTGTGTGTAAATATTAATTTAAACGAAAAAATATATACATCTTGTAATTTGTACAGCGTTTTTTGCGCCTATTTTATTTTTTCATTGATATATCTTTCATTTATCTGTTTGTAAAAACGTGTATAAAAATAGAATAAAAAAATCAGGTAAACTTTTTTCCATATCGCGGAAAAATAAAAAAATTTTGCAGAAGAGAGGTAAGTAGTAAAATTTCATTTTTGACTAGCTAAATATAACTGTATAAAAATTTATTTCTAAATGAATTAAATATTTTTTTAAAATACTTTTTTTAAAATACTTTTTATTTGATATCAGAGTAATTTAATTATTATGTGTGTATATTTAAATTAGATTAAAAATGCTTCTCTCAAATCATATTGTAAAAAGAAAAATTTAATAAATTTATTTATACTTTTGACATTATTGCTTTAAAAATTGTTTCCAAAGTCAATCTTTTAAGTTTTTGTACTAACAGTCTCGAGATGAGACGTTTTTATGATTGCATGATGTTAATATTCATGGTAGTTTTTCCAATCTTTCTATTACAAAATTAGATTGGAATTTAAATCTTATTATAAAACTAGTCTAATAAAAACATTTAATGTACTATCTCAAAGAAAAAATATTATTATATCAAAATTGAAAAGACTTTGTGTTATAATCTCTAATTTTATAACTTTTTTATTATGTTTATATGATAAAATACATGTTTAAGTGAAATATTGTTTAAAGAATATTTAATAATTTAATATTTTTGCAAAATAAAAATATTATTTAATAAAATAACAAGATAATTAATTCTTAAAGAAATAGTATAATTCTATTATTCTTTCTTTTTTACATAGACAATATTTGAATAAAATAATGTCAACAAGAAGTGTCGAAACTTTGGAAGCAGTTATGTGCAATTCTATGTCAATTTATTTAATTTCTATTAATAATTTATTTTATAATTATATTTTATTAGGATTTATTTCTCTTATAATAATAAATTGTAGATGTATTTGTTTTCGTAAAAATTTAATAATTATATTGCATGATTGAAAATGATAATAGTAGAAATTTAGTGATTTTAAAACTAATATATAATGTTATAATATAAAATTACAATAAAAAATTATAAATTATAATTAATAATTGTATGTCTTAGAATAAATATTAAATTAAATGTTATTATGTAGAAAGAAACTATATATAATGGTTATAAATAAAAATTAATAATAAATATTAATAAATTAATAACACAATGTATGTAAAAACAATCACATTCTTTCCATGTTCTTGGAATAATAATTCATTCGTAACCCAAAAAAGTAAAGGCATTCACCTCGTAGTATGTAACAGTGATTATCGTTTATAAATTTACTCAATAGAACTTATATATAATACATTAAAGCATTTTTATTATGCAACTGTCACTTTCTCGGAAAATACTCAGAGAATTGGACTCACATTAGTTCGAGAGAGTTCTGCCAATTCATGATACTATTATAATAGATACGCTCGTGCACACACACAAAAGTTTTCTCAGAATAATACAATATAATACAATCATCTCTCACTTTTCTCTTGTAAATAATGCGGCTCTATTATTAATTTTAAAAAATGTTTTAATACACTTTAAAGATAGATATACAGTAATTTTTATTCTAAAAAATAATGTTGTATATTTTTCAACAAATATTTTGTATTATATGTCAATTTATTTAATTTTTATTAAAGTTAATATAAAATCATATTTATACGAGAGAGCTTATCATAACAAAAATTATTTATTTTATATTTACATTATAATAATTATATTACAATGTTTGTAATATAGTTGCATTGCATTTTTTAATAACAATTAAATTACAAAGAGAGAAATATAAGTTGATAGTAAAAAGGTAGATCAATGGCATATTTATAATTATGATTATGATTATGGTTTCACTGATCAGGGAGAAGCGGTGATTTGACTCGGTTTTTCTTAATATGCTTTTTATTAGATTTAGAAAAGTCCAATCTATTCTGTTGTTTCGCATCAGTAGGCGTCGAATATAAAAGATGAGAGATTGTTGGTCGTGATCAGTTAATATCAAACTTTGGTATCTGCTTGTACTCACTAAACGAATGTCATGATGGTATGTTTCTCTAATTTCTTAATAACTTTAAACAATTATCTCATTAACGATGATTGCATCGCAATATTGTTGCAATATTTATTTATTTATAAATATGACTCACGTGTTAAATTTTAATTTTTTATTACGCTAAATTATGTAATATTGATATCCATCGTATATTTGTAATTAATTATATATATTTTCGATTCATAATTAGATCAAAATCACTGAAGTGTTTAATGCTGAATTTTCTACATTATTTATTATTCTGTGCGTTACATAATTTATGTATATTATTTTATAATTAATTGTAGATTATTTTTTGGGACAGATTAGTTAAATAAATTGTTAGTATTAATATTTTTGTGGTGAAAATATTTAAAATATTAAATACATAATACAATCTTTAAAATGCATGCTCTAAATATATTCCAGATTATAAACACCATTTTCTTTATACCTGCGATATGCTGCGCCATAAACATCGCAATTTCGACTGGCACTTTCGTATCAGTAACATCCATCAAATCAAAACGAGCGATAAATTCCAGTCATGATGTTCGTAATAATCAGGAGAGACTCAAAGGAACTACACCGAAAATCTCTTTACCTCAGGATATTACCACGAGATTATCTAATTATAGAAGCGCCAAGGCATCGGAACCACAGAGGATTTCTTACACCAATTCGAATCAAAAATCTTCTCATGCATACGGCAGTGTTCCCAAGCGGCCGCCTTCTTACGTTCCTCTGCCTGTTCATCAAAGTAAATTTTATCAGAATAATCTGCTTATCCCGTATTTCGATATATTGAATAATTCCAATTCGTACAAGACTGCAACGAGCACCGAGAAACCGTTAGATGCATCTAAACCAATTGTATCGCAGTCGGTCCAGAAACTGCAAGGCATTTACTCGCCCAATGCGTTCCATCAAGATAAACCTATTGAATTTTCGGGTTTCTCCGACTTCGAATATCCCTCGTATCCCAGTATCAACAAGTTTATCTCCCAGGACGTGCAGAACGGTGCTTCGTCTTCCATCGTACAAGTGCCAGTGTACAAAACAAATTACCCTCTGTCGAAAGTTATCACACACGAATACGCATTGAGCCTTCCAACGGCATCAAGTGTCTCTCCGTCGTCGGATAAAGCGACGCAAAGCTCCAAGCAGAAAGATGAAGCTACTGTAGATGTGAATGGTAAGAAGATTTCAGTCCCGATCATTCAATTTCAGAATAATGCGGACTTCACCGAAGTTTTACCCGTCTTCGAGAGTCAGCCGTTCTTTCTAAGTGCAAACTATCCGACCGAATCGGATTTGGCATTTAACTCTGGAACTGGGCCAAAGCTCAACATGGCTCTTCAATCGAGAAACGTTTCGCCATTTTTGTCGCCTCTGTCGAGTTTTCAAGGTCAAATTGTGCCAATTCAGACGGCCAGCAGTAGTCCGCAATTTCCGCAGTATAAAGGCGCCAGCGTAGAAGTTTACCCAGTTCCAAATAATGTTCCTAAAGTGCAAGGCAGTTACGAATCTCTTTATAGTCAACCACAATTGCACTTTGGACTGGAACATAGTAGTAATGTGCAGCCTATTAATGTACAGCAAAATATTATCCATCCTTCCGTGTCAACGCAGGGTATTCTAAATGATGTAGAGATCATCAATAAGAAAAATCCGGAGCCACATACACCCCAATCTGACGATGACAATAGGAATGACGATAGGGATGATGAAAGTTTGTACTGTTTTATAAATTATGTCATCAATTAAAAGTAAACTTTTAAGTGAAATATATTCACTTTTATAATATTTATAATAATAAGATTTTTATTAAGTTAAGGTTTTTAAATATATAGTTAAGGGTTTTAAATATATATAAATACTTTAATACTTTTTTAGATTATGAGGTAATAAAATAGATTAAAAATGAATATTTATTAGAATTTATTTTGAAAAAATTTTATGCATAGGATATGAAAATCCGGATAAGGAAGATGAACAGAATTCTGAAGATAATAATGCCGAGCATCAACCAGGAAAGCATTTTAAAGAGCCACCGACAGAAAGTGACTTTAAACCTTCTGCGTCATATCCTTTCAAAGAGTACGATGAGAGATTTGGAAAGTATAAAACGCAAATCGATGACGACGAAGATAAGCCATATTCCAGCTATAAGCATGATTCAGTGGACGATGATGAAAAAGAAGAAGATCCATCAGAATATCATGCTGAATATACTGATTCTCCAAAATCATCGCATGAATCGTATGAGGAAGAGGATGAAGAGAAGGAAGAAAGCGTTAAACACAAAAGACGCGAAGAAGTTGATGAAAGCTCTGACGAAATAGAGCCTAAATATTATGTAAAAGATTTCGAACAGGAATTTGAAGAATCTTATCGAAAAGAACTACCAAAACAAAGTATGTAGAATTTACAAGTACTTCAATCTAAAATTATTTATAACAATTTTACTTAAAATTATTCAATCAAATATTATATATTTCATTCAATTTTAATTTGTTCAAAAAATAATGTTATTCTTGAATTTTATTCTTAAACTTTGTTCGATTTTAAAATAATATAATATTATCTATTCATAAAAAATTACAGACATAAATTCCTTAATCTTTCAAAAAAGAGATTTTTACATTAAATTATATTCTTTGATTAATTAATAAATCAACAGTCAGTTCCTCAAATGTAGTTATATTGAATTAATATTTCTATTTGCAGAATATGTACATGTAAAAGAAGTGCCAGAAATAGATAGTTATAATAATCCGATAGTACCTTCTAAACGACAACAAAAGAACAACAATCGATCTCATATAAATCACGAGCAATTTGAAGAACCGACAAGCCAAAAAACCCGGGTTTCCCGTAAAAATCGCAGAATACCAAAAGCAGGTTATAAAGACAGTGTAGCTTATGGTTCAGATATTTCCATTAAAAAGACGCCGAAGGTGATTCATGAAGAGGTTTTTGGATACAAGAATCCCGAAATCGGAAAATATTCTAAACAATCGAAAAATAAGGCTGTTGCGATTGAAACGTATTTACCTACGAAAAAAGAAAACTATCTTCGAGCTACTAAATATTACAAATTTAAAAATCCTAAAATTGGCAACGAATCTGCCTCCAAAAATAAAGATTCTTTCGTAAACATTCGAAAATTAGCTAAATATTCGCCCGAGGAAATGGTTAGATCGAATGTGAAGCAATTATCGGGTCCTGACACGGCTTCTTTTTATGGGCTAAATATAATGAGCGGATGAGTACATTCTCTCATAAATACAGAAAGATTCTAGATCTGATAATAATCTAAACGAGGATGTAATCATAGAATGAGAAAACCTAGATTTTTATATGGCTTTGTTAAAGAAGATTAAATATTTTATATATCAATTTTATATATCATTTGTTAATGCATAATTGCTGCTGCTTTTATTTCATTGCTTTATGCAGTAATTATATATCATACTATATAATCATTTTATACAGTAATTATATATCATATAATCATATTTTTATGTTTTTGAACGTATTGTAATTTTATATTAAACATATTTTTACTCTTCTAATTATAGTAATTGAATTTTATTTATTCACAAATAATTTACGCATATATATCATTTTCATACAACATAGTCTATTTTTCCATAAACTGTTATTGTAAATTAGTTGGAATTAATTATTATTATAAAATTAATTAAAATCTCTTTTATTTACGTTTATGTATTGGAATAATAAAAAATGAATGTTTTATATGTTTACCTATTTCTTGTATCGATCTTATTATAAACCATCTTATAAATATATAACGGCCTATATAAACACTACTTATTAAAAAAAATAGAAATCCTTTCAATATCTGTTAAATATAATAAATTTATCTAAAATCTATGAAGATAACGCGTGCGCGGAAGTATTTGCTACATACTCATCATTAGATAATTACTTCCTGAATTCAAAAACGAGATATGATCTTTGTCCATCGATTTCCAGATCGTAAGTAGCTTCATGTGCAATGATTGTATAGCATGTATTTTCCAAAAAAATCATTATTAGGAGAAGTACACCTATTATATCTTTCTTATATACACCTATAATAATTTTAATTGATTCTGTGATTATCCCGGAGAGACGCAAAAGCATTCTCTCG
This sequence comes from Camponotus vicinus, assembly GCF_025532165.1. NCBI lineage: Eukaryota > Metazoa > Arthropoda > Insecta > Hymenoptera > Formicidae > Camponotus > Camponotus vicinus. Next base: position 11,470,013 of record NW_028141948.1, on the reverse strand, counting down.
CGTATCATAAGTTGTATATATACCAGGGAGCTATCATGAAAGGTTCAGTATCAAGTTCAGCAATATTCCTTACAAGATGAAGATTTTGGTAAAGGTATATAAATTCATATATTTTTAATTCTACTGAATTTAAATAAATAATATTATAAAATGTTTTAAATCACATACAAGTTTAAATCATATAACAAGTAAAAAGCATATATTCTTATAACTAAATTGCATTTGTTATGCAAGCTATAAAAAAATTTCCAAGACACATTAAAAAAAATTATTTTGAACAATTTTTGTTATAAAAATAATTGTATTTCTATTAATAATTCAAATAAAAAAATAATGTTTATTTATAGATCGTGCTTCTATTTGCCATTGCATCTGTAGTAGAGTTAAAATCAGATTCGAAAAAGCAAAAGCGCGGAGTAGCATTTTTTGGATCGCCTGATTTATTTAGAGTCATGCCAGCATTTGGTCCTGCATCATGGGCTCCCTCAAATTTTGCGGCTTCAGCCTGGAATCCATTGAGCAATCCAGATGTAGCGCTCGCTCAAGTTCAAACTCAAGCCACTCACGATGTGGCACTTCAGGTATGAGTATTTATTATGAATTTGCATATCATTTTACAATAATGCAAGACATATACAATCTATATTTAAGACTTGAAAATATATTAGCTATTAATTTATAGGCTTTGAAAGCTCCGGCGCCTGGTACACCTAGCATCGCATATCCGCCGGAAGTTTTGAGAACAATTCAACAAGCAAAAGACGCGAACAATAACGTAGCTCTGGCCCAGCATAAAGTTGCGGAAGCGAAACAAGCCGCGGTGATTCAGCAGAAAATTGCATTAGCAAAGGAGGCAGCAGCAAGGGAAGCTGCTGCAAGGTACGAATAATTAGTTCGCTTTGTTTTCCATCATTATACTTCACAAATTCCCACAATCCGTAATGTTACATCTTACAGTATTATATTTCATGCAGGTCGCAAGAAATTTTCCAACACGTTGAAGCCGAAGCTAAAGCCAGCGCTCGGCAACTAGTAGCGCTGCAACAGAGATTAGCCACCTTAAAAGGAGCTGCAGCAGCTGCTCAGAAGGTAGCGGCAGCGAGAGAAGCCGCTGCAGCTGTGGCGATTCAAAAAACCGCAGCTGCAACTGCAGCCGAATTACAAAAGCAAGATGTTGATAAACAGATTAACCAGAGTGAACAGGAAGCTAAGGTAGCAATATATAAATTTTAATATATATGATTTTTCTATGCATTTGATTAAAAAAATATATTATTATATTATTTCTTATATCAATATAAATTTAATATTATATTATTTCTTATATTAAATCAATATAATCATGTTTAATCATAGGAAAAGGATATATTAGCTGCGAAAGAAAATGCAATAGCAGCTGCGGTTCACCAAGCGAGCTTACAAAAACAGTTACATCATCCTTGGAATTGAAAATTATTTTATGTTATATATATTTTGCACATATCAATAATATAAGAATACATTTATGGTGGCGGTACATTAGGAGACATTTATAGTCTTATGAATATTTTGTAATTATTACATATAAATGTTTTTGTTTTAATAAAAGTTAATATACAGTTTATTTTATATTTATTACAATTTATTTAATAACCTTACTCATTTTTCAAATTATTTACGCTTCTTCAGTACAGCAATATATTAATATATATTTGAAATTACAATATGTTATTATATTTTTTTTAAATTTGTATTTAAAATTATAAGTTTACATATTCATCTTACATCTCGAAGCTTGTATACACAAATATGCCATTTAATGAACATGCATATAATTCTCATTTGTAGTTTATTGTTTATTATATTATTTTATATATATTTCTTATAGTATTTATTTTATATATATCTTTCAATTTTTTACTATATATAGTAATTGAATTAAATCGTTCTATTCTTAATCCGAGTATGACATAGATGGTGGATTATAATTATAGAATTAGTTCTGATGTATAAGCAAAAATTCTAATACATCATACGCCTAGTTGTCTGTCAGTTTCTTAAACTTATATATATTAACAATTTTTTTAAGATCTTTAAAACAGTATAACTTGAAGAAAATCGCCATTTAAAATCTCTTATTTATTTATTTATTCTTTCCTAAAGAGATATATGATTCTTGCATGGTTTTAAAAAATTAATTTTATAGTTTCATGAAAATATCATAATTTTCTAAAATAAAAAAGGTGTGTTATTTATTTTGACTGTGTATCTGTTGTGTATAAATTACTCTATACATTTCTTTTTCTCTATTTTTCCTCACAAAGATCATAAAATATCGAAGTAGAGATAAATAAGAGATGATAGCATCTTTTATGCAGATATTTTCGCTTAAAGTCAATTATATAATTTTTATGTTAATCTTGAAAATATAAATTTCGAAACTTATATACTTTTATACTCTCATACTTATATACTTTTATACTTTTAATATTTTAATATTTTTTTTAAACACAATTTAAAAAACTTAAAAAATAATATTCATTTAAAATAACAGTTTCTAAATCAAATTTACATTAAGTCCAAAAGAATATGCAATTAAAAACGAACAATTCTTTAAAATTATTATAAATGTCTGAAATAAAAATAAATTTAAATATAAATCTGTTTTTATCATTTTGTATATAGCACATAACTATTACACTTAATAATTATCTAAAATTACTATCATCTCTTTTTTATCTTATCATCATAATTATAATTATGCGATAATTCTTTCCTTTTCTCTTTCTTTTACTTTATTTAAGTATATTATTGTCTTATTTTAATACTTTACTAATTAAAAATGCATTTTTATTCAACCAATCTATATTTTCCATTTTTATAATATAATTTATTTCCTTTTATAAAGAGAGAAACAGTTTCAGTTTTATTTATGTCGTGTTAAAATAAAAATATTTTATAATTATCTATATTTCAACTTCACTTTCATAGAGACATCGAATAACATGTAAACAATACTTATCAAGAAGATTGAAAATTTTCTTCAATATCTATTAACTAAATTTATCTAACGTCTACGTTCAAAATAGCGGAAGTACTTGCTATTGGATAACTACTTCCTGATATCGAGGACGAGATATGATCTTTGTCTATCAATTTCCAGGCCATAAGTGATCTAATATATAGTGAATGTACAGTATACGCTTTTCAAAAAATCGTCATTAGATAATAAATATCTATAATTCTGTCTTCGATTACATGAAATTTTAACCTACACCTTTAATAATTCTAATTAATTCTATGATGTGAATCGCAGAGACACTGCGTTCTCTCCCGTATCACAGGTTGTATATATATCAGGAGCCTACTGTGAAAGATTCAGTACCATCAACAGTATTCCGTGCAAGATGAAGACTTTGGTAACGGTAATTAAACAGTTAAAAGTATTTTAAGCACAAATTCTTAAATTTTGCAACATATATTAACATGTATTATAGATAAAAAAACTTTATATTTTTAAAACGGTTATTGTAATTTAAATTTCTTTGAAAAAAAAAGAGAAAGAAGATTTTAAGATTTACAAAATTATTACATTTTTTTCGCAAAATTAATTTACATTTTCAATATAATAAAAATAAAGAATAATCAAGCTTCTATTTGTAGATTGTGCTTCTATCTGCCGTTGCATCTGTAGTGGAGCTAAAATCAGATTCGAAAAAGCAAAAGCGCGGAGTGGCATTTTTTGGGTCGCCTGATTTATTTGGAATTGTGCCAGCATTCGGTCCTGCATCGTGGGCTCCCTCAAATTTTGCGGCTTCAGCCTGGAATCCATTAAGCAATCCAGATATTGCGATCGCGCAAGTTCAAGTTCAAGCCGCGCATGATGTGGCACTTCAGGTATGTGCATTTATTAACTGTGTAATAACACATATAATATTTATAGTAAAATTATTCAATATACATACAAGATTTAAAAAATGCATTTTGTATTAATTTTCATAACAGGCTTTGAAGGATCCGACGCCTGGTACACCCAGCATCGCATACCCATCTGAAGTTTTAAAAGCGATTCAGCAAGCAAAAGAAGCGAATAACAATGTTGCCCTCGCCCAGCATAAAGTTGCGGAAGCGAAGCAAGCCACTCTATTTCAACAGAAAATTGCATTAGCAAAAGAGGCAGCAGCGAGAGAAGCTGCTGCCAGGTATAATATGTTAATAATTTTACTCGATTATTCCTTCTCTTCGTTACATATTTTGTTATATACTTTATTATATATTTTTATATATTTTTATATATTATATATTTATATATTATATATATTTTTGTATATATTTTTATATATTATAGACAGTAAAATTATATCGATTGTGCGTTTATCTTATATTATGATTTCATATTTTTTCATGTAGATCGCAAAAAATTTCTCAGCACGCCGAGGCCGAAGCTAAAGCCAGCGCTCGACAACTTGTAGCCCTGCAACAGAGATTAGCAACCCTAAAAGCAGCTGTGGCAGCCGCACAAAGAGTAGCGGCGGCTAGGGAAGCCGCCGCAGCTGCGGCGATTCAAAGAAACGCAGCTGAAACTGCCGCAGAATTACAAAAACAGGAAGTTGATAAACAAATTAACCAGAGCGAACAGGAAGCTAAGGTATTGTAGTATTATAAATTGCGCGATTTTTTTATTACATTTTTAAAATAACACTAATTTAATATATATATATATATATATATATATATATATATATATATATATATATATCACGTATAAAGTTAAATTAAAATATTTAATTAAATTTGAAAATTATATTTACATTTATATAATTTATATATATTAATTATATTTATATATTTATATAATTATATTATTACTATTTGTTATAACTTATTAATTAATAATTCTTATATTTATTCTTAATATTATTATGTTTGATTGTTGTCTGAATAGGAAAAGAATGTATTAGCTGCGAAAGAAAATGCAATTGCAGCTGCGGTTCAGCAAGCAAGCTTACAAAAACCGGTTCATCATCCTTGGAGTTGAAATTATCTTATAATGTTGCATTTTGCATTAATACAGGCATATACATATAATACATTTATGGTGGTGGCATACATGAAAAAGAATATAGAGTTTTATAAATATATTCTTTCTCTCTCTCTATTTCTATCTTTGTTTTAAGATTATTATGCATAAAAATTCGTCAATAAAAATTATTTACACAGTTTATTTTAGAAGTTTTTAATTAATCAATTTACCCAATCTTTTAAATTATTCACATTTTAATCAATATTTAATAATAAGTAAATATTAATTATGCTTATATTAATTTGTGTTTATTAATTTGCATTAATTTTTGGATATATTCATGTAGAATTAATACAAATATATATATTTGATATGATCATATTGATTACACAAATATATAATTTCTTTGTGAAGAATTTAAGAAATACACTTTTGTTAACAAATACTCATAATAAATGCACTTAAAACTACGGCAATTATTTTACTTTTTGATCTCAAGCTATGTAAAAAAGATTTACTTTTCAAATTTCCAATCTATTCCATCACTGAAAATTTATCTCCTTTACGAAATACAAACAGTGAAAGTTTCAGTATCATTTCCGAAAGAATTTGCAGAACAATGGAAGTAAAGTCTGAGTGCTTGGTTATGTAGAACGTGACGTTGAAATCAAGTACCTATACATTGCATCTTGCCACACCGGGCATCTAGGCGTATTCCTCCTCCAAATCTATGCACACATCCGGAGAACACATATCTAGATCCTTTCACTTGCCTCTTCCTTTCTTAGTTATCCATAGTTTTCCCTCTCTCACGTATTAGCTGTCATCTTTACGGTGCTGCCACAGTTTTATGAACCGCATGCAATTACGGAAGAAAGTCGTTCGATCAAAGTCAGGCTCTTTCCGTGTCCTTCCGGCTGCTGTACTCCTCCCTTTTTCCTCTTCATTCATTTGCAAGAATAATGAACCGTTATTTCGAATTTCTGACATTGTAAAGAAATGGATGACAGTTACGTTCTAATAGTATTAGTGAAAATTCGGCGAAGCAGAAAAAGATACGCAAATAAAGATAAGTCAAACATGATATTATATTAAGATCTAAATTTTAATTATTTTTTTACTTGCTTGCTCTGAGTAGAAACATATTCTTTATTAATTTATGTCTTTTTATACATAATCCTAATTTTGCACGACAAAAAGTTTATCTTATATATATTTATGATTTTAATTATAAATATAATTATATTTATCTTTATCTTTTCATATTTTTCTAATTTTTATATATTACAATTTTATATATTAATAATTTTTAAAGAAATTTACTGTTATAAAAAACATACAAAATAGATTATTCAAAAATATCGCAAATTGTTTTCTTTTTCTCGTGATATCGATTGATTATTTCAATATGTAATATTTTTAGTCAATAAGGAGTTCATATCATTTAACGAAGATCGTAATATAATTTTACAGCTCAGTTGAAGGACTTAGGCTGTGTTCCAATATTCACTGAAAATCTATAATGTACGTCACGTAAACTATAGATTTTCAGTACTGGCAGTGAATATTGGAACGCAGCTTCTATAACGTAATTTTATTTGTTTGATATGAATTTAACGTCATTGATTTTAAAGAACAAAGAAAATTGTAATATTTCTCTCGAGTTTGCAACAATAATTCAATATATTAAAAGGCTATCATCACAAAGATTGTGTATTTTAATAGCTTGTTTTAATGTGGAATATGTAGAGCCAAGTCTACTTGTGCGTATTGCTTTCACCATCGATAGAATAATAATAGTATGTTCAATACATGAACAAATAAACAATCTCTCAATATCTCAATATATTCTCTCAAATATTAAAAATCACGTTTTTAAAAATTGTAAAAGATATTATTTATATAAAATCGATGTTATGAATGATAAGCAAATTAATTAATAATTAATAATAATTTTATAATTAATAATAATATATGTAGGCAATATTATGTAGGTAATCTATATATAACGAGAACTTTCTACGCTTTGTACGAGCATATATAGTCGAGATAAGAAGATTCAGTATGTTTTACATTATAATCTAGATCATGAGTGCAAGGCGATATTTACATCAGAGAAATGTATGAATTTTGTAATCTTTTATTTTTCAAATAGTATATACAACTAAAATAAATATTAATGCTTTTTAAAGAAATTATTGTTACTGTCTCTTCAATGATACATAATTATTTATAAAATTGCGTGATTAAATTGTGATTAAGTGATGTGAAGAGCGAATTGTTTGCAGAGAAAGCACTTAAACCATTAAAATATCTCTCTCTTTCTCTCGAGGAAAACGTTTAGATAATCACATGACCTTCAGGCATCGCTCAATGAAGAGACCTAGAGATTGTGACTCATGTTGCGATTATTGTTAAATGCAATCAATTATCCATTTTGCATCGTCACTACCGCGGTAAACGCAGTAGAAGAAGATACTGTAGAGATCTACACCTTTCACATCGTACCAGATAATACTTTCATCGGTTGTACTTTTTTCTGCTTTTCCGCAGTCTTTTTGTTAGCTTCTGCTTCACCTAGTTTTATTTGCTTTCCTTTATTATTGCGTGCGCGAGCCACTCTCACTGAAATTTAGCTTTAACCTGATTTTTTAATAGCATATATTAGCGTAAAAGTCAGGCAATACGGTTATTAATATCTCTGAGTAAATGACAAGACGCCATCGTTACATGCTGCGTGTATCTCAAAGATATATAATTCTGTTCATAATTATTGGAATTTATATAATAAAGCTATTAATTTTATATTAAAAAATCCATCGTATAGCTATTATTTTATTTTAAAAAATCCATCGGACAAATTCATTTTTTTACATTCTTATGAACTTTCTAACTTATACATGTTTCATCAAACAATTTGATAAATTTGCTATAAAATAATTATATATATATATATATATATATATATGTGTGTGTGTGTGTGTGTGTGTGTGTGTGTGTGTGTGTGTGTGTGTATGTATGTGTGTGTGTGTCTATAAATAATAAAGATTTCTTAATAGATTACTCACTGATAATGGCTTTTTGCATTTATATGAAAATTTTACACGATCATATTGCTTGTTCTGACCTATTAAAACGAACGTTAATCTTCATAATTAGGAAAAATTCATTGCTATAGATAGGAATAGTTTCTCTTTCACTCGTACAAGAACTTGACTAAGATAATACGTGTAAATGCATATCAATGAGAACGCATGAGTTGCACTTTGTTGCAGAAAGTTAGTGCGTGCATAATTTTCATTTTTCCACACATGGCTGTTACAAAAACTGACACAATCGAAGGAACAAAATGCTCGATGAAAAGAAAATTACTTTCATATGTTTACAAATATATATATATATATATATATATATATATATATATATATATAAAATGACATCAATCAGTTCTTATCGTGTGTACTAATTATTTCTTGTTATTTAAGCTGTATTTTTCAATAGTATTTGTAATAGATCACTGCATTTTGCATCTATCTACCATGCTCTACATTCTCTACAATAATAAAAAATATCTGCCAAGTTCTATAGTAATCAGAATAAATAGCCCCCACAGAAAATCGTGAAGTTTTTGTCACCGTTCAATCACTATAGCCAACTCGTAGGCAATCGTTGCATGTATTTTGATCAATAATATTTTGCAGAATTTCTCTATTTTTAATCAATTTACATTATGTTCTTAATTCAAATTTTAATCGAGATTTATCTGCTTTCCGTAAATTCCGTAGTTTTCAATACAAGTTTATTATATTTATATTGATCTTATCGTTGAATCTTCACATATACATCCATAATATACATATAAATATATATTTGCACCATATATACATATAAATAAATATTTATTTCTTTTTATCTCTGTAATATTATTACATATTCTACAATCTTTTCTCTTACCTATCTTTTCTAATACCTCTCCTCTTTCTTATTATATAGTTCTTATAATTTAATTGTTATTTGTTGTTATCATTATATTGATTATTTATTTTTTCGGAAAAATAAATCTAACTTTATTTGAATATTATTTTCATACGTGATATAATGTTATCTAATTTAATATTTATTACGTAATATTTTTTGTATTAATAATACTTTAAAATAAGTTGTTTACATTTTTAAATTATTTATCACCATATATATCTGCTCTTTCAATTATATATTATAATAAATAGATTATTATAATAATGTTTATTGATCATCTCTTTTAGCTATGACGTCAAACTTTTGTAGCAGTCCGGTTGAGAATCGCTGATATAATGTCTCGCAGCATCCTTTGCAATGCAGTTCGCAATCAGATCGGAAAAACATGTTCTTATTTCGGTCGACTGAATTTAATGTCTAGTAAGCTCAAGCAGAGTTTCTGATTTGCTAATCGGATATAGGTGCGGGCATACGAGTCTTGTTTCCACAAGAGACATCTCTCTCGGACTCGTCTCTCCGGATGAGTATAGGAGAGGGAGAAAGCGTCATATATAAAATCGGACGGTCCATCGGAATCAATCCGCAGTATCCCATTCGTTGTCCCGTTCACGCTCGTATCTCATCGCGACGTGTTCTGAAAAATGCACCGTCTGCCCTCAGTAAGTAGAAAAAGACGAATAGGGGGACCGTGCGCCCGGAACGGGGGTGCTCGTGGGAATCGCGGAAGCGGAGATTCATGGCGCGTCCGCCCGGCTCGCGCGCGAGTTCCGGCTTTACAGCGAACAATAGGCGAAAGTGATTGTCAATATTTCCATACTTTCGTCCGACACAACGGTAGCGCTTTATAGATATCGGATATCTCGATGTGGCAAGTGATGATTCAAGTCCGACGTATCGCCGGCAGCACTCTCCTCGAAGGGAGAAAAGAATATCTTGACGGATGTTTCTAAATGTTTGCTCGCGAATAAAGATGTTTGTCACGTTTTTCTACTTGCTCGCACATTTGTCATAGAACTAAGTTATTGAGAGTGTTGACGTAACAGTATGAAGAGAGGTGATGCCTTCAATTTATATATGTCATCTGTATCTCGAAAAGTTTACTTTAAGTTTTTAACATTTAATAAAATATCTATAATACATATGTAAAGCTTCAAATACCATTTTAATAATAAAAAATTATATTGATGGATGATTTACATAGTTAAAATTTGTTTTTGTAATCTCCATTCATATTCCAATTACTGCTTTTTTATAAAGAGATAAATAACTATATGTCATGTAAAAAAAAAGTCTTTCTTCTAATAAGTAAAAATTTTTTAAATTTGTTAATTGTGTCTTTATGATTTTTTATTTTAATAATCTGCAGGAAATTGACATATTGAAAATTGAAATTGATTAAATTAAAAAGATTTTAATTCAATTATTCTCCCTTCATACAGATACTCGTATGTTTATTAACAAAAACAGCATTTGCTAGTTTTATAGAGAGTAATTCAGGATGGCATGGGTAAGTCAGTGCGTAATAAACAATTATTTTTATTGATATTTGTGATTATTATTTTCTAAAATTGCACGTTTCATTATATTATTATTCACTAATTACTATATCTTTATAGAGTTATGAATTATGGCTCCAATGTCAATGCACAGATTCAGCAAGATCTCTCTTCTTATGGATCGATTTCTTCTTATGGAAACAATGGCGATTTTCATGTAGAATTAAGTAAAAAATTAAACAATATGGGAAATATTCATACATTTGCTCAACCTGTATCAATCAGTGAACACGTGGAAATTACGAAACCAGTGGTAGTGCCAATCGTAAAGAATATTGGTAAGATTTCATAAATTATAGTGTAAAATAAGTTGAGAAATAAAATATTTTAAACAATCAATGAATTACTTAAAATTTTAAAAATTGACGATTCCAAATCTTGTTTTATAATTACAGCATAAACGCACATATATAATTTATATTAAGATAATTAACATTATAATATACGACAAACAATGAATTTTGATGTCGTTAATAATGCCATTTGATAATCATCAGCATAGAATCCATATAAGTTTATTTTGTATAAACAATTGAATGCAAATAATATAATTTTATTAAAGCAAAAAATTATTGAAATAATATATCGGCATTTATTATTGACAGTCCGAAAGTTATGTAATGAATAAATCTCATTAAAAAACGGAATAAGGAAATGTATCATATCAGATACTTAATCCTGCATTTTGAATCATCTATGAAAGTAGTAAAAAGAGAAAATTCTTATTTAGTCAACACGCAAAAGAACAGTTTCGTTTGAATATTAAAATATATTACGAAACTTTGCTATATAACAAGTTTTAAATTTCACAGATATTTCCCATTTTTTTACTTGTAAATGCATACAATATAAATTTTTTCAAACCCTACTCAAATTTTTTCTTTCCTTATTTAATTTCAATTTAAAATTATTATTTATCTATAAATAAATAAATAAATAAGTGTATATATATATAGAATATTTGATTAGAGAAAGAAAGAATATTAGATAATATTATATCATAATTATGCATGATTACGAGTATAAAAAGACTATATAAAAAGACATTATATCACAATTGAGTCATGCTTTGTTAGTTGTATAATAAAAAACATTTTATAAAAAATTAACTATAACTTACGTGAAAAATACTATAACTTTACTTGTTTGTCGTCTTTTGTCATTCATTATTCGATTAAGATCGATAAACTTCTTATTCTTTCACTAATAGTAGGAATTAATTTTCTATGAAGGTAGAACTCTCGCTTCCATTATAGTCTATAAATGTAAACGAAAAGGAATTATCCCCTTCAATAACATTGATTTTCTTCCTTAACCCAATATTCGATACTCAAGAGACCAAAAGAAACAGAGAAGAATCATTATTAATAAATGCAATAAATCATTATTTTTCCTGGAAATATAGGAGTTCCAGTGGCACAGCCCGTGACAATTCCTGTGCCTCATCCTGTAGCAGTAACCGTTGCTCAGCCATATCCTGTTCAAGTTCCAGTAGCCCAGCCTATCCCTGTACCGATCGTGAAAACCATAGCGATTCCGGTGGAGAAGAAGGTGCCGTATCCGATAGAGAAGATCGTACCAGTACCCGTAGAAAAGCTGATGCCAATAACTATAGAGAAGCATGTGCCTGTTCCAATAGAAAAGCCATATCCGATTCATATACCAGTCTACAAACATATTTTCCATCGGAGAACGAGGAAACATCGTCGTGGTCGAGTATATTAAGAAAAGTGCTATTTTTAGTATTAGATGAGACTTCAAAGAGACACAAATGATTTTTGCTTCGTGAAGCATATTCGAAAACCGGATGACGCTGAGTGTGATACCGGTAGCAATGATTCTTCTCTCGAATAAATATTGCCAAACAAAGAGATTCATCGTTGATAATACGAGAGAACCATGTTTATTTTTTCGTTCGCGTTTTCTTATAACGCCAATTTTGTTATAGTTGTTAATGTATGTGTTCTTTATTTGTTGCCAAATAATAATCTTATTTAATAAAAAAATGTCGTATTACATTTCGTATGGTATGTTTATATATTTGTCATTATCCATTTCTTAAATTATAAAGAAGTAATAAGATGAAAAGAATAAAGGATATTTATTTCTTCCCTTTGGGGTTTGAAAGGAGCAACCCCGAATCTTTATACACACACACACACACACACACACACACACACACACACACACACACACACACACACACACACACACACAATTCTGTATATTAACTATACAATACTTTATATATTCCCTCTCATATTCCATCTCACTTTATATATTCCCTATCTCATCTCTCCCTTTCATATCCTTCTGACTCTTTCTTCACCTCTCTTTTTCGCCTTTCCGTTTTCTTAAATCTCCAATCTTCTCCTTTCAGCCTCCTTTTGCTTCCGTTTTTCCCTTTTTCTTCCTCTTCTCTTTTTCTACCTTTTACTCTTTTCTTTGTCATTCCCTTCTTCCCGTTCTCTATTTTCCGCTATTATTCCTTACTTCCACCTCCTTTTCTCATTCTCCCTCCTGGTGGGATGCTTATAAAGAAGTAATAATAAAATTGATAAAAACATTTTATGTAATAATAAAATTAATTAAGAGAAAAAAAATTTTAAATAGCTTTACAGTAATTTTAAATTTCATATTTGTCTTCTTTTGTTTTACGCAAGTTTTTTTCCATAAAACTATTGCATTCCTTTTTTATAGAAAAATCGATTATTTTGTTTACTAATAATAATATGTATAACATTTATGCATTTTTAGAATGTATATATTATTTTTTTAAATATGATTATATATATAAAGGAATGCCATTATATATATTTTAAAAAGCAATGTAACTTTTTATAAATGTAAATAAAGTAATGTTTTTTATTTTTAATTTTACATTAACTTTAATACATATATCAATTCTAAAAATCAAGGAAAAACATTATTTGTGAAAATAAAGAAATAAATTTTTCTGGAAAAAAAATATCGTATAAAATAATTTTAACCTTACACTTTTCGATTTATTAGTTTTACTCTTTTCAGTTTATTTTTATACGAAGAATCACCTTCTGTTTGTATTGTATTATATTTCTTAATGTATATTTAATGTGTAATATACAGAATGTCTCAATAATTTGTTAGCATTTTTGCCAATTTTTTGCTGTCTTATATTTAGCTTGAAAGGCTACATAGAAAGTTATTGAGTCTGTATATAATAGATTTATAGCCATACTATGATGTATAATGTACCTTACGCGCATTATGTAGACGTTCACTTCCTTTCATTTCCGTGTAATTTCCGCCGACATGTTATCATAGGAGATTATAATAAAGACGGTTTAAATTAATGATTAACTGAAACGTCAGCAATTGATCAAAGATTTTTAAAAATATTTTATAATATGTTTTTTAATATATTTTACAATTGTCTTTAAATAATTCACATGATTAATTATTATATGAATTGCAATTCAGTTTCGATTCTTTGAAAGTGGTTACAGTTCAGTAAGAAATTTCATTTCTTTAACGAGTCCAACTAAACTGATTATAATGTGTAAAAGTATTTATTTTAATTCTTTTTTATTATACTTAAAATTTTTTATCATAGATCTAAAAATGTTATACGTTTATATTTAGTATATTTAGTTGTTTTAAAATGATATATATCTATGGAAAGATATAAATTATATCTCAATTATACCTTTGTGAAGTGCAAAAATTGACGATTTATTTGATATTTCACATAAAAAAATATTACATAAATATAATTATGTTAAATTTAAGAACATGGAATTAATTTTTATCATATATATTTTTTTAAATAAAATTAAACGATAAAATCTCGTGGAAGTTTTAGAGAAAATCGCATGCATTAGATCATCAGTACTTAAGCTATCTTGCTAATTACTATAATAATAAAAAATTAGTGCACTATGTGCATCTGGATGCATCGTCTACACATTCGTTATGCTCTCTTCCCATGGTTAAAAATTAATGCACGCGTGCGTATGCTAAAAAAATTGATCTATTGTGTTTTATAAATTTTATTATTTTCAATGAAATTAATAACCATTATGTTACAAATTTAATTTCATCGCAAAACACGATATAAATTATTACACTGAATATAAATATTTTTTACTTCAATATGTTTTAAATTGCATATCCTCGAATAATTGTTTTATTAGAAAAATATTAAAATTTTAAATAAATTAAACGTTACAATATACCACATAATTGTAACTAAATAATTCATTAAATTAAATATTGTTCGTCAAATAATAAATTACACAGTTCTATAAAGATATTACTACATTTTTTCTCTCTTCCTTTCTCTCTCTCCTTCCTCTTTCTCTATCTCTCACAAATAAACTAACTATAAATAACTTTTAACAAAACTTATCCCTTTAAAGACATTAATAACGGAATGAAAAAGATTATATGATAAAAACAAATTAAATTAAAATAACTGAATGAACTGTGGAAGGTAGAGATTTTCTAACAAATGCAAAATTTAACGATTCCTATAGGAAATATGTTAATGCAGTGATATAGATTACAGTAAAGGCGGCGAATGTGCAAATTCGCGTTGACACTCACTGCGTGACGGAATAGAAAATGTCTAATTCATTGTCAATGTGAAGGCCGCAAGGACATGGTCAATTATTTTCATGCGCGCATGGAGTAGACAATTGCACATGGCGAGTGTAATTCGCCGCAGTACGAAGTGAGACAAAATCACAGTGAAAGGCCCCACGGTATATTAAGACGAGAAATAGCCGAACATGTATCAGTCGCACAAGAGACTTGTGCTATCAACAGAGCAAAATACACGTGTTCGAATATGAGTAGAATCGTAAGTACGATAATTGTGTCGATAATTAAAAATATGATAAAACTTATGTCGGATTAAAATTACATCGTAAATTTATATAGAAATTTTTTCTCAGTATCTGATCTGTATTGATTTATTTAATTAATCCATATTGATTATTTAATTGATTTTGTTCAAATTTTACTAACTTTTATCAACAAATAATGCATTTAATATTTACATAATATAATAGAAAGAGAGATCGCAGAAATTAATTTATTACTAAAAGAACATAAGATCAAAAAATTTGTTTAAATTTTTTATTTGTTGCCAAATAATAATCTTATTTAATTATATGTATTAATGCTTTATACATATAAAAGGCTTTATACATATAAAAGAATTTTTCTGTGCAAGTTATTATCACACTTCTCACAAATTAGAGTATGCATCTCTTATTTTTGATAACATCATTTTGTACGAAACGCAGGTGCTTCTTTCTCTGGTGTCTCTGGCTGCGGCTGCGCCGGTAATCGTGGACCAGGATGGCAGACACTATATGATGCAAATATTCAAGATCCAGCCCACAATCGATCGATCCGATCAAGAGATTTCTGGTACTTCCGGCAGCGGTTATGATAGCAGTTACGGAAGTAGCTACGGGGGTAGCTACGGTGGCAGTGATTATGGGAGCGATCATGGGGGTGATTTCAGTGGTGGTTCCAGTGGGCATTTAGAATCATCCAGCGGTCTTGACAGTAGTCATCAGGATTTTTCTTCCGGTGGTGGATATGATGGTGGTCATGGCAGTGATGATGGCGGTCATGGAATATCGCTGGACAGTGGACATAATTACGTTCATAGTGTTCCTGTTTCCGAACATGTCGAAGTGACAAAACCCGTAGCTATACCGGTTTATAAACACATCGGTGAGTATTCTTACTTTCATTCTTTTCTAGATTTCGAATCGTATTTGAAATTTATTATAGAAAAATGTATATATATATATAAATTTTTTTTAATATTACATATATGAAGAACTCTGAATATATAAAGATATTATCTTTTCATTTTTCCGTATGAGTTTTAACAGATTAAAATAGTTTAAATATTTACACAAATTTATAACAAAAATAAATTTGTTATACATTTATTTTTTGCTCGCTTTATCTTTATGTTCTAAAAAACATCCTTTAATAGAAAAATAAATTTTTTTCAGGTGTACCGGTTCCAAAATCAGTACCGATAGCCGTGCCACATCCGGTAGCAGTTGGTGTTCCACAACCTTATCCTGTTCATGTTCCTGTACCAAAGCATATTCCTATACAGATAGTAAAAACGGTAGCGATTCCGGTAGAGAAGAAAGTTCCTTATCCTATAGAGAAGCACATACCGGTACCCGTCGAGAAGCCGGTTCCCATTACGATCGAGAAACATATCCCTGTTCCAGTCGTGAAACCATATCCCATCAAAATTCCCGTTTACAAGACTATTTATCATCACGCAAAAAAGCATTAATGTATGTTTAACATAAGAGAAAAAGGAGCATGATACAATTCATAGATAATCTTTAGCAATCTATGCCTTTCGATTAATGGATTTAAATTAAATTAGATCCATTAAAATATTTATCTTAAAAATATATTATGATTTGTGATAGAAGAGACGAAAATGGTCGATTTACATAGAAATATTTTTTTGAGCAAACTTGTTTTTGTTATGAAATGTATATGTTTGGGATTTTTGGAAAATCATTACGAATATTTAAATATTTTAAATGTTAAGATTGTTTAGAATTAATCTAATCGCATTTTATTATAAACAATTAATTTCAAATTTTACGTGATAAAATATTATCTTCTTGTGATGAAAAAATCGATACTTAAAAACCAATTGAATCGAACCGAAACAAAGCATTATATTGACAGATGTATATTCATTTTTAACTCCGATAAAGTATTCCTGCTGTCAATAAGAGAAACTTTACGAAAAACAGGTCGTGTTTTGTTCCATTGGTCGAATGCTTATCTATGCTTGACTATGATTTATTTCTTGTATATATGTTTAAACGAACATTGTGTGAACGTCGATGTAACCGGCGTATTGTTAAACTAATGTTTTTTAAAAATTGTTGTTTTGTTGTTTTTCAATAAAATGCTTATAAAACTATTTTTTGACGTTCTTATTTAATAAACATCCTTTGCCAGTTCCTTGCTAGCTTTGCACGTATCTCAAAAATTGCCAGGGTAATTTAATAAATTAAGTTAACGAGCTTATTTAAATGTAATTAAAGACTACGTTCCTTATTACTTTCAATAATAATGAGTAATAAAAGTAAGCTTTATATTATATAGCTAGCTATAACTTATGTACAACAACACGAATGACAGACATCTGTTTTAATTAAATAATAATTAATTTATTTTAATCTATCGTCTGTTTAATTTGTTCATTTTTTCATCACGTGTTATAATTATATCCTATTTTATATTATTTCTCTCTCTCTGATTTTGATTTATTTAATTTATTAACTTATCATCTATTTTTAAAATTGCATTTAGAACATTAAATATGTTTATTTTGTGTCAACTCATATCAATATTATCATATGTAATTATTTTTAGTATTTTAATAAAGAAACAAAGTTTTAATAAAAGCAATAATTAATCAAACAAATATTAGTTATTTCGAATGTTACAAGCGCGTCGTAGAGCGCAGGCGAGAGGCATTCGTATAATAGGCTTTCACTGTAATTTTCGATAAAAGCACTAAGAATTCCCTTGTGGAAAGTGGACATTAAATAGATTGATTTTGCCTGTGATGTTCATTTGCGAAATCGTCACGATCGCAAATCATCCATGACGTTGACAACATTGTGGATACATCTAACAAGATAAATTCAATGATTCTTGTATTATTATAATTAAAAACCAATAAAATGACAAGAAGTAATTTATGCAATATTTATATACAGTGTAAAAAAACTTAAATAAATATAGAATATTTTTCCTTTAATATTTTACTAATGTTATATAAATCTTTTATTGAGATCAATTGCTTATAATATAAAATATAAATATAGTTAAAAATTAGCAAAATAAAGATAATAATAATTTAATTAAATAAAAAAAATATGCGAGAATACTGGTTAGAAATAAAAAAATGAAAATTTTGATAATTTTATTATTGTGTTTTATTACATATTTCTTCTGAATTTTCTATATTTATTTACGCTCAATATAAAATTTACGCGCTAAATAAACTTTAAAAAATCTATTATATTATCTTACACATTATTTCAGAATATTTTAAGAGAGTTAACGAATTTATAAAGATATTAACAAACTTATTGTTAGTAAAAAAGATACCTAATATAAATACATATAAATTTATTTATTTATAAAATCTAATTAAAAATCTAACATTAGTAAAAATATTATTTCTAGCCTATTCTTAAAATCGCCTGGAATTTTCTATCAACTGTGAAATTTTCAATACAATTTACGCAAAAAAGAAATTTAATCAAGTTTAAATCCGGCAATGACCGTAATTTACTATTGAAATTAATTTAAAAGAGGAGGATATATTATTACACAATATTATTACACATATCTTATTACACATATATTATTACACAACTCATCTCTCTATCTCTTAGATAATAAAATATAAACAAGCTCATGAATTAGCAATTATTATTATTATTATTATTATTATTATTATTATTATTATTATTATATTTATATTATGTACTTATGTGTGTGTGTGTGTGTGTGTGTATACACTTACTATTACTATTATTAGAGAAGATATTTTTATTAATATTAGATTTTTTAATATTAAATTTTCGAATTCTCGCAAAATATTATTATATATATTATTATATATAGTAATTGGCAAGTTAAAAATATCTGTCATTAACAATTATATTAAGAAACAATAAAGTAATTAAAATAATATACAGTGTGTATATAAATAATTATTAACAATTGCATATTAAACGTTACGTAACGTTCTTACTTATTATTGTGACGATTAGTATCATAATCGATCTATCCGTCATTTTGTACGGTGAAGGTATGGGAGATCAAAGAATAGTGGGGTTGTTTGTTTCTCTGTTGAGGCGGTATATAAGGTGACGATGAACCGAATTTATGCCGAGTAGATTCTTATTAATGAACGACAGAGATATAAATATCTTAAACGATGAAAGAAATTGTACGTAATATCTCTCTATCTCTTACATAATAAAATATAAACAAGCTCGTGTATTAACAATTATTTATTATCTTTAAAACTATTTAGAATTAAATAAATTATAAAGCGTGCTTTCTGTGCGATTAATTTCTAAAAGTCGGTAATAATAGAGATAAAGAGAACTTTATATTTCTTGTAATATTGGTGACGTTTATTATTTAATGTTTAAGATTGTGCTGTTGGGAATTGTCGCTTGTTCCTATAGTTCCAACTGGGGCTTTGATAATTATGGTGGAGGCGGGCTTACGCTGGGGGAAATCTCTATAAACCATCATGACTTGGGAAGTTTTAATCTGGGAGGAACAGGTTTGAACATTTATATTTCGTTTCTTATTAATTACACAATTTATTTCTAAAATACATTTTTTACGTATAAATTAAAATTGATCATAATATAACTAGATATAAAATTTTCGACAATTATACGACAATAATTATTGATTGCTTAAATATCTCGTTATAAGTGTGTGTGTATGTGTTAAAACATAAATCTAAATTTTTTAGGAAGTCATTCCTTAGATATTTCGGAAGATCATTCATCTCTTTTAAATGAAATTAGTGATTGGCACTCGAGCATTAGCAGTTTTCATGGAGCTAATGTAATTCCTGTGGTTAAGCACATCGGTAAAAATAATAATTTATATTGGTTTCTATTAACATATGCTACTGCATTTGCATATTAACGTTATGTATTTACAAAAAAATTGCGTCTTAGTAAAAAATTATTAGAAGTTTATTGATTTATAAAAACGGAAAATAATATAAATAAATAAAAATAATTTTAAAAATTAAGTAAGTCTTACAGAAGTGATTTTTTTTATAATATCGATAAAAAATTGATGATATCGAAATTAAGAAGTGTTAACGATAAAATTCATATATGTATAAAGAATTAATTTATACATATTAGTTAATGTCTATTGTATTATTCAGTATTTTATTAATAATTAAATTCTATAATCTGAGTATTATTTTTGTTTTCTACATGGTAATAGGAGTACCAACAATTAAAAAAGTTCCGATTAACATTCCGCATCCAGTGGTGCAAACAGTTCCACAACCTTATCCTGTTACCGTGGTAATACCAAAGCCTGTACCATATGAGGTGACTATGCGATTAATTAACTTCAACTTGACAGTAAACTCATTTGTTATATTATCTCTTCTCGTTAAAATTATTCTGTGTTTTTAGGTGGAGAAGCAAATAATTAAGACAGTCGAGAAAAAAGTACCAACGCCCGTCGAGAAAATAATACCGATTAAGATCGAGAAACCGGTGCCGTTTCACGTAGTAAAACACGTTCCTGTTCCGGTCGAAAAACCGATTCCGATTAAAATTCCGATCTACAAAACTATTGTACACAAAGACCATTGATTTCTTTGTGTTACAGAAATATGTTTGTATTGTTGTTATTATTTTTTATCTAATCTGTTTATAAAATTATGCATAAACGTATACAATAATATTCTTGTAAAATATTTTTATATCGAAGTTTAATTTCTCTTACATAAAAAAATGTCAAATTCTATTAAATATTTCTTTCCGCAAGATTTAGATTAAACAATTATTAATAGCTGTAGAAACATTTATATGGAAATTTTTAGTTAAATATTCAGTATATTGTAGCTTGTCTGATAATAAATCAATATTATACTGTCAATATAACTGTTATAATCTCATCATTAATTACATTTTCATTTTTTAACATGTTACTTTTTTGTAAAAAAATTTACAGATGTAAAATGTAAGAATGTAATTTATCACACAATCATTATTAAATATTCACATTATAAATAATCTACTAAATAATCCTATATATAAAATGTGAATATTTCAAAATAAATTCGAGAATGATGTCAAATATTAATCTTGATTGTACCGCTTTTTTAAAAATGTAATTTTGGGATCTTAAATTATGTAACCAGTTTTAATATCCTATAAAGAGTCTTATAATATATTTATATAATACTAATAATTCTATTATATAAATCCTAAGAGCCCTAACAATCTTAGTGATCTTATATAACCTTCCTAGTGATCTTAATAAAATCCTAGCGATCCTAACAGTCCTAGTAACCTATTTGCTGATTGAGCCAGAGGGAATTCGCGAATTTACTAAGATTTAAGAAATGTGTCCTAATCATGATTTTATTCATGAACGCACCGGTTCAGTAGTTCTTTTCTATCTCTGTATATTTTTTACGTTTCTGTTTTTCATGTTTCTTACATATTATAGTTTATTTTATGCGTTAAACTCGTTTGTTTTACCCGTTTATTTTACGCGTTAAGTCAGTTTATTTTATCCTTTTATTTTACGCGTTTATTTTGTGTGGATTATGTATTATTGTACGTAGAAATATGTATGTATTTTCCTTTTATGAGTATCACTTTCGTTTTCTGATCAATATATATTTTAGTCATCTATCTTATTTAGAGTATTCTTGGTATCAGTTGGACCTACCTTTCTTTAATCTTAGCTGCATTTAATTTGGCTAATTTTAGTTAAGGCTAAAGCAACTGCCACCTCTATCAGAGATCGAAGAAGGAGGAAGAATTCCTTCTGTTACCTGTTACTCATTTCCATCGGTGCGTAAGCGTAATTTTACGCTCTTGTTTATGATCGTACATAACGACCGTTTGTTATATGTCGTCTTAATATAACTTTGCTTTAACTAATATAGTGCTAAGCCATCAATCAAAATTGGTCGATTGCAATTTTTATAATACATAGTATTATTCATAATAACATTTACAATAAATTTATAATAAAATAAAATTAATTAAACATTTATTTATATATTTTTCACCATATTTTTACTTTATGATATTAATCTCTTTAAACATTATGACTCAATGAAAGATAATTTATATTTATATTAGTCAAAACAAAGTTTTCTGATATTTATTATTCTACATAGATGAATGGACTATAAAAAATTAATAAAAATTTGGCGTGCATTGTAAACAAAAATAAATTATTATATTTAATATTAATAAAATTATTAACGTGTTCTTTATTAAATAAAATGAATAATTAATAAATAATTGATTATACGATGAATCGATAAGAAATTAAAATATTTTTTATGCTTTTATTTCTTTAAATTTTAATTTGCATTCGTAATGTTTTAATAGATACAAAAAAACATTAAAAGTTTCATATAAGTTTTAATAATTTGTCTAATTTATTCTAGTCCATTCATTTTAAGGTAACGGATCTATCTACAATCTATATCTACAATCTACAAATCCATTACCTTAAAATTAAATAAAAGTTTATCACTCACCGACACTGATGCGCAACAGCGGAGTTGTTGAAATCGAAGCTACGTTGTCTGTAACATACAAATATAAACAAAAATTAATATATAAATTATAACAATGTTCCAAGCAATTAATATTTCAAGAAATTATTATTGTATCGAATTTTATATCTGATGTGCAAAATAATAAGCATATACATATGGAAAAATTTTATGAATTTTAAAATTATTTTCTAAATAGAAACTTCTATACGATTTTCATGGAAAATCTTTCTCTGTAATTTTCTCTCGTTTAATTCATTTAAATAATGAGACCGAATTATTGCGCGTACGATTTATAACAACTAATATACAAATAATAAATATTCACCTTCAGGTTGCCCCGCCGATGCAGGATGCCTGTCCTAGGCCTCCTCCTCCTCTCAGATCAGTCTTACTATTAGACGCGCGATACTTTTATCGGCACTCCCGCACTTACGAGCGATATTTTTATCGCTATTTCCGCACTTTTACGCGCGATACTTTGAACGGTACTCCCGAATTTCGGTACGATCAAAAATTTTCTATTTAGTCGCGCGATGTATATATTTAATATATATATACTTGATCGGCACTCCCGGTTTCGGAACGAGCGAAAATCCCATTTCACTTACGAGAATCATCTTTGAGTCAACAGGTCGGGAATTCAACGTTACCTCCGAACAAGAGTTAAATCCGAAACGGAAGAAAACTATCGATTGATGGAATCAACGCGAATGGGGTTCACTCGACTCTTGTCCGCGCATAATACCCTATCTCATATCGAACGTGGACCCGCTAAGCACGATTTCAAGTGACCCGCTATATCATTAGCGCAGTACACAAGGCAGGGTAGACGAAAGAATGAGGATACCCACATTTTTTAAATGCTAACAATCAGCAATTTAGAAAATGGGGAGGCAACCTCTTTCATCGATCGAAAATCGTGCCTAAGGAATCCACTCGACACAGTCTCAATAGGTTACACACGCTATGCGTATGGCTACAAGATAAGGGACCCATTAACGACGATTCCAAGCAATCGATCGAATTCTAACCGATCCGTACCGAACTAGAGCCCGAAGCAGAGCGTGACCTCAATCAGCCGGACTTGAGCAGAAGCTCAAAACCGCGCGCCCATGTACATAGGTACTGGACATACGTCCTACGCGGCCAGCATCACCAAGTACCACGATGCACGAGGCGTGAGAACGTTGCATTGGCAACGACTCAATGAGACATCCCGGTTAATTGACATCGGAAGATGACAACTCGATGACAAATAAGTGAAATTGGGATTGCGAGAAAGTCCAACGCGAAAACGCGATGACGCGATAACGCGAAAATGCTAAACGCGAAAACGCGGTAACGAAACGCCGCCGTCCGCGACACGTTGACGGCACCGACGACGTAATGTGCGTGCCACATATGAGCCATTGTACGACTCGTGGCGATGTTGCGCAAATGGGTACTTAGCTTCCTTTTCAGGCTCCTTAAGATTTATCCTAAATAAAAAAATTTAAGATAAACCTCAAGGCACCATCCAAGTACTAAGCCCTCCCACCTCGTCAAGGTGTACCCATGGGAGGGTTAATTATATAATATATTATATAATTTTTTATAATATATTATATAATTATTTCTATCTTGCATAAAAATATTTTATTATAATTACCTTACGGATTTAAAATTAAAACCTGAAGTATTTTATATATACGTTATATTTTTATATTTTTATATGATAATTTAAAATAGAATATCACTATTATAGAATAAATCGAGAAAATGATAAAGAATCAGCAATATAATATAAATGGTAAATATAAACATAACTTACTTGTTACATAAATTGCTCTGTCCGTCGCCTAATGCTTTTTCAAATCTTTTTTTTTTCCTTTGTTGTTTTCTTGGCACTTACACTCACGAAAACATAGTTAAATATGATTAGTCGAATTATAAAAGACATTTTGCGCAGCACTTTCGATCGCGAAATAATCACATGAAATACGCATTTTATTATATTGTAAAAGAACAACAGGCGAAAAGTACGATTTGTTTGACATTTATATTAAAAGATTAAAATCATGCACCACTCGTCATAATAAACTTATTATTACTGTTGAAATATATATATAGTATATGTGTATATGATATAAATCGTAAAACCAAAAGATTAATGATGAAGAGCCGTGATATAACTTGTTTAATTAATAATTAATTTATGTTTGCATTTTAGAAAAATTTAAAGTATCAGATGAAATTGGCTCTAACATTGTTAGAAGTAATTATTATCCGTAAGGATGTTCAAAGAATTCTAACGAAATTTATATTTTATGTAAATATTACTTTATATATATAATATTGCCATTATGCTTTAAATTTTATTTGCAATGAATAGTGTTGTTCTTCAATAAAGATTTATCAACATACTATTTCATGTCGCTTATCAAAAATTAATTAATTATTAATTGTAATGAACAGCGAATAATGTTTCGATATTCGTCGCGATCGCGTTTAGAAAAAGAATTTAACAATGTATGAAATGTTTCGTAGTACTATACTGCTTGAGCGTCGCCGTGCGAATAACACTAAGGCCGGGAGATATAAATAATAGCGCGCTACGCCGTCAAGGCCGAACACCGTGTTGTCAATTCGTTTGCCGAAATATTTTACGTATTTTAACATATATATACGTGGAATATTAAAGTATAGAAATATTTTAAATTATAGATTAATTATTTATTAAACGATTGATATATCTCAGAACCTTTTATATAATTATATCATTAATCATATTATTATAACGAATAATTTTCCGATATTCGTCGCGATCGCGTTTAGAAAAAGAATTTAACAATGTATGAAATGTTTCGTAGCACTATACTGCTTGAGCGTCGCCGTGCGAATAATACCAAGACCGCGAGATATAAACAATAGCGCGCTACGCCGTCAAAGCCGAACACCGTGTTGTCAATTCGTTTGCCGAAATATTTTACGTATTTTAACACATATATGCGTGGAATATTAAAGTATGGAAATATTTTAAATTATAGATTAATTATTTATTAAACAATTGATATATCTCAGAACCTTTTATATAATTATATCATTAATCATATTATTATAACGAATATTTTTCCGATATTCGTCGCGATCGCGTTTAGAAAAAGAATTTAACAATGTATGAAATGTTTCGTAGTACTATACTGCTTGAGCGTCGCCGTGCGAATAACACTAAGGCCGGGAGATATAAACAATAGCGCGCTACGCCGTCAAAGCCGAACACCGTGTTGTCAATTCGTTTGCCGAAATATTTTACGTATTTTAACATATATATGCGTGGAATATTAAAGTATAGAAATATTTTAAATTATAGATTAATTATTTATTAAACGATTGATATATCTCAGAACCTTTTAATTATATCATTAATCATATTATTATAACGAATAATTTTCCGATATTCGTCACGATCGCGTTTAAAAAAAGAATTTAACAATGTATGAAATGTTTCGTAGTACTATACTGCTTGAGCGTCGCCGTGCGAATAACACTAAGGCCGGGAGATATAAACAATAGCGCGCTACGCCGTCAAGGCCGAACACCGTGTTGTCAATTCGTTTGCCGAAATATTTTACGTATTTTAACATATATATGCGTGGAATATTAAAGTATAGAAATATTTTAAATTATAGATTAATTATTTATTAGACGATTGATATATCTCAGAACCTTTTAATTATATCATTAATCATATTATTATAACGAATAATTTTTCGATATCAGTCGCGATCGCGTTTAGAAAAAGAATTTAACAATGTATGAAATGTTTCGTAGTACTATACTGCTTGAGCGTCGCCGTGCGAATAACACTAAGGCCGGGAGATATAAACAATAGCGCGCTACGCCGTCAAGGCCGAACACCGTGTTGTCAATTCGTTTGCCGAAATATTTTACGTATTTTAACACATACATGCGTGGAATATTAAAGTATAGAAATATTTTAAATTATAGATTAATTATTTATTAGACGATTGATATATCTCAGAACCTTTTAATTATATCATTAATCATATTATTATAACGAATAATTTTTCGATATCAGTCGCGATCGCGTTTAGAAAAAGAATTTAACAATGTATGAAATGTTTCGTAGTACTATACTGCTTGAACGTCGCCGTGCGAATAACACTAAGGCCGGGAGATATAAACAATAGCGCGCTACGCCGTCAAGGCCGAACACCGTGTTGTCAATTCGTTTGCCGAAATATTTTACGTATTTTAACACACATATGCGTGGAATATTAAAGTATAGAAATATTTTAAATTATAGATTAATTATTTATTAAACGATTGATATATCTCAGAACCTTTTAATTATATCATTAATCATATTATTATAACGAATAATTTTCCGATATTCGTCGCGATCGCGTTTAGAAAAAGAATTTAACAATGTATGAAATGTTTCGTAGTACTATACTGCTTGAACGTCGCCGTGCGAATAACACTAAGGCCGGGAGATATAAACAATAGCGCGCTACGCCGTCAAGGCCGAACACCGTGTTGTCAATTCGTTTGCCGAAATATTTTACGTATTTTAACACATACATGCGTGGAATATTAAAGTATAGAAATATTTTAAATTATAGATTAATTATTTATTAGACGATTGATATATCTCAGAACCTTTTAATTATATCATTAATCATATTATTATAACGAATAATTTTTCGATATCAGTCGCGATCGCGTTTAGAAAAAGAATTTAACAATGTATGAAATGTTTCGTAGTACTATACTGCTTGAACGTCGCCGTGCGAATAACACTAAGGCCGGGAGATATAAACAATAGCGCGCTACGCCGTCAAGGCCGAACACCGTGTTGTCAATTCGTTTGCCGAAATATTTTACGTATTTTAACACACATATGCGTGGAATATTAAAGTATAGAAATATTTTAAATTATAGATTAATTATTTATTAAACGATTGATATATCTCAGAACCTTTTAATTATATCATTAATCATATTATTATAACGAATAATTTTTCGATATCAGTCGCGATCGCGTTTAGAAAAAGAATTTAACAATGTATGAAATGTTTCGTAGTACTATACTGCTTGAGCGTCGCCGTGCGAATAACACTAAGGCCGGGAGATATAAACAATAGCGCGCTACGCCGTCAAGGCCGAACACCGTGTTGTCAATTCGTTTGCCGAAATATTTTACGTATTTTAACACATACATGCGTGGAATATTAAAGTATAGAAATATTTTAAATTATAGATTAATTATTTATTAAACGATTGATATATCTCAGAACCTTTTAATTATATCATTAATCATATTATTATAACGAATAATTTTTCGATATCAGTCGCGATCGCGTTTAGAAAAAGAATTTAACAATGTATGAAATGTTTCGTAGTACTATACTGCTTGAACGTCGCCGTGCGAATAACACTAAGGCCGGGAGATATAAACAATAGCGCGCTACGCCGTCAAGGCCGAACACCGTGTTGTCAATTCGTTTGCCGAAATATTTTACGTATTTTAACATATATATGCGTGGAATATTAAAGTATGGAAATATTTTACATTATAGATTAATTATTTATTAAACAATTGATATATCTCAGAATCTTTTAATTATATCATTAATCATATTATTATAACGAATAATTTTTCGATATTAGTTGTGATCGTGTTTAAAAATTTAATAGAGCGTTTCGCATCACGATCTTTCTGTTTGAGTGTCGTCGTAGGAATAATAACAAAGTTGAGACATGCAAATATTAACACGCTGTATGTCGGAAAGACCGAATACCTTGATTAATTAATTATTAATTTATTGTTAAAATATTTTATGTACTATACGATGAGATTATATATATATATATATATGTGTGTGTGTGTGTGTGTGTGTTTGTGTAAAAAATTACGCTAGCATTTTAATAGATTAATTATTTATTAAATGATTGATGTACTCTCGGGGAGTTTATCATAAATAATCTAAAAAAAATAATTATTCTTTACTCGCAATTAGTAAAATCATTAGAAAATATTCGCTTATCATTTTACATTTCAACTTTTTAAATAAAATTACTGAGGAAGCACATTTTTACCTTTGTCTATTTTTGCACAGTAATTTTATTTATATTTATATATTAAATAATATCGAATAGTATGTTTTACTGCACAGGCGAGGTATAGTTAACAAAGGACTTGGCACAGAAGAGATGAATATGAAAAGTAAAGAGCGAATTCTCTTTTGCCTTGACATTGCTAAAAAGGAGAAAAGACTCTAGAATCAGTGAAGAATACGAGTACATTTTAATTATGACACCCCGACACAAAGCAGAAACAGTCAGTGAGCGTGAAATTAAAATAAAGAAAGGCTTTCAAATTGAAAAAAAAAAATTATGCAACAGCAATGTCTTCCTGTTCTGTTTAAAGAGCATAAAACGACGATAGAGAGAGTATAAACACGGCAACGGAAAAAAAAGGCAGCGAAAGGGAAATCGGAAATAGACTGCTGCTGTTTCTCTGGTCGTAGTAGTTTTGACCGTCGTAAAAGGAGGAAGAGAATGAGCCCTCTCTTTTTCCCGTTGGAACAATCTCACATAAAAAATCATTATAGTGCGGCCGGAAGTGTGCATATGTGCACTCGAAACGAGATTGCGGTTGCGCATAGTTAACTTACAATTAGTCTTTCATTTCCGAGCACTCGCATCTCAAATTAAACCATAATATCTATCTATCGAGTTGCCATAATCTTCACAATTTGATGACACGTAAAGTATCAAAAGCAAAAACGAAATATAAAGAACGATGACTTTAGTTCATTTTGTTCCGTTTCAACTTCTATGACTGTTTTGCAAATACAGTCTTGGACATGCATTATTTTAACGTTATAAACACCTGATAATCTCATATTATAGTTTCAGGTTTGCTAACGCAGAGAAGGAAATTGATCTCGATCATGAGAAAGTCAATCGATCATTAATTTTGTCTATGAATCATATGTAAAAGTAAGTAACCTGAGGTGGTTCGAATCCCAGGAAGGCTCTTTAATACTTAATATACAATCACTACCGGCGCGATCGCGGTGATTGTTAAGACTAAATCGACTTTGAATTTTACTTTCGCCATGAGCTTTTTTTCCCGGCGTAGACTTCTTTCTCTAACTTCCTTTTTCCACATTACCGATGGATTCGTTGACTTACGCTCGTTATTTCGACGCCTCGGGAAAGAATTATAAACTCAGCGGTCTTCTATCATCATGAGCAATCATTATGAGAAATTTTCTGGCGCATTACTTCTTCTTTCGAAGGAATCTTTACTCTGTTCGAAACAGTTTTATGTATCTTAATATATCGTATCCCAATTTTCTCTACTACAATATTCGCATAAAGTTTCCTGTTTTTCGCGATATCTATTATATTATAATTATAATAATTTATAATATGAATGTTTAATATTCATTAATGAAATATTAATAAATAACTGTTTTTATGACTTTTATACTTTTAAATAAATTGATTATTTAAAAATGTGCATATACAGTGTATTAATCCCTAAAGCAGTACTTATAAATTTAAAGCGAATTCGAAATAGCTCTGAAATACTTCGTATATTTGCTATTAAATTATATATTCATATATACTATTAATTTTTAATTTTTTAATCTTGTTTTAAATTTTTTAATATGATATGTAATAATATAAACTAGATATAAAAAATTCAAGGATTTTATATAGTTACTTAGAAAAATATATAATTAACTCAAAAGGAAAATCTATTGAATGGCGGAATTTCTGTCGAGAAATACAACTATTTTTTCGATTCATATTTTCTTCAATATCAAGATCAAAACTCGTTTACTCTATTAGCTTATTATTACCAAAAACAATTCAAATCGCATTGAAATACAGATTTAAACTCTTGTGAGCGACAGATCGTGAGTCTCTACAACGATAACGACAACGTAAATTTGTCCAATTTTCTACAGGAGCAAATTAGCAACATCGCTCTACCATTGACGTTAATTGAGATGGTCTTTCAGAGCCTTGGAGTTTCTCCATGCGTTAGAAACGCATACGTTTCCTTCTATGGAAGACTTGTCGTGTTAATAATTAATTGAAGAGAGAAATTAAAAAACCAGGAGTTTGGAAAACAAAACTGCATAAATATAATAGTTATTAACTTTTCTTCCGTTAATCGTTAATATAATGAATGTAATAAGCTCGATTTGCAATATCATAAATATTGATTAAATATTATGAAAATTATTAAATATCGTCAATTTATTGCTAGTCTATTTTTAAAATGGTTTTACATTGCCTTTCACAGACGAATGTCTTTAGTGTTCCGCCCGGAACCCTTTCACGGCGAGTTGTATTTCGTACTTTCATTCTGACATATCGAAAAATGTATCGTGTTTTAACGTTTCTCTCTTCAAGCAAAAGTGTACTTTGCGTTCACTTCCTATTGAGTCTAAAAGCTGAATACAGAGGGAACTATCTTGCTGCATAATTGTATCCGTATAATTTGTATTGTATAGTTTGTATAGTTTGAATTTTTTATGTAGGTAAATGGAAATCGAATTCTTATGTATCCGGTTAATGCTCTTTTATTACGTTCATCGAGCAATTAAAATAACGCAACAAAAAAGAATTCGATTTATAGTAGAGATTTTCTTAAAAAAATTAATTATACTACAGAATGTGACCAAGTCGCTTTCAAATGCCTAACATGAATAATTTAATTTATATAAACATTTCACACATAGAGATTATATTGAGAAGTCATGGACTTCTTGTACATACGAGAGAATTTCATTTCCGGTAAGCGGAACTACTGTCATGCGCTTACACGAAAGTACCTTCGTAACTTTTATTAAATGGCTCACAAGGAATTTTAATGTTTGCACAACTATTTGCCATATATTGTCTTTAAACAACCAATTCAAATTTGTTCTAGCGTTGTGAAATATGTATTTAGGTGATAATTGCATTTAAAATAATGATCTTATTATATTACGATACAAGATAATAAAATTAAAATATCATATATGCTAAGATACATATATTACAACTACGAGTCATGTGTATGTAAGATAATTTGATAAAGTGGTAGCAAATTTTTTACAACTTAAGTCACACGTAATTTTATTGATGTACTTTCGGAACTTTTTACGAGAAACACTTCATAAACATTAAACACACATTTCAAATTTTATGATTGTAAAATGTTACAAGTTATAAATTTTATCACAAAAAATAGATCGTTAAATACAGAAAAGCGAGAAGAAGAGAAAATAGATTATAATTCTTTCAAGAACTAACTTTTAATATATAATTTAATATAATTTAATCTAATTTGAATCCTATATCGCATTGTTGGAATAAAATTTTATTTATTTTATTAAAAAAACAGTTAAATGAAAATAATTGCGAACATTGATTACATATGGATTTTTTATTTAGCAAAAAAGATAAGTTTTTGTAAAATAGCATAACTAATAATAAATTGTTACCATCGAAACTTTCCCTAAACATTTTATATATACATAATCACGAGATTTTCGTAAAAAACTTCAGTGTAATGAACCGTACGAACCGTAAGATTCACATGTAAGTATAGTAATCCTTTCCTATTTGTCATGCCAGTAGAATATAATCCTTTCCAAAATGAATATTGTTGTGCGACGAAATGCAACGTGTTGTATCCTGGAAAAGATTGAAACTTTATTATAAGATTTTAGTGAAAGGTGGTGGGTTCGAAGTCAGTATATAAGATCGATCTTTGACGGACATAGTCACTTAAGCTCGATTCCTCGTACTTCCACCTTCATTTAGTCTCACAAGAATATCAATATGTGTAAAACTGTAAGATTCCAGGCATTTGCTTACACGTCACGCGATAAATATGTGTTTTCTGTGTTAAATAGTGCTAACCATTAATGAAATTAACGAAGTGATGATTGGAATAAAATTAGAAAATTATAATTAGATATTGTGCAATAATAATAATATATAATAATAATAATAATATATTTAATATATATAGATATATGAGGAAAAAATATTTTTTAAAAAATTAAACATTATATACATATAAAAGATACTTCGCAATATTTTTATTACAATTTTTTGTACAACCTGTAAAATTACTCTGTTAATATATATATATATATATATATATATATATATATATATATATATATATTGGAAATCGAAAAATAACGTAACAAAATATGTTAAATAATTTTGAATTGCAGATTCTTTTGTTAAGTCTGGCTTCGTTTGGCAGTCTGGTATTGGCTGGTCATTTTGATGAGGATCAGGGTGGTTCAACATATGAGGAAAAAACAAAACATGTGGAGATACCAATTATTAAGAAATACGGTAAACTAATTTTTCGCAAAAAATATTAATTAAAATTGATATGTATATATTAAGTTGGATAGACTTTATTTTTTATGTTGTTGTTTGTATAATTTTTATGATAAAAAGAAGTCAATATTCTCTACTCTCTTATATACTATGATAAATGTTGTAATCGTTCAAAAAATTTACTCATTTTGTTTCAGCCATACCCATTCCACATCCAGTACCTGTCGAAGTGCCAAAAGAAATTAAAATACCAATTCCTCAACCTTACAAAGTACCAATCGAAATTCCTCATCCATATCCAGTCGAAGTAGTTAAGCACGTCGAAATACCCATTGAAAAGCCCGTACCTGTTGTTATTGAAAAACATGTAAGTAAAATTATAATGTCGATTTTTAATGTCTTTACATTTGTGTAATCTATAATTAATGCAGAAAAAGGCAAATACATATATGCACATATAATACAAAGTTTTTTCTATAAAATTAATAAATATCTTATTATTTCACAAAAAATATGCTAAAAT
The DNA here is from genome assembly GCF_025532165.1 of Camponotus vicinus. Lineage (NCBI taxonomy): Eukaryota > Metazoa > Arthropoda > Insecta > Hymenoptera > Formicidae > Camponotus > Camponotus vicinus. Next base: position 11,436,216 of record NW_028141948.1, on the reverse strand, counting down.
CCTACTGATATAATTATTGTGAAATTATTATTGGTTTGCTTAATATCATGAATTATATGTATCTTATTTACGTGTATATATTTTATAGTTTTTATGGAGAAGCCATATCTTGCATTTATATATATATATATATATGTATATATTTTATAGGTTCCTTATGTTGTGGAGAAGCCATATCCTGTTTACGTGGAGAAAAAATTTCCTGTGCCAGTGGCGAAACCATATCCTGTTCATGTCCCGATCTATAAACACGTGTTTCATCATACATCCAAGGGTAAAGGAGGACATTAGATTTTATTAAATATTAATTTTAAATCGTCTTTCTGCGCCATTATGGAGCACACTAGCTTTTTAATTTCAGCAAGGACAATCATTTATTAAAGAATTTTTTGTCGTATTACTAGAATTTATTTGCAGGATTATTTCAGTAATTATAAATTTTTTTTACGATTGAAATATGGAAACAGAATATTAATGTACACATATGTGTTAGATAATTTAATTTAAATTCTCCGGATTGACTCTGGTAAGTCACGGTGTAGATAGTTTTGTTACATTTTTATATTGTTAAGTTTTTATTGATATATATATTTGTTCTAAATAATTGTTAATAAACAATTCCAATTATAAATGTTTTGTTATTAATCTAAACATAAACGCAATAAATAAATTACTTCCATAGCTCCACATATAATCCATATGTTATATTAACCACATAAACCATATGTTTTATATTAAACTTATAAAAAATAATTTTTTTTATAAATGAGATTCAAGTTCTATTTTTAATCAATAATTCATTAATAAAGCAACAGTAATTTGTAAAATTTTTGCAGCATTATTATATATAATCAATATAATTACATTATTATTCTGCATCTCATTATTTGACATATGATAAGAAAATACGAAATCTAGCTGAAAACAATATTGATATAATTATAATAAATTAGAATATTAAATATTTTTATATTATCAAAAAAATAAGAGCTACAATATATAAGGCAAATTATTTTTTATACTTAATACGTAGCTACGTAATACAAATTTTAGAATTTCAATTGATATAACATACATGTCCTTGTCATGTATGATTGAGGATGATGATAATATCCGCGTTCTCTTGTTCAGTTTAAAATAAATCCTTTCTACAAGAGATTGTACGAAAAGTATGCAATCTATTTCGTTTCCTTGTCGACGACTTAATTACGATCGACTAGAAAAAAAATCTGGTTGTGGCCCTAAGGGGAAGGAGATCGTGCACGGTCTCGATTCACCATAATGAGCAGCGTGTAGTGCGCACGTTCTTACATCGACGTGTGAAATCACTTTTACTTGGGATGCACTTTCACTGTTCTATTCAGCGCGATACAGATAACATCGTGCACGATTCACATCTTCTCCATGGATTCCACTCCCTCTTGTCGCACGACCACACCCACTGGAGAGATGCGAGTGCCTTTCATAAATCGATCGAAATTAGCAATCTAAATGCAGTCATATTAACCGTTGCAAACACTTATAACATACTTTTTAAGCGGGATTTGTGACAGTAATTTGTATTGTTTACACAAATATGTACATGTTAAAGATCCGTTATTTCACGTACACATAAAATAACTTTTATTATTTGTAATTTTATAGTGCGAGGCGAAAGATTTAAATACTTTGTAAAAATTTACGCTATTGTTATTAATGGCAAACATAAAGTTAAAGAATCTATGATTTATATTATTATTTCATATATATTTATTTTATATATATTTTATTTTATATATAATATATATATCCTTCAAAAATATATATTTTTATTATATATTATATTACATTTTTTTATTATATAACATTTTATTAATTTTATTAAATTAGCAACTTTACATGCATAATTCAAATTTTCGGAGATTATCTACTTTAATCTAATTATTATCATTTACTTTTATCTTTCTCTAATAGATACAAAACGTGCCTATGCTCATAAAAAATGACATTTCTAAAAATAATTGTACATACATTAATATATTGGAGAAAAACTCTTTCTTTTAGAATCTAGGAAAGATTTTATCACTTGACTCATTATAGGAAGAGAGCTGTAGAAATGGTAATAAAAGTGACAGAGCATAGTTACATGCGTTTTATCTTCTTGCTTATATTATCTTCTCATTTACTACCTGGTGAAGTCTACAATAATGACTTCTGCCACATCTTGGGTAAGGTCATTAACTCTGTTCAGTTTTATGATCATTTTCAGTTTTATAATTTTCAGCTTATAAAAAAGTTATAAAAGCCATTAGGCAGATGAAAAAATTAATAGAGTGTAATATGATATCATTACATATTATTTAATGAATGATTTTAATAAATTATATGTATACATATTTTTCTATTTCATTTAATAATTTTATATAATACAAAACACAAAAATTTATTTATATATATTATTTATTTTTATATTTATGTTTATTTTACTATACTCTGTACTCTGCGATGTATGCCATTAATACAACACATTTTTCATTTCTGTATGATTGCCACGAGCATGATGAGGATAATTAATATGCGGACGAATAGCTTATTATTCACCCGGTATCTTAGAAATCAGTATAACATAATTTATCTATTCAATGAGGAATTTTGATAATTTACTTTGCGCATTCGGAAGTTGGTGAACGTTAGGGAGATCGAGATAACTGCATCACTCTCGGCGCTATCATACAGACAAATGGCATCTGTACGTATAAGTGTGCATCTGACATAGTGAACAGGTAAAGTTACTGTAATGAAGAGAAGGGAGAAAGTAGTGCCGGTATATAAAGAGTTGGCCATGACTTTGAGAGCATCATAGAATCTGTTGTTCGTCTCACGGATCAATATTGCAGGATATTGTCACGGCAGTGTTTTCGTCGCGCAAATTCGCCGATCATGAGACTAATTGTGAGTACCTTTAAAAAAAATTCGATATTAGGTTGTCCGAACAATATGCGTTTATGATTATTATTATCCATAAACTAGATTTTTGTAGAAATAATTGCATACATGTGAAATTAAATTATTTACTTTTTCATTAGAACACTATAAAACTAATATAAACACTAATATAAAATCATATAAACTTTTTACGTTAATTTACTGGTAGTAAAGTAGTATTTTTAAAAAATACACACATTTAAATTTTTACGATCTTATAATCAAATATAAAATATAATCATCTCTTTTAAAACTATTTAAAACTACATAAAACTATAAAAATAGTTATTTGTTTAAATTTAATATATCCATTAATTTTTCTATTGAAATCTATTTTGAATCTACGTATATTGATCATTAACTTTCTATGTTAAAAAAAATGAGAAACAGATCTTATTTTTCTCACGAAAAGCAATTAAGGCTGCAAACGAGACAAGGTTGCAATTAGTTATTTATTACGAAATTGCTGCGCTTTGCGTGACACCATTCCGAATATGGTTTGTTCAAACGATTAGAAAGAGCGAATTATCTGCGTGAAGTGTTCGACCGAGTTTTCTCGTGAAACTACTGTCAAAAGAAAAGCTTAGAATCGCGTTTAGAAAGCGGCTAAAATTTTCGCAACATTCGAAACAATAATTTTAATAATTCATTTATAGATCTTTATTACTATGGTGGCCACAGTATGGGGCTCTTATGAGGAGGGACACGGTGGTACAACTTATCACGAAACATCTAAACCAGTGGAGATACCGATCTACAAGAAATACGCGATACCAATTCCTCATCCGGTCCCCGTTCCGGTGCCCCAACAAATTAAGGTTCCAATACCTCAACCCTATCAAGTTCAAGTCGCAGTTCCACATCCGGTTCCTGTGGAAGTTGTCAAACACGTCGAAATACCTATTGAAAAGCCAGAACCGTATGTCGTGGAAAAAAAGGTTTCTTTATTATAATATATTACGTAATATTAAGAACTTGCGGAAAATTCGGATTTTCAGCTATTTTTCATTATAAAATATCATCTTATTACATTATAAAATATCATCTTCTAACATAAGTAACGTAAATACGAGCGTATAGAAAAAAATACCATATATTTAAATTTAAATTATATCTATTGATTTTATATTAGTAAGAGTATATAATATAGAAATATTAAAATACATCGCGCGATAAATATATATAATATTTTATTTCTATAATAATATTAATCGCCACACATTTGTCATACATTTTTTATGCGATAATATTACACATAAATATAAATTTATATTTTGATAATTTAATTTGTAACTTTGGTCATTGTCTGATTTTTTAAAAATAACAGTACTTTAAATATAAAAAACAATGATGAATTTAATAATAACAGCGAATTTTTTATCAAATAATATATTAGTAGATCAAAAATCATCTTTAAAAATATATATTTGAGATATGTTTCGAAATTTTAGATATTATTAATTTGCATGAGATATAGATAAGTTAATGTATTACGAAATTTTAAATATTTAAAACTTCGTTATGTTACAGGTACCATACGTTGTCGAGAAACCATATCCAGTGACTGTAGAGAAACATTTTCCAGTGCCAATACCTAAGCCATATCCAGTTCATGTGCCGGTGTATAAGCACGTTTTCCATCATAAGATTTCAGGACATGGCTGGAAGCATTGATTCGCAAATCCGGATCATTTTCTTTATCTTTATGCCAAAATTAATGACAAGAGCGTTACACATGCAACAATAGATCGTAAGCATTATGTTGTGATGTTGTATATAGTTTGTTATTATATATATGTAATATTATATATAAGTTGTTTAAATAAATTGTTTTCTTTCATAAGTTGTTTAAATAAATTGTTTTCTTTCATGTATACAAATCATTATTATTCTTTAAATAGAGTGACTAATTCAGATCAACAGCATGTTAGGAATAATTAAAATTAAGATGTTTAAAAGTAAGATCAAATATGAAAAAATAAAGTTTACATATTTAGTTTGCTTAATTATTAATCTATAATTGTAAAGATTTCACGAGAAAAAATAATTAAATAATATAATAATTATATAAAACGTTTGATAAACAATTTTCAAAAGAAATTACTTTTGTAATCAATACACGTCAGATATAATAAATATACATGTGTAATTTAAATATGTAATTTAATAAAAATATATTTTCTTAACGCTTCCTTGTGTACTATTTTGTTAATAACTTATATTCTGCTGTTTTAATGCCCCTGGCTGTATTATGTAGGCTTGTACAGGCAATAAATAACTTCAGGCATATTTGGTTTTTTGCCAAAACCGAGAGGGAGAATGCATTCACATAATTAGCATAAGTTATATGTGTTTTTATTCCCATAGGCGATACCTCAGGCTGTGTGTCGCGATATCGTTCAAGTTGTCGTAGCAAACTAACATGTCTACGGCGCGGGAAATGACGGCGAATAATGTCAACGACGCAATGTGTCGTTGTGCCCGACAGGGGCATTCTCTTACGCCGTCGTAGAATTTATTCAGGAAATACCGAGGCACGTGCGATTGCATCACGTAAACCTGGTGACCGCTTTTTATGCCGCTTAAGGGAATCACATTCGAGTTGGGCTCGGCAAGAAATTTGCCCTCTCTAAGTGAAGCAAAAGTTTATAAAACCAAGAACTGCAGGCGACGCGTCTCTAGTTTGGTCCAGAACTTCTCATCTATTAGTCCTCTGCACAATTCAACGGAAAGAAAATCATGTTCAGATTATTGGTAAGCGTACTGACAAAATGCTGCTTTATAGTAAATTTAAGGCTGCTTAACACGCGTTTATTTTGCAATTTATTTCATAAAAAATAAATATTGTAACATATTTTGACATATTTTGAAACTAAAATTGTATTTAAAATTGTATTAATTTATTTTATAAATACCATATTTATTATATATACGCCAAATTTTTATAAACAAATATCTCTTGTTGTATATTAGAAATAATCATTAAAATGAAATATTTTAGAATGATTCTTTTTATTAGTTCAGTATTGTTTTTTTTTAATTCATAAAATAATATATTAAATTTAAAATCCTTTAATGTACTTGACATTACGCATAATATAAATTCAATGAATTATTATATATTAAAAAACTGCATATACCTGATAGATAGTATTGTGTTTTAATGAATAATAATATATTGTATGTCATAAATTGAATTTAATTATTTATTCTTAAAAAATGGAGCAGGTAAATTTTCGTACAGTATTTTCATTATTAATTAATATTATTTCTAAAAAATTTTTTATGTCTTTAGAATATAAATCATGAATAAATATTTCGTATAACATTCTATAATTTATATATTTTATATTTTAAAAATAATGACATTATACACATATTATTTTAAATGCATTAAAATAATTTAAACACATTAAATATATTTTTCTAAATATCTATAATTCTTCTTAGACGATTAGACAATTTAAATAAATTTCTCATTATAAACCTTAATTTAATTTTTAGAAAATTATTTATAATAATACCTGACAATTAATGGTCGATCTATTTTAATTTCCAGATACCATGCTTAATATGGCTGTCAACGGTGCGCTCGGAGGCTGGGATGCAGATGAACATGCCGGATGAGCCGCTGATGGACAGAACATCAGATACTTCGATGCTAAAGGCAAAGAGAGAATCCATTCATCAGCCCTGCGGACCAATTTACTCGCACATTCCCGCTTATTCACCTCCATCCGTTTACGTTAAGCCCTTGATTCAGCAGACTTATCTGAAAAAGGAGCTGGGGCTAGCTCAACCCTTAGCTCATTTGCAGTATATTCAGCAACCACCCGTCTATTCCAGCGTAGTACCAAAACCGGCCATCACATATGTGAAGCCGGTGACACCTGCGGTAAACTATCACCCAGTGCATCAACCTGTGCAGTACATCAAGCCTGTGATGCCCGAGCCCCAGAAGCTGTCGTACGCGCCAATTTATCAGAAACCATTGTACGCTTACGCACCTATGTATCATGACGCGATGTCGAAAATCTTTCTGAAGAACTATGAGACGCCCGTCACTCACATCGCCTATCAAAAGCCACTGATCCATGCTCCCGTTCCGTACGCGGCGCCGAAGGCGGTGCAGGTACAAACGCCGGAGTTATCCTACGCAAAACCCGTTGTTCATGTTCCGTCTCCCTTATACGCCCCACAACCTGTTCATAATTCTGTCATAGTTAAACCGCATTGTGAATAGATGACTCGATCGCGCGCAACGTAGATTAGAGCTTTACAGAATGTGAAAACTCTTAAGTTTCCAGCGCGGGCAATTTTTTCATCGATTGGCATTTAAATCAAAAAGTAACGCTAGACAGATTTCAATAAATAAAAAAGCGTAAAATTAGATTTAATGATATAATGCGTTTGTATACATTATCCATCTCTCGTCAAATATCAGAATTTGCAAGCTGTCAAACATAATAGATTTAATCTGAAAATATATAATAAAATTATTTTCCTTTTACAATCGAGTGTTTTAATTCTTAACTAGAGTGCAGAAAACATGAAATATCAGGCATAAATACAGATATAAAATATACGATATATCATGAAATAAAAGAATCATGTAATAGTATAAATAGAAAAAATATGATTTTCAAAAATTAGTTATAAAATTTGCCATAAGCATGAATTTTCACTACATGTTCAAATTTTTATCCAGAGAACAATTATATGGATATTAATTTCATAAGCATAGATGTAATGTATAATATTACGTTACGAAGTTACGAACATCTTCCACTTATCTATTGTAGATTACGTCTCCTGAGATTTTAATTCTTCGAGTCATGAAATCTCACTACTATATTAAAATGATTGCATAAAAATGCATGTTCTTAATGCAAATTGACGTAAGAGCTTCTTTCCCTTTTGTCGCACCAAATTGAGTCAAGCAAATTGATTGCACGAAACCGATATCTACTGAGACCGGATGAATTAATGATGGAACGTCGGTGAGTTTTCCACTTATTCCCAAGGATTCCAAAGAATCACATATGGTTTCCTCACGTACTCGCAACACCTTGAGTTACGTAACTCGGCAATGAAACGATCTCGCGGTTTTGAAACGATATACACGCTTATGGGCGTAACTGGCCGATTTTCCCATACGCACATATAAGCGCGCCACGCGAACTTACACCATGAAGCACGAATTGTAAACATCCGCTCCTAGCGTATAATATTCACATGAATTTGCGTAACACAGTTGCAGCGATCGTTGTATAAAATAGACTTCCATGGGAAGATGTCTTCAGTACAAAGGAGCGAAGCATTTGAAGTAAATTCATTATGAGATACTATGTGAGTGAGTGTTTGGAAAATTTAAAAACAGTGAATCTGTAAATTGAAAAAAGTCAATTACATAAAATATCTTCACTTGTAATTCAATTAATTTGGCTGCTAAAAAATAATCGTATGAATTAAAAATTATCAATATTCATTAGCAAAATCAACGTAAAAAATTAAAACAGCTCACAAGATGGTTCTTTGTGGTGTTTAGAGAAATTTATATTTATATTATATTTTAGTTGTTGCTATTGATAGTCGCTATTTGTGAGGCGAATATAATAACAAGAGATGTAGATTACACGAATCTTCAGGCAGTTTATCACGGTCATGGAGCTACGAGTTATCAAAATGTGCAGATTGATAATCATGATAATATAATAGTACCTGCAAACTATAGAGATCAAGCGGAGATTGTGAATTTGGGGCACGATGCATATTACCAACCAATTATTGAAATTGTGGAGTCTCACGATGACATAGATGACATCAATATATCCCATTTAGGTAAATCAAAATGTAAATTCATAGTAAATTGTATCCGATCCCCGAATATAAAAATATTAATTAAAATGTCAATTTAACATACAGAAATTACTATAATATGTATCTTCTCAGTTAAGATTATATTAAAAATTAATCAAGAACAAAAATATATAACATTAACGATTTGAATTAGAAATATTAATATTATTCGGTACAGCTTAGAAATAGCATACTTAAAGAAATATTATTTAATATTATTTTAAAAGAATTAGTTATTGTTGTTTGACAAATATAAAGAATTCATTATGTTATTTGTTTCAGCTCCATACGAAGAATTTACTATTGCCGACATTAAGTCAGATGTATTCGAACATTATTTTAATCATGACGACGAGACACATGATTATGATCTTCCCTTCTACGAAAATAATTAAAAAAATGTGTTTAAAGAATTAATATTAAAATACTATGTTTTCGAAGTGATTAATTAGATATCAATTTGAGATTTAATTCTAAACAATAAAATACCTCAAGTATTTAAGTGGCTTGCTCTATTGTTTATAACGGTGAAATAAAATAAATTATGTACTTCGTGTATATATATATAAAATATTTTTTACACGAAACATAATTTATTTTGTTGTAATATAATTTTTACTATATCATAGTTTTCATCGATCTACAAGCACGTGCTCTCGTAATCGCCCATAATATAGCCAAAATGAAATGATCGCGAACGTTATTTGTAATATTTTTTTTATTTTATTCTTTATATCTAATATATAGATATATATGTAGAATGATATAATAATTTATGTAAATAACATTATATTATATAATGAAAACAACAATGTGTGATAATAATTATACTAGGCTCCCGTTTGAAATTTATTTACAAACCTGTGTGACTATTCGTGTAAGAGCATCGGCTGAAAAATCGAGATTCTAATGTATTAATACTCTAGTCATTATCAGCAATCACGAAAACTATCGGCTAAGATCCGTGAAAGCGTCTCTCAACTCAAGGTATGTATGGTCTAGAAATTCGTCACGGTAACAGCAAGAGTCCCTCTCGGCATTAGGCATCGACTCATGAATACAGACAATCTCATGCACGCATACACTTACACACATGTTTCACTCTGATAGACTTCGATAATAGCGTTAACAATCAAAAAATATTTACTTCGACGTAGTAGATCACACCATTTGATCAGTATCCCGATCATGTGATATATTCTTTTTATATACCTAATACTTGACTAGATCACTTTAGTTTTATTGACTCCCTCATTAGTTTATAGGTACTCAAAGATTATGGAGACACGAGATGTTTGTTTATAAAAAAATACTTGCCTGAATGAATTAAAAACGTTACTGTAGTTGCTCGTTTACATCTGATTTCTCACAATGTGCGACATTCATCGCTAGATACGATAGTGATAGCTAACAAAGTTTGATCCCAATTTCAAGTATAATTAACGATAATAGTAAACTGTCTTGAAACAGTCCTCACTTATAGCGCACTATCGCTATGGAGGTGAATTGCGGAGAAACTCGATTGGCACTCATCACACGTAGAATTCAGCCAGCATCTTAGCCAGCTCGTAGTCCATGTCCTCATTCTTGTACATATCCATGATCTGAAAAAATTTGTACAGTAAGACTAAATTATATTAAAAAATGAGTTTGTTATTTACATATAAATTCCAAATTTATATGTTAAAGAATATTCTTTTGATTTTCAGATTTTTCAATGAATTACTAGAATTCCTTGCTCCAAATTTTAGTTTTTATTGGTAATAACAAAATGATTAATTTATTTGTTTCAGATTCGCTTAATTCAATCTTAAATACTGATTTTTTTATCTTTGGAATGTACATGTATATGTATGTTGATGTGATAAACAGATCAGTTTTGATAATTAATTTAATATACTTTTTTATATATCTGATAAAACAATCTAAAAATTTTTACATGCTACTTAAGTAACGAAACGTAACATTAATAAAAGAAATACAAAATCTTTAATTTTTATTATGTCAAATATTTAGTTATAAATATTTATAATTCTTGATATTTTCTTGATAACTTGTTATAATACCATTTCTCCTAATTAATAACTTTACTTATAATTCGCAATATACTTTGAAATATAACATAGTAAAAAAATATCGGAGGAAAATAAAATATGAAATAATTTTTAAGAAAAAAGTTTATTAAGAAAATATTCAGTAAAGCATAAACGTAGTATAACAAACTAAGAGAAACATAGATAATAGAGAAATTAATAAAACTAATTTTAATATACATAAAATTAATATAAATAAAATCCAGCTTAATTACAACATAAAAATTCATAATTGCGAAACAAAAATATACAATCAATTAAATGCAACTTTTTAACAAATTAGATCTTTTATCACAAATCTATTAATTAATACATATATTTGGAGGAAATATCCAAAGTCACATAATTAAAATAAATAAAATAAATAAATCTAAAAATATCTAGATTTTCCGCAATTTTTTAAGTACATAATCGATTAAAGTATTAAAATAAATGTTAAATTTGATGTCAAAATACGTATAAATTGCTTATAATTATATAAATTACATTAAATGTACTATCTCCACATACAAAATACAATAAACTACACTACCGGGAAAATTCCTAATCTAGCAAGAATTTGTTGCCTTACCGCGTTCATATCCTTCTGCAATTCCTCTAGTTGTTTCTCGTGGATCACTTTGAGCTTTTCCTTCTCTCTGTTTTGAATCATCTGCGCGATCTTACGCTCCTCCATGAATTTTTTCGTGTTGTTCTGCTGTTTCTCCCTGAGTCTGCCCTCTTTGATCCCTCGCGTCTTCAAAGTCTTGTCATTCATAACCTCCCTCGCACTTTCTACCGAAAGTCTCGCTTGTCGCGCAGTTATATCTTTCATCTCGCGATCTTGCCGTGCAGTCAGCTGTTTCTGCTGTGTGAGCTGCGCGGCCATGCACAATTTGCACAACTGCGTTCGTCGCTCCTCCAGATGACCGCGGACCAGATCGCGTTCCTCTCGGCGCTGCCTGTCAGCGAAACGCGACCACTGCGCCGTCTGTTCGGAAACAGCGCGACGAACGATAGGATCTCTTGAAAGCTCCGCTTTGCTACAACAGATATTTTAATTTTTAAATTTCTATAAATTATTTTACTATTACTTATTATTTTAATCATTAATTATCGTATTTCGTCAATTAGTCAATTTAATTCTAAATTCTATCAATCTTTAATTCTGCTATTTATTTTACGTCTACTTTTTTTAAAATTTTCACTCTTTAAAAAAAAATACATTTTCAAACTCTTATTGTCATCAAATTATTTTTTTGATAAAAAATAAGCGCCATTTAAATATAATTAGATAAACGTAAGAATTTTGATTTAAATTGCGCAAAAATAACTAACTTTTTTCCTTTAAAAATCTTCTCTATAGCAACGCAATGTTGCTTCTGGACAGTCAACTTCTCCTTGTGATGCCTCTTTCTCAAAGACTCTAATTCTTTTTGCTGTTTCCGTAATACTTTTTGATAACCCTTTTCTTGTCTTAGAGTCTCCAGAGTAATTGGATCAAACTTCATTTCCTCTGTAAAAATAAAATAAAGTATATTCAATTAACACGATTCCTGCATCTTGCGATTTACCTCTTGGTTTAGTCGCTTCGTAATAATGAGATACGTTGTTTTTGCTGTCCATATTGTTTTTGCTGTCGCTCTCTTCAATTCCCAAGCCTCGTATTTTATTTTGCGACATACTTTCCGTCTTTCTAAATGCTCGTGGCGCTGTTAAAGCGTCCATAAATTCTAAAGAAAATCATAAACATTGAAACAATCAATTTATAGAATTAATGTATATTTCTGATTAAAATTATACGAACAAAAAGTAAAAATTATATAAAAATGTATTCACATAATAGATAAATGCATATATTTTTTTACATAATTATGTAGTTAAGACGTAGCGTGAGATACCTATTGACCGTACCTTCAAAACCATCTGGCACATAGATTTTGATGTCAATGTTGCAAAACAACATAGGCAGAGACATGGGAAAATTGGCTTCGGTTCGCAAAGCAATGTGTCGATAACCGGCTTGTAAACCGTCTAAAGGAACGATTCTTTGTCCTAACAGCTTGCCGTTCGATTCATCGTATACTGCGAATCTCAAAGCAGCTAAATCTGGTAGGACAACTTTTCTGAAGAGAAAGGGCTCTTCATTATAAACGGGGTTCAGACCATTAGCGGGGACTACTCTGGTGCGAAATTCTTTACGTATCGTGTCGGTTGGTAGGCCGTACATTTCGACCTCCACATACGTTCCGACTTTCTTGTCGGATAAGAACTGGCCCGCTATTACCTGTTACAATGTTAGAATAATAAATAGACATCATTTTAATCTTGAATACATTTTTTTATATATATGTGTATATAATATTATTGTGAAGATAACGAATTAATGAATATTCAAACGTATAAAGTATCTTGAAAGAAGTCAATTGTGTATTTAAAAGAATCTTATGTAATATATATATAATGTATTAATACAATAAAATTTATTAAATATTATATAATGTGATAAAAAATTAAATAGTACTAAACTTTTAAAATATGAAAATCGGGTAAATATATCAGTACACAATTTTACATGGTAAAAACAGAAATAATATATAAAAGTCATATTAATTTTTTGTGAATTATCTCGAAAATAGAGAAAAGAAAAATTTAGAGAAAAGAAAAATCGAGTGAGTTACATATTATTTAATAGAGAAAAACATACTTGAACACTACACTGTGTGGCAATCACTCCATCCACAGGACTCTCAGCAAAAGGATCGAAACTTCTGTCGGCTCGTCTCATGAAATCCGGCTTCAACAAATATCCCGAAGAACCGTTGTACTCGAACTTGCCTTGGTTCAGTTGCATGGGCAGATCCGGAGTTTGAAAGTTCAGCGACACCATTTGGCAGCCAGCGTTCCAGAAGACCTGTTTCGCGACGATCGATCATTGAGAGACTTTTCTTCGTGTTCTTTGTAGCGCAAATTGCATTCTACAAACATATATTTACCTGTGGCATATAATTGGAAGAGTCAGCTCGTGTACCTTTCGGGTAAATTCGACTCATCTGTCGTTTGTTATAATTTACGAACTCAATAGCCGATGTTTTCAAATAATTCAAACCAGCCGTTTCCGCAAAGGAAGACATATTGTGATGAATATTTTTTTCTGAAAATGTAATTTGCTTTCAATTATAATTTCAATCAATTAATATTATCAATAGCAATTTTAATCTCATTATTGGGAAGAATATAAAACGTATTTATATGCATAATATTAAGTGAAAATTATATCCAAATTTTATTTTGCATTTTGTATAAAAAGCATTGTAATTACATAATCAAAGATGTCTTGATAGAAATGTTAATGCAATGTATAATGTATAAAATCAATGTATAAAATTAATGTATAATGTATTATTATAATGTATTATTATAATTGATATATTAATTCAATATATACAGGGTGAGTTTTTTATCTTGAGACATCGAAATATCTCGTAAAGTCTAAAAGATACGATAAAATGTTTCAGACAAAAGTTGTATGGTTTCAAGGGGGACATAAGATGATGCCATTAGTTTGACCTTAAAGAGTCACCTGAAGGTCACGTGAAGGTCACTTCCAACTTTTTAAATGGGACACCCTATATGCTTTTGCATATTCTTGTAGCTCATCTCAAGAGCTTTCCAAAACACTATAATTAAGTTAGTTTTCATTAAGTACTTTCCGAGTTATGAGCCTTGAAATCATTTCTTAATTTTACATAAACCGTAAAATATCTTGTAAAATATTCATTTTTCGATTATCTTACCTAAATATTTTATGTACAAAATAATGAGAGAAATCAACTGGTGTAAAGAAAACACATAGTTATTTTTAAGAAAAAATATGTAATTTGCAATTAACAATTACATATTTTTTCTTGAAACCATACAACTTTTGTCTGAAACATTTTATCGTATCTTTTAGACTTTACGAGATATTTCGATGTCTCAAGATAAAAAACTCACCCTGTATATTGTTACATATCTCTTTTATTGATATTTGTAAAAAATAAAATTCGGAATAAAATAGTAAAAAATTCTGATAGATACATATAATTAATTTTATTTAACAATGCAAAAATAAAAATTTCACTTACGTTCGGCAACATCGAAGCCAATGAACTTTATGGGTTGTGCATAGTTAACCATGGAGGATAGCCATGGGTGTACATTTGTAGTACTTCCGGTATAAGGTTGAGCCGCCACTAGCTCTATGCTATCGCCGAGACCAGTTGGACCACTGCCAGATTGCTGCTGTTGAATGTTTGACGATGTTACAGATTCAGAGATTTCCTCCTAAGAATTAAAAGATATATCACCGTTTCACCATAGGAACTGTGGCCACTTGACTCGAATAAATGAAGGGGCACTACCAACTCCAAAAGGATTATAATGAAGGTTACCTTTACCGGTTGCTGTTCCACGACGGCGGCAATGGTCAGCGGCGCACTGGCGTCTTCCTTGACCTCGTCCTCGATCACAAATTGACCTTGTTTGAAGAGCTCCAATTCCTGCTTCTCGACCTCGGGCTTTAAGCGCTTATTCTTAATGAGAATCTTACGTTTCAGCATGCTGGGCGGCGGCAACGGTACTCCTGGCTCCAGCTATTTTAAGTGCATTTAAGATGATTCATATGTTTTTTTATAAACTGATTATAAAAGATATTTTATAATATGTTTTCGATATTAATCAACTTACAGGATATTCTTTTAAAGGTTCCCTCAATAATAAATCACCCAGAATTTCATCACAATATTTGGCCAATTTGTATTGTTGCTTTTTGCTACAATGATTTTCAAAACTGAGAATCACTGGGTATTCTGATGTAACGAAGGCCGTGTCTCTGACCGCGTATATAACATCTTTGAATAGAATGTCGGTGCACATAGCTTTGCCGTGAGTAATTATCGGCTCTTCGTCTTCCCCTTTGCCGTCCCAACAATCCAATTCAACGCATCTTTAAATTCAAAATAAATAAATGCTGAGAGAGAGAGAGAGAAGTTTCACTATATTGATAATTATTTCTCTTATATATTACAAAATAATTGTCCGTTTATTTATGTAAATTATGTTTATGTAAATTAGTAAATTAAAATTAAACGAAATATTACGGATAGAGGGAGAGAGAGAGAAAGAGAGAGAGAGAGAAAAAGAGAGAGAAATTATTGTATATTTATATTCATAATTATTTATTACTTAATATTACTAATTTTTTAAATTTTATTATAATTTTATTATAAAATTAAAACAAATAAACTTTTATCTACGTGTTATTATGAAACATGAGTATATTATAAAATGAAAATGGATCAATATTCGTTAAATATCAGGTATATCAATTTTATGTCAAGACATAATATCGTATATTCAAATAAACGCTTTGGTTAAACTAGCGCAATTGATGCAGCTATAAATATGTACTAGTTATTGAGAATTGCCAGAATATGTACGTCATAAATAAGGTGTAATCGTCGTTTCTATTCTCTATTGCACAATAGTGTACTTTACCTGCATCCGGCAAGTAGAACTTGTCTATACATTTCGACGCTGCTTCTTCCGCCAAATTGTCGTCCGCTTAAGTATGTATTGTGACTCGAATTGATATAATAATGCGCCAACGATTGATCCATATCCATATAAACGTCAAGCCTATCGAGGAAAACCGGCGCGTTCTCATCGGACATCAGGTACCTTATGAAGCCATCCTTCGTCATTGTTTCTGAAAATACGCAGTTATTATTTCGGGACTACTTAGATCGATACCTTTATGAATTTTTCAGTCATAGATGAGATAAATAATTGATCGAGCTGATTTAATATTTTACATGGCCATGTTGAACTTCTTTTCTTATTTATTTTTTATATCTTTAAAATATCACATCATTCCAATACATTTTATATGTGAAGACAAATAAAATATCTATGAAAAGATCAATATTTCTTACAAGAGAACTGAATTAGACCTTGGTTGGTCTTAGGAAAGTCGAGAAAAACGTTCTGCTAAAGTTACACGATTTATTTATCAAGCTCTTACTTTCATTGCGAGCAACTTCGTTCTGTTCGTAATCATTGATGATTTCCATTGCTCGTTTTTCGTCATAAAGTGGATAGAGAATTTCGTTCAGGGTCGGATCTCTTTGCTTTTCGTTGAGAAAGGTAATCAGTTGCTCCAGATTAATCGTATCAGCTTTACCCTGTGTTCTGGAATTTTTAGAATAAATAATCGTGTTAAATTCGTATAAAATTTTTTTCTATATGTATGTCTGCCTCATTTTAAAACAGATATAAACTATAAAGTACTATTAAGAATAAAATGTATTTGCAAAATATAAAAAATAAATATACATAAATATGTATAAGATTTCTTTCTGTATAATATATATTTCTTTATTAGATGCGTTTTTTAACATGATTTACATTTCTAAATTCCTTATTTTTATAAATAGAAAAACTTTTATATTTATAATATTATTTATATCCAATATTGAGATAATTCAAATTTATAACTAATAATCTTCGGAAAAATATATATCTAGATTTTTAAAAAATATTTTAAATATTTTATATTTCTAAACTGAATACTCACATTGATTGAAATAATTCTTCTATGTCGTTTCTCGGGCATATTTTGTGATAAAGCGCGTAAAATGCGTCGAAAGTAAATTCATCAGGTTCTATCACGTCATTCTAAAAGTAAAAAAAAATTTTTGCAATATTTTCGCGAGAGAGAGAAATAATATCGATGGCTTATTTTAGTAATTATCAAGGTACTTTTCCGCTAGGTAGGCCTAATTCAGAAAGACACTGATAAACGAGTTTTTCTGTCTTGCCAGACGCGAATGTTCTCGCGACCACCTTCACTGGAACTTTTCCATTAGGATCCACCAGCATTCTCAGTCGCATCCAACTAAAAATAGCATAAAGATTGTCTTATCCATCTACTCTATTATATATTTAAAAGAAAAATCATGCAAAAACAAAACAAAATCATATAGAATAAAGCATAAAGTTCTATCAATTTTAATATTCAGCACACTTTAGTTAAGTTTTTGATATCAGAAAATCTACATGCTAATAAGAAGAGACAAAAAATTCAATAAAACCTAGAAAGGGAATCCAAAAACACTGATAATACGATATAAGAATTATATCGAATTCAGCAATCAAATATTTTTTTACGTCAGAAAGAAAGTAGAAAAATTTCGTTATGTGTGTAAGATTTATGACTAATTATTTCATGAAGATAAACAATGCTATTGTTCATAATGCAAGTGTATATAAATGTATTGGCAAACTCACTGTTTCTTCAGACAAGTAAGCGGACAAACGTTATTCGCTTTGACGTTGTGCGTAATCGATCGAACGCCGTCCAACCATACCTGTGACGACATATATAAATGACATAATATAGATTATTCTTTTTATAAAATGAAAAAAATTTGTTATTTGTAAAAACTAAATATAGATAGATACGAACTATAAATTTAAGTCACGCAAGTCATTAAGCCTATCAGTCATTTCATCCGCAACATATTATACGTCACAAATAAATGTAAATGTTATTTATAAAAATACAGAAAAATAGAATTCTACTGTCGCAAAATCATTACTGCATATTTAATATAAAAGCAACCAAATTTTCCTATCATAATAGGTTATTATTTAATGCATTATAATCTGTTGATAATGAAATAAAAAAATGTTGCTGAATAAATTTTTCTAGAAATACGAATTTATGTCTTTATTATTAATGTTAAAGTAAATTTAATTGTTTAGTTACAAATATATATGGCAGAAAGGTCACAATACGATAAGAAATCAATTGTAGCATGTATGAAACCGTGTAATACATTCGTGCTATTTCCGTATTAACTGCCTCAGTATAGCAGTAATTTCTAATAAAGTTTCTTGAAAACGAAAGGTAAACACGTAACAAAAGCGAGCGATATGTTAATAACTTTTAACAAATCAGATAAAAAGCTTCGTGATCGCTTACATTCATTATGTTGTACAACATTATTCCACTTAATCTATTATAAGACTATCATGATGAATAAAAATCATGTGTTACAATCGCAATTATTAAATTAATCTAATTACATGATATTTATTGTTACATGAGAAATATTACTATCAAAAATTTGTTTTATTAAAGATAATAATAATGATAAATGCTACATTGCAGTATCATATCAGCCAGTCAATAATTATTTGTTTGACCGATAGGCTTAATGTGGATGTCCTGTTTCTGTTGCTATCATGATTGGCATTTACCTTGGCTGTGGCAAGATCCGGACATACAACATGTTGATAATTAATGTTGGTGTAATCGGCACCAGAACAGATGGTTAGGCTTTTTTCGTCCAACTGTTCACCGTGCTTACTCAGTAGCTTATCATATAGCTTTGGGTCCTATTTGAAACATGTCAGCCTATTAATTGTCTTTTTTTCTTCTTTTATTTTTTTATTGATTTGTTTGGTGGTTCTCATATTTCGCATGTATAATTAATTTTTCTTTAAATAGGATAGAGAATTATATATCAATATCTTATTTAATTAAGAAAAGTATATAATATTCATTTAAATTTACTATTACAAAGTCGAAATGTATACTGAATGATTTGTTAATGTAATTAAAAGATAATAATAAATACATTGACATAATAGAAATATTTTCTCTCATATTATTATTTTAACATAGTTGAAAAGAACATTATTCGTAAAGAACATCGAAAATTACATAACGCTCGTATTTTCACACAATTAAAATACAAAAATTAATGATTTATAAGATCTTAAATTAATTTCTGAATAAGTGTGAAATTAGTTTTAACAGATTAAATGCTATCATTATTTCGAAGCAGTAAAACAATTCCTTTACCTTTGGAACGCCACCGGCTCTAATGTCGCTCACTTGACATAATTCTATAACATCGCCGTCCTGCGGAGGAGAGAGAGAGAGATAAGATAAGAATGAAAGTCTATTCAGAAATCGTAGATCGCTAAAAATTTTAGAAACATCAACGTTCTTTTAAAGCAAACAAAAGGACGCAGACGACGGCAGAAAAGCTCACCTTCCCCTCACTCTGCCAATAAATAAAGAAAGCATATTCGTCAACTTTGAACAGGCAATTCAGCTCGATTTCAGTATTATCTTTCTCCTCCGTCCAACGATCGAAGACGCAGCCGGTACGGAGTGCTTCCGGCACCTCGATCTGCCAGTTGAACTCGAACTTCTTCGTCATCTCCGCGACGTTCCACCGACTTCCGGCAAAGTCAGCCTAGATACGGCGTTTTCCGGTTCTGTCAACAAGGATCAATGTCGCCATTAAAAGGTATCGGAGTTTCTCATCAGATCTACCTTTTCTATATTGGTTGCTATCAAATTTTTTTTCGACATAAATCGCAGACAGTTTCTGTTTTGTTTAGTTCTGTTTGCGCGTCGAGGCTTTAAAGATAGATAATTACACTTTACATATATCCTTCGTATTCCTGCTGCGTAAATTGTTTGCTAATGCTTAGGATTATAACTCGATTGTATTTGAGCGAGATACTATGCGTTTATACTGCACGATGTTATAAATTTCTAAAGTTAAGCATCGATGTTTATTCAGTGCAGTTTATGCAATGCACAGTTTGCAGTCTTTATAAACATACCAGTTGAATTTTTATAAACATAATTGCTCGATATAAAGGCATACGTGATGCCGGATATAATTAAGCCTCGAGGAATTATCATTAGTTGTAAAAAAAGGTCTAATTGCAAGCAACATTTTTTTCTAATAATCAAACGATCTTTGCACTGACACGTAATTCTCTTATTTAGAACTCGTTTGACGCCGTATTTAGTTAGATAGTTATTAGCTGACCTGTGGCCCCGATAAGTAACATATATACGTAATACTTCAATAGAGTCATTTGAACCTTAATCGAGCATTAACCCCTCTAGAAAATGAAACACTAACGTTCTTTGACCTTTAATTTAAAAATCATTTTTTCAAATTAGAAACAATAAAAAGAAATTAAAAAGAATAAATAAAAAAAATAATAATTAATATTTTGTCAAAATTCGAGTATTTATTTATTTAATATTCTTAAATGCTGTTACAACAAAAAAGTTTTTAAAATTATTTTATTTTCTGTGTTCGCTTTTCTACAAACTTCAGTAAGAATCTAAAAAATCGCATGATATTTCATTATTCAAACACAAAGTTATTTCCAGTACTAATTATACTCTTTATCATTAATGTAATTTATGTTATTTTTTGAATCAGCGTATATTCTTCTGAAGATAAATGTAGATATATTTTTATAGAAGATATTTTAATATTTAAAATTAACAATGAACATAATTATTTTCTATAAAATTACCTTTAACTTTGATTTTTCGAATGCATTTTGCCGAGATCTTTCCTTTTTCTTGGAAAATAAAAATAGAAATGCATTCATGCATTTTCATAACGAGGCCTTGCATAATTATTTACGTCTATTACTACATATCTATTTGCATATCTATTTACATCTATTATTTATTCCATCTTTTATATAATTATGGAATTATCACCACTAGAGATCTCGTTCATTTTATATTTTTCCATCATATATAATTTATATATAATATTAATACGTATATTTTTATTTTAGAATAGATGTTACTTTCCTATTTTATATAAAAAATTTAAAAAAAGCATTCTTTGTAGCTTTTTTTCTTCTCTGACATCTATTATTACTTTTGAGTCTTATAAACTAATTTTGTCTACGGAAGTTAAAAAAATAGACTCTGTAATGTGAATAGCTTTAGTACTGGCATAAAAAATTGAAAAAAAGATAAAGGAAAAAAACGTCATTGCACACTTTGTATACTGAAAATATAGTCTAACTAAAATAGTTAAGTCTTCTTTTTACATACAACGTAGCGTTATGAAACGCTTTTTGATGATATAAATAAATATCTCTTGCATATTTTTTTATGTATTGTATTCAACTATAATTACAATATGTAAGGAATTTTTGATATTATATGAATATCACAACAATATAATTGAACTTATTTTGATTTGTTTCACGTATTATTAAAAAGAGAATCGAATATTCGTATTATAGTTTATTTTTTCCTTGAAACATCGGCTTTTGGATTTTGGATAATCGATAGTTTATCACGGTACAGAAAGCTTTCTAGCGTCGTTGCACCGATTAACCTTTATAGTAAATCTGCATCATGTGAGACAAGATATGTACATGTGAATGTTGTCAAATAAAAATAGTCATATATAAGAAAGTTTTGTTAAATATCCGCACATATAATAATCACACTGTAATGATTAGAAATATTAACAATATTATTAACAATAGCATATGATCGTGAAAATACTTACAATGTTAAGAGCGTCTCTTCCGAGTTGACTTGCTCATTTTAACTAATGGCTGCACCTGCAACAAAACAAATTTATTTTTTTTAATCGGTTTATAATATAAATTATTTATTTCGTGCAAATAAAATTTATCTATTTTATATTTAAGTACTTTGGAGAGAAATGCCGAAGTTAAAAAGATATCCAATTGTTTCCAATTAATTATGCCAGACGGAATTCATTTCCCGCATAATTATTCCTCTTTTACGCCACTCTATTCTATTAAGCAACGTATTAATTATATCTACAGGCAAACACGTGCTTTTCTGAAGTAAGTTTCGATTAAATGACTTAATCGATATCTTCATATAATTACGATAACAATTTACGTAACAATTTACGTAATATTTGAAAAATTTAAATAATAACTTTTTGTCATTAAGTCTATTCACTCAGTAACTTTGATTGTAAAATTATGAAACGCTTATTATCATTGTAAATTAAAGAAAGATAATATTAATAATGTATATTGCAATAATAGTGTTTTATTGTAAATTTACGTAATTTAAAAAATTTTTTTCTCGATTATTATAAAAAATAGATATTTAATAAACACGAAAATATGTATAAATTAATTATTATATTTCAAATTATATAGTTAAAAAAGCTTTAATAAATAAATGTAACTTAAACAATTTCAGACATAAATATATAATTATAATTTTTAGAAATATAATTATTATTTTTTATTGTTTTCATTAATATCACTGATACAATATTTCTTTAACCAATTTTTATTAAATTATTAAATTAATTAAAATAATTATTGATAAGATCATTTCAACAATAATATATTAAACTATGCTCTTCCTATTTATCTAGATTTTTCCTTATTTATTTAGATTAAAAATACATTAAAGTAATTGTGAAGGGTAGAAAACAACAACGAGTGACGTATTACTTCCAAGATTTTTATTAATAAATGACATGGCGTTTACTTTACATGTACATAAAGGCCATTTTAATATATTTTTTAATAACTTCAATCATCTATTAAGATATTACGTTAGACTTTTATTAAAAGTAAATCGAAATGTGAAAGTTTTCTTTAAGATATTAAAATAGTTGTAAATATGTAAAAAATATATTATTTACTTTCTTTAATATTTTTAACAATTTTTTAATAGTTTCTATTAATATTATTAATGCAATTATATAATAATTCTTTAAACAATTTTTATTAAAATGATTAAAATAATGTTATTTTATTTTTGAATTTTTATTATCTATTCCATTAACATTAATATAAATATCATCAACGGATATCCTAAACTTTATCGCATTTTATCTTAATTGGTGCATCAGGAAATGGAAGCTGCCGATAGAAGCCGCCATATTCCGTATCTACTATGTGCTAACACGAGAAGGCACTCATGATTAAGTACACGTTTTTTATCACGGGCGTAAAAACTTTTGTCACTAATAATTTTTATCTGCCTAACGAAAATAAATAATCGTTAAAAAAATCTATTTCAACTAAATTATTCTTATATATATTTCTTTTACATATACATATATATACATATTTTATATTTTCTAATTTATATAAGAATAATTTGTATTTACATACATACATATATATATATATATATATATATATATATATATATATGTATGTATTTACTCGCGGTTGACATTTTGCACGTGAACATTAACGGCGAAACTGCGATGTCAATTAATCGCTTGGCAACTCTCTGACAGCAATTGAATTCTTTCTTCGTAGAAGCGCGATAGCAACAATAAATATATTGCCACAAGCAGAAAACATCCGGGAAGATGTGATTAATTCTCGGAAGCTGTGGTTAATGTCGCAATTGGTGATTTGGCAAGATTGTGCATTCGCTTTTAGAATATCTGAGTGTGTGTTTATTCTTTTTAATATAAATTGTTTTAATTACATATATACATACATACATATATATATATATATATATATATATATATATATATATATACACATACATATATATATATATATATATATATATATATATATATATATATATATATATATGTATATGTATGTATGTAATTAAAACAATTTATATTAAAAAGAATAAACACACACTCAGATATTCTAAAAGCGAATGCACAATCTTGCCAAATCACCAATTGCGACATTAACCACAGCTTCCGAGAATTAACCACATCTTCCCGGATGTTTTCTGCTTGTGGCAATATATTTATTGTTGCTATCGCGCTTCTACGAAGAAAGAATTCAATTGCTGTCAGAGAGTTGCCAAGCGATTAATTGACATCGCAGTTTCGCCGTTAATATTCACGTGCAAAATGTCAACCGCGAGCAAATTTAGTAATAACAATTTTCACACAAAATGTAAAATGTATACAAACAAATATACTAATAATGAGTCATAGTGCATTGATATTGGGTGAAAAATATCGACGGCTCACCGAATGCAACCATTAATGCAGGCATCTGTAAAATGCATATAATCTACATGTATCACGAATATGCGTGGGCATATAGCACGTGTCTACATAAACATCGTATGTATACCGATCGTATAAACAGACGAACGTTACGAAAATATATGCGATTTTCTTATTGATGTGCGCTTCTTTTCATCTGTAAAATTAAACTTATATTTTTAAAATATGAAATAAATTATTAGAGTTTCAAATATCTCCCAAGAGAGTTCAACTTCTAAAGTTGAATCGATTTTAGAAACAGCTATTTAAACCAATGAAAAAATGATTTAAAAAGTCGGAAGGTAATGGCTGTCAAAATATAAAAACTGCAACTTGTTTTGTAAAAAACTATTAGAGCTATAGAAGTATATACAATTTTTTAAAATTCCTTAAAAAATTAAAATTTTTATTGTTAGATAAGGCATAAAGATGCAAAGTTAGCCTTCAGATTTTTCATTTTTCAATTGTGTTTTAAAAATGATAGAACTCTTCCAAAATTTGAGAAACTTTTCGAGAACATATTCGCAAGGACACATTTTAAAATTCTAATCATTGCTTTCATATTTTGAAAATGTAAAGCTAACTTTACAATTATCTTCCCTTCGGCATGACAACATTTTTGGAGTCTAATAAATTAATAAATCTAATAAATTAGCACAAACTTTATCATACCATATTGCGTAACTTATAATTATCACACTCTTTATCATACCATACTACGTAACTTATGATTATCACAATCCTTATCATACCATATTGCGACTTGTTAAAAGCACCATTGATAGCGTTAAGATGATGCGTGACAGTAAAACTGAAGATAAGGAATCAGTTGTTTAAGATCGTCCGTATTATTGTAATTAGGTATTTCTACGAGATATCCTGATAATATTAAATATTTTTAAATAGCGTTTATTATTATTATTATTATATAGTTATTATTTAATACATTTAACTTAAAATAATATTAAAAAATAATATCTGTAATACTTAAAGAGCGCACGATATGACTTTATAATAGAATATTTTTTTGTATACTATATATTTTCAAATGTATATAATATATTTAAAAATATAATTGTGTAATTCGTTTATTTTTATACAAAAGAGCGATTATTAATACTGTAGCAGCGAAATTATGCGTCTAATCTTATGATAGAAAATATAAATATATTAATATAGATACTTTATCTCTATATTTAACTTATTTTTCTGTAAATTTAATTTATATTATGATGTTATTCTCTTCCATAATTTTCTTTCTTTCATATATGACAGAAAAATGATTAAAAATTAAATATGATATTGTAAGCATCTCATATTGTTCATACTGCTACTTTATATATCCTGCGCATGTTTGTGACCTTTGTATCCGTAATTCCTGGAAATTTTCATTAAAATATAATGCATCATTACATACAATTATCTGATATTAGCATAAAAGCTCTAACTTCCAGGAATATAATGCAATAGCAATTATAATTGCAAATTTGCAAAAATTTTAATAGCTTTAACAAGTATTATTAAAACTATATTATATTTTTACTCTTTGTTTTTTTAGTATTCTAAATAAATAATTTTATTTATTTCCCACGTCTATAATATTATCATTAATTGCAATTATATAATCATCATGTATCGCATGTAATTACTTCTAAATCTAAATTTATTCTTTATGGTCTAATACGTACATTTAAGTAATCTAAATCTCTTTTATTATTGATAAAAAATTATAATAACAAATATCATATTTTTAGTGATAATACTGCATCCTTAATTAAAATAATAATAAAATTAATTTTGATTATAATTTTTAAAGTTCAAAAAATATTATATTAATAATTTCATTAATGAAACGTAAAAAGCATCGATGCGAAATTGAGATCTGTCTAAGTCAAGACTTGGATAATCAGCAAAAAACTATAAGAATATTAAACTACATTTATTATAAGAATATCAGTTGCTAAATGGCTAATTAGCTAAATGATTGAATTATCTAATGCGAATCAATAATTATATAATTGATGAGTAATTTCCGGAGCTTCGGAGGTTGAAGTATATCGTGACATTGACCGCTGAATCGCTCAATACACCTAATGGCCACTTTAGGCAGAATGAAAGCAAAAAAGACTTATGATCTGACAATGTCCATTCTTAGTAGGCATATTTGTATTATATGTTTATATTAATATATGTCAGATTTCTTAGTTTTAATAAAATAAGTGATAAAATTTATAAAAGGAAATACCAATATTAAAATTAAATTCAATCACGTGTTCATTTGACAAACAAGTTAATTTTTGTTTATTCTATATATTTATTTTTTAAACATTTTTCTTATACATATCTCTTATATGTTACGCATTTTATAAATTTAAAATTAAAAAAATGTCTATTCCAATTTTTCTTTTATCTTCTTTATTTATTAACTTTCTGTAATTATTTTAATATTTGTGTTTATGATATTAAAAATTAAATATGATATTAAAAATATTAAATTAATTTTAAATTCAGATATCTTATTCATAATTAGACGATAACTAAATGTGAATTGTTTCTTATTTACAACAAATAAATATGCATATTTTAGGAACACTTAAATTATTTTAGTTTCAACTAGATTTAAAATATATATTATGTATGATAATAATAAAACTAAATAATGTTATCTGTAATGCTTTCTTCACAGTCATATCTGTCAAATATTTTATCATATATTTCGCAAATTACATTACATTTTCTGAAAAAAAATATTTATTTTTATTTTGAAAGGCTATAATTCTCTCTTTTATTTTAATAATTTCAAGATATTTGATGAACTAAAATAAAATATCCTATCAAATTGTTAATGCTTTTCCAACAAAAAATACCACGTGACTTTGTTATTGTTAGAATGCAAAATTGTTATGTCTTTCATTGATATCAGCTAGTTTCGAATATAAAATAGATAGCTCCTGATAAAAAAATGCATTATGCAATGTGTTTACGACCTTAATGCACCTAACGATGCGCTCACATCGTGTTTGTATTCCACGTGGCAAGAGAAAACTGATGATTCGCGCAATTCACATTATCGTCG
The DNA here is from genome assembly GCF_025532165.1 of Camponotus vicinus. Lineage (NCBI taxonomy): Eukaryota > Metazoa > Arthropoda > Insecta > Hymenoptera > Formicidae > Camponotus > Camponotus vicinus. The sequence goes on along the minus strand of NW_028141948.1, from coordinate 11,408,374 downwards.
AAATTTATGAACGCATTTTTCTTAGATGCATTTCGTCGAAAAACTACAAATATCTCAAGAAACAGATTTGTGTGAAACAAAAAGTATGCATTTTGCGAACGCAGTGCAAGAACTCTTGCGCCATTATATAAACTAATAACTTCGCATTTTGTCTGAGAAGAATAAAACTTGTTTCGCAATGTAATATTTCGCGAATTTACTGCATAATTGAATGATTGCGTCAAAGTTTCCTTCAAGTTTATTACGTTTTTCTTGCAGAATTATTATGAAAAGTTTATCGCGTTTTTATCATCAAACAGATTAGAAGAAAAGGATAATTTTCGAGAGTAAAGATAATAAAAAAATATTTCTGATGTATGATTCATTAAACTGGACAAACAAGCGCTGAGTCTTTATATATTATATCTTCAACGCAGTTTGCATGTATATATATATAAAGATTGACTAAGATCAATACGATACTGCCAATTATTAATAAAAATAGAGATGTACTCATCATTGAATAACCGATGATTTCAATAAAACTATTGCTTTGTTTCTGCTTGTAGAAAAAAAACGCACCTGCAATTATGTCTATTATATGTATATTATAACGATCGGACTATTAGACTTCCACTTTAACAATCGCGTTAGGATTATGAGAAGGATATGAGAGATATATTTCTTCTCGACGAATAATAAATCTAGGAAGTCGAGATCAGGTGTCAGCCCGAGATGATCAAAATCGACCTAACCACACGAGCGAGTGTCGTAAGCGACACCTTTTCCCTCGTTTTCTTTCGTCTTCGTCTCTCTCTCTTTCTCTCTCCATATCTCATCATCGCAAGCGGCGCCTCCAGATTCCCTTGACCTCGAAAATCCTTCGGGAAGTCTTGCAGTCAGGGTCGTGTTCTGTTGTTCCATTACCACTTCGCGGCTATCTTACGCCTTATTTGCGGCTTATCTCTTGCAGCGATAAAACGGCGCTGTTAATTAGCAAGTTGTCGTCGTCGTTTGCGGATCCGCTCGCTCCGTCGAGCGAATGTGTAATCGGATGGCGCATAATGCGTGTATGTCGCGCGTAGCGCAAAGCATACGTGAATGACACACACACATGCGAGAGGTGGCCATCAGAGAAGTGAGAGAAGGTGCAAAAATATAAAGCGAGAGAGAGAGAAAGAGAGAAACAGAGAGCGGAGGAGAACCGCGTGGTATTACGCGTACACTGCGAGTGTGTGCGTGTACAGTGCGTTTGATAGATAGTCGCTAAACGATTCTTTTTTTCATACAATATTTCCCTGTCTCTCGTGAGAATCACTTTAATAATTACTGATATCATAGATTACACAGCGGAACGCTTTAATTTACTTAGAGAAAGTGAATTACAAGCGCGGTCATCTCCTATCGACCTTCGTAATAGTCTAAGTAATTAGTGCGCGTGGTTAATACCAATTAAGTAGGAAACGATAATGCATTTGATACATGGCGCCCAGTTCATTATTCTGGTACATATGTCCTATATGTAACAAATTAGTTTTGCACACACAGCATTAAAGCAAGGCATCATTTAGTTTAAAGCACTCGTCAACCTGTGATAGATAAAAATATTGCTTCGTGCTTTTAATAAATAATAACATTAATTATAACTTTTAAAAGAGCTTTGAAGAAAGAAAAGTCTAAATATATATTTATATAGGACTGACTATCGAATAAAATTTACGAATTTAAATGACAGCATAATTTATGGACAGATTTTAAACGCGCGTAAAATGAAACATAAATAAATAAATAAATAAAAATTATATATATATATATATATATATATATATATATATATATATATATAATGATAACAATAAAATGCAAATGCCACTCGAAAATCGCAAAAGTTGAAGACGAAGATTAATCGATTGAATGTGCGTGTTGAACGCGGCACGCGTGACACATCTCGTGACCGTGCTCAGGAGCAGACATCAGTGGACGTCAATTGTACACGCGCGCACGCTCTCGCACCTTGCCTCCTTCCTCCTCGTCTGTCTTATGATTCTCGCGAAATTGGCCTTACCGTTCAATCGGTTCCCCCGTGCCTTTGCGTAATTATCCGTCGAACGCCAGCGACTCCTCGATCGACGATTTCATCCTCCGGCGAGGTTTCGCGTATACATTAAACGGGCACACGTGCATCAAACATTCCGTGAGGGAAAACGGAAACAACACCCGGACGCGGACGTCTGTAAAATGTCACGCTCCGGTACCGGACGTCTTCCAGGCGCAACGGAAGAAACTGACGCTGCTGTCTCTGTTGGCGGGCGCACCAGCCGCCTGGCTCGATACCGTCTCTTTTCCCTTACGCGCATGTGCCGTCTGTGACCGTCGTTCAGCTTCCACTGCGACTCGTCGGTAAGAACGAGATCTGCTCGAGCCATTGCATCACGAGCGTGGAATGTATGTGCGTACACTCGCCGTCAATAATGTCTTCTCACTTCTCACCTGAAAATAGCTCTTTCGGATCGAATAATACCTGGACACGTCGCGTTTAATTATTTGTGCATTATGACTGTTGGTTCGAGAAAAATTCCTGAGAAGCTTCGGAATAATATGGAGCAGACCTTACATCGTGATATCAAACCGAACAATATTTTAAACATAAAAAACAATAACGAAAACAATAGAGAAGATAATTAACTAATAGAGAACATCTAATAGAGAAGAAACCATCTCTATGTTAACACTTTTCCGTTAATACTTTTTTTTTCTAAACATGATTAACATAATTCGACTCTGATATCACACGAGATGTTGGAATCGAAATTCAAACAGTAACTAAAGCGATGTGTCTATTAATTATTCGATCCGAAAAAGGCGAGAAGACTTTATTGATGGCGAGTGTACCATCGTAAATACTTCTCGGAATATTCCAGCGATCGAACAATTCAAACGAAATTTTAGTTTAAACTTTACAATTAGATTATTTAAGTTGTTTGAGATTGTATTTAGATCAAACGTTTATATATGCATACTAATACATATGTATGTATGTAGGTATGTATATGAGTAGATTTATTTAAATATTATAATTGAATATATAATAAAAATATATTTTTACTAATATCATGCAACATTACATATTAATAAACATAATAATATTATTTATCAGACTTTTTCTCTCACATTTCGAAGAAAAAAAAAATAGATCACTTCTCTTTAATTACTAAAAGAAATTACTTTAAAAGTTGAAGTTTATGAAATGTTAAATAAAATTTTAAATATGTTTAAATTAAATTTTAATGTACATGAATATGTAACTTACATATTCCATTTCGATTTATATTATAAATAAAATCGTCTAATCGATGAGAACTCTGCAATTTTTATTTTCTTTGTAAGCGTGTAATAAAAACTGTACTGAATAAAGTTTGATGATAAGACAAGCTGGTAAAAATATTAGAGATTAGAGAACAAATGCAAATGTCGGATAGTCTTTGATCTAACATTAATTTTTATGATACTGATAAACAAATTCACATATCACATTTGATATATACAGACAAAAATATCTAAAAACATGTGTTTCAGAAAAAGCATATCTCAATCACGTTCCAACATAGAATGAACTCGTGAGTCATCGAATAGAAATATCTCACTTCGCATAGAGCAGACAAATCGTAATAAACGTAAATAAACAAGATATCTACAAGTCATCTATAAATCATATAAAGAGTTTTATTAATGAAAATAACAGAAATGTAGTAAAATTATATTAAATAAAATTTGATAAATAATATAATATAATATAATTTTTATTAGATGAGCGTAAAAGCATCTGTAATAATAATTAATATTATTGCAATTTTCATTCATCTGATATGTTATTTTACTATTATAATAAGTATTTAAAATAATCTCGATCTCGATTTCTAACTTGTATATTCATATTTGAATATTTGTCTCAAAGTGTTTATATTTAAATGTATATCGATGTAATAATTTTATTTCTCGAGTAACTACATTTATTATTATATAACTACATTATTATTATCAATCATGCTTATTACTTTTTTCTTTGGCCTTATTTTGGCGTTATATTTTCTAAGAGAACGTTAAGCTGGTTGATTTTAATAGTACCTCGATGATAAAAGATATTCAAAGATATGTATTATCGGAGTACACAACTAAAACTCTGATGAAAAGATATATGTCAAGTGCGTGCGAGATATGGAATATATAATGTTATCTATTAAATAAAAATAAACTAGAATAAAAATTACAATATTTACATTACAACAATTATCTGACATTTAAGTGACTGATAAATTTTATATGCATTAGTTGATAATAAAATTAAAAATTAAAACGAATTTAATTCTATAGATTTCATAAATGATACTAATTTTATAAATATTATTAACTTTATAATTTTATATTTACAAATCATATTTTTTGTTTTAATCTAATGATAAATATCAACCAATATTATGTTAACTTGAAATTTTTGGACAAAGAAACATCTGTTATCATTCGAAGCTATATGGAAAGGAACAATATATTCGCGCTCTCTGTGAGAGGACTCTTACGTAAATCGATGGGTACAGTAGTCGGTAATATTACGTGTTCAGATATAATGTGCGCATGATAATGTGTCTAAATTTTTATACAATTAAATATATAGGCATTTGTTATACGTACAAAATTAATAAGAGTAAAACTAATTTTACTTTACATTTTAGCAAATCTATATAAAAAGTTATTTTATAAATATATATATCTTTCTACATATAAAATAATAAGTTAAAGATGAGCCAAGTTTATAATTGTTTCTCAAGAATACTAGAAAACTAGAAATATAAAATTATTTTTAGAAAATTGAGATTTCTTAAGATTATAATTTATATATAATATATCAAGAATAAGCTTTTATTCTTATATATTAATATTATAAATAATCATTTCTTTTAAATATAATATGTTAAAATATCATACACACATCTCTATAAAAGCTTTTATAAAATCTATTCTTTATTAAAACTATTTTTTATAAGTATTTTAAATATTTTAAAAAAGAATTTTAAAATACATTTTACCTACATTAAATAAAGATGTGAATAAATCACCGTGGCATACAAAAATAATAAGCAATTAATTTCAAAATACGATCGCGACAAATACTGGAAAATGTCAAATGTAATTATTATCTACAAACAAGAAATTAATAGTCCGCACAATTAATTAACTTTTGCAATTTTTAAAATTCAAGGTGACGGTTATTTACATAAAAGCAGATATGGTGATATATTCGTTCAAAGTAGGAATTGAAATAAAATTTGAGACAAAATTCTCGAATAACGAAATAATTCGATTTCTTATATCAAAATATAATAGCAATAAGTTATATATTTCTGTTTATAAACTTTCGTGCATAATATTTTCTGCTTTGAACAGAATAATTGCTATTAGAGTAGAAATGACATTCTCTCAAATAAAAGAAATTTTCTTCAAATATTTGTATAAATAATTGCTCGATACATACCCGTCAAATTTGATAAAAAATGTGATTGGTGTTTTCTCTGTCATGAGTGCTTCCGCAAAGTTATGACTATAAACTCGCCGTCAGTTTGCACATAGTTCATAGCTAACCGGAACTTGGTAGAGATCGTATATCATCAATTTTGCACAATTCCTTGTTCCAATGCAGTCACTTCAAGTTTTATCGGTAATATATAATATGATTTTGAAAACTTTGACAGCTTCTAGACATGATCTTTCCTCAAATTAAAGAAATTAATTTGTGGAACATTATTTGTTTAAGTTTATGCAAAAATATTAAATATTTGTGTGCTTTACTATCATATAATTTTTATAATAATCTCTCTTATCTTTATTTGTTAAATAGCTCTTAGTATTTTCTGAACGCAGATGCCTTTAATATTAAATGTGAGAGAAAAAAAGGAGAAACAAAGAGAAAAGATACAGTTATCAAGGGATACATATTTTATGTTATATTTGCACATATTAATTTGTGTATTTTAGTACATTAGTTCTTTTTAATTGTTATTTTTGTTGAAATGTTTTTTATATACCTATATATTAATATAGAATTCCAATTTTCTATTGAACAATATAAAATCAATAAGTACTTAGAGAGAGAGAGAGAGAGAGAGAGAGAGAGAGAGAGAGAGATTTTTATTAATATTGCCAGATTTTAATATTTTTAAGTTTTTAGCTGTACTTAAACTGAATAATAGCTTATATTAAACTGAATATAATAGCTTATATCATTGTTTAAGATAACTTTTGCTGAATTGAATGTAAAAATTCTATTCAGAAAGTCATATCACGAGATACGTGTTTATGGATGAAATTTAAATTCAAATGCAGCTGAAAACATACTTGGTCCATTGAATTGCATTGTGCTCGACATTATGCCAAATGCTTACATGCTTTCTGCATAAGCATTTTATATCGAAAAGAGAATCTTGTTCTTGATCCGCGTATATCTTAGCTAAATTGCTCAAGATTTAAATAAATGCATAGAATACACAATAAAAAATCTCCAGAGTTTATTTACATAAACGTGTATAATATAAAAAATACGTTGTATGTAAATATCTATATTCTTTTTAATTATCGAACTTCAAAGAAATGTTAGACATGCAATTAACTACTATTGCATTTCTCGTATTTTATAAATATTCTCATAAAATCCAGCATTCAATAAATTATGCAGAATATTACGCAGATTGTTCAAAGATATAAATATTATTTTTTTCTTGATTGTAAAATTATATTTCTTGTTGATATGCATTGTATAACGAAATAATTTGCAATAAGTCTTTGTTGCATCTAATAAAATTTAAGTTGTAAAATTTAAATTCAAATTTTAAATGTTTGCATTTTTTGATGTATAATATACTTATTATAATTTAATTGCACAGAACATGAAACAAAGCTTTATCAATAAAAAAAAGTTATATAATTATTAATAAATAGTAACAAATACATATAAAGTAAAACATTACACAACTTGCATCATAAAAGTGTTAAATATTCTGGTAATGTCACTACTTCATTCACACAGTTATATTTTTGACAGAAGATATAATTTGGGAAACACGCTATTTGCACAGCTGCCTCGAAGCCTGCAATTAAAACTCCCAAAACTAAAAAAATTAATCTACTACTTACTTGCTACATTTCTGCAGACACCTTTGTACTTAATTTTATTTAATTAATAAATTTTATTTAACACTTTATGCATAATCGTATTTAGAAATATATATAATTATAAAATACATATATATAATTTGAAAAACACATTCGCACAACTGCCGCAGAGCCTGTAATTCCGCCGAAAAGAGAAGTGAAACTAAAATTAAAACTTTCAAAGCTTCAGCCAAAGTGGGACGAATCTGTTTACATACCGTTGCATATGTATTAAGTGAATCATATTGTGTTAGGTATAACATGACTGACATTATGGCACTTCATAGAGTGCCATTATATGTCTTATGTCCGTAGGATAGTATACTATTTTAAGAGGAATTTGAAGATCGTGTTCTATTCATAGTTGCACCTCTACCCGCGTTTTCTCATTGCAATAATATATCTTGCGTAATGAGAGAAACATGCATGATAGTCAACATAATAAAGTTTAAAAGAAATAAATATATAATAAAGCTGCGTTATGTCATCATTTTGTATTGTACCGTTGACTCATTGCGTTACTTTTATATAAAAGTAATTAAATTTTCATATTAAGAGGAAACATAATATGGAACACATTATTATACTTTAATCCGCTAAACTGTAAATTTAACTTTTTTTATTTTGTTGATATCACTACAGTCATTGTGTATTTTTTATTAAATTTTAAACGTAATAATTTTATATCTCTTTTCTAACTTTTGAAAATTTTAACATTTCTAACATTTTAAACTTCCTCATCTTTGATTTTTAAATAGCTTTTTACGCAGTACAGAAAAAAGATTATATTAGATCAAAGATATGTTAAAACATACAAACATATGTTTGAACTTGATCTACATATGTGTACAAAGTATAAGAAAAAGGTCGGCAAAGTTAATTTAATACAGAATTTCAACAGAAACGGATGCCAAATATCTTTATGTAATACTCATGTATCATATTTTAAATTGCATGTTACTTTTCTAAACTATTGTAATTTTAAAAATTTATACTATATAAATTTCTGAAAAAGAATGAGATTTAAATTTCTATAACCAATTGCAATAATTCTTATTATGTATTTCTTTATTTTAGTAATAACCATAAAACCATATAGTTTACATAAAGGTATATTCTATTTTCTTGTTTTTGTGATATCGATTATTTTCCATGATTTATTTCTATGTATCGTATGCGAATTTACAGAAATATAACTCTTCGTGTTTGCCGTTATTAATATGTACAGCGATATATGTCCATTATTTAATTAATTGTCGATTTTCGATGTACAAATTCGTTCATATTAACTAGTTATTTTACTCTTTAATGTCATTTTTAATAACTATATTTTAATTATACAATATCATTGATTATTTTTGATAAAACTGTTGCAGCTCTTTTAGAACTTACTGCTACATCATTAAAACATTCAAATGTGAATCAAATGTTTAATACTTAATTTTTAAAACACTAAAAATTACGCTATATGAAATTCTTCTACCTGCATTGTTACTATTAAGCAATTCTTTAGCCTCTTTATATTTGCTAATTAAATTTAAATAATAATAAAAATTTCTAATAGAGAATCACGTTTTTTCTTCTACTTATTAAATACTTTATACAGATGAAGATTTTTCCTTGAAAAATGAAGAGAAAAAGATAAGATTGATTGAAAATTGAGATTATAAACTTTTTCGTTATATTACAACATGCGCGCTATGGATTCTCATCGTGCAAGTTTGAGATCGAACGACTTTCCAAAGCAGAAAGTAAGTGTCGCACGGTTGTTCGTAAACTCGTTTATAACCTGATGATGCATTTGATATGAATCGCTGACACTGTTGACTGAAGCTGATCTATTTTACCAAATATATGCATGCATATATATATATACATATAACATGTAAATGAACAATATTTTTATAAAATGTTATGCACATACAGCTTCATAAAAAATAGAAATCATAGGATAGTTTAAAATTAATAAAATTAATAAAATTAAAAAAATAACTTTAGCTTAAATCACACTAAAACAGTTACATATAAGTTTAAAACTAAATATCTCAAAAATCAATATTCTATTCCTTTCTAATTTTTTATAAATATGTAAAATAAATTTTTTCTTATACATATAAATTTTTTTTCATTCATAATAATAATTAATATTAATAATAGATATATTTAATGGATTATACATATATGTGTTTCTTTCTTATCAAATCGATTTTTTCTTCCTCTCTCTCTCTCTCTTTCTCTTCTTCTCTCTTCTTCTCTTCTTCTCTTCTTATAAATTATATTTTGAACAAAAAATTCTTGCTTTTTAAAGAATTGTTTTAAATATAATTTACTGTTTCTTTAATAAATATTTTATTTAATTTTGTTTGTATTACCATTTATAATATTATTGTTCAAATAAATTGCAAATGCTGCAAATACTAGTGGAATAAAAGATAAACGCAATGTCTTTGTCGCATTGAAAATGCATTCTTTGTTTGCCTCGTGCTCATATCGTTTTTCCGGCAACGACAGACGTCACATGCATGGCCCACGCGATTTCGCAGCATTAATTAGAAGATACGGTAGATTGCATTCGGTGAACAGAGGCTTATGGAATGGACAATGACGCAATCGGCCAATTTCGCTCGTGGCAAAAACGTTCAATTAAATGGTTCGTAAATCACTATTGTCACATGTAGGTGCAGATCCGCGATAAAATTTGCAATTTCTAGCGTGTCACTAACGGGAGGAGAAACTTGCGCAAGCTTATTTGGCGTGAAAGTAAAAGAAGATTGACTGCGTTTTTATTATGCTCTGAGATGCATTCGTTAGAAAACATCAAGCTATGTTGTATCATTGATTCGTTTTTCCTACATTGCATTAACACGAATATTCAAACGATTGTAATCAATACAAAGCATGAGGTTATATGACATTATAGAATTATCGTAAAATCATTACATTTGTGTCGATATGTATAACTAATTAGAATTTATGTCATTTTAGTTGCGTTATCGATATTGTAATACTTCTAAAAACTTATTCTTTAAATTTTACAAAAGAATATAATCATAATTATTATATAGCTTGTTGTATATATAATATACGGAATAACCAATATTTTTTTATAATTGATTATTTAATTCAATATATATGTTCAATATATAATATGATTTATATAATATTATAGGCTAATGTGTATACGAATATATTCGAAATACATGCTTTCGCTTGTAAAATTTCGCTTGTATAAATTTTTTCTTGTGACATGATGAGATAAATTTTAATTGGGCAAATGAATCCTCGATAATTTATTTACTTTTCTGTCGCCAATTTTGGCCGCCAATTGATTCGATTCGGATGATGTCGATATCGTGAAATTAAATTAAATTTTCCGGTTGCAAATATCGGAATACATTAAATCAAACAATACGTAATATCAGTGTTCGTTAAATACTAGCGGTATGATGACACAAGTAGTAATTTAAACGTTAATATTTTATATGTAATATTCATATATGTATATAGTATGTTAATAACATAAATAATATGTTATAATATAAATTATAGTGATGAAGTACGCCATATATTTTGAAAATATTAAACATTAACACATTTTCTACAGAACTAATCATTATTATGCAATAAAAATATTCGTAGAAAGCTCTTTAAAAATAATTACATTAAAATATAGTATCTATAGTTAATAAAATTTTGTTTTAAACGAGAGAGACATAATTACAAAATATAATTTTTATTATAGATATTGCTATAGATAATTTTTATTACAGATATTGATGATTTTTAATCTATGTACAAGTTAGAATTAGGAATATATTTTATAAAGACAATACATAAATTCTCTTGTTTAATATTGCGTAATAATACTAAGATTTTAATAAAATCATTAGATGTAATTATGTGTTGGGCTTTACTGTACAAAAAATTTATTTAATAATCTATATTATCATATTTTTGGAAAATATAAATAAATGCAAATGAATAAATACTTATGAGAATTAAAAATTTTTATTATCTTGATTAAAATAATAAATATTATGTTTAGCAGTATTATGCATATAATATATGTATAAATAAGTAAAAATAAGAATGTAAATAAATAAAGTTGCAAATAAAATATAATTTTTTTATGCCTTTTAATTGATAAACTCGTTAATATTCGAAACTTACTAGTGTTTATCTTCCGTTGTTCATTTTTTTTTCAAGGTAACATACATAATCATTAACATACATTGGAAAAACGATGCTTTTAATAATGTTTTTGATTAATAATGCTTTTGGGCTACGTATACAGTATGTCCGGTAATAATCATATCTCGTGTGCATATAAAGCGGATTAAATCGAGTAAGAAAATCCTGTATTTTGCGATTTTTGTAGTAACTAATAAGAAATTAATTTTTAAAAAATTAATCAATATTTGCGCGAATACAAGCATGCACAAAAAAAGACTATTACGCAGTTGTTAAGGACAATACATAATTAACCTTATACTTGGATTGGGCGGATTTTTAAAAATAATTTTTTATTAATTATGATGAAAATCGCAAAACAGTAAAGAACTTTCTTATTTGGTTTAATTTGCTCTATCTGCACAGAAATGATACGATTATTACCGAACACCCTATATAAAAGCAATAATACTAGAAACCTACGACCTTATTTCATCTCACAGCCATATATTTTGTAACAATCCAGATGAACGGCGTGTAACATGCAATTCACTTGAAAGCCTTCATAGTAAACTATCGTGTTGATTGCCAGTTCTATTGCGCACAAAATTCGCAAAACACCTGCCTATAGAAAATTGACAAGTTATAAAATGTACTTCCATGTAATTAATAACTGCATATACTTATCTGTAAATAATTATAATCTTTACTATGTGTTTTATATTCGACAAATTCATATAAAAAAAAGAAGATATAAACTTAAGCAGTAAACGAGTCGATCGATCATGATTGATCACTTTGGAAAAAAAAAAATCATTTGAAATTTAAAACTGTGTCGATTCGCTTACTACATAATTAAATTCTACTACTTGCTGCTTCTTTTATGTATCGTAACTTTTAATGCAAATCTTTCAGGTTTCTCTGAAACGCTCGAGTGAAAACACGAGGAAAAACTTGCGACTACTCCGTATGGATGTATCAAGAGTGCTGCTGCTCACTTTTACGATTTAAAGCAAACATTTCGAGAGATACCCGTAATATTTTCCATGGCGCACTCTTAACTCAGTCGACCTTCGATAAACGGTAATGTTTTAGTATCCCCGAGAAGCAGCCCTCATGAGCGCGTGAAATACGATCGTCTTAAAGTTTCCGCATGGCGAAGGGACGGCCACGGGGTTCTGCACATCTCCGCTGAGTTTCAAAGAAGCAGCACAGTAAAAAAAGCAATAAAAATTATGCCGGTTTAGTTCTCAAGTTTGTATGTGAAAACAAATTACAAAACGACATCTTTTAAATAAAATTAATGAGATCCATTAAAAAAGTTTGATAATTCGTTTCATGCTCTGTAACACTTTCAGCGCAACGTTCTAAAAACGATAGCACGAATAGCTTCTCCGGTTCTTCTAATTGAGAAACTTTATTTATTATCATCATTTTGTTTTATTTTACGGGTTTTTATTTTACAGTTTATTTTACATTTTTTGAAACAATAAAGAAATTGCTCTTCTTCATTTTTCCGAAAATATACTTGAAGATATGTGTGGCATATTTCATATGTTTATTGCCACTTTTATGTAAAATAAAATGTGTAATAAAAAATTTATCTACAATTGTAAATTATAAATATATATGTTTATGCGCATATGTAGATATATAAAAATTTTCTTAATTAATAAAGTATTTTTAAAAAGAAAAAAGAAACAATAAAGCATACTAATTTTAATCATAAGACTAATCAATTTTAAATATATTAACAGGAAATTTATTATTTAAAGAAAAACAAAAGAAACAAGAGATAATTTAACATCTTAAGTAATTTATATAACTTTATATTTCATATTTTATGTAACTATTCTATTATGTAACTATTTATTTCTTTAATAAATGTTATTTTTATAAAATTTATTTTATAATAATAATCTTCCACAAAATTCCGAACTTAAATAATTAAAAGATAATATTAAATTAAAACTTTAAAACATTATGTCACATTTAATGATATACTTATCTTTAAAATTATCATTTCGCAATAATAGTTATTTAAATAACAATCATTCAAATAATCAATCATTCATGCAATTCATTAATGCGATAAAAGCGAACATGTTTTATAGAACAAGGATAGTGACAGAGAAAGCATAAACTACTTTTGTTTTTCTAATTCGATAGAGAATAATGTATGAATGTAAATGTGTCAATGGGAGGAAGGTTATTGCCTTGTCGGTTTACTGAAAGAAAGCAATAATCCGCAACTATAAAGCTGGGAGTAAACTTTGCATAAGCGTTGAAATGTAGATAACTTTTTTGCACTTGAAAAAAGGACATATACTTGATCTTTCTCTTTTCTCTATTTCTCATTTTCCAGTTCTGGAGTCTTGCAAAGTACATCGCATTTCTTTCGTCTCACCCGATTTGTCTTCAGGTGAAAGCTGGAAGAAGCTACCTAGCGAGAAACGAATTCTTTTGAGATACTTCGTACTGTAATTCATTCATCTATGCATAAAGGGTAAGCTCTTCAATTGGTCGCCTCAATTGCAAGCAACTTTTATGGAAGGACCTCTAGATGGAATTTGCTTCTTTTTGCAAGTGCACTTGAAATAATGTAGAACATAGTTCTTTTTCAGTGTACTTTTGTTTTTCTTTCTAATGCATTTGTATAAAGAGAATAGAGAGATCTCAACTATTTTACATTCTTATGTTATTGAAAGAATTCAAAACTATTTCAATAAAAAATAACAAAATATATATTAATACCATAATTAGAAAATCATTTAAAACATTAAAACAATCTTTTATGAAAAAATTATAATAATTTCCAACTCATGTACAGAATGTGTCACACTGAAAGAGAAAGATATTGAGTACGTGTTTTACCAGACTAGTCTTGTACTGGCAATGGAAGGGCGAAAAAAAGTCTCATCAATCCTATATAAGACTGTTGATCTTCATCATCATCACTTACTACAGTTACTACGATCGATCCTTAAACGTGAAGAAGTTCTCGAAAATTACATATATGTAATTTTTATCAGATAATTTTTTTAGATAATAGAGAAGGAAAGAAGTTTATAATAAAAAATATATAAAAGAACTATTCATGATGTGCCATACGCGAGTTCTGGTGAGCCTGTCATAAATATCATCTATGTGATTGTGATATTTCTAAACTTAAGTGTGTGTTTCTTTCTTTAGATTATCTTCGTCGCAATGATGGTAGTTACTGACGCATACGAAAGCAAGAGAGATATTTCTTTTTTCAATGCAGATATCACATCTCATCGCAAACCTCGTTCGCGAAATTTCTTTTATAATCAATCATTTATCAACAAGATGATCGAGCAGCAAACTTCACCTATTAGAGCAGTGAGAGATCCAAATATTAACCAGCAATCTCTTCACGATCTGCCCTTAAAAGATCACATTATCTATCCGTCTGAGTTTCCAATTCTTCGTCATCAACCGTTTAAAAAGAATTCTTTTACAGTAACATCATTTAAAGATAAACCGTTGTTCAGAGATGCAATATTAAAAAATCAAGAATTGCGAGGAGAACGAGAGGTTCTCAGAGATAATTCTTTCAGCGAACAATCACTTACATCAGAGGAAATCTTTGAGAGACAAGCACCTACTTATAAAACACTGTTTGAAGAGCAGTTGTTTACGAATGAGAAGCCATTTAAAAATTTACATTATGAACAGTTGCCTTCAAGTGAACTAACGTCTCAGAAGCAAACGACTCTTGTCGATTCTCCTTCCATCTCCAATTTGATCAAGTTTGATCAAGGTGGATCTTATAATAAACTCATTGATTTGTATGAACGACATAAGGATATACAAACTTCGTCCAATAAAGCAAGACTTTCGACGTATAATAAATATGGTAAATTTATGCATATTACACACACACACATATATACAATTATATATATTTACATATACATATATAATTTCGATATTAAAATCTTAATATATACATATTAGAATCTTAAATAATATTATGTCAGCAATTTTCATGACATATACACAATCTTCTCTTCTACTCGATACTTCAATCTTCTTTTCTCTAAATTTTTTAAATTTAAATGTAAATCATTTTATGAGAAACTCAATATTGAATTTTTTTACTAAAATATGAAACAATTTTTAACATGGTGATTGTTAATTGAAGCATTAAATAAGCTTATTCTCTCGGTATTTTAATCTGATTGTATCATGTCAGTTATTTTTTACAATAAAATTTAGCTTTGGAATTATTTATATTACGCATCTATTGAGAGAGATATAATACCTCAACATTTACCATGTGTGTGTATATAATATATATGTTCTCTCGTGCGAGTTTAAAACGGAATTATCTTTCTCTCTAGAGATCAAAATTTGTTTTTTACGGTACAAATGTTCATGCTCTTTTATCATAAATATATATTAAGGAATGCTTTTATAATGTATTATTTATTCAAACGATGCCGAAAATAATATGTTATAGATAATCGTGAATTGTCATCGATGCCAATGGGTTTGTCTTTCAAACATCTTTCTCCATTAAACATTGGAACATCTCCGACGTCACCATCAACGTCCATTCCTGGATCCAACTTTCCCATATCTTCTATTCCTTCAAGTATTGATGAAATTTATTCATCAGACGCTGTCAAGATAAAACTCCGTTCAACGCTGGACTCGACTACATCATTGCCGGGTAGTTGTAATGCGGTAAGCAAAATTTATGACAATTAATATTTCAGTTTTACAAACTGAAATGTTATGTCTTGCTTATATTGAATTTAATTTTTAGAAAGCAAAACATATTTTGTGACAATTTTAACATATGCAATTTTACGAATAATTACAATTCATAAATAAAAGCCGTCAAATTTGACAACTCTTTATCAAGAGTTATTCATTACATATTTTTACTTATATTAATATAAAATAAACAAAATTTTTAGATGTTATTGAAATTTTATTTTACATTATATATAAAACTTCATAATTTATATTTATGTCAATTATTAATTAATTTAAACTTACATTAATTGTATTAAAAAAAATATATATATATATATATTATAATAATGTATATTATAATATATATTAATATAATAATATATATTAATAAAACTTATATATATATATATCAAAACTTAATATATATTATAATAATTTTTTGTTACAATAATAATTGCGTATAAATTTGCATTGGTTTATTACTTGTTAGAATAATTTTGTATAATTTTGCATTTTGCTTATTATTAGCTAAACAATATTAGCTTAACAATATTTTATTTATTATTTATTAAATAACACTTATGAAGTTCGTTAATTTATAATTTTATATTAATAATTATATAATATACAACTATAATATACAATTGAATAATAAAAAAATTGTAGAATGCACAAGATAGAACGAGATAAATGTATCAAAAAAATATATGTGGCTTCAATTAACAACGGGTCAATTAATAAAAGTTTGTTATTGTTTTTAGCCAATCGACAGCTCCTCAACAATCATTCCATCAATCTCAGTTAACACAAACCAATCCTCGATTGTAGGTCATATCTTAACGAGTTTAACAACCAAGCCCAGTTCGCCTATCATGGATACGACAACATCAATAACGCCGTTCGCCGGAAAGTACGTAATAGCTGCCTGGAACTCTAATATTTGTTCGATTAGTACAACAATGTAGATACACAGTGTAAACTCGTAAAATCACTCAATTTTTTATAACAAGAGTGCCATTCAAATATCGTTAGATTTTTACTCGATTATGTTATTGCAAATTGCTCTATATGAAAATGATATAATCGATATTGATTAGCATTAATTTTAATGATCATAATTGATATTGTATTTTAAATAAAATTTCAAGGGTATAGATTTTTAATGTAATTAATGTAATTAAATTTTTTATTGTTATATTTTTTAATTACATACTACATACATAAAGAAAATTCTTAAACATTTAATCATAAAATATCTCGAAAATTAATATACTTGTTATTAATTTTTTATTAATTTTTATTTCTCAGTAATTATTTTATGATTGTAGAATTTTTATAATTATGTGAAAAAAGCATATCAACATATTTATCGTACTTTGAATAATTTACACAAAATAATATTTTAATTATTCCGTACATTTAAATCTAGCTCTTGTTTGATTTAGCAACCTTGAGCCAATTCAGTTTTACACTACTAAACATGGAGCTATTGTGACACCTTCTCTTCCCACTCAAAATGAGTTAAAGAGCAACATGCATGCTCACTTGTTCATAAACATACCGAAGAACAGTTTCACGGCCAATGAGCAGGATCTTAAATTCCTAGTTCCGGAAACACTGAAGGATGACATTAAAATTAGTACCCATAATCCTATGTTAAACTACATTCTGTCTGAAGAGCAGAAGAGCGGGTTGAAGGATGCTCGGAACTCCTTCTCAAACTATGCGTTGCCCAAGGGATTTAAATACGGTTGGCCTTTACAACAATTCTCACCAGAAACATCATTCGCTCTACTACCTCTGAACGGAAAGACAAACTTTGTTCTATCAAACGTATCTGCCATACCCAATTCGATTACTTCTTGGCCGATGGAGACTAGCAGCGATTTTGCTACAATGTTACCGCTGAAGTCCACAGTAGCATCAAACACGGCGACAAATAATAATTTACCATTAAGTATGATTGTAGCTCATTATGATATCTCATTCGGTGATAACAAAAATTTATTGCTGTCCAAATAAATTCAATTTTTTTTGAAATTTTCTTTTTTCTATCTCTTCTCGTTTAACTTGTGTTAATTACCACGATATTTTTGCATTTCAATGATTTTTATGAATTTGTTATATGTATAATAAAAAAAAGATGATTTTTTTAAATCACAATTTTTTATAGTTCAGATTTTTTTTTGTAATACTTTATATTTTGTTGCAGGCACAAACTTACCTTTGGACTTTATGGGAAGCATACCAAATAATCTGACTCCAAGTGTATCTGGAAGCATAACTGGTGGCATATCAACAGGCATACCTAGTGGAATGATGGCTGACATGCCTGCGAGCATACCAACTTTGAATCTTGGGCAAAGTTTACATCACATAGAACAATTACAAACTCAAGAGGCAAGAAATCCCTGGTACCCCACAGGTATCTTAGCTATATACTCTTACATCTCTCTTTGATTCTGGATGTAATGCCGTAACATAACATTTAACGCAATATGATTTTCTTCGAAGATACATACATTCGGCGAGAAAGCTTCAGAATTTATAATAGAATAATAATATTTGGCGTATATTTATATTTTGGTAAATATTTATTTGTAAAATTCTTCAAATTTCTTTATGAAATTTATTACGTATAAATTGAAAATTGTGCACGATATCAGTTCAGACTGAAACCAAACTTTATGAGATACTTGCATAATTCTACAAGACTTAAAATTAAATTCTAAACAATGCAAAGAAGTTTGTATCATTCATTATTTATATCATTATTTATTTATATCATTATTTTTTACCAAATCTTATGACAAATATTAAGATTTTTAAAATTAAAAATTAAAATATATACATTAGATCAATATTTTAAAGCAATAGTTTCGTACTCTCTTTTATTTTAAGATTATAATAAACTTTGAGAAAAATCTGAAGAAAATAAACCTAGATCAAATAACATATGCATGTTTCTGTTTTTTTCTCTTGCAGTCTTCAATATAAATCCATCTAACAATCAATCTGCTGATTACACTTAAAGATTTATTCGTTGAACAACTGTTTTGCACAATCGACAGATGTAATGCTATTAATATACTTTGCAGGTTTGCAGCTGCAACGGCTAGGCAGCTTTGGCGGAATAAATTACACGTTACATATGGGTAATCCGACCACAAAACCGATGGAGCTTATGATCCCGGATACAGGCTTAACTCTGCCGAAATTATCATAACCGCATGCAAAAGTAAGTTCTTAATATATGATTGAGAGTTTCGTGATATGATACTTATGTCGCTCGAAAATCTTATTGATAATGGATATGTAAATATTTGTTTTTAATATTTTGTTAATTACAAGCATTAATTCGTTAATTACAAGCATTATTTTTGTTTTGCTTTTCTTCTTCCTTATCTTAGCCTATACGTATCTTTAAAAAATCTCTGGATATACCACTTTCTTTATTATTTTACTATTTTATTCGCTTTATTAGATACTTTCTTTCGCATTTCTGGCGCCATATTGGACAATTTTATATTTCTAAGCAAATATATTAAGTAAATTGTGTACTTTGAATAAACATATTTTCAATGTTATAAAGATGCTTTCGAAATGCGAGTGAAAAGCTAGCATTAAAAGAACAAAATTACCATATTGCTTCTCAGAAATTGTTATTAAATTCATACATTTATATTGCACTTTGCAATGCAGTTAAGAGTTCACTAAATTCATTATTTCTTTTATTAGACTGAATTAATCCAAATCCATTTAAAACATAAATGTCATTTTCTTAAATGAGACTAAATAATAAAATTAAATAAATAAATATATATATATATATATTATATAATATTATATAATTATATCAAATTGAAATAAATTTAATATTTTTAATATACTCTATTAATTAATTAAATTAGTAAATAAGTTACCACAATTCAATTTATAATTATTTAATTAAAGTAATTAAATTAGTAAATCATTTAATTTAGTTTAATTTAATTCAATTTAATTTGATCAATTTTGCACAGAAAAAGACTTAATACGAACATATTTTTAAAAATTAAAAATTTTTTTCATTTAATATTCTTTATACAATATTTTCTTCATGATTACGCAAGATTTATTTTGCAAAAATATTTATATTATATTTATATTATGATTTATATGTAGAATCATATATATACCATCATATATTTTAAATAACTAAAACGAGAGGTAGAATAAAAAACTGTAATTTGTACATATAAAAATCTGATACATTTATATATTAGATTGAAAAAATAACAGAATAAAATAAATATTATGAGAAGATATTAAAATATTTTTTTATTAAATTTATTTTTATTTATAATATTTCTAATTTTTCTCCAATTACTAAAATAAAAAGAATACATTGAATATATAAGCCTAATAAAGTAGTAACTAAAAAATCAATTAATTCAATATTTATCGTTACATATATTTTGAAGTGAAAATTTCAATATTCTACTCTATTATGTTTTAGAAGTACGTCTGTTCGCTTCAACAAATGCCATCGAACGTTGGAAGTTCGTTGGTAGAAGCTTATGAATATGGAACGCGTATTCACGAGATATTAATTAGTAAACCAATTTCGTTAATCATACACGTGCCTGACAATTCTGTTAATTTATCGGCATACGTAAACTTCAGTTGTTTGATCGAAAGGCAAAATCAATTTATTGCAATATTACATTAGAATGAGTCATATCCCGTATAAATTCTCTGTTGAATATTGCATTAATATAAAAATAAATTGTCTAATACACACAAAAAGATTTTAATCTTTTTTTCGATTTTTAAATAATTATTATTGCAATGTTGAATGTATACGAAAAGAATAGAAAGTCAAACATTATGTCAAACAGTAGGAAATATTTTATCACACACCATTTATTAAATATTTTTAATTATTTATGAGATTACCATGAAAATGAAAAATATAAATAGCGTGATGTACAATATAATAGTTACAAAATTTATATAATTTATAAAACAGAGATATTAAATATACATATGTGTACAACTGCACTTGAGAAAAAATGAGTATAATATGGTCAGATATAAATATTTTACATAATTATATGTAAGAAGATCTGATGATATATATAATTTTATATAACTATATATATATATATAATAACATCCGAAATTTGACGCGATATGATCTTATTTTTATATAATCATATTCGATTAGATCAGATTATATATGAAGACAGATTTGATCAAATATGATTGATGATTATATAAGATCATTAATGTAAAATAATTATATAAGATCATATATAATTATTATATGATCATATAATACTTATAATATGTGTATGATCTTACATTAATTATATAAATCTATGTATTTTTTTGAGGCAACATCAAAAAATTACATAGCAAAAAATGAATATTTAAATAGTATTGCACACTCTTACGGATATTTTTCAAAAAAAGAGAAGAAAAGAAAATATTTTATTATATTTAATTATATTTTCTTTTAATAGCAAATATTGAAAAATAGATGCCTTTTTCGAGTATAAAAATTTTTTTACTTGTCTAAAAACATAAATGTTTCGCGTACTTTTCGTTTAGATACATGTCGCTCGTAAATCCTTCAAAAATTTACCATATAATACGACTGTTGCAATTCCGCATACCGAGTACCAGGTGTTGGTTCTCCTCTTACAAAGCTATAAGATAGAAAGGATGAAAATAGGAAAGAAATAAAGCGTCTTGTCCGTAATTGCACCTCAGTTTCTTATTTTACATTAATTACAGCAGAGAAATTTCTCGACCGGAAAGAGAAGAAGATGTATGTAGCACAGATCGTTGTGTTTGTTTTGCAGCGGTAGTAATTATTTTTGCATTTAATAAATTATGATTAATTGTGACAGATTGTGTGTATGTATGTATTTTATACATATATATACACATATATTTCGTCATAATTAATCATATTTATATTAAATGCAAAAATAATTACTGCTGCTACAAAACAAGCAACAATTCGTACTATATATGTACACGTACACATATATATATAGGTACACTTATATATATATATAATTTCTAAATAAAAAATCTAAATTATATATTTATTTCTAAATCAAAAATGCATTTTAAAGCTTATCGAGGAAAATAAAATTAAACTTTCAAACGTCAAACAAATTAAGTTTGACATGGAAACATTATCTTAAATTTATTTTCTCATGAATTTTGTACTTCTCTCTTTTCATTTTCGTATTCGCTTTTTATTTATTATCGTTTACTTCTCTTTTTTCTATTGTTCATCACATGACCAAGAACCTCGATGCTCACAGAGGTATAAACGGTCGAACTCCCAGGATACCCTTTATTCCTCAAACGTCCGTAAAAGTTGGCACCGAACGATTTTGCTGTAGATTGAATTTTGCTGGCGGCCGTAGTAGTTGGCTGCGACCATTGTCACTGCAGATTGCATTGAACCGAATCAATGTAGCCACATGTGTGTAGTAGACTTGAGCTGCCTTGTCACATTTAATAACAAAAATTATTTGATCGGAATGAAGGTTTTATTTTCATGATAATATAAAAAAGAAATTATAATGTAATATATATTGTAACAATATGTTTTTAACATACATTAACATACATTTACATTAAATTTATATGTATATAATATTTGTCATTAAATTTTGTATCGTTTTTTTATTTTATTGATAATTAATTAAAAGACAACACAAACATTATGTATAAATATATTATTTTTTAAATATAAATAAAACAATTATGCACACATATATATATTTGATTTTAATTTTTATATAAAAATAAATTATTAAATATATCAAGCATATATTTTTATATATCAAATATATGTATTTTTTAATAAATTAAATTTTATATATATATAACGCGATTGTTGCTGCAGGTGTTTCTTTTATTTCACTACTTTGTTACATGTTCTTTTTCATCTCCTTTAATTCGTGATTTAAATTGATAAATTATATTCATCCCCTATTACTTTTATTATTTTTTGCAAGTTGTGGACTTAACGTAAATTTTACACTTAATTACGTCTGGTGAGAATAATATAAGTTTATCTTGTTTTCCTTTTCACTAAAATTTCTTCGCGCGGTAGAGTGAATAATTTACTTTCAGTTTACGTTAGATTACTTCATTCGTGCATTTCATGGAGATAGCATGAACGATTTAATTGCAAATTGGATTCGCCAGTACTGTCGTTATTTTTCATTATTTTAATCGTAATTGAAATTCTTGCAATTACAAAGTCTTTTTATCGTGCGTTTTCAGCGCAAAATTGCAACTCATTTTAATACACGTGCCTTGCCAAAACTCATTAACGATGTTATTTTACGTGATATTCATTAATAAGTGAAATATGTTGTAGAAAAGATACTCTGATGCGTTGGTATGTTTATTTACAATTTGAAACGTTTATTCAAATTAATCATGTTTATTATATTTACATAGTTATATATTTATATTTATTTATTGTTGTTTCTTCTGATAATGTTGTAAATAATCAAAAAATAGGAAAAGATATATGTGATTCGAGGGTAAAGATTACAAGGCCATTTTTAATTTATACTATAATTTATTACTTTTAACAAGTGTGTCTTTCTCTGTATATGCATGTCACGTATTGATGTGTCTTGCGTATTTTTCACGCTTTCTTAAATATGTATAGATATTGCCTTCAGTACATACAGCATTTTTTAAATGTTTTCTTTAGTCGCAATTTATAATTCTCAGCAAATTAAAGATTTTTTTCTTAAACCTATGCCCCCTGTATAGACCATTGGTGATAATAAATAAGAAATCCATAAGAAAAAACAGCATTCAATCTCACCGATATAACACGCGCGCACGTTTTATATATTTATGTCACATATAATATATTATATACTTTTTCATTTTATAACATTATAGCATTTCAACACTTTCATCCTCGAAAGACAACGTGCCAACTTTATCGTTTTGTAAACAGAAACAGGAAGTTTCCATAATTCAAATTCTATTGGGAATCGTGAGAAACTCCGTCATATCTTGCACGCACACACCCACGCGCACGCACAACACACATGAACGCAAATCGTGCTTCTTCAATTAGACGTATATTTACACAAATATACAGTATTACATTGTCGTGTTTTCGCAAATTATGATATCGTTTCACACATCACGTATCAGAGAGATACATATGATTCACATATGTACAGAGGGAAAAGTATCGGGTTAGAAAAATACAGCCATCTTACTCAGAATAGTAAGAAACTTTCTAATATCTTTCGAAGTCACGCTTTAACAGAAGACTAGGCTTACATACTTCTCTGCTTTCCTCCCTCTCTCTTTTTCTCTCTCTGTTTGTTTCTTTCTTTTTCGGAAATATATTTGATTATATTTATGATTAAAACCATTTAAACTTTACATATGAATCTTGACGTACAAGCTTCATATGTCATCTTTTTGAATTACCCATATTTTCATTGTACATTTAATCTTAAACAGTCACTTGATGCTCGTTATAGCTTTTTGGCCTTTGATAGACTCAGAATCAGTTAACTATATGTAATATGTGTTTAATGTGAACAGAAATGATAATATGGGTCTCAAAGATGTAAACGCGGAGATGAGAATTTCGCGGATTGTACATCCCAATCCGTTACACTATTATATGCTTGCACTTGTCCCCTGTGCTTCATTAGTGAAGGAAAGCGTGAAAACTTCGCTAATTAAGAAGCGATGGACTTCACCTGGAAGTCTCTTTACTTCCTTACGACAACGTTAAGTGACACGTGGTGCGATTTACGTAGATGAAGATGAGAGCGGATGAAGAATGGTGAAAGAGAATGAATCGCGATCAGTCAAAGAACCAGAGAGTCGGTGAACTTTTACCGATTAAAGTTATGAAAAGATTCAAACTTCACAGCCGGTTTGCGCAGATTTATTGTGGCCGAAGCGATTTAAGTAGGTTTCACTTCTTCGAAGGTTTACATAAATTAAAAGACTTATCCGAATTAAAAGCTGTAACCTTTTAGCTGAACGACTTCACTCCTGATATTAAATATATTTCAGCGGAATGTATTTCACGAAATCTTTCTTGTAATCTTCCGCGAAAGATTTTAGAATTATCGTAATACGAATATTATCTTATGTGTTGTCAAAGTAAACCGCTGTCTTGTCTTACAGAAGAAAAAGTTGAGAGTAGCCATATTAAGAAAGTAATCAACTAAGTAGAATGTCAGATTGTAAGAAATTTCGCGGTAATTTACGACGCTCTTTTATGGAAAAGCTTTATAGATTCATTATTTTACTCTAATTGCTTCGCAGATGAAATAAAAATATACGCAGTACGTATTATACATATAAAATAGTAAAATGGGAAGTATTATGGCGAATTAAAAAGGAAATAAATGTATTATATCTCAAAGTGATTCATTTGATGTAACAGTATAAAGAATTTAGCTTACAAAGCAATTTTTCACTTTGCGAGACAATTCACATTTAAAAGTCACCGATCGCGATAAATGATTCGACTCTGCGGTTAAACGTTTGTCAAGCTCGAATTCGCGTCATTTATCGCGAGCGACGGACTCGTCCAAGCTTACATGCACGTAATATACGCGAGCTATTTCACCTAAATCAAGTAGAAAACTCGCCGTAAATCGCATCATGTGTAGCACGAAGCTATGTAACGATAGGATTGACAATATCGCTCGTAACTCGTAGAATATTTACAAATATACATTGGAAGCTTAAAAATTACCATCGCACAGCATTCAAAAAACTCATAGAGTACAAAGCTTTGATTGTAGATGTTATTGCAATAGCACAGGACACGCATATCGAACCCAACAATCGCGATTGATCTAATAATTTTCTCGCAACGCTTCGGAACCTTGCAAAAATTTGCATCTGGATTGATTTAAATCTATGTGCACTGCGTATTTTAAATATCTAACATTCTAAATCTTACAAGAAGGAAGTAAAAAGAAAATATGCTAGGTATACATAAAATATTTTTCCATAGTTTTATTAATAGTTTCTAGAAACAAAAGCACAAATATAAATAAAACCGCCAAACATTGATAAATTAACGTTTTTATAAAGTAAAAATTATTATTTCTCTCTCTCTCTCTCTCCCCTCTTAGAATCTTTTTATTTTCTTCTCAATTTCAGATTTTGTTAAGTTTTTAAATCTTGTTTCAATGTTATATAAGCTAAGTGAGCTACGCTATGCAGTGTGCCAATAATAATTGAATTAAAAATTTTAATTAATAAATTTTACTTTGAGACAAAAATAATTAATCAATTATTTGGCAGTTTTATTTGATTTTACTTTTATTTCGGAAACTATTTTTTACTTAATATCAATCTAATTTTTGAATTTTATTTATGTACTTCGTATATTTTTATTAGCATAAAGTTTATTGTGTGGAAAATGTGTGATCTCTGGTTTAAAAATAAATATTATTTTATAACATGTATATATGTGTGTCATTTTTGTAGAAAAATTCATATTTTGAATATATAACGCCAAATAAACATTTTATTTTCATAACTCACAAAGTAAATCTTTGTAAAAATATTAAATTCCATTATTTTGTTAAAGCAAATAAATTTTATTCTGTTAAAAGCAAATAAATAATAATTAAAGAAATTATAAATAATTCAAGTCTACATGACAATATATTTATTATATTTATATTTTTGTATGCAATGTCATAACGTAGAAAAAGGAAGCGCGTGACATTGCATTTATAAACGTTATAAATACAAGTATTGCTTTAATACAATATAAGCACAATGTATGTCAAGTAGTGCGGTTGCGAATGCAGCTTGAGAAATAAAATTGTTGTGCGTCTCGACATGTACCAAAATATATAATACATCGCAATACATGTCTCCTCGTTGTAAACGCGGTTAAAATGATAAAGTTGCTTTCTTGAGATTGAATTCGAAAGATAAAAAAAATCATCACTTTTAGCATGATGGATTTCGAAATTTCAAAATTAAAAGCATCGATTTTATATTCGGAGTAGTCGCAATGAAATACTTGCATTAAAAAGTATGGATAAGTTATTTTGATTAAGAAATTTATTCTTATAAAAATATTTAATCAATGAACATGGTGGGAAAAGTTTCTAGATAAATAAAAATAATATTCGACATTTACATACAATGGACATAATTATATTCAGCTGATTGATTTTGTGCATTTGGTGTCGAAATATTATCGCATTTCTTGATGATTTATTATTAATTTTTTCTTAAATAACTTAATTTTAAAAACCTGTGTTTTGAAACATTATTATGTTACAGAATATAATTTTCGCTGTGAATTTAATTAAAAACAAATATTACTTTATAACATATATATATATATATATATATATATATATATATATATATATATATATATGTGTGTGTGTGTCATTTTTGTAGAAAAATTCTCATATTTTGAATATATAACGCCAAATAAACACTTTATTTTCATGACTCACAAAGTAAATCTTTGCAAAAATATTAAATTCATTATTTTGTTAAAGCAAATAAATTTTATTTTGTTAAAAGCAAATAAATAATAATTATAAGGTTTTGTTGTTTGATGTCATTATTTATTTTATATATGTATTATAAATAAAACATTCTCAAACATTAATGCGTTTTAAAAAAATTCTCAAACATTAAGCGTATTATACGCTTGCATCTTCCAGATATGCATTAATCATTTTGCTTAAATCTAAAGCTCGAGGCAACCACAGCATTTCCGTACATGAGATTTGAGATGCTCATATTACATTGATCAAATATTAGTTGAAATGTGAACTTCGCGGTTGCAATGGAGATCGTGAAACTCTGCACAAGTTAATCAAATATGAGATATAGATTATACTTTATGTTTCCGCGCACCTCTCTCGCATAGTAATGAAATTTGAAATCTTTTTCAGGTTAAAACTGGTGCGTTCAATTTTTCATGTAACATATAAGAAAATATGTTTCATATTAAATCTGAACAATTCCTATTCTTAAAATAAATATAAATGTTATTTTGTACAGAATTATCTAATAATTATTTAGTTTTAAACCCTACTTTTCTATGATTTTCACGAATGGTAAAAATAACTAAAAAATATATTTATTTAGTATTTTGCAACAAGATTTCATGACATACAGTGTAATTAAATTAAAAATCAAAGATATGATACAAAAAAAAATTTAAATATTAATAAAAATCTTTACATAAATTACAACAATACTAAATTCAAATTATATTTAAAAATATATTTGTGTGTGTGTGTTTCATCGCCAAGAAATACGAGTAAATTTAACCATGAAAGACGATATAGTTTTGCCACACAAATTTCCAGTAGACATCGAATTTGAGTGAAAAAAATAAACAAATTAAATATTTTAGAAAAACTTTTATTTTTTTCTTTTAAAGTGAATTCTGTCAAGCGATGCCTCATGATTGAATCTAATAGAAGTCAGCGCGAATATTAATTCACACCGTTTTTACAGTTTAAATAAAAGTTTTGGAAAATATATGGCAACAATAATTACTCTTGAAAAAAAGAAAAAAGGAAGAAAGAGATAGCACAGTGTCAATCAATTTGCTCTGTTACATGTCGATTCACTCCTGTCATTAGTCTGCCGTCCTATGTATAATGCGTGAAAACGCACCTTGAAAATTGATGTGAAGACAGCTATCGTGCTGTGTAACTCGTACTGATATGTTTGGTAATTCGGTCACGACAAGCTTCATGCTTGACCGCAAACAGAGAACGCGAAGGATCGTCGAAACTTAGGACACGTACGTCGTACATGATGTCGCGAGAAACTACTCGACACAACTCTCGATTTAGCCTTTGAACAAAACCTTTTCATGAAACGTGATATAAAAACTCATAATGAATTCCATATGTGTGCTCTTCTTTCATCGCAGTTCTCCCGCTTTTGCTAAATTTAAATGGACTTCTCTATTTTGTTATTTTTCTTTTTAATCAAATACAATAACAGTTCTCTTTAATAATTTTGTCCATTTTAACTGTATCGTTTATAAAAGAGGATTAATATTAAACTAAAAATTAAAAATTAAACTTATGAGATCGCAAATTGTATTCTGCGTTCAAACGAGCTGTGAAATCGAAAATTGTGTTTTCAATCTTCGTGCACATCATTGTCATTGCCCCAGGATCGCCTGATTATTCATACGACTCGTGGCATTGATATCAGAATACGCGACAAATCGTACATATCAAAACATCGAGGCGGGACAAATTCCGAAATTTCGTCGTTCGATCGAGCCCGCACTATGCTTGCGAGTAAAATTTGCAATTGGTTTAGTAGAAGTATGATAGTAGAATCGTAAAATTATTTACATATATATCAGAGGTTCTCAATTTTTGCATATTTGCTTTTTACATTTATTATCTATTGCTACATGAATACTTTGCAGATGAGTGACGTAGTGCTTTATAGCTCTTCAGAAAATACTGACAAATGAAATCAAGGACAAGGATATTTATAATACAATTTGCTGTATTAGTTTAGTATAATTGAAATTAATAATTAAAATACAGATATAATATAAAATTATTAAAATTAGTATGTAAACTTGCCTAGCTTCCTATTTATACTTCTAAGCTATGCATATATCTTTAAGTAATAGTTTATATGTAGAATCTAATTTTAAGAAGTATGTGCAGTTTTGATTTCACATATGAGATTCATTATTCATCTACAAAGTATTTAATAGTTGCTTCGTTAAAAAGAGAGATAGACTATAAATAATAGACTATAAATAAATAATCATTTAACGATTTTATTAAGATTGTCTACATTAATTTTTACTTTGCTTAGATTAAGGATATTTTTATAATAAACTTAATAAACGAGAAACTCGTGAAAACGTTAAATTGAGAAACTCTGAGATGCTCATAAATAAATACTCGAGACTAATTTCAAATTTTTCAATGTGTACTAAAAAGTTTTTCGAAAGACGATTCAGTAGTAAATTTCTATCTATTCTCTAATAAATGTATTCACGAAAATATAAATTATTATTTTAAAAAACTAAATAAATCATTTTCTCCTTAAATAATTTAATTTTGTCATCCTGAAAAATAGCATATTCTCGATAAGCATAAGTTTTAATCAATATCTTGTTATTGTAACTTAAAAATGATTATTCTTTAACGTTTAATAATAACGTTTATAACTCGTTAAGAAGCTTTCAAATTAATGTTTATAGGAGATTCGCTGCTCCTAAAAATTAATCTTCCTCTATGTTGTTCTAAAACTTCTGCCCCTGCTTGGCGTCACCCTGTATATCGTTGAAGGAACGGCATAAGTTCATTTATATCGTGTATATATATATATGTGTAATCTCTCTCCATCTTTCTATGTGTATGTGTACCGAAGTATAAATACATATAGTTACACTGCGACGCGAGAATATGTATAGCATGTACCTATGTATCGTCGTACAAACGGCGGTCTCGGTTGCTTTTGCTTTGAGCGAAAAAATATTGCTATACCTTACATTCTACGTTAATACTGTCATGGCGCACTTAATTATCCACGGAGACGTATAGTGTGTGTACGTGTAATATATGCTCGCATAATAAATACACCTCCAACAACTTTAACCCTCCGCGCTCTCGGGTCTTCATTATTATCTGCTTTCGCGAAATAATCTTCAAGAGGGATCCGCCCTTATATACGAACGCGATTATTACATCTTAACAGCTAGTCTGCCGAGTCCCTTGGATGCCGCGTAAGTGCTTGTCGCTTGCGATTTGTACAGATTACCTAAAATTCTTGTTAATTTCGCGCGATACGTCAATGGTCGCGTAATGTTTTATTTCGCGAAGCCTCACTTAGCAAAATTATTTGAGCTATTCGTGCGAAAATTCAGCTTCATTGTCGGTGCACATGTATACCAGTCCACGTGTGTTCCCAGCACGCCACGATAGTTCGATATCACAGTGCACGCATTCACGCACGTGGACGCGATGATTCGTTGCTGCATTCGATAGCAACAAATTAGCAGCAAATGATTTTCGCCGTCTGATGACATCAATTTTATCCAAGTAAAATACAATTCTTTTTTTGAGAAATCTCCTCATTTTCTGTCGAATGTACATGTGATAAACAATATCTTATTTTTTCATTCAAGATTTAACGAAAAAGTGACTGTCAAAATTATTATTATTATTATTATATATTATATAATATGTTGTGCAATTTATATGTGTGAAAACATTTAATATCTTTGCAATAACATATGTTTCTCTTAAAAGAAAAATATGTGTGAACAACTAAATAATTAAACTTTTTAAATGTATATATATATGTATGTAAGAAAAACGCAAATAGAGAAAACATTTTTTTACACACATACATTCTCTTATTTTTTATAATATATTATATAATATATTTTTAATTTTTATAAATTATTTTCACGAAATAGTACGGTTCACATGATGCTCGTCGAAAATGATATCTTCATTCATTTTTATGTAGATTGTATTTTCTAAATTGCAGGAAATGTTCCCGAAATACTCTTAGCTTTTCCTCTTTCACTTGGAAACGATTGACGAGCAACGGAATGCGAAAACCGATACGCAAACGCAGCTGCTACAGTTCAAATACAAGAACAACAGTACCTGTTGCGAGTTTGTCGAGAAAGCCTACAGTCTCGTTGTTAAATCACAAATACGACAATTCACACCGAGTCACGTTTGTTGTCTCGTATCTCTTCTTTAAGAGCTGCAAATCGTTCGCTTACACGCTGATCAGCTTACGGAAGGCCTTACGGAATTCGGGGTTGAACACAGTGTATATTACAGGATTCACGAAGCTGTTCATGTAGCCCAACCAGGAAGTGACGATGAAGGCTGTGACACCAGGCTGACAAGCCTTCGTTAGCTTCGTGCAAATTGCATCCATAATGTTGCAAGTGAAGAAAGGTACCCAGCATATTAGAAAGACACCTATGACATGTATTACGTTAATAAAAATATGAAATTAAATTAGCGAAGAAAATGATGTGTAATTAATAATTATTATTTTTTTAAGAATAACATTTTAATTATTATTTCTATTTTTGATTTTATAATTATAATGCTTTTTAATCTTTTATAAATTTATTCATATATATATTCCGTATTATATTAACATATATCAATATTGATTTATTATTGATAAAAAATAATTACAGAAAAAAACTAGTCTAAATCACTTTAAATGTCTTTCTATCCAATTATATATTCAAATTTTTACATATGCGATTTATCTTTTCCACTCTTTTACCTTTAATTCGCAAGTCCAAGATTATCAGTAATAAGCCAAGCCGATTATCAATGAGGTGGAATGCGAGCAACTTACCTAGTACGATCGCCAACGTCTTCGTGGCCTTGCGTTCTTTCTTGGCCGAGCTTTTCTCTCTCTTCTTCTTGCTGGCCTTATTGGCCTTATATATCGTGAACCTTGACCCGGCCGACGCGTTCTTCCGGTCCTTTTTTCCGGAGGATGACAGTACGCTGGGCGTCCTGGCAAGCTGCAGCGGCAAAAGCGAGCCGGCGCTCTTTAGTCGCTTCAGTTCCTGCTTGTTCGCGCCGCCGTTGTTACCGTTCTTCTTCGTCTGTGTCGAGGAGGAAACGCTGGTCGGACCTCGAGGCGGCGGCGGCGACGACGAAGTTGACGAGGATGGTGGACCCGAAGTGATTCGCGGATTCGGACTCGGACTGGAGTTGGTCTCGAGCGGCTCGTGGATCATCGTGCTGCTCGCCGCACCGTCAAAGCCGCTGGAGTCGTTCCGCTGTACACTAGGTGTCCCGGACAGCTGGGCCTGCGCCACGGCACTGAAACGACAACTGCGATTCGAGTGTCAGAAAGAGACTCGATATTCACCGGCTGCAGTGAACTTTTAATTTTAATAACTTTACGATTTAATTGTGATTTCTGTTGTTGATCAATAAAGTCCGAGATTTTATGTCGAATGCAGAAATATAAGAGCACAGAGTAGAAATGAAAAGCCATCGAACTGGCGCAAATTTTAGATCGCAGTATTTTCATTTAATATAATTTGTTTTATTATTATTACTATTATTATTATTATTATTATTATTATTATTATTATTATTATTATTATTATTAGCTATATGATTACATTTACATTCTGATTATGATTGCATTCAAAAAAGTGCATTTAAAAAAAGTAAAATCTTATATTACTCTTGCTCCATATAATATTTTTGTACATTATTATCACCTTTAAATTTTGCATTCAAATATCAAATAGAAAAATTTTCGTTTATTTTAATTTTTGCACAATATCTTTTTGTATTTTTATTATTTAATTATTGTATCTTTATATTCTAGAGAGAGAGCTTTGTGAATATTTAATAATAATACATTTTTCTGCTTTTCGAAAAGCATTTTAATCGCGTGCTTTTTGATCAACATAATTTTGCTACTTTGGTATTGTATGATTGGAATATGAGAATATATTTAAAAGAAAATATCTCATGGAGAATCGAATTATGTAGCATCTGAATGGAGTCATATTAACAATTTTTTATTAAAATATGCATGCAAGCGACAACAGATCTTACATCTCTCAGAGACAACAATACGAAGGGAACGAATCATTTTAAACAACGAAATTTCATCTTTTATATAGATTACATAAAACAGACTTTTTTAAATAATTTTTTTACTTTACTAAATATTTTAATATAAAATATTTTTTCATATATATGTCAAAATAATTGTTATAATATTAAAATAATAAATCGCGTATGTAATCCGTTCATAGTCACTTATAATGCCATGTTATATCGTCTCTCAATTTTTAAAATTATAACTAGAAAACAGGAATGTGTGTGTGCAACTACTAAGATTTCTGTTTATCTACAAATTGCATTCTAACAATAAGTGTATAATGTTCTTCGTATATTTAACAGAAAATCCCACTTGTGGCAAAATAAATATTATTATCACTTCCAATCAAGCACTGAAAATACACGTTAATTAATAATCGTGAAATGCCCGTGCCTGAAGTTGATTGGCCTGTTTTCAAAGATAACTCTCTCTCTGTTTCTCTCTCTCTTTCTCCCTCCCTCCCTCCACCCTCCTCTCTCTCTCTCTAACGAGTAGTTAGAATGCAAATTGTTCACACACGCCAGTACAAAGGAACCGTCTATCGCGATTAGCCGACGAACTTCCGGATTACTATCGGAGCGACGAGTTTCCATTAAACGAGTACTATACGCGGGCTTTGTACGAGGTTTTGGAAATAGAGAGACACGCGAACGTTCGAACCGAGTGGCCATCGTTGTACCGCAGCCGAAGAGAACGAAGAAATTGAATGGACCACGAGATCACCGGCTATTTGCTACTCGCCCTATTGTATTTCTCGCACGTTCGCGAGAAGATCCGTGAATTTTTTTAATTCGCTCAATTGCCCGATCGCCTTAAAATGTTCAGTTCGTTGGGAATATCATGATTTTCTATCCGAGATTTTCGATTCGACAAACTTTCGGTGTTATTCTGAATTGTTTTTGTCTCTTTGTCATATGAAACAAATTATTCGAAAAATGCTCTGAAAATGTAAGATATAACTAATCAAATATTTTGTTTAAAAGTGCAAAAATGTATTTTAATGAAAAATAATTAATCGTAGTTTTTATGGAAAAGCCTATTTAACTTTTTCATAAGAAATTCAATATTGCCTTACAATTTGTTTTATGACAAAATTTCAAAGTTACCGTTGCATGTTTAAAAATAATTGTCACAAAATTATATGTGCAGAGCAAGTGATTATATCTATCCAGTTAACAATACAAATATTAAATACGAACAAAAATTATTTACATATACGCAACTATAAACTCAAAACATATATTTATAAACAATTATTTGTAAATTATTATTGATGTAAGAAATTAAACATAAGAAAATAAATTAATTTTGAGTGAAATTAATTATCTATATTAATATATATTATTTGTTTGAGAGACATATACACACATATATACAAACATTATTTCTCACACATCTAGATTATTTCTATATTTACCCGTGCGAAAATAATTACGTTTCGTAATTTAATAATATATCATCTGTTATGTATTTTACTACTGCAAATATATTATCAAAAAAGCAATATATATTAAAATAAATAAAATTAAAATTACAATATATTAAAGAAATAAAGACAATTCGGAATAAGTAATTATTGCTTTCTCGAGATAATAACACAATAATTCTTACATTATTAGTAATCTGAAAAAAACTCAGAATGAAAGAGAGATACATGAACATAAATTTTGGTCCGCACGGGAAGAAATAATACCTTCTTAATTGGAGATTTTTCTTCTTCTTTCTCTGTCAATAGATTAATTAAAGGGTAAACTGAAACTTTTGATTGAGTCAAAGCCTTTTTACATTACTTGAAACCCTTCAGAGAAAAAAATTGTAAGAAAATAATTATTGTTGAGAAATTTTATAAATTTCTTTGTCATATGATATCGACAAAATGATAGTATAATATCTCCTAAAAAATATTTAAATTTATATAGTAGTTCGATCAAATATTTATCCATATACAAGTGTTACATTACGCAAAAGAAGTTCAATCTAATAGTTCAATTTAGTTAAACTCAATTTCAAGTATTTCTTTTAATATCGCGAGAAAAAAAGAAGAATTTTCTCTTTGTGTAATAATAATATAAAAAATACTGAAATTATATTTTAAATATCTATAATAAAAAAGAACTGTCGTGCGCGAATTTTATTTTTTTCTTTTTACATATGAACGAAACATCACGTATTTGTTTTTTCTTTTTTTGCCTTTTGAGCATTCGTGAATTTTTAAACGATTGTCTTATTTTTCGGAGCTTAGTGACTGGCAAAAGGAAAAATTGTATTTTTATTATATCATTCATTATATATTCTTTAATATATATAACCCGAGTTTATTTGTGTGTGAACAATTTCATAAATGTCCAGCATGTTCCACAAAAAAGATGCAAAAACTAAATATTATAACATTATTTTATTTCTTTATTTCTTATTTAAAAAGTAACTTTTATTTATATAAAATGTTTAATATAAATTCCCCGTTGTAATTTTTAATACAATATTTCTCATTTATTGACTTGTGCTATTATTAATTCCAATAATCGGGGAAGATAATTAATGCCCCATAAATACAATGCAATATAATTTATCGTTTGATAATTATACATTTTACAATATCGAATAAACGATACTAAAAACCGCACAAATTCTTTTCATTTGATTTCATCTCGTGCTGTTATTGTAAAAAAGTATACTTTAACGATGTAGAAAGAAAGTTATTGTCTCAGAAATGATGCATTTCTTTATCTTTCATGATAAGTATGACATGTCGCGTTGCGCAACAATATGACAATGCGATCCGATATCCGATCAAAGTTGAAAAAAAATTCCGACATTCTTCTTTCGCTCGAGACGAATGAAAGGAAGATATGATGAAATTCTTACGCTGCTTCCTCGACGACCGTGGCTAAAAAGAATTCCGTGCTCTTGTCGTTGGAGATGACGACGACGGGATCGAGGGGCGTCTCGTCCTCGTCCTCGTTGCTGCCGGAAGCGGTGTTTGTAGGTTCCTCGATCCCAGGAGCCACCAGGGCGGCCGCTCCCAGCGCC
The DNA here is from genome assembly GCF_025532165.1 of Camponotus vicinus. Classification (NCBI taxonomy): domain Eukaryota; kingdom Metazoa; phylum Arthropoda; class Insecta; order Hymenoptera; family Formicidae; genus Camponotus; species Camponotus vicinus. The sequence continues at coordinate 11,371,591 of NW_028141948.1, read as the reverse complement.
GTTTCCGCAAACCTTGCCACAGAATACCCACTACGTGATCTTAGTCAAAAGCCTCTAGAAAAGCCTCTACACCTATCATGCACTTCCTTGTTTTTCCGGCATCCCTCAGCATTATTCCAGCAAGTAGCGTATCTACCATGCACAAAGCGATGACACGCTTTTTGACAGCACCTGCAAGATCCTGAGTGACAGAGCATCGCTGTTTCTCTTTTACGACGGAGATCTCAACGATTGTCGTTTATCTTTAATTTGCTATGAAATAACAATTGAAATCACAATATTCAAGTTTTGTACTTATTTCTCTTTCCTTTCTCAATTATTCAATATTTAAACAAGAAAATTTTAAGAAAGAAGAATTATATTAAAATATCAAAAATTTTCATGTAAACTCTATTGTACGCTAACTTTGCGAATTGAAAATTGTAGTATATAATATAAACGCCTTGACTGATAAAATCTTTGATATTGATATTTCCCGCCAAATAATGTTATCCAACATAATATGTATTATATGAATATATGAATATTACGTTAATTTATTCAACAGCCTTTAACGTGCAATACGCACCAATGCATTTAAACTAAAATTCGGCGTAAGTTTTTCAATTTTCTTCATAATATATTCAAATTCGCGAATTTTATCAAATTGAATATTCTCTAAATTTGTGATATTATCAGAATTTTAGCTATTCGAATAATGCGAATTTGCATTAAAATGTTTAATGTCTGTGAATTCATGCAGAGAACTCGCTTTGCATTGCAAAATAATGTCTACATTTAGCAAAAGATCACGATTTGAGTCTGCTGTCATAAATTTTATTAATACCCCTTTTTCTTCTGTAAGCTAAAAGTTTTGCGGTTAAATTTTACATTAGCAAATTAAAAAAAATGATAATAATCCGCAATTTACTTTGAATGTTAAGCAATACATTTGATAATTGCTTAAAACATGACGCAGCATTTTTTTAGATTGTCAGTTTTTTGCATACATAAGACATATTCATGCACGAATAAACTTCCCATGGGAAAATAGTTTTATATGTTAGAGAATTTATTTTTATATTTGAATATGCAAATTTATTGCACGAATGAATTCGCAATCCAAATAAATTGTAATCTAAATAAATCTTAGAATTTAAGTTTGCAAGTTGAAGTATTTTTAATAAATTATTTAGGGAAAATAAAAAAAAATTATAAAAAGATATTTCGAGATATATATTAACGTTAAGATATATACCTACATTTATTTATTTTATATTGGATTAAATAGCAACAAAATCAAATATATAAAAAATATTAATATATAAAATTATCAAAAATAAAAAATGAGTTATTAAATAATTTTATTGTTGGTATTTTATGTTTTATCAAAAAAATGTTATAATCATAATTAATTCATTTAAATTTTTCTGACACATATCTGTATACAATACGTATTATTAAAGAAAACCATTATAGAGATTTACGCAATTTTAATTAATTAATTAATAAACATCCTTTATTTATTTCCATTTAACACAACACAAGCAATTTCAACTTTGTGTTATCATACGGGATAATTATTATTTATGATAATTGCTCGGATAAATTCAAGTGTCATGTACACACATAAAGATAGCTTCGGAAGAAGATGTGCGTGTCCCGGCAACAGAATTCATGAATTAAATTGTTAAGTTAAATATCAAAATTTCGGTTTTGGCCAAATCTTGGTCTGTGCGATAACAAAATCGATAAAGGGACAACGTGGCCGACATGGGTGCACATAGGGAATTAACCAAGATGCCGGATTATGTCAGACACATTGTACCCCAGAGAGATATCAAAATATATATAAAGTTACCGCATTGCGATTGCAACTATGAACACCTAATGTCTAATTTATCAAGGACCGAAAATACTGCATATCATAAGTAAAGACGATTTACGTCATAGTAAAAACTACTAAGCTAAAAGCTAAAAAATATAGAATAATTCTCTACGAGACGCGAAAATGCTTATTATTAGTTTCTTTCCGTTAATAATAACATCAATAATGGAAATATTTTTATAATGCAAATAAGCATTTTTAAATATAAGTTAATTTTTTGATTATGTTCGCTTATAAAAAGTAATGTGAAATAAAATAGTAATTTTATTTTTAAATATGTACAATGCTCTTGCGTAAAAATCTATAAAGATTTTAAAACAGTACAAGGTTAAGAAAAGAATCTCAACATCGCTAAAATATAAATATTACCGAAGCTATAAATTCACACGTTCAAAAAATAAATAAATAAATAAATAAATAAATAAATATATATATATATATATATATATATATATATATACCATATATATTCAGATATTAATTATTATATTATATTAATTTAGGTTTTACATCAATTGTCAGAAATAATGAAAAATCTTTTTATACTATAGATAGCGCTATTTTGTGAAAAAAACGAAATAATTCTTAGCTTAATTCTGTTATATTCTATTAGTTTATTCAAATTAATCATTATTATTGAAATAAACTCATTAAAATAACTCATTAAAATTTTTTGTTTTCTTATTATTATATAATATAAAGTTTCTATTATATTATAATATATTTTTACTTTATTTTTTATAATATAATATTTTTTTACTAATGCTAAAGTATGTATTTTTAGTCACATTTTATAATATAAAATAAAATAAGGATCGTAATTGATGCCTTTCCTGCATTTTAATTTAAATTCGTTTTTTGATAATGTTAAATCATTTTTCGGCTGCTTTCCCCAAGTATATGAGTACGTGTTTTCTCTACATATAAGCGCTTAAATATTTAAATTTTCTGCACTCTTCGTTGGGAAAAAGGTAAACAGGAGTTTGTGTTGGGAAGTTTCGTTTATATCTTCATGATACTCTCGTTGGTGGTCTCAAGTACTTAACGAAGTATCTTAATATTTTTCGAAAATCTTGGGTATCTAAGGATGTTGGATATTTACGAACGTATATGTCTATGCATTAAGCTCTATAGCGCTGTATAAATTGTTAAAAAAACCACTTCGCCGTTTCTCTTTTCCATCTACAAATTAAATAACTATCTACTTTATGTGGGGGGTTAAGTTTTCTTGAATAGAACTTTAATTGAATATCTATGCCTGAATACACAACTTTTTAATTTTCAATATTAAATATCGTTTTATTTAGACCAAGAATTAAAACTCTTTTGAAGTAAAAATCAATTTAATCAAAATATAAAAAAGTTTGTTATCCATTATTAAATTCAATTTATTGAATTAAGTCTTTAATTTAACATTAAAACATTTATCATTTTTTAAATTAGGAATATTATAATATTTACAATACATATACATACAAGTGATAGTACATTTTGTACATATATATCATATTATGTATTTATCGAATCATAAATCTGAAAAGAAACAAATGTTCAACTAGAATACTAGAATATGCATTTTATATTTCTGTAAAGTTATTATCATCGCGCATTAAACTTTTCGAAGTAAATAATGTTCGAATTTACGGTCTGCGAATAACTTTATATATTCTGATGCATTGCTAAATAACTATATATAAATAAACATAAATACTATCAGTCTGATTATGATATCACGTAATAGTCATATAAATTCTATACAATCGCGGATATTTACTTTGCATAATGATAGTGAAATATTTATTGTCGTTTATATTTAAATTGTGCACTTAAGATATTCATTCTTAATTTCTTTGAAATGCAGATCTTTATTGCTATAAATACTATTTATTTTAATAAAATAAATCATAATAACTGATAAAAATATAAATTTATCTTTTGGTTTATAAAATTTATTCAAGTCTTTTTTATTCTAACACTACAATCTCTTAATTTACTCGATGTTTTTATTTATATTAATCAAATTTTTTGCCACTAATGTTATAAACGTCATAATTGTTGATAAAAAGATATTTTTCCCCATAATATTCAATTTGCATGAATTTTAACATCAAGTTTACGTGAAGAATGAACAAGGAAGATGTAACGAGATGCATACTTTGAAAGATGCAAGCAAAAAGACTGGCGATTAAACCGCGTGGAAGTAGTTGGCTATTCAAGACGAGGCCGTCCTCGTCAGTACGACGGAAATGAAAGCACGTGCAAGCGGGGGCGTGCGAGAGAAGCGAATTATCCAGGGATGCCCGAGACTTAACCCTCGGCCATGCCGTTCCTCGACCCGCGCCCTGTCAGCTGACGCCAATCTCTACGAGAAATTGTCTCGTTGAAATGCAAGCCTTACACGGTCGCGAAAATTGAAAAGAATTGTCGCGCATCGAGCTCTAAGTGGAGGCAGCCTATCCTCGCGCTTATCGTACCGGCAAACGGGCCGGATAATATCGTATAAGGGAGCACATGAATAAATTTCCTCTCGTGCTCCTTTTCCGCAGTATAATTTGTCATGGATTTGGGAATCGCGAAAATCAATCCTGATTAGATCTAATATATAGAATGTGCTTTCAGCCACAGCTTCCTTGCCCAATTTCGAGACGATCTATTGTGTGCGAGAAAAGTTATCTATTATAGTTATTTATTAGTATTAAAGTTATTTATTATAGTTTTCCCATTGTTAACAATACAATAGGAAAGTTTTGTAATTAATTTTAAGTTCTTCCAAACATTATATAATTAAGATTTTAGATTCTCTTATTTTCAAACTTTAATTTTATATAGAAATTACAAGTCTTTTAAATTTTCGAAAAATTAATTTGAATTAATTTAAAAAAAATAAAATGCATGTATATCGCATTTAAAAAAACTCACTTTTCGTCTGTGAACATTTATGGTAAATAGTATATATTTTTATGTGAGTAAAATTATATATTTGTGTATATCTTATATTATATAGTCATATATATATATATATATATATATATATATATATATATATATATATATATATATATATACATATATAATAACAAGTACACATGTGTGAATAACATATTATATTTACATATTATAAATAATTGGACATTTTTGGCATTGGGCAATATAATGAGAATTGTGTTCGTGCTAAAATAAAAAAAATTCAACGATTTAATAAATTATTTTATGTAGTAGACCTGTAAAAGCTAAGAATTGAATAACCGAAGAAAAAGTGAAAAAATATACAAGTTGAAAATTCAAGAGGAATTAAAAATCCAAGAATTTATCGACCTACGAAGCTGGCACGAGGATCGAAAATGCAATAGTTTGAGGATATATAGAAGTACATGTGTACATAAAACGTACATAAAACGTTCATAAATCGTATTCTATTTAATTTTTAAAAATTTGAGATTGCAGCCTGTGTGCCAGAAGACATAAAACGAATGCGCAAAGTAAAAAAAAAAACAAAAAAACACAGAAATATTTCTTCACTTCCACACGTTATAAAGTATTAACATTTTTATTTAGCAAATTTTAATCCAAACTATATTAAGACTGCATTCGTTTTTTATAAAGTCACGTGAAAACAAAAATATATCAGAAAAAGAAAGCAGACGATATGTATGTATATATGTATATATGTATGTATGAATGTATGTATTTACATGCGTCACATGCAAAACAGCAGTTTTATTAAAGATGTAAAAGATACAGCATAAATATAGTATAGTAGCTGATATATTTTTCACATATATATAATAAATAAAAGATACCTTTCAAATTAATACGAGTTATGTTTAAATGTTTAACATCATTATAAAAGCAATCTCAAAGTCAAATTTAATTTTAAAAGTCCAATCTTAATGTTTTCTCTCCCTTTCTCTTTCTTCCCCCCTTTTCAGTTTTGAATAAAGAACATTTAATTGCAAAATCAAATATCCATATTATTAATTATAGAGCACATTTGGAATAAAATTGCGAGAATCGATCCTGCTGTAACTTTTACAGTATAACAAGGTAATAAATATTTAATTTATTAAAGTGTGTTTTACAATCAAGTTTTACTCACCTACGCGTATGTGCGATATTTTCGATAATACTTCCCGGTTTTATATCGCCTAGATTTGGTTTCCTGCTAGCACGTGCCCTTCTTGCTCTGTTTCGCAGAGCCTGAAACGATCAATTGAAAACCTACATTGCGATATAAATCAGACGAGGGGTTGCAAACGCAAGACGTAAACGTATAACATAAATCTTTGCGTGAGATTCTTGCAGATAACATTTGAGACGCGTTATCGAGCACCTATCTACAGTTAACGAGATTTATTTCGACAGTTTTACAAAAGGAAATCCCCGCAAAAGCATTATAATATTTTGTTATTGATTTCGGTGCATCGACAAAAGTTTAGTTTCTCTTGTAAGTTTCAAAGAAGAGTTATAAATATTTTTTGATACCTATTTTCCTTTACAATAATATATTTAAAAAAACATTTTTGTGATTATTTAAAAAAAATAAATCTTCTATAATTCAAATAATTATTACTATGACGAAAAAAAAATATAATTAAACTTATATTTTATTCTTTTTTTTATATAATACTATAATACTATAACACTATAGTATTGCTCAAATTACAGTTAATAAACATATAAATTGTTATAACATATAATGCATATTTATTATATTATAAATTTATAATAAGATTAATAAGAGAGATGCATATAAAATTCTATCTTTTAATAAAATATCGCTAGATTTTTTTTCTGAAAAAACTCAGGGAATTTCAAATACGTTTATTTTTTATTTAAATTTATCTTTTATATTCTTTAGAAATTCCAAAGTTTAGCTTAAAAATTTGCAAATGACAATGGTACTATCAAAGATGCGTTTTATATCATGTGAGTGCATATATAGTGCATATCGCACAAATAACGTGGTCACATTATTGAAAACAGAAGCCATGTATCAATATTATTATGGCATTTCACATGCATTGTTCGCGTATAATTGCCACAAGTATGAAATTAACAGTTCAATCGAAATGTTCTATGCGCATTAAACGTGGAAATTATCTGACTACTCTTATTTATGATCAATCGCAATATAATAATCGCTGTATAACCACAAGACACTTTGTTCGACACATCTGCGCTCGAAATTAATAGTATGAAATTTGAATATTTGATTGTTACCGAATACGAAATGTTCAATAGACAAATAAAATTGATTTTATAAATTTGTTTATATAACATATTATATATAGCCATATTTTAATTTCTACATTTTTGTGTGCATTTGATTTTTGAAACACAGATTTTCGCGCAGTTACATTATGATTATATAATGATTATATTATTATAATCCTGACATGTCCAATAATCTAGATAAAAAATTCCGATAAATCTAGATAAAATATTCTGACATGACATATTACAATTTTTATACATTATGATTTTTTTTCAATCCTACAATTTCAAGGCGCAATTAAAAAATTTTTCTGTCAATAACAGAACTGAATTAATTTTAGCGATGCCGCAGAGTATAAGTGACAATTAAATTACGAAGACAACGGACTCGCCTTTATAAGAGCTTTCATGGTGCAGCCAATTTTGCGATCAGTTCACGTTCCTGAACTAATCACAGAGATAAAAGAAGCGAGAATAAATTTTTGCCCTTTTATAATCGAGCAAGAGATAATTTCTTTTGCGTCTTCTTGTCATCGCGTGCGTGCGTCGATTCAACTACAAAGACAGCTATAGACTCCTTTTTGAAGCAGAATCTTTGAAATAAATTTCACTCGCACTCTTTGTGCAATTGCTATGCAACGCAATTGTATTATATTTTAAAATTTAGCACAAATATAATTTAATTGCAAATAAAATGTAATTTAGTTGTAAATTTTATTTACAATTTTACTTAATTACACAATCGATTTTCGATAGAGTGATGTGAAATATATTGTAATAACTATTGATCACAATTACGTTTGAGAAAGGTGAGTTTTTTAAATAAAAAAATTTTAATTATTAAATTGCAGAGATTTTTAATTGTTGTATTAAAACGTTGTTTATGTTGATTACTATCATGTACCAACAACGGTTATAATATTTTATTTAATTTATAATATGCAATTTTGAATGATTCTATATTTTGTTCTGGCTAATTTCATCTAAGACTTTCTTATATCTTCATATTTTATATCTTCATATCTTTCGTGAGAAAAAAAAATTTATATATTATATACGTATACTTTTTTATACTAACATGGTTTTGTGAAAGAAATTCAATTTCTCTCTCTCTTTCTCTTTAAAAAAATTTTTCTTATTTCATAGAGAATCTGAAGATGAATATAACTGTCATGTGTATTGACATACGGATCGCAAAATATTGATCACACCATGTATACACATCCTTCAATTCGCTCTTACATATGCGAAAAGATACAGGTTTCACACGATGACATATTTGCGCGCAAAAAAAAGATGATCGCTTTCTCACCTTGAATATATTATAGTAGAGAAATACCATAATGATGCAGGGTATGTAGAAGCTGGACAAGCTCGAGTAGATGATAAAATCCGTATTGTAGAACAGACATTGATCCGGTATCCGGTCGGGAGTGTTATTCAGGCCTAGGACAATCGGGCTGCCGATCGCGGCCGATATCGCCCAGACCAACAGTATCGTCAACCATACTCTTCTATTGTTCTTGTGCTTCGCGTACTTTATCGGCTGGGTCACCGCTATGTATCTGCAATTCAAATTCGGTTCGTGTGTGTTGCAATTCCCTCGCATACGACGGACATTATAGTCGTAAAACCGTGTCCGCAGATCCAACGACATCCTTGTCTCGTCCGTCTCTCAGAATTCGCATTTCATGCGATTAACGGTTCTATTTGTTGCGTGTAATTATTACAATTATTATTTTTAATGATATTTTTTTTAGAATAATATAAGATCTCTGCATAAATTTTAAATATGTGTGAAGTAAAATATACTTAAATTTTGAGCAATCAATGTGTATGTACAATATATATGATGTGTAATACCTGTATATAATCAGTAATATATATATTTTATTTACTGCAAAGAAAGTTACAATTTTTTGAAGATATTAATAAGAAATTAATATAATATATATAAGTATAAGTATTATATATGCACATTGATTTAAACGAATTATCTTTTTTTTTTTATTAATTATTTTTTCATAATTATAAATTTTTAAATATGCCTTACATTTAGTATATCTAATTCTCTTATGAATAAGTTGCATTCCATGCGTAGGCGTGATTTATCTATATTCAAGGCATTAAACCAAATCAACCTACTCCATTTTTTTCTGATTTCCAAACTTTTCCGAAATTAACGTGATTCTTCTAGGACTGCCAGAATAAGTGAAAGTATACATTAATGTCTTTTACTATCGAAATTTAATAACGAATGTGAAAAAATTGTAATGTATTGTTATAATTCATTCCTTTGATTCATTAGACTCATATGTGATGCATTTATTTTAGTTTTCGTATGTAAAATTTAATTAAAAGAAGTATTTTTTGTTTATAAATTAAAAAATTACGAATTTTAGAGAACGTTATGTTTTCTATAGAATATTTTTATTTTGCATACTTTATATGTGTGCAATATGTGAGCTTTTCTATATAAAATAATATTTATAAGAAACAAAAATTTTATTTGAAAAAAGTTTTCCGTCCAAATACATATATGTATGTGTGTGTGTGTGTATATATATATATATATATATATATATATATATATATATATATATATATATATATATATATATATATATATATATATATATATATATATATATATACAGAGGTTTCATATATATATATATATATATATATATATATATATATATATATATATATATGAAACCGCTGTAAAAATATTGTGTATATACATATACATTATTTTTACACTGGTCCTTTCATTTTAATATAAATAAAAGAAAAATGTTTACCTGTCTATCGAAATAGCCACGAGATTGAATATAGAGCTCGTGCTGCAGGTTACATCCATTGCGATATAAAAATCACAAACAAACCCAGGTAAACTCCAGGATCCGTTTACCTGCAAAAATAAATAAATAAAATTAATTAAATATAAAAAATTTTAATTTATAATAGATTAATCTCGAAAAGAAATATTTTAATTATAAATTCTGAGATAAATTTTTATGTAAAAAATACTTATATTATAAAAATAAATATTATAACATTTATCGAAAATAATATTATAAATATCATTTATAATTATAATAATCATTTATAAATATCATATTCTTAAAAACTAGTGACTAGTCTTTCTCTGTTATGTATTACATAATAATTATTATTCAGATTTATTATGTTACCTCATTATCCTTGAAATAATGAAAAGTACATATCATTTATTTATATTAAATTTACACACATTTTGTATAGCTTTTCAATATAATGTGATATTAATAAACTTAAAAGAAATGCTGAAATAAATAAAAATTATAGTAAATTACTATTTATATAATCATTGAATATACTTTTAAATTCAGTGTTCAATTCATGCATATTCAATATTGTATAATCTTAGTATAGTTCCAATAATTGAACTTATAATAGCTGCTTTGGTACATTTGTGTATTTCTGGATAATATTCTTCCCCATTCATATTTCTCATAGTAATCTTATCCGAAAGTCATGTTCACAAAACAATAATATGTTGTGCACGATTTTGCACATCACTGGACAAATATTGTGCACGGCTGCCAACGAATTTAGACGAGGAGCAGATGCATTTTTCAAGCGGACGATTCGCTGCATTCCGATTACATCGCGCGTTGGTACAATATGTGCAATGCGGTTTATCGCTGCGGCCTATATTACAATAGCGATTATTTATTTCAACTTTTCTGTACGTTGCGCTTCACGAAATCCCACGATAAGACTGGCTCGATTTTCCCGCATGAAGTTTTCTCATGTGGAATGTATATACGATGGCAAAAGCAAAGTTACTATTATATTAAATTACAGAAAATTTATATTTGTTTATATAAATATGTAAAGTTTGGACCGAAGAAAATGGGAAGCTATAAATTTTAAATCATGATAATTTATAATATATTTTTTTTAACATTCACATAACACAATTTTTTAAATCATTTACAATAAAAAATATTTAATAGTACATTACTTTTTATCATAATTATTTTAAACCAAAAAAATATTAAATAAAGTATTAAAAAATTAGATATAAATAGATAAAGCGAGATAAAATATCATAATTTCATTATTTGAGAGTAATTACAAGACGCATCTCTTTTTCATATTTATTAAAAGAAAATAATCGCTCGATAAGAAGACAAAAAAATTACTTCAATTCTCTTTTATAAATCAAACCGGATATCCAGTCGATAGATCTAAAGGCGAGCTTTATTTTTTTAGCATCTTACACTGATTTTTCTCCATTTTGCGCCGTTATTCCTTTTTTTATTCAAAAAGGCGCACCTACGAGCATCTTTTATAACGGAAGCTGGAGGAATCTTGATTTATTTGCAACGTTCGTGTCTCGTGTGCGAAATAACTTACGGTCGAAACCTGTTTGAAACACTCGGTCACATATCTGTCGCCACGTTCATTTCTGTAGAGTCTTTATCCGCGAAACGTTTAAATGAGCAGCTTCAATGGAATAATAGAATAATAGAGAAATAGAATAATAGAAAAAATGCAATGAAATAATGGAAAAATTTTGGCAAGATGTGATTATTGTATTAAATTTTACATATTTATTGATTTTAGTAATAATAAATTTTAGTAATAAAGTAATTTTTATTTAATTACATGTCTTTTTTACTAAATTTTTTAATGTATATATTATTCATAGAAAATATTTTGTTTAATTCGCGTTCGGAAATCGCAATTTAAAAAATTCTGAAATATCGTTTTGACTATGTTTATCACTCCATATGCGGATCTTCTTTCGGCTATCATTTCTTTAACAAGACCGTTGGATATACGTTAAGAATTTGTATCATCTTTTCTTAGTACGCTATTGCACGTACAGAAATCGATAAGTTTGTGCAAAAGTACGTGCGAAGAAAATTATATTTTTGCAATTTCTCATTGATTTAATGCTTTTATTTATTTTGTAAAAAGATTTTAAAAAATAACTGTATGGATCTCTACTTATTTTATTTACAAATAAGCAAAATTATTAAATAGATATTTACGCTTATTAAAAATATTTATAACAGTATACATTAAAAGAATTTCTAATATTTTAAAAGGTTACTTTCTTTGAAGTATGAAATTGTACTTAGAAACTCTTACGTGTTCTGAACATGTGTGGAAAAGGGCATGTAAAAGGAGTAAAGGATCAAAACCCAAGCAAAGAACAAAGAAGGATTTAATTTATCATTTTAAATATGTGCAATCTGTGCACGTAATGTTGTCTCTTTTCTTGGTAAAAGGAATAGAAAAATAGTATGAACACGTTACGCTTTCATGGCATACACAGAGCGGGAAATTTTCGCTTCTGTAACTCTCGGTTACAGATATGTGTAGCGCAGGATGTGCCCCGCGGTAAACACACACATGTGAATATGGAATAATATTTCGCGGCACACAAGGGCGTATGTACGCGACGATATACATTAGTACGGAGTCTAATATAGGTATATTCCCACATGCCATAATGCACACGCATGAATCGCATGAATTCCATATTCCAAGCTGTTTATTATTATTATTTTCATGAGTTTTCCGGAAACTTATATTACCTTGTTGTACATATATTACATATATTATAAAACGATGTTGACCTTATCCTTCTCTAGCATCTAATTGTTTTCGGTATTTGTTAGTTTTCTATGTTAAACAAAATGATATTAATAATAAGTTTATTGTCAACTTTTTCATAATAGATGTTAAAATAATAATAAACGTTATAACTTAACACGTTTAATATTTTTATTTTTTTCTTTATATCTTTATATCTTTTTTATTTCAATTATTTGTAACAAATAAAAATACTTTTGTACAATTTTATTCTAAAATAAACGAGTACAAGTTTATTCTAATAAACTAAAAATATAGACTCCATTCTGTATTTATAGTAATGTTTAATCAATAATTAATAATATTTACAATATTAATTATTATAAACTAGGACATTACAGATCGAATTAATTTAAGTAACTTTATTATTTATATCTATGTATTAAATATATATTATATTATTATTTTATAATACATCTACACATTTCTTTTATATTATTGCTCAAATAGTGAATTTCGTATTAATCCTATTATTTTTTATTTTCATTTATTTCAATTCTCTCTCTCTCTCTCCTTCTCTCTCTCTCTCTTATTTCATTTTTTCATTAATCATCATAAACGATTGGAAATCTGCTGTACTATTTTGTGTTCAAAACTAGCGGGAACTAAATTTCCGCGACGGTGTACAACAAAGTAATTATTACCTCTTTGCCGTAACTTTGCTTGTTACACACCCTATCGGAGCGTTACACTGTTTGCGGTAAAAGCGGTATATTTCCATTTAAGATCAAGTTCCTGCATGTTTTTAGCGAATGCGGCGTTCGATTGCGATCGGACCCATAATTGGGTTCTAACAGACCTACACGATAAGCATGCGGTGTTTATGAGCGAATGAGCTCTGTGTTTATGAGCGTGTCAGAGTTTCAATGACGAAAGAGCCGACCGCATGCGATGCCGTGCTACGAATTACATGCGATCCCAACAAAACTTGTTTCCCCATATCATATTATGCCATTTACTGTGATTAATCATTTAATTACTCACATAATTTCAAATTATTGTGTGAATCGCTTCTACATCGACGAAAGTCTCGATCGATTTATCTCTTCAATATATAGATCTTTATTTTATCAATTAAATTTGCAAAATAATAGCTTTATTCTTTAATAATTACTTTTGCATATTAGTAGCTTTGCTAGATTAATGATTACAAAATTGAATTTGTTAGATTTATCTATTCAATTTCTATATTAATATTATTATTCTCTTGGCAGAGATAAATTTATAAACATTATTTTAAAAATGTGTTACGTATTTTGATTATTACACAACATGTGTATGTAATCAAATATGTTATGTCAATTTTTAGCAATTATAATTAAATGAAAATATGGCAATGCTTTAAAAAAGTAAGTAACACAATATGTATTGTGTATGTGTGTGTGTGTGTGTGTGTATCTATGTGTGTGTAAACTTATCTGATAAAGACATAACGAGGTATACCCAGAATGCAGTTTTATATGGAAGATAGAAATAATGATGTCTCGAGGGATATTTCACATTCCTCATTACTACACTTAATCGAAATTCGTCGTAGACTTTCTTTTCCATATGGAATACGAACTGTATCCCTCGTGGTATCATTAATTTATAATAACGAGACCTCGTACATACACAGATATGTAGGCAAAAAATTATAAAAAGATATAAAAGCCAAATATTTAACCGACGTATTACAAGAAAATTACATATGTTTGGAATAATGTAAAGAGGAAATATCGCAATTCTCTCTTTATATAATAATACATAGTAGAATAATAGTAGAAATAATATAATAATAACAGAAATGTATGTATTAATGTAATTTTAAATATATATATTCACATTTTGATTATCTTCAAAAATGTTTCCATGTATTTTATATAAAAGTTGAAACAGAATAAAATAACACAAATATTTTCCTTTTAAAAGAAGATAATAAACTATTAATCATTATTATTTGACGATTTTTTATGCAAGTATTACATTTGTTTCTAATAGACATTAGCTACTCAAGAAAGAAAGAAAGAAAATCAAAATAGATTTCGCAGATTATATAAATTATTGCTCCTTTTCATGTGTACATAAATTATTACACTAGATTAATTTATACTATTATTGTTTAATTGCATTTATAATTTATACATGTTATAATTAAAAATTAAAATGCATATAACATTGTAATTACGAAAGAAACATGTAAGTGATGATGTGACTTAAGAATGCAAGTTCATAAAAAAATGTGAAAACGTTCTTTAAAGAACCACGAAAATTTTACCGCCCCGACGATGTATGCTTGGTTTTGCGCGCAACGCTTGTAACAAAAAAAACACAACGAATTTAACGTAGCTCTTTAGAAGTACCTCGGCGAGAAGAACTTCTCAACCGCCGCAAATTTTGTTTCGGTGAGCTCGCAAAATTAAACTTTTTTTGTTACACGCCAACGAAAGTATTTGCGGCTTCGTCAGCATGAAGTTTCGCCAGTTTGTAACTTTGTTCGTCGTCGCCGCACTTGAAATGCGAGTCCCTTTTGTCAACGGCAGTTTGTTAAGTTTGTCAACGACGGCCGTTACGAGCGAGCGTGCTTCTTTGAAACATAACCATTGACGTAATAAATTTCCAATGGCGTGCTATTAATTAGCCCTACCGCCATTTAAATCCCAACATGGCTAGGCAGCCGGATGTCGCGGTGTGTCCTCGTTCGAAGTTGAATCGCGGCCAAAATGTCAATGGAGCATCTAGGCCAAAGTAATTTAAGCGCATTTCATTCGATGTGTCAAAATCGCTCGCCTGCGTTGACGCTTTAAAGTTCACGTGAGATTCATCACATTTTCAAACTTTATGTCGCATTAATTTTAACAAGAATGTGGTTTACTGTCATAAAAATTTCTCTAATATGGTATCGCGACTTAACTATAATAGGTAACATATAAATCTTTTTTCTCTTAGAAAAGCAATTTTCTAAGGCTCGTAAAATTATATTAAAAGCATTTTTCATATAAATTAAATACGTTAAAAACTAATGATAAAAAGAAAAGTCAATATAATAAGATAGAAAATTAAGATAGAAAAATAATTAAACTAAAAACGTTAATTAAAACAAAAAAGAAAAAAACAATAAATAAGCTAAGAATTTTAGTATTTTAGATTATAGTCTGAAGAGAAAATATTTTTAGTAAAATATATTTAGTAGTCACATTTAAAAGAAAAAAATGCAATTAAATTATTACACACGCTTTTAAAAAAAATAATGGAAAGCTTACTCAAGATAATTTAGACATATGTATTTTAACACGTGACAGGTCTTGACACTTTCATAATTTAGCAATTATTGTGAAACAGTTTCATTGAATAGAATGTAAATAAACAAAGTTGTGTACAATGTTCAATGCAATCTGATATTATTATTTTTAGTTTTAGCATATTCAAATATTTCTAAATTATTTTATATCTAATGTAATTTTGATATCAAAGTAGCAAATACATATTTATATGTAAAGTTTATTATATTTATATGTAAAGTAAAAGAAAAAAAATCACTGTTATAATTACATTGATTCTCATACAGATTCAATATGAAAGCAATATTTTTTTTATTTATATCGTTAAATTATGTCAGAGATATTTACCTGAGGTTTTTAACTGTTAACACAATTCTCTTTTATTCTGACATATTATACAAATCCTGCACAATTCTCTTTGTTATAAAACAAAACGCGAAAAACTTGTATGTTTTTTGCGATATATATTTTTACAACACCTAAATGTTTTTAAATATAGTGGAATCAATTTCCCATTATATAAATAACTTTCATGTTATACAAACTGATTACTAATTGGTTTTCGAATAAATGGTTTAAAACAAATAGACTATATTTCAACTACTTAAAGTATGTTCTAGTAAGTGTATTCTAAACGGTATTAAATAGTATAAATAATATGGTATTGATATATAGTTGTGATTTATATTAATTTAATGTGTTTTTCGTATATACCTTAAATTTACAATTACTGCAAATTTAAATACAATTTTCTCGAACTATATATTATTTATATATATTAACACATATATTATTTAATAATCTGATATTAGATATTTTAATCCATATTAGTACAATTTGTATTACGAATTTTACATTGCGTTAAAAATATATTTGTTATCATTAATTATTGATATACAGGAATAAATTGTTGTAGCTCTAGTTTGAATTTTAAAACATAAGATTATATTAAGTTGTTAGAATATTTCTTGAATTACGATTGATATGTAAATACTCAAGTCAAGTGTAACGTTATATATAATCAATAAACTGTAGCAGAGCTTTCACAAAATCCAGATTCTTCGCTTTAAAACGTTCTCACTTTATAGGATCTGCTCAAGTTGTTCAATGCAATATATAACAATCATCATTTGAGTATGGCAATTAAACTACAATTTGTATCAAAAGTGTCGAATGTTACAATGTTAAAATGAATGAGTTTCAGAAGTTCATACGGTGAAATAGATATATCATATTAATTGCATTACTTGTCGTTAACTAACTTGTATCTATCTAGAAAGTGCGCTGATATAAATCACTTGAGAAGGAGAGATGCAGATGAACGAGTGTTTCGCTTAACAAGATGACGCTTCCTTCAATATATTGTTATCTCGGAAGGAATATCGTTATTACGCGATATTGCTGTTATTGCGTTCAGTAGAAATTATATGATGTTTATATGTTGGAGTCTAACTAATACGAAAAACGCAAACATATTAATGTTTTAATGGCTCTAAAAAAGTATTGAGTTTAATGATACGAAGAATAATTTTAATTTAGGATCACAACTGGTAATAATTATATAAATATTAAATATTAATTGTTCAAAGAAGTATAGAATATTGTATCATCCTCTCGTGAAAGAAGATTAGGCAATTTCTCTTTCTTCTGTGCATGAGAGTTATCTCTACAGCTAATTAAAAATCTTTAAGAAAATTATAATTTTTAAAAAAGATCTATTTATATTTCTAAAAAATCATTAAGATTAGTTTATTTATTTGCAAAATTTTAATTTTAAAGATGGAAGATGGGTTAAGATATGCACAATTTTTTAATATTTTAGATGAATGTATATAAATATAAATTACAAAAAGTAATATGTAATTTTTTCTATTAAAAAGTAAGCATCATGATAATAATATTATGAATAAAAGTATTATTTTAAAAAATCTTGCTAATAGAAGTTTACATTCTATCCACCACAATGTATAATGTAATGTATTTAAAATAAGTCATGTGTAAATGCAGATCATTTGAATATATGAAACGTTAAAAAATATATTTACAGACTTTGAATTTATTACATACGTATATACATGTGCTTTAATTTTACAGTTTATGTCAAGTAAAGTAATATAAGATTAAAATTGCTAAATTTTTTATAATAATATTGTACATTGTAATATTCTACAATTATTATTATTTAAAGTAATTTTTTAAAGAGAAAAAATTTATAATTCTTTTGCATTAGCAAATATAATCAAAATTTGTAATTACATTGCATACATTTTACATAAACTCGAAATTCTGTAATAAATTCTGTATAACTTGATCATGATAGGATCATGGATAATGGCACTTTCGATCGAACCCGCGTAACGTGCATATTTGTGATCATGCCACTTGTGGCCATCGTGCATAGTGATGTAATTAGACAGGAAGGTAACACGAGAAATTCATGTGCTTGACTAACGTTAGATATGTGTCATCTCCTGCAATATCAATTAAATTTCATTATGTTGCTGAGAACGCTGATTCAAATGTTCTTGCTAATAATATTACCTGTTACTATCAAGCACATCTCCGCAATAATGATATTTCTTTCAATAATGAGACATATAAAACCATTAAAATCAAATATTTAATAAATATGTTATAAAATTTAATAAATATGTTATAAGAGCTAATAATTTCTTTAGAGACTAACATAATGATGTAATATTTGTTAAAATTATCTTTGTGATTCATTCTACATTAAACCATCTGACTTGAAAAATAAGCCCAATATTTCATCGAGATCCGGATATTATACTAGTCGCGCAGAACGACCTATCTCTTGGGGGAGCGAATGTGATACGCGCCGCACAAAGTGGACAATAATGGATGGTTAGCAATAGCGTACACCGAACAATGGAACATTAAGCCACACAGGATGCTTGTGACGAATATAGCAGACGACAATCCGCATACGAGTCGGTTATCAATTTGGCAGCTATTAATTAACGACATTCTTGGTGTACTTATGGTTAGATCACGATAATGTGACCACATATCTTTCTGTCAATGAACGGACACGAATGAATGTTAAAAATTATTATGTTAAATATTTTTATGTTCTCTATCTGAAAAACAAAAAACATAAAGGGTCTTTGTGTTCGAAAATCTTTTAAGATATAACAGGAAAGAATATTCGATGCCACCAGCTATTAGAAAGAAATTATCGCAATGTATTACATCGGATGTAACGTTGAAAATACGCAGATATTCTTATATATTGGTGGAAAGGTAAAAAATTATACATTGACAGAAGGACATAAAGAGCATCGTGTAAGTGGCAACGAATTCTTGCCGCGAAAAGGGGATGCATTTATTACACATCGTCGTATATTCACTTTAATGCACTCGACGTAATGTACTCGATTGTCGTACATAACACGATCGACCGATGTGAAATATATACAGAATAGTCGCCATATACGAGACACGGACTATGAGACTATAGCTGAGTATCAATGTCGAAAATCTCTAGCGTACAATGATGCTAGAATTACGTACACGCAAAGTATTATTTACCTATGCATTACATTTAAAAATTCTATCTTGAAATATACATATTAGAAAAGATTAAGTATTATGCTCACAATTTTGTTAATTATATTGCTGCTTTTCACGCCAATTAAATAAACAATAAATTTTATTACACATACGTTGTAACTTAAATAATTTGCAAACTGAAATATATTTTGCAAATTTTACTTTCTATAACGCAAACTCTGATCATTGTGTAATTAAGTGAACATCTTATTAGATCCTTGTATTTAGTAAGAATAGTTTATTAGACTCTAGTAGTTTTATTAGATATAGTAGGAGAATCTCTCTTTCTTAGATAGAAGAGATTAAATAGGAGAGATTCTTGTAAAAGAATCTCTCTTTCTTAGATAGAAAAGATTTAATAGGAGAGATTCTTGTTTTATATCAAAATTGTAAATTTATTCATATCAAAATAAAATTTATATGTAATAGATACAATATACAATATATAGAAAATTATATACATATATATAATATATGCATAAAGACGCGATTGGTTTCAATCGGTCACAGCATATAGGTTTGGACACTAAATTAGTTTGCATTGATTCTATTCGATGATAAGCACTATGACGACTTATCTTGATTTGATGGATTATCTCGAAAATGCAATTAATTTCTACTGAGAGGATCGTATATTTAGAATTTATTAGTGGAAGATTTGCAATAGAAGAATTAATAACATTTTTCAATTTAACTTTGAATTTTCGATATATTAATCAATCAATCAATCAATATATTTATACACACAATCAATATATTTATACACACACATTATCTTTTTTGTACACGATCATGAAATATCCGATAACTTACGATAAATATGATAGGATTTTTGCATCATAAATTTTTCCGAAGTACATATGTATAGATTTCAAATAATTTTATTCCCTTATCTAGGTGTAACACTTGACACTGTCGACTTTATTAACGGATTTACGTAAAATATTTCAACTCTAAATACGCGTGCGCACGCGTGATGGAGTAAAGCAATTAAAATAAATTTTTAAATATAGTAATTTTTTTTGTGCCTATAAAAAGTTTTAATATGATAATTCTAACAAGAATAAAAGTTAGTAAATTAAAAAATTAATTAAACCATATAAATAAATATAGTGGAAACAGTAAATATTATACTAAATATTATATTATACTAAAAGCACTTTATTATTACATATTTCTATTTTGTTCATATAACTCTCGCAGCTGTATTAAATCGGAAATTTATTTCTGTTACAGTGAAAGAGAGAAAGACAAAGAGAGGGAAAAAGAATCGTATCGCAATATTAAACATGTGAACATGCTTTTTATGTCATTCGAGAAGTAACTCGACACTATGACAGCGTATTGTCACCCGAGGAATAATGGCAAATACTAAAACGGCAAGATGGATCATCGATATATGTCAAAGGCGTATAGTTTTCTAGCGACTGTATTTTCCATTCGACGTCGGCTATCATATCGAGCACTTAAATGGGTAACGGCGCTTCCATTAATTCCCGTATCGAGCGACTGCAGTACTCGAAGCGATTCTTGTAATTCAATGATGCGACGACGGTGAGATAGGAGGGTGAAGTACGAAGGCTGTTGGTAAAATTGATTTGGAATTGATATATTCACCAAAGTTAAACCTATGGATGAAGATACTAAGAGGCCGAAGAACGTAGAAGGAGAGCGAAAGATGAAGAATCAGAAGCGAAATAGAAGTCTCGAAGCCAAAAGCGATAAGGGGTACGAGAATCTGTCCTATAGGTGAATGAGATCTTTTCGTGCAAGCATTTCAAGAATCAATCAAGATTGTTGGGATGTAGGTAGGTAATATTGGTAGGAAGAAGAACGAGAGATGAGGGAAATGGCATCATTAAGGTAGAACTAGTTGCGCAGGGATGATCGATCGAGGATGATTGAAATTACTCTTTGGCTTTTCGATGTGTGGAAAATTAATTACTTTCATACTTACCGATGATTGATAGATACTACGAGTTCTTAAAGGGATGCTGCTTATTTTCTCATTTTTGTCTTCTTGCTTCTTACTCGATCTAGCATGCTTTAAAGCATGCGCCTTTTACCTAGATGATACATAAACATCCGGAGATACATAATATAGTAGTTTCAGTTGAATAAGAATTTTATGCGTTGTATCTATTATGTTAGTAGAGAAATGTGATGCAAGTTGATGCAATGCGAATGATGCATTTCATCTTGTAATCTCGTTTCGTACAGAAAAATATACCACAAGTCAAATGTAAGAACAATGTAAAACTACATATACTGTTGCCAGAATATGAGGCTGTTAAAGTTGGCTTCTTCATAAATGCATGTGTGTGCATAAAACTTTTTTTTTATGTTTTTATAACAAAGAAAAATAAATATAAAATATAATAAATATAAAATATTTACAATTTATTAAGCAAGAAGATTAGGAGAAATAATTTGCTTTTCATTTTGTGAATACATGTGAATTGTATCTTATTAGTAATTGTATATTGATGTTAAAAATCTCAATACGAACAGATGTAATAATTTTATAATATGCTTATATTTGTTTTAGAATAAATATAGGGAAATAATATATGTTATATTATTCTCCGAAATTAACAAGAAAAAAAACAGTCTTTATTTCTTGAGGACTTAATTAATATGTCTTGCTTTAGTGTGGATTCAAGAATAAAGAGCCTCATTAAAAATTATGAAGAAATAAGAGTTTTTATGACATTATTAAAGTAATCAACAGTCTGACGATGTAATCGTTATCGCCATCAAAAATGCCGAGAACGACATTAAAAAGCCATTAAGCGGAATGATGGTGAATTTTATATCCTCAAATCATTTGTGACATTTTAACGGATGGGCGCGGAAAGCTGTATAGAATGAGTTTCCAAGATTATAGTAATCTTTGCTAATGATTCTTATATTATAAGCGAACGGGATGTACGGATTTCTCGTTTTTGCTTTGCGTTCTTTATTTCTTTGTAAATTATAATTCGATATTTTTTAACTGTGTTCGATATTCTTTAAACTACCAGAATCGAAAATAGTCTAGTAGTCAAAATACTCACAAATTAACTTTATGACGATCTAAATAATCGATATATTTTCTGATTTCTGTCATTAAAAGCAGTTCTAAATCATCAATATAAAATAGCATGAACTTATTAAATCAGAGTTATTTGATATAATTGTAATATTATTTATTCTTTTAGAATTATATAATTTTTTAAGCTTGTAAAAAATATTATACAAATAAAATATTAGAAAATTTAAGAGATAGATAAAAGAATGAAAAATTAAATTTTTAACAATCATGTAAATATATAAATATAAATAAAAAATAAATGCATATAAATATAATTATATACATATCCATATTATATAAATAAGATAAGATTAAATAAAATAAAAAATGTAGGAAAATAATAAAATATTAAAAATATCTAGTCATATTATAATACATTTTTTGCTGCGATTGGTCTTATCAATTTTTTTACGATTAGGGTAACGGTAGCTTTTAAATTTTTTCTTTTTCATTAAGTTTATTATACGAATTCTTTATTTTCTGCGCGAAGTGACTCAATATCCACTTGACGAATGGAAACTTTGCCAGGAGTTGATTGCAGATAAGTGCAGTAAAATATGCAAAGTGCTTAAACGAGGATACTTCTGCGTCTGAAGATATTTCGTGCATACATATCGTATGCCAAAAGTGTATGTAGAAGAGTAAATATCGTTCCTATTGAAAATTGCATAATGCAAACGGGCTCGAAATGATGATGGTCGTTAAACTTGCCGAAGTTAAATCTGTCAAGAGCAGTGCCAATTTTGGCGATGTCACGAAATGCATATGTGAGTCGTAGAGATCGTGCAAGTACGGTGCATTGTAAGATTGTCACAATCGACCACCAATATTAATTATATGAAATGACTCCTGTGAATTGGTCATTTTCATATGTATATTATACCTGAATTTTAATTAATATATATTATCTAGGTATTTTATAAAAATAAAAGTTTTTTTCAAGATAAAAAATAGTTACATCATTTTCCATATGATGTAATAAAGATTATAGAAGATTTCACATATTTTTTTCTTCAATCTTTTTTAATAATAATATGTTATAATAGTTTTTTCATCTCCCTGAAGAAACTAAAAAACTAATTTAATAAAAAATTATTTCCTGCTTTCTTTCATAAAATATATTACTAATAATCAAATTTACAATGGATAATGGAAAATATATTCGATTCTTGTGGTATAAGACATAAGTTGCATATATAAATATATCTATTGACTAATTTAATACAATTTAATTGTACAATGTATTAAGTATTTTATTTTCGAAATAAAAGATTTTATTTATAATTTTTTGTGATTTCAAGATTTTAATAATTATAATATAACAGTTATTCATTTCTGATTTCATGACAAACTTATAATATCTGATGCAGCGAGACGTCGCTAGAGCTGCTTTCTAATTTTCGCAATGAGAAACGAGATAACTCGAAATAAGTCAAATAATTGCACGCCGTAGTCCTTTCTACGAGTGTCGTGGAACGCGGGTGACGGATCAGACTAACTCAACGGGATTCGAATACGCAGTTAGGACTTGGAGATGGGATCAGATTAAATTTACCTATCCACCTAGTAGCACGTGGTAAGGCGAGAAGAGAGCTGATAGCAGGAAACGGTGTGGACTGGGCGACTGGAAACGTCGAGGTACTTTGGTTAACTTGGCACAAATTTAGACGGTCACGAAGCTCTAGCATAGTTCAACACGAATACCGATCTGGCATTACTATTACGAAGAGTAATCGTTGCGATCTGATAAATCGTGGTGATAGAGACGTGTAATCGATGGCATTTGAGATGTTAGAATTTTTCTGATCACGCTGACAGCAATAAATTCTTATAACTAATAACATAATAATAATAATTATTATTATTGTATCCAATAAGATTTATTTATAAAATATTTTTATATATTTTTTAAATCAAGATGTATTTTTTAACAAGATGTACACAATGTACAAAAAAATAATAGTATACAAAATATTTAATATTTAAAAAAACAGTATCAAAGCAATAACATATATTGCAATTTAATTAAATTAATATCCTCTAATTATGTTAATATCTTCTAAAATTTAAAGTTACTATGAAATACAAGAATAGTTATAAATAATTATGTTTTTGCTGCCTTAATATCATATTTATTAAATTGATAATATTAATAATATAATCAATGTATTTGCTATTATATATTCACACACACATGTAGTTGTAAAAGAGATTAAATATATCAAACAGAATAAGTTCACGTTAATTTTGACTTCTATTATTGCTAGTAAATGAGTTTCGTAAACAAATCAATCAAAAGTTAGTATTGGAGAATTTTCATTAGTTGCAGATGCGGATTGCATTCTTTCTGTAGAAAAGAGATACGATACTAAGCTAGAATCTCTTGAGCACCATGGAAAGTGCAAAATTAAGGTAATCTCTGTATGTATCCGACAGTTTGTATCGAACGTGAGCTTTAGTTGTTGAAACTGCCAGTTGGAAACCGCTAGTTTAATGTATTCAATTTTCAGGAGCCTCTCGATTTATTTAGACTTTATTTTTTTAAATCTCCTTCTACATTATCCGATTTTCACATTTAATTGCATACTGTAAAGATAACTGTAAAAATTACTGTAAAAATAATTTATCTTTCCTTCTCTCTTTATTTTGATATTCACATATTCGATATTCGCATGTAGTAGGATATACGTTTAAAACTTGCAACAAAAGATTGTATCAATCTCTCTCAGCTAGTTAATTGATGTTAAATTTCCATTTTGTTTTTATACTGTAAATCTTCAAATAATAAAATTCAATATAATTAAAATCAAGCAAGTTTTATATATTAAGTATTGTAATATTTTAATTAAAAATAACTGGCTGAATAAAAAAATTAATGAAAATTAAATATATATCTTTAAATGAAAATTATCTGATGTTTGGATGTCAAAATTCTAATGTTTAAAAAATCCTCCGATATATTTTAGAATTATTTGATATTATTGTAAAATTATTTAATTACTCGATACCATTTTATTACGATTGGATATTATCCTAATCCTGCAACAAAAATTTTTAATTTAAATAGAATATATATATATATATATATATATATATATATATATATATATATATATAAAGTAAGAAGCTCTTTTTTTATCTTTAGATATTTTGTTATTATTTTCTTTCTTGCTTTTTTTCAAAAGAACAATTTTGAATAACATGCAGCCGTTTGCCATATTATATCCCGTATGTATGGTATTTAAAATTTTTAATAACATTCTACTACATTTGCTTCTACTTTAATTTTTTAAGCATGGAACGCGCATTATATACATATTATGGCACGAAACTCCAAAAAGAAGTACAAGTTCATCGTTTACCGCAATTTTGCTGAGAATTCGTCCGCAGTATCTTTGTTTTCAGTACACGAAGCATAATACGCTGATAATATTATAAAAGCCGTAACATTATAAACATGCGATTATATACATATAATAAAAGACCTATTTAAGAGACAATCGCTAATGATTGAAACCTTCGTCACACGGAGTGACAGCTGAAAGATCCTCATTTGTCCGTGCCAGGATCTCACCGGACCCTCACTACGTCACTATAATGTACAATATATTTGAACAAGGTCGGCTGAAGAATATCGAATAGCCACGAATCCCTTTAACACGTCGGAAGCATTTTTGATGAATAATTCGAAAATAATGCAATACTTTCTTACTTCTTCATTCATATATCTCTAGTTGCTCCTTCCGCTCTCCATAACGAAGAATTCAAATTCGGATGACAAAAAAAAATCGAAACAAGCGTGAAAACAGAAAATTTTCTTTTTGCATATAAGCGGATTGTCTTAATATGCAGTATGTGCATATCCTACTTTCCGTAAGGATACTTAGAACTGATTAAGTCTCTGGTGCGGAAATTTGATGCACATATTGAAGGCGTTGGTGCATGTTCTCGTAGAATACTTGTTTACTGTAAAACAAACTTTCTTGAGAGTCAGATGTTAAGTTTCCGGGGCGCAATTAGCTATCACAGATATTGCAGTTTATTAAAGCCGGATTCTCTAAATTCTAACGATATAATTATTAAATATAATTAAATTAAATATATATACACATATATAATTAAATTCTTACTAAAATTATGTGTTACTTTATCTAATCATAAAATGAAATGGTAAGAGAGATAAAAAAATAAAACTATTGATGTATGTGTATATATCTATCGTTTTGTTTCGTTAGTTATGGTAAAATAAGTAAGATTTCGTTGAAAAATTAATCAGTATGATTAATTGATTTTCCTCAGTAAAGTTAATGCTATAATTATAATTGAAAAACCATTTTATAAAAAAATGATAATACAATACTGACACCAATTAAGAGAACATATCATATTATATAACAATCTTATATTTTATTCAAATGCATTTTCTCTATTTGTAAAAGAAGAAAGATATAAGCTTATTATTAAAAAAGTATATTTTATATGATTTATATTTACAACGTATCGACAAAACGCGATTGCAAGTATTTACCTAATTGTGAATAAAAATCACTACTTAATAATCTGTACAAGAATTAGAGATATATTTATAGATATTATTTTCTGCTTACTATTTTACTTTATTTTTAGCTAAGATCTAGTAGCAAGACAGAGTTATATATGCTAATTATACGCTTTCAAACTGATTATTGAAGACATCACACGATATAATATACATCCCTTTAACTTGGAACATGTTATGAGAAACCGCCCCGGGGGTTTCCTCGATCCAACGTAATCGGTGAATTCAAATCAAACACTGTACAGAGTAACCAGTGAACAGGATATACCTCCCGACAAGCATACAATCATAAAGCAATAGGATGCAATCTTCTATTTGTGTTTGTCTAGTAATATTTATTTAAATAAAATTGGAGAAATTAAAGTTGAAGTTTTTAATGAAATGTTAAAGTTTTTAATGTTAAAGTTTTTAAATAAGAGAGAATTTTTAAATAAAATTATTAAATATATTGTATGCGTTTGTATGTATTGAGATGTGTTTGAGAGAGAAGATAATAATATATCAAATATTAAATAAATTTAATCCCAATAATTGCTTCGATTTATAAAAATTTATAGAAAACAAAAACAATTTATATATCCATTTGTAATGAATGCTAATATTTTATTTAGCATACAAAATAATTGTGTGCGGATAATTAATAATTAATCTAAATTCAAATTTATTAATTTATTTAAATTTTTATTCAAATTTATTAATATTATCATTTTTATAATAACGCTACACAGTTATAATTTTATATATACAATATACTAATTAAACTTCTATTATAAGATGTAATGGTAGAATTTCTTGCTCGAGAAATTCGTCATTCTGTCAAGCGTTCATTTAATGTAAAGTGAACAGAAAGCAAGCATCCTCTTAGTTGCATTTGAGAGTCAAGAGCTTGCAAAAGGAACTCATAGAGTTAGCAATGAGCTTTCTTGTGCATTTCAAAGGAGACACGTATGTTCGCAATGTGTATTTCAGCATTTATGGTGTACTGTCTGTTAAATAGTGCGTCACGACGTTTGAAATTTTCATAACAGTGTATATACAAACAGTTCAAGCTTTCTACTCCAACACTCTCTTGTTAACATGACGCAAACAATAATAACCAATCAATTTAAATCTATTATTCAATGTGGTGTATAGTATACGCTAAAAAAGGAGCTTTCTATCGCAGTAAAACCATTATTACATTTTCGAACAATTTAAAAGCAATCAAACTTTGTTATTACAATTAATTATTTAATATTACAATACAATCTGTTCTGTTGAAAAATCTTGATCATGAGTAATCTTGATAGAAATATCAATTGAAGGACTGTTAAAACAAATTTAATTTGTTGCCAAATCGAAACAGTTTATTAATAACAAACATTTTGCTGTTCAATATATAACAAATAATTAATTATTGTAGCAAAATAATTGATAGATTCCATGAAATAATTCCTACCAATTAAATTTAGTATTATTCTTAAAAAAAGTTTTTTTATTATTCATATAATATTTAATGATATTTATTCTTTGTATTAATTTTTAATCTGTTTTTCCTTTTCTTTTCTTGTAAAATATTTAACGTTCAAAAACGAGTAAAGTACTTAAACGCCAATGTATATTCTTATAGAATATGCATTTTGTCCTGTTGATTTAAAAATGATGTAAAGAAAAATATGTACGTATGAATTATTTGTTTCATCATAATCTATAATAACGAAAATTCGCCCACAAAATTAATCCAATTGGTTTATAAAATATATCCACGATTTAAATATTACTCGTAAATTGGATAGATCGATAAGCTGAATAGGATTTGTGTGGATGCTTGACTTCACTACAAAGATCATCAGAGCTTTCTCTGACGCATCAATTTCCGCTTTCATCAAACTAGTTCCGCTCGAACTTTCTCCGACGATTCGATTGAACGACTTAGTAAACGGTGGAATGTAGAATTCTTAGATCTCTCCTTTTGGATATTCCATTACGAAGCATCGACGTATCTTTTCAAAGGATCTCTAAACATCGTCTCGCGTCCTCCTGCATCTTATTATAAGCTAAGACGCATCAGTAATTTCGTTATCAGCATCCATGCGTGTATGTGTATACCTACTCATTTCATAGAACATAGAGAGGGTAATATCAAACTAAAGCACATATCCTTCTCACGCAATTCAAACTATGATACCATGTATCGCACAAAGGATGAAATACACTCTATCAATATATATATATACGTGAATAGAATCTAGTGCAACCTAAACCCATTCCTGAGATAGTATGCATGTAAATTTATAATTAGAGAATAATGCTAATAAACTTTGGAAATGCAATGTCTATTAATGTATTATTTAATATAATAGTATGTTATTTTAAAATGTAAAGAATAGAGGAAGAAAAATACATACTAATGTAATTTTTCTTCCTCTTTCCCCCAAAAATATAGACTACGTATTTATTCTAAATGTCAAACATTAAAGTAAAAATACAGTCTAAATATATCTGTTTCCACATAGTGTGTAAATCAAAATCTCCGTGATTTTTACGAAACCTCCAGATTTTTATGTTAGCGAAATCAACGGAAACTCGATGATCGCCACGTCACGCGTGTATTCATAATGACGTATTCATAACGTCGTTCATGCAAACGTTAACATCAGAGGGAGAAATAGCGAAACTCATCGTTGATACATGTGCACCGCGAATACCAATTATTGAACTTCTGTCCTCCCGGATGCCGATGCTAACGAGAGCGTTGGGATACCTCACAGATATCTGCGCGTATCGCAGAATCACCTCGCCGTAAAACCTAACGCAAACCGCGCGACGTGCTGGGGTCAATATGTCCCTGTCCGCCTGCGACAGACGGCCTGTTTGTGAGAAGTACGATCGAACACAAACAGCAGAATAAAAATAAAGCATCCAATTTGGCTCTCTTGTGCGGAGCAGTCTGTAGTGTGTGTACCAATCAAGATCGTCAACGCTCTCATCGCAATGCGGATATTTCTATCAATAATATGGGTAATTTATTAACAATAGGAGAAATTTTATTTTTAATTTTTTTTTAAATGCCTGACGAATTTGTAATTCTTGTCAATTGGAAATAGATTTTCTGAAGAGATTCAGGAATGAATATAGAATATGTCTGAATATCTGTCAAATGAACTTATGAATATCTACTAAATAAAACGAGCGAGATAATATTAATGGAAAAATAAGATAAACGTAACAAAAATATAATTTTAAAAAATAATTTTTTTAAATTACTTTGAATATTATTATAATATGTCAAAAGTGTGTTACATAATTGCCCATCGTCAAATGGAAAGTGATTTCGATTTTTAAATAAATACAAAATTAATATAATACAAATATTATATTTAAAAGATTCAAATTTAAAATTAGTATATTTGCATATGTTTGCAAAATAATCAAGTCACGGTGCAATGATATTTAATATAACTATAGCGACGATAGCTTTGTCAAGGAGAAATTGGAACGATTACAGCAGCAGTTTTTTGTACAGCATAATAATGACTAAGAATGCTATTTTAACGATCTATTCGCTTGAAATTAAATTAATAAGATTCGATTTCTTTCAGAATTTATAGAACCGACTTGAGATTAAATCTCGAGTATAAAAAGATTTTACAAATTGTAATAAAATAAAATTAATGCATGGAATATATGAAAATCTTATTTGTTTACATTTTCCCGAAAAAGAATTGCCTCTTGTTTAATTTGATTGATTTATTTGTGCGCTTTTTAGTGAGTAATGATGAAGGATGGCAATCGAATTCTGACATTTACAATTTAATCATGTTATTCTTTCGCTTTGCAATCACGCCTTCCACTTGAAATCCTGCATTAGTAAGACAATACAGGCGTACATTTCCACGCTGTTTATCATGTACGACACGTCGCAATGAATGTGCCTCTAGATCTCGTAATCTCCGATTGTCGTGGCTGCTATTGTGCGGATTATGCATGATCTTCTACCATATAGGAGAATTTTGGAAACATGAGAGGCTGTGAAATGGCGAATGAGTATTATAAATATCGATATCGCCTTTAAATGACATGCGCAAAAAAGTTTTCTAGGAACTATCATTTTGAAAGTATCAAGGCGCCATAATATTTTGATGATAAGATTTTGTAAAATATTTTAAAACACGCCATAATACGTAAAAGTATTAATTTGAAACAGGCAAAACATATCCATATTTATGCATACATGTAAATGCAAATATATCTACAAATCTATGCTTTCTTTTGGCATAAAGCAAATATAATGCAACATGCGTGTTTTATTAGACATATTAAAATACATTAATTTTAAGAAACATTTTACTTATAGTCAAAATTTGCAAAATTTTATGAAATTGCATCTCACGTTTTTACGTGCAGATTATATTAGCCATAACTCTTCACAAACGGACGCGCAAATGTTATTTATGATTGCTGTCCGATGACAAATTCCACTAAATCCTTAACATGTTGCAAAAAATTTTACAATATATGATTGTTTTCGATGATATAATTGTGATTCTTTCCATACTATGTGAATTATTTGTAATCGGATTACTTTTAAATGCACACGCAAAATCAAATGTTTTAAAAAAATAAAATATTCAAAGAGGAAATATATATATATATATATATATATATATATATATATATATATATATATACCTATATATACAAAATATTTATTTCATACATATTGTTTATAGGGATTATTTTTAATATACTATATACAAATAATATTTTGTAAACTTTTAAATGATATTATTTTACTTTTCATTAGATTTCAGAATAAAAACTAATCTTGTACAGTTTTGTTACCTTTTGTTACTTGTTTGTTTGCACCTTCCCAATTGCTATTAGTTTTTTTTTAATCAAAATGTTATATAGAGGTCGAGTTTTTTTATTTATTCCATGCGTTATTCGCGGTGTTCAAACGTGCAGAGTACCGCTGACACTCAAGAATTGAGTGTCGGGACAACCACTGACGACACAATGTGAAATTTATTGGCCGCATGTGCAGATTCTTCAAAGAGAAACGTGGTGGATATAAAATTTGCCTGTATATCACGATGCATGGCGAATTGCGGGAACTATTGAAGTCTTGCTCCAACGTTCAACTCCGCATCGTAAAAAGAAATGATTCATACTTCGAATGGAGAAGACTTATAAAGATATATGAAAAATTTCTTATTTTCACATATATTAATCTTTTCTTATTATATGTGTTTTTTGCATAAATTTCAAATTATATTTATAACACAGAAAATAGTATAAAATTATTTCATTAATAATAATAAAAGTAAATAATAATATAATTTTCTATTGTTAGTACGTCACAATAATTTCTTTTGCACTTTTAATAATTTTAAAAGTATGCATTAAATAAATAAATAAATTAAATAAGTAAATTAAATACTTAATGAAACATTTAAATACATGGAAATAAAATTCATCAATATGTATGATATCCTTATGACAGTCCCTTAACGTGGCTGTTCTAGTGTTTTAAGAGAGAAAGAGTACACATATATATTTGCAACGCCATTCGATTAATCAACATCCGCTTTATTTTAGCACCACGGATATTATTTGGATTTCTTATCGTTAAGAACGATACGAAGCAATGGAAGTTGAAATCGAGTTTCTGTCTAGCGGGTGTCTAACGATTCTTCTTCTATCGAGATTCTAACTTTACCAATTGCGTTCGAGAGACGTTGCAACAAAACTAAGATAGTTTGCGCGCTTTAATCACAAACTTTTGGAATTGTTTATCTTTTATCATCTTCGGTTCATTTCATTATTCGATTCCTGTTAAAGAATTCGCGCAGTTCGTACAACATACCGTCACAATAACATGCAACAAGGTTAACGAATAGATTAAAGTACAGGAAATAAGTTAACTGCATAAGTTTATTAATTTTTAAAAAAGACTGTTTTAAATTAAAAAGGATATTCTGAATAAAACTTTAAAAATAATAATGTAGAGATTTCGTATAATTGAAATTGAAATCGTATCGCTTTTAAAATAATTTCTACATTATATTCAAATTGTAATTATAATTAAATTCTGCTATAATCAAACTCATAATTGAAACATCGTTGCATAAATAATTTCGAGATCTTAATACGGCCAAATATGATTTGAGATTACGCATTTTAGGATTATTTAAATAAAACAAGACTGATCAGTATAACGATTATAACGGCGATAGTAATAAATTTTAACTATGCTAGAGAAATTATTAATACAATTAGCCAATAATATTGTGCGGCACGTTTGTTACGACGACAATAATTATTATTGAACAATGACGGTTGATCGTAAACCAATATCAATACATAGCATATGGCAGCTTGTGACTTGCAAATCAATGGGCAATTGAACAACGCCCACAGTGTATTAAAACGAATGGATTATTCAGCTAAATGGCTCGAAATTCGCATAGTGGATCAATACGATTTATAAAGCGTACCTTTCGATGGAAGCCGTCCTCGTCCGTATAAATCCCAAGTAATTTTCGACCTTTTTGTCACACGATCGAGATATAAGCGCACCAAATCGAGAATGGTGGAAGAAAAAGGAGCAGAAAAGTCAATTATTATGAAGTAAAGACGCTTTATGCTTGGCAGGGAAGACTCTCTATTTTATGCCTGGTGATTATCATAGAAAGGCAATTTCAGTCTCAGACGAGACTGCAAGAATAAACGCGCCGTTTCGATAGCAGCACACTTGAGGTTCGATTCGATTTATGTTCTCGCTCGAATGACAAGCGAAGTAGTGCTATAGATGTCTTATTAAACCTCCGTTCTATTAAATTCAACATTATTGCTGACAAGCTTGGAACTTAGAATTTTAAGCTTCAATTTATTTTGCAGTTATAAGAAATGTAATCAAAATTATTTACTTTTTATTTTTATCTAATTCTTAATAAAGTATTTTTATATTATCTATTTATGTGTAATTTTTCTTCACATATTTACACATATTTGCACATATGCATGTGTAACTTTATTTTATTAAATGAAGATATTATATTAAATGAATAATGTTATATATGTATATGATGTTATCACTGCCATTATTTTAAATAAAACTTATCTTAATTTGCAAAGTTACTTTTTGTCACGATAAATTTTTACATCGGATTATCGAGATGTCTCCTAAGAAATAAGCATTCATTCCATTTTTATATTTCTGCGAAAAGATGATATATGTTTAAACCATCGTATTTCAAAAAGCTCGAATGGTTTGCGGTTTTCCGAATTGTTGTTAACGCGAGTGTTTTATTTAGAGACGAAAGAGACGGTTGCCAAGGAAGGAAGCAAGAGAAGCGATTTCTCGCAGGCTCGTTCAATAGGTCATGAACAAAGTACGTGCGAGCGAAAAACGTGAGCGTTACTCCTCTCTCGATTCTGGAATCGATCGGGTTGGATAATTCATTTGCTCGTCCTGGGATTTCCCGCAGCAAGAAAAGTGGCTCTGTTTCCTCATAACGGATATAGAGAGAGACGAGCCGGAGAGTAAAAAGAGAAGGGGATGGGGTATAATCGAACGGATGCGAATGCTGAAAGTTGTGACGTAGATTAAGAATGGCATGTTAAACGAGACGCTCGCTCTGAACAGATTGCATAGATGACGCATGATGAGCATAAATATTTAAACATAAATGCAATATTATGATTTACCGCGAGCGGTTTAATTAACGATCCTTGTTAATCGCGCATTGTCCGTTTAATTAAATTCGCGTGTAGCCTTCGGAGTGAAAATATTATAAACTCCGAGGCACATGAGCATTTTTATATTCATTTATGCGCATTATCTAATCAATTTTTATCCCATCAATGGAGTTTTAATTAACTTTTTCTTTGTGGAATGCATTATGGTGAGATAAAAACGAATGACATATGAAATTTATTTTCTTTCTTGTCGCTGTATTAATATCAATAAATATCATGTTTATCAATAAATAAAATATGTAGGACAAAAGGGATTGTTACAATTCATCGTATATTTGACAATCAAATATTGCGAGAATGCTGCGAAAAATGTGACCAATCAATCTACAAATGTTTGTTAGTTGTGAGTTTAATCAAAAAATATTCTTCTCCGACGATATTAATATTATACCATGTGTATTTATTTATTTATTTTACAAAAATTGTCAAAATTATTTAGTTTTCATTTTTATCTCATTTTAATCAAATATTTTTATATTATTTATTTATATGTATTCTCTCTCTTTCCTTCTTTCTTTTTTTCTCGACATACACACTTCCTACATATGTATAAGGCAGAAAAGGAAGACTTTATATTATTGATTTAAATAAAAATTTTGTGTACTTCTCATATGTGTTCGCATATGTGTTCTACATTGCTCATGATTTAATTAATAAATTCGGCTGAAAAGAGATATGATGAATTGAAAACTGTTTGATCTTTTCAGCCAGAGATATAACAATCTATTACCCAGTGTCCGTCATCTATTCCCATCGTTGACTTTATTACGTAGAACGACTTTGCTGGACATTTATGCAGGTAACAGAATAACCAGCTGTACTGACTACGTATGTGTCTAATGGGCTTTAATCCTCCAATGTTATATATATCGCTGTCGTCCCAAGTCCACAGAACAGTCACGTTCAACGTCCGGCAAACAAACCCGCCGGACGGCAGCCAATTCCATTTGACTCGCAAATTGGCCGGACGTAGGTACGTAGGTATCGCTTTCTCCTTGAACGTATTACACGACGCATTCTCGTCATTCAGATATTCGGCAGAAATCCTGCCTGTATCGTACGTACCGAGAGTAGGTCAGCGTTGATCTCGGCATCGATATCGGACTGTCCAGAAGTGTCCAGGAGGAACTCATATTTGCGGGATAAATTGTGACGTGAAAGTGCGTTTTCCGTTTCTCAGCTTATGCGATACGACAAAATGGATCTGCGAGGAGGATTGCGCTCGAATTGGCGAAAGATGCATTCCCAGAGGAACATTACACGCGCAACTGCGATGCGCCAGGCGGATGAGGAGATTTTTCTCGCATGTAGCTGGCACTTTCCTTCCAAAGGGCCAACTCTAACGATCGTATTAAAGGAGCCTGTGCGAGCCGTTCGATTTCTCCGAGGGTATAAATACATCGTAGATCTCTCATGTCGATTTAAAATCGTACCAAGTTTCTCTGGCGGCCCTCCGACGTGACCCTCTTAAATCTTTGAGAATACTGCATGTACTGCATTACATATGATGCGAAACGTTTTGAGAATTAATCTTCACCGATGCTTTTCGTTGGTCTTGAATGCTAATTTAATGCAATAAAATTAAATTTTAAAAATTAAATTAATACGGAAATTAATCCCTGTAACATTTAAGTATTGTTTATTTATAAAATAAAAATATTAAATTTTTCATTTATGTAATATTTTGGTTCCTATTTATAAACAACAATTCTTGTACATTTTATTATATATTACACAATAACAAGGTATTATATGCGCATGGTGAGATAATATTGATCATTCTATGTTCTTGCTAATTATAACAATTATATCGTTATTATAATATATTGTATTAATATTAATGTCGTTGTTTATTGTATTATAGCAAAATAATAAATTACAATTCGATGTATATATAGAGAACAAAGTGTATAAAACATAAAATGCAAAAATTCTACATTAATATATTAACTACATTAATATTATATAATAATGTAATTCTTTCTTGTGCGTACTTTTTATTTTTATTTTTTAATCTTTTATTTGTTGAATATTTAAAACAGCAGCCCCGACAGGATAAACATTTGATAAATGTTTTTTTAATGTGGGTATCCCAAATATTCAATTTCTACCTACTTTTTCGAAATAAAACAAAAATATTGCAATTCAATGTCCCAAGGTTTCACCACATTAGAAATTCACTAGTATCGTTGCTTCCACGTTTTTCATGAAAGTAGTTCACCGGCCGATTCCTCGACCTTTTCTCACCTGGTCCCCAAACAGTCCGAGTGGTCAATTCGCTCAAGAGAGCTCCCGAACCGGCGTCTCCTGGATATCAGTTTGTATTCCCTTAGGACACACGTGTACAGAATCGATTGATTTTACTTCTCTTAGCGGATAAGTTTGAAGCTCAGCTGCGAGCAACAATATTAACCATTAGAAAAGAGTTATTTGTGTAATCGTGGAAAAAGCTCGTATCGTGATATAAAAGAAAGATGCATAAAGGAAAAAATTGAGTTTTTCTTTTCTGAGATATGATTTTTTTATACGCTTGTATTTTGTGCTGTCTTTTCTACACTTTATGTTTTATGCTTTCTTTTTTGCGTCCTCTTTAATAGAAAAAACAATAATAGGACAGTTTGTCGACAATTAATTTTTAAATACCATAGGGCGTGTGCTCCAAGTGAGCCAAACGTAATGGTTGTTGCGGCAAGTGATTGTGAAAAAATTACGAGAGGACAAAACGACTCTCTAGGTGTGTAGAATACTTTATATTTAAGGCAGTCTCATTTCACGGAATAAAATAAAGAGAATGACATCATGACAAAAGATTATTAACGTAATTTTAAATATTAGTATTTTTTTCAATAAACTATATATAATTGCTTTGAAAAATAAATCTTTTATTAAATAATAAGGAAAAAATATTAATTTAAATGTTTTGCTTATAAATTGCGAACCTTATAAAAAATTTTCTAATATCGCTATCAGAATCACACTTAAAAACTTGAGAGATAATTATTATGTAATATTCATTTGTGTAATATTTAATATAATATAATATTATGTAATGGTTAATGATTTAAATAATTCCCAAAGTGAAGTATGTTTCTATCGTAAGCAATTTTTTGGAATTTCAAAAAAAAAATTAATCGTGTAACTCGGTCGCGTCACTTTTAACATTTGTCGGAGTTTGCCGACTCTCAAAGGATCAAAGTAACTAATTGACATGGCAGACCGCGGTGTTACGTATCCCAGTACTGTACACTGACAGTGAATAATGTTAACGCGCTTGGAGACCACCCGCTCTGCTATGAGTTACTTATGAAATCGTGTCTGATGCAAAGAGGACTTGTAATCCCGTACACCATCGTGAATAAAAGCTTGTTACGTCATTCGTCCGTTAGTCTTCACATACAGATTCATATAATGTGTATGCACATGGTATCTATGTACATCTTCGCATATTACATTAGGAGATTGCAAGAGCGTAAGGTTGTCTTGTACATTAACAACCGTCGGCAACTTGGAACTTGGAGTCAATCGACTCGTCGCTCTTTAAAAGACCGCGAAATCACTTTGAGATTTGATACACTATGGAACTTTGTTTAGCATTAATTCGATTCTGTAAATCAAGGAAGTTGACATAAGTTTCTGTAGCAATCGGAGGATTTAGACCGATGAATTCGCAATCGATGAACGAACGAGAACTTTCTCTATCGCTCTTATTTGTTCGGTACACTCTTGATTAAATTGATCAATCGGATGAGTATACTGCAAAATATGTGAAATAACCAAAGCCAGACATGCATTTAAAATATTACGAAGATATCTTTTCACAGATATAAAGTCGAAGAGTAAAATATATGTATTCTATAAATAAATTCTATAAATATGTGAAATTCTGTAAATATGTGAATATAAAAAATTTCTGATAACTATTTATACAAACTCATTCGAGGCACCACCATGTTTTTAACGCTACTTTGTAATTTTAAACCTACTCATTAAATATAAAAGTGTAAACGAAATCGATAGTGTCAAATGATATACTTTGTATATTGATTACAATATCATATATTAATGTAAAGTAATGAAGCTGTAAGAAAAATTACTAAATTAACACGTCATTATGACTCTTAATGGAATACTACAAAATGTGTAAAATTAAAAATATAATCTTTTTTGGCAAATAATATATTTTATCCGCATATGAGACGCATCAGAAGTAAGAAAATTAAATAATTTGAATTAAACTTTAACGAGACAATTGTTATAATTATTTAAAGGGGCAATAAATTTATCTCTTACTTAACTCCGAAATCGGACAAAAAGAAAACACATTACAGAAAGCTAATCTCTCTCTCTCTCTTCCTTGGAACTGAAATATAATCTATATATTGATAAAATTGATTGAAACACATAAAGCTTAATTAGAATCTTTCATTAAAATCCTGCTCGCGGGAAAGACATAATTATGTCGACGCTGCTACAGTAGATAACAGGGTCATTTATTATGATATTTCCGGAAAATTGTCCAGTCAAATTTTATTATCTTGACTAATTACGCGCGCGGCCAAAGGATATTTATAAAGTATCTATATTATTGTGTTCAGATATATATATATATATATATATATATATATATATATATATATGTATATAATAAGAGAGAAAATCAATTTATTCTTATAAATGTTCTTCTCCCTTTAAAGCGCAGTGTTTGCTATTTCATATTTGCTTTTCAAGTTATTCATTATATAAATTCTTATTCTGCAGATTAAATAAAACATACATACATATATTGATTATGACAGCATTAATGTAAAGTAATAAACTGTAAGAAAAATTAAATTAACACGTCATTATGACTCTTAATGGAATACTACAAAATGTGTAAAATTAAAAATATAATCTTTCTTTGCAAATAATATATTTTATATATTATATTATATATAATAAAATTATTTTTGCTTCCACAATCGAATTTTTAAATATTGTTATAATTTTTCTTTTATAAATGCTTTTTATAAAAAAATCAAAGACATAAATTTTAACTTTTACATATTTGAAATAATTTTAACGCTCAAAGAATAAATAAAATTTAAATTATTACTGATATTTTTTTATTTCTAACAAATTCCGAGCTTTTCTTTTAATCTCACGTTTAATATTGCGTATCCGCGTATAGTTGAAGCAAGAATATTAATAAAACTTAGTGTTTTATCCTGTATAATATTCGCTGTCAGTAACTCTAAGCACAAAGTATCCATCGGGGAACTATTTTCAAGAGATATGCAAGGAAGTACAAAAACGGAACATATTTTATCATCTTGCCAAACGTTTGCTTACAAGTGATAAAAATACGGTCATATGATAAAAAATGTTATTCCCTCGCAGCGGGAAAGCATAAATCTCAGATTAAATTTGGCACAAAATAGGCGCTTTTGCATCGAAACATACATGATTTGTGGGAGTCATGGTAACAGCTATACTTGAATTGGATTATTCGATAAAGCGGAAATATGTCTACTTGTACATGTTGGCCAAATTAATGCTGATTACTCATCATTCGTGCTCCACGATATTATAACGCGATTCGAAAGAGCCGGAAATTGCTGAGAATTATCGGAGATGTTGATTGCAAGCATCAACTAGATTATGCAAGATTTGATACAATATTCAATTTAGTCTCACAAGCGCCGATTTCAATACACATTGCGAGTGTAATAAAGTAGTTTTCACAAAGCCGCTGATCCTGTGCCGCTTTATTTTTTGACACGTTCGTTTATTCCTGTTTTTATTTTCGTGAAAAATGGCCTCTATAATCTGAAATCGTTTTTATCAAATATTGTTCAGTTACAGATATTTTTGTTGTCGCATATTTTTTCAAAAATGTCGACGAAACCAATGTGCATCAAAGTCTATAAGTAATAATAATAAAATAATAAAAATAATAATTAAGATACATTATTGATTATGGTAATGTATTGAACAATTATACAATATGAAAGATGAAAGACTATTGAGAATATTGCAAATATGTGTTTGCAATGAAAATATCTGTGATGTATATAATTAACTTTTATGCAAATTTAATTAATTTAAATAAAATACACAATTAAGAGAATATTTTTAAATTAATAACGATAATATAAAAATTGTGTGCGAATATTGCATATAAATTATATATACATATACATATAACGTTTCATGTTATAAAATCAATAATTAAGAATAATAACAATTTTAGTTTTATAAATTACATTAAAAATTAAAAAAAGACTATACCAACTTAATTTGAAATAATATGAAACAATTTCCTTTGCAAAGGCGTAATCAAATTATATCGGCTGAACAACATAATTATCCGATTCTCCGAATTATGTAATTTATGGCATTAGATATATTAATGCTACTAGATAATAGCATTGGCGTTACTATAAATGCATAAATGGTTCTAACCGCAGGCTGACCCAATTCGCATGAAAATAATAATTCGCATGCGAAATCTGCCATAATAGTTCAAGTTTTTGGCCATTCCTTGCGGATTCGAAAGAAAAATTGTAGAAATTTGTCGGGCCTTCGAAATATCATACTTTATGGTCTATATCGCAGAAATAAATTCATACCGTTTCGTTGCAATTTCTGCATCGGCCGTGTCCAATACGCCGATGTCGCAGGCCATTTTCCAACGTTCTACGCGTATTTCCCGACCTCTTCG
This sequence comes from Camponotus vicinus, assembly GCF_025532165.1. Classification (NCBI taxonomy): domain Eukaryota; kingdom Metazoa; phylum Arthropoda; class Insecta; order Hymenoptera; family Formicidae; genus Camponotus; species Camponotus vicinus. The sequence goes on along the minus strand of NW_028141948.1, from coordinate 11,329,945 downwards.
GCGTTATAAGTCTCACGCTTCCGCCATTGCGCCGCGTACATCCAGTTATCCTTCATGCCTGCTCGTAGTTCCTCAACCCCGTTTAATTCCTCGCAAGAGAACATTCCTCCACGCGTCACTCGCGTGTCCGGACACCATCAATCACGCAACTCGAAAAGCCGGATTTCAGCTTTTACTGCAGAGCAGACTACGATAGTTTAGCATGAAAGGATTCTTGTGACTTCGAATGTATCAATCTCTTAAAATTGTTCAAAGAAAATTCCAACTTAGTACTGTAAATCAAAATTGACGTTATGCATGAATTTTTGTACGATTTAAGATATTTATAAAGAAAAATTTCAATGCCAACATTTGTCTGTTCGTATTTTCTGATGTAAACAATATTTTAGCTTCAACTTTTCAAATATAATAAATTTTCAAAATTATATTTTAATATTATCAATTATATGATTCAGTTGTATTGTGTATAAATGTAAGATGCATTTTGCATATATCAAAATCAGAAATTTATGTATAAATTTGTTAATTTGAAAAACTGCCTTGTAAATATTTCTTAATTTGTCAATATCAATATTAAAATCTATATTAATTTTAATATATGAATACATTAAAATATTTATTATATAAGTAAGTAATTTATTTAAACAATATATCGAAATTTTTTCTAAAATTAGTAATAATTTTTAATAATTTTTAATAAAAAGATTCTCAAAAACTTTTTAGTTCGAGAGAAATTTTTCAGAGAAAGAAAAACAACAATGAAAAACGTGCCACCCAGACATTAAAATTCGTGCAAAATGCTTATAATTGCTTGATTAACAGCTTGAAAATTTTTATAACTTTAAGTATGTAAAAAGGACACACGAAATCAACTGGTTGCCAGAGAGTAAACGGTGAACTTTTTAAGAGTGACTTGCACGCGATTTCTTTACCGAGTTTGTTATCAATTTTTCACACCTAATTTTTCTCGTTGTACGAATAATCGCCCGTCCTCATTAGTGGCTCGCATCGATATTCACGTTGTGGGGCAGTCCGCCACAAAAAGCCCCGACAAATTGGATATTGCCGCAATCGTTTCAATGAGAATTCCCGGAAAGTATTCTTCCATGTAAAGAGATAATCTTTTATAATAAATTGATCATCGTTATAAAAAGAATTCTTTTGTGGAAATTCGATTCGTAATTGCATTCAACTAGTTATTAAAAAATCAGCTCGATTATTAGAGAAGTGCAAATTATACTGCTGGAATATCTTGAAATATTTCTCTGTCAATAAAATTCTATATACAATATTTTATATCTTGTGGTTTAATTCTCATTTATGGCATTATGTAATTGTAAAATTTAATATATTAATATTTAGTTATTAAATTATATTAATAATTAAATATTAATATGTAATTATTACTAATAATTATAACTGATGTATATTTCTTTATATTTTAATATTTATGTGCATTGTTTAAATAAAAATTATATTATTAAACAACATAAAATGAGTTAGAATAATAATAATAATTATTATTATTATTAATATAATAATTATAAATATAATTATTAAATATAATTATAAAACTAAATTATTATATAAGATTTTTCTTATATATTTATTACAATTATTTAAGACATTGAAAAATTCAATCACTATTTATTTGTATATAATCTACGTTTGTATAAAAATATTTTATGTAAGTGTTGTGCGAAAGAAAATTAATTTTCATATATAAAACTATAAAAATAGATATACATATAATTTGGGTCCTCTAACAAAATGTATTAATATCCTATTTGTTTGAGAAAGATGTGTAGTGACAAACATGATAAATATTTGCTCGATGAATGCAATATAGATTAGCAAATCGCAAGTTTATAAAATGTGGTAAAGCACGGAAACATATGTGTACTAATATTTATTCTCTCTATTCCTTTAAAATTTATTTTCTGTTTTAAATAAAGCCATTACATTCCGGATCACGAGTTTGCAAAATTTCATGATCCGTGCACGTTGGAAATATTCGAATGCATCGCGAATGCTCTTCGTGGACATTATTATTGCCTGCATTGGGCATGGTGGAAGCAATTCCGACAATGTATAGCAAAAAGCCTTGTTATGTGTATTTGAATGACAAACTAGCATTGGAAAATGTTATTACGTAAAAAACAGTGGTCGCAGTTCCATCGAGCGAACCATCAAACGTGCGCTAATCCTCGCGTGCATTTTGACTTTACATAAGGCGGACACAAAACAATACATTTTATGTAGTAACTAAATTTAACCTTGTTTAACAACTTATTACTTACAAATCATCTCTTTATATAAAAGTCTTATTTATATTTTCTCTACAAATTTGATAAAGTAAAGAGCAAAGAGCTTCTTGCTCAATGTTGTTGCTCGTTTTAAGATCCTAACTTATGGTTATATTGTAATATACATATATAAGGTATTTCTCCATGCTTTTTTGCATATACAATAATTTGTTTAAATAATTAATGTTTAAGACTAGAAGTATTTTGTAAAATAAAAAATTTATTCCCCTTATATTTATAGCAATGATTTTTCGATTTCATAGTCAATTTGTATGAGAATAAAAGCCGCTTTATTAGTCTATGGCAATCGAAATATGTAAATGTACATTATACAATTAAAAATGTTGTATACGAAGTCCATACAGATAATGACTTTTCATTTTTCCGAATTTTACACAATATTACATTACCATTGTTCACGAATTGGAATTATAGTCGCGAAATGCGCATTAATATCGCACGGCAGCAGACATTATCGCGTTGTTACTGCTATATCGATCGTAACACAATCTGCAGCGAGACATCGTTGAAATGTTCCTTTTCACGGATAATATTGTCAGCGAAAAAGAAAGAAATCTGCCGGAAATTCACTAGATTGATTGCTTTTTATGCGAGTTCACGAAATCATTTTCTTGATTCATTCATTCGTTCGATCGATCGATCGATTGCGAATCGCGATGCGTTACTCGCTCGCTTACAACGAAATGCGAAGACGTCGAAAACGATTTATCAGACCGGTTCCTGACTTCTCTCCAATTTTCTACGGCACTTGCACTTCTTTCCTCCACTGAAATAATCGCCGGATGAATGGAAAGTGGGTTAAATCTGTTTCTGAGAAAATTAAGCCGTTCGAGAAACTTGCGACGATAACTGGCATTCGAGAAGAATAGGAATGACCGAAAGTTCCGCGAGAAATTCATCTTTCATTCTTCTACATTTACACATTAAGTTTGTAAAAATTTATAGTCTTTTTTTTTAATGTTTTTAACACATTTAACATATAAACTGTTAAAAAGTAAAAAAATATGTATAAAGCTGAGAGCATTCAAAATAAAAATAGTAAAACTTTTCAAAAAGTAAACTTAATATTCTACCAAATTTATAAAGCTTATCAAATATTTAAACCTGCATTTGATAAAAAATACCATTATTTAATAAAGCATTACAAACTACAATTTTTTCATATGTTTCTTTCATTTTAGATTTAGGTTTATTTTCTTCATAAATTTATATTTACTTTCTATTTTATATTTATATAGACTAAAAGAAGCTATATTTTGCAAGATCCCACTTTTCTGAATATATATATATATATATATATATATATATATATATATATATATATATATATATATATATATGAATTGTTAACAATGTGCTTTTTCGAAACATATATTATACTGAAATGTAACACCAAAAATTATGATTTTTTTTCTCTTCCTCTGTAGCACATTGAGCATTTAAAGCATTAACAATAATTTCATTTTTCAATTGCAATTAGTTTAAGTAAAAAGAATCTTAATAAAATATTTTAATTTAATAAACTTAAAATTTTCACTAAAAAAATGACTTTGAAATGACAAAAAATTGACTTTGTATTATATTAAATAATCTGAAAAATGTCAAAGTTTTAAAATCTCAAATTATTATTCTTATTTAGAAATTTTTTTATATTATATATATATATATATATATATATATATATAACTTCTTTGAGTGTTTTAATGTAGTTATTTGTCTCGTTTATCGTTGACTTTTTCATTTCGCGAAAGCATCGCAAATTTCGGCGCATCTGTCGCATAAGTACGTTTATATTCTTGCTTTTGTCTTCTCCCTTCTCTTCGCGCAGATTATATACTTCGCTAAGCGCGGAGGTATTTCAAAGGTGTGCCATCGAGCGGCATTTATGTAAGATACTCTCCGCGGCGTTCTAATAGCGAAACTTGGAGTTGGCCGTTGAAGAGACGGAGGATAGGGAACACTGAAGAGTAGGCGGAAGCACAACAGTGTTCAGGATGGGTGCAGGAACAATTTCTGACGACGTATTCAATAGACGAAGTAGGACTTCAATGGCAAATATTATGTTAAATCTCTCGTGAATGGGACAATGCCGGTTGCGCCCTATTATCGGGGTCTTAAATGCGAATATAAGGTATCATATTAGAGCCATATTGTTATATCGTGAGATAGGCTTGTCGTAAAAAGGATTCTAGGAGTCCCATAGGAAATATGTACGCAACTCTTGAAAATTCGCTGAATGAAAAATTTATCCGAACCGCTGCGTGCAATTCAAAAGCCGGAAAGCGAAATGAAAATTAAAGATTACGAGCACTTAATATCAATATCGTAAAGATAAATCTAATAATTCAGACACTGGTTAATTATATCTCTCATATGTATAAATAAATGGGAAAACATCTTTGATAAAATTATTGTTTGGTATGCAAAATTTCACTTAATAAAAATTTATTCTTTTTAGAAAAACTGTTCAAGTATTATCATAGGCAAATATAATAGACAAATGCACGATTTATATCTTATTAAAAAGAAATTAAATATCAATTTTAAGATTATTTTCAAATATACAAAATTATAATTTGATTTGCGTTATTATAATAACGCAAATCATCTTGATAAGACAATATCGAATTAACATCTTCAAAGAAATTTTTGAAAAACAAATTAAGACTTTAAAAAATGGAATATTTAACATTTAAATTAAGTGGCTAGAATGTAAAACAATAAAGAGATTAATACTATAAAATCATGATTTATATTTTAGCAGTGAGAAAACACCTTTTAAATAAATAATTTAATAAATCATATTTAAGATTGAATTAACTCACCTTTTTCATGTTATTGTAAGTATTCTATTTCAAATTAACACATATATTACCATTTATTTGTATTGTATGTTAAAACATATTATTCCAATAAATAATGTAATAATAAATAATGTAATTAACTGTAGCAAGTGCGATAGCAAGGATAACGTCGAGTGAAATTGGAACGCGAGTTATGTTCTCGAACATTTCATTCAGCAGGACACGACGGATCTCTATAAAGTAATTATTCGACGCGGATTTCGCTTGATGTCTCATTGTGCAAGGACACGTATTTTCGATCAAAGTGCAAATTTGTACAAGGGAGAGTAGCGCGAATTCCCCGAACGTGTAGTCCCAGCACCTAATGCTACAGATGAAATAATAATAAGATCAATGTGCAATTCGCGTACATATCACGTCGGACCATCGTACTTCGGATGTATATACAGCTTGCCCTAAGCTATAACTGTGGAAATAAAAGTGGGCAAAGACGGAAGAGCATGTTTCAAGTATAAAAGTCTGGAATAATCAAACAGAAATCCACGAAAAAAAAAATCCATATCTTTATTCATGTAATATCGATAATCAATGATCATCATACTGTCAATAAATATTTTTATGACACTTATATCGAAAATATAACGGGTTGAAAAGTATGTGATCTACACACATTTATACCTAAGTATATTCAAAGAATCTGTCTTTTTCATAATTCTTGTAAAAATATAAATTTATTAAAATTTTTTCTCTATAATTATGTCAAACAGAAGAAATAAGGATAAATATTATAATATATTAAAATAAAATATTAAAAAAAGTATATAAACCATTTTTGTGTATTATATACATAATTACATTTAATTAAAAAATTAAAATTAAAATTCCAGATACACACAACTGTGCAAAAATATAATTTTTATATTTTTTGATTGTTGCCAATTATTTTTGTGACATTCTCATTTTTCATTATATCATAAATTTAAAAACATTTAAAATTATTTATTATTTATAAAGTAATAAAATTGAATTTAATCGACATTGCGAAACATTGTTAGGATATAACAAAGTTTTCAAGTCAAACGACAGAAACGACATATTTTAGAACGATGCAGGTTTCATCTGATTTCTTGATTATATGCTTTTATGTTCAAGGAACGTACGAGGCTCATCTCATTGTCCTCAATTATTCAAAATATAATAACGACACTTTATTAGCTTACAACAATATGACATGCCGCAACTTGCGCATATAATTTTACAAAATTTATTCATGTCTTTTTGCATATGAAATAGCAAAGAGACATGAATAAATTTTGTAAATAACATTCGTGTTACTATGTATGCAAAAACAATGTTAATTAATTTTAATTTAATCTTTTTTAATATATCTACTTATTTAAACATAAGCTATTGATTATAAGGACATATCATAACATCATGTATCAAAATATTGGCAAAAGCATAAAAATTTTATATAGATTATTTTATTATTTCTTCCAAATATCTAAATGTCTAAAATCTATACATAATTATCTCATCATAATTTATTTAATTTGTATGTTTACATTAGTTTTTATGTAAAATCGCTTATTATAGCTATTATTAAAAAAATTAATGAAAAATAAAAAAATCTAAGAAAAATTAGATACGCAAAAGATACAATTAGGAAAAAAATCGTAATTAATAATCGTAAGCGTAAGAGTCAGACGTTATTATTGACTAACTTTTAAAAGTCAAATTAATATATGCGTTTTTATTATGTGTGTCAAAAAACGTCAAAGCGTTATACTTATCTTTAATTTTTTATTTTAATAATTTTAAATCATATATATTTAAATCCTCGCTCATTTTGAATGCTGCGTAAACGTTAATAGGGACTTTTTCCAGGGTTTTTTTGCGCTATCCACTTTCGTTCAGGATTATAGGTATTTCCAGCTTCTCTTTTACTACGTGTGCACGCATTATATTTACTGTCAAAAGCAATTAAAACCGAAATTATTCCGAGGTCATTCTCCACGATCTTTCGCGTTCGTGCTTGGTCATCGTACTTTTATTCCGTGCCACATCTCTTTTGTGCTGCATGCATAAGTTTTGCATCTCTTTCTAAAAAAGTCATATCCGTGTCAGAGCACAATATAAGATTATATAGGAACAGACTGTGACATAATCTGCGAATACAAATTTCCATTAGAGTCAAAAGAAATTGACTTTACAATTATTTTGCATATAAATATAAAGACTGTACTTAACTCTAAAGTTCTGTGTAATAAATTATGATACGCAAATTTTAACGCATAAATATACCGAACATTTTATTTATTTAAAAGAAAAAATAATATATAACAGATTTTCTTTGAAATCCCGTATTTCTAAATATTAGATATAATTTTCATTAATTACAACATCAATCATATATATTTTAACATAATTGGAAATCCTTTTATTACAAAGCTTTATTATTTATTTAATCAAGTAAATTTAATTTCAAAAGTTTCTTCAGTAATTCTAGAAACAATGTTCTGTTAACAATGTATTATATATTATGAGACAAATAAATTATCGTTCGTTACTCGTTTTAATGTCATTAACTAGAGTGAAATCACGCGAAAATTTCGAAAACGCGAGACTATGTTCGTATTTTTTGATGAGATTAAATTCAACTATCAATGCGCGTCTGTGCGTGTGACACCATGCAAATTGCAGCGTGGCACTGATGAAAAAGCGTACGAGGGGGAACGAGAGGAATTGCCGCGACGAAAAATGGAAATGCGATTTACAATTGGATCATGTAATTTTTTCAATTTAAATCTAATTCTCGGTGCGACACACGATATGGGAAGAACGCTATAAGAGAGTCGAATCTGTCTCGCGCGCTCCAATAGGAAATGTGTTACGACCTGCGGTGAGGAAAACGCACTGAACTTTTACAAAGCTCTTTTTGTTGCTCGCGGACTGACGCGTTTGCGATTACGTTGCACGTGCTATTTACGTTGCAGCTCGACGTAGCGCCATGTATGCACCAGCGCATGTTTCAGGCAACGGCTCCGCGACCTCCCTTTTTCCTCTCTTTTTTTAGATACACGCCATGTCGTTTATATCGTTAAACGTTAATCGACTTGTAAATAGCGGCATTTTTGCAATAAAAGTAAAAGTGACTACATTATTTTTGCCAGTATTTGATGGGATATATTATTGCATCTAAAACACTTTTTTTATTTACCAAGAAGATATATCAAGAAATATAAAAATTTTTTTCAGATTCAATTAGGCACATCACAAAATACTGACAAGAATATAATATAGTTAATTTTCTGTAAAAAGTAATACCTCTTTTGCAATAATTTTATTATCATATATACATATGTTATTGCAGTAGTTTCCGGATTAATATTTTAATCTCGTAATAAATAAATCATTGTACTATATAATATGTAAATATGATAAATCGACACTTTATTTGCAATACTTGCAAATAATAATATTCAGAGACTATCCTTAATAAGGTTGAGTTATTTTTATAAGAGTTTTAAATAAAATAAAATTATTAGAATAATTTATGTACTATGATAAAGTCTTTCTTTTTCTTTCTCTTAAACTCAAAGAGCTAATATCACAATCATTAAGATCTTATTATTATTTCCAAAACGATAAAAACATAGTTCAATATTTTTGTCTCAAGATATATGAAAATGACTAATAAGAAATTAATTATTTTCAATTTTCTAAAAAAGTATTTATCTTCCTCGTGATAAAAAAATCGAGCATAACATTTATTATTAAAAACAATAAGCAACTTATCGTTTGCTATTTATATTACATTTATGCGGCAATGTGTTTTAATTACAATTTATTTCCGCCTTAATTGCTTTTTTTAATATATTGAAAATTTCCTTATTTAATATTTGATATAATTATATTATATGCAAGAACAAATGAATTTATAAATCATTTAGTGAGAGATGTGAAATCCCAGAAAAGAAAATATATAGTATCCTCCGGTAAATATTACAAATTTGCAATATTCGTAAATATTTTCACCAAACACACCGATGCGACAACCGAAGAGCCATTTCGAGCATTATTGATATTGCTAGCAATCGATAATACCGTGATACGACAAATATAGATTTTGCACTCATGTATCCTACGCGCAATATTTCGCTAAAGTCAGTGGGGATAAACAAGATGCGAAGGATCTTTTGGATTGCGACAGATGGTGGACAGTTCGCGAGAACATATTCCGTTTTATCAGCACATATATGATATTCGCTAGAATAAACTAAATCAACTAAATTGGTTTTCAATGATCATTCCAGAGAAAGAGAGATAGAAAGAGAATGCATCCTGCGCATGTGATGAACGGTAAGAAATGAGAAAAAGAGAGAGAAAGAAAAAGACAATAGCATGTGATGGAATTGTCAGGAAAATGAAAACAACCTATCGGCATCTGACGCCGAGGGAAAACTGTGAGTACGTTAGCGGAATTGGACGTAGAAAATAAAGCACGTCGACAGAACTAGAAAAGCAAGTCGAAGATATCGAATTCGATAGTCGTCATGAGATTTTTGTTACCCGAGCAAATACGAAACCGTAGAATTCGGCTTTGTCCGCGTTTTCTAAGTCCTTGAGACCTAGAAGATTTACGAGAGGGATACAACTTTGACCCGGATGTTATTCTTTCGTTTAAGCGTATGATTAATATGCGAGAATTAACGTCGAGGTTTTGGGAGTGTGCTCCAGTCCCCGGAGGAAAAACGAATTTATTAGATGTCAACTTTGTGTCTCACAATTGATATTTATTTGTAACTAAAAGTGAGACATTGCTTCGCAGAACTACTGGGGAAAATATTTCATTGTTAATAAACATTTGAAAAATGCAAAGACCTCCTGCTATCTTCTCCGTCTACATACATTAAATATTGGATACGTATTGTTACATTTGAGATCGCAATTCTCGTGACACGTACATTTTATTTTAATTTGCGATATATTTGTCTCACGTTCGCGATATGTACAAAATAGAAAATAAACTTGTGTGATATTAATATTCGGGTAATAAGAGCCTATCGCGGATGTAATTGCGCGAAATTTTTCCTTGATACAATGATCAAGACTTTATTTGGAATAATTTCTTGGTTTGAGATTTAATTCCAATGAATTCCCCTCTAACCCCCTAGATGGAAGTAGGCGAGAAAAATATCGGTCCGAAAGCTGAATCGGGAATCGAACCCGAGTCTTTCGCTTAATAAAGTCTTGATCATTGTATCAAGGAAAAATTTCGCGCAATTACATCCGCGATAGGCTCTTATTACCCGAATATTAATATCACACAAGTTTATTTAAATCCGAGAGCCGACATCAAGAATCTAAAATTTAAAATAGAAAATATTTAAAAAACAAGATATAAATGTTATTCATTTGTATTAATATTCAATATTAAGTATTAATTCAAGTCTTACGAGAAATAACATCTGCTTTCAGATAAATCTTCAGAATCATCGCAACATGTTTATATAGATTAACTGATAATCGATTTACTGAGTCAACAAACAATAATCCCATGATATGTCCTGATCAATCCACACATCATTGATCTCTGTATAATGGACTTGGTACATAATTATGTTCGAAAGATCGAATTGGAGCAACAGTCTTATTTTATTTTCTCTTATGATTTCCATAACATTTATTTCTTAATTATCACAAATATTTATTAAAGTACCTTTTTATATTAAAAAAAAACAAACATAATAATATTATAATATTTCACGAAATTTAAATGTTAGAAGAAAATTAATATAAATATAAATTTTTAAATTGTTAATTATCGTATCTTATATATTATTTATTTGTAACTAATTTATTACATTTTATTTATTACAATTGTATAGGTTAATTGCCCCAATTAATATAAATTTATTACATGTGTTATATATTTCTATAATTTAAAGAGAAACCGAAAATAAATTATATAAAAATAAAAATTAATATATCAAAATCATATCAATGTAACTTCAAAAATAAATATTGCAAGCTACGTACTACTGTAGCACTTTAGTTCCATTGCATTGTTATCCGATATCCAGAAGCATTGCTACGAACAGCTGCGAATGACTCTTGTATACTTTTCCGACAAGGTGAAGTAATCAATATACTCTCTGCCACATGTCGCATTGGCAGACAGTACTTTACGAAGAAACTCTACGAAAACTCCGTGAAAAGATTCCAAAAGCAATGCAATCTCGATAGTATACTCGGACGATGGTCAGTAAATCACGCGTGCGATTTCAGGAATTTTATTTCTCACTACTTTTCCCAAATATACTGTCTAATTTACTCGGTTAATATAAAATATTAGCATTGTTTGAAATATCTGCGATTATTATGTAATTTTCATTTCAAATGTCGAAAAATATTTTTTTAAATATATTATACAGTTATATTATGTTTATATTTCCCGTTATACAGATTTACAATTTTTTTGTAATAGTTGTAGTGATAAAATTGGAATTGATTAACAGACAGATTTGAATTCGAATTCATAAAAAGACTGTTCTATCTTGTCTGGATTATATGGATCGGGATGGGATTTACCGATAGATCTTAATCAATCAAAATGTTACTGGCGAGATTTCATGGATAACATATACCTATAAGATGAATGATGCAAGTACGAAACTATAGTGTATTACGAATAATTAATAATAAGAATTATTCTTCAAGGATTATAACAAAGATATTTTATCTAGAATATTCTATGTAATTAATATTTCATGTAATTATAATCATGCCTCGTTACCCAGTTCTTCAATTTGTCATTTTGTAAAAGAATGAGTTTTGTATTAAGCTTAATAGTTGAAGTTTCAAAAGAGTGTTTGTCCCATGAGGAATGCCACATCCTGAGTTGGCTTAGGTTCAAGGTTTTTCCCTAAAGCTGCTTTCTAAAAAGGGATTTATTTTTAACATTAAGTTGACCAATTGGCTCATTGTCTGCTTCTTTCTCGCGTCTTTTTGCCATCCATTGTTCCTAACATTGGTTACTAATAACCCATAAAAAATTTTGAGATATGAAAATAAAATTTTTAATACTTTTAATTGAAATAGTTAAACAAAAGTAATTTTTTTATTATACATGTAACTTGGGCTATTAGTAATGCACGATTATCAATCATGCTATGTGTATTTTCACTCTAATACGTGAAAAATTTTTATTATAAATAAGAAATAAAAATGTTATATTGAGCTGATATTTAAAAAAAAGTTACATTTTTATTATATTTTAATAAATTGATTATTTAATATATCTCACACGAAATCAAATCTACGATAATTTTCTTATACAAAAAATAAATGAAACAACTCAAATTTGCTCAATATTTAATGAAAACTTGAACTGCCCATTATTTGTCGTGTACTTAATATTTTAATCAACCAATGATTTGCATATCATTTGTACCTGAATATTAAAATTATAAAAGAAATTTTTATCGGAAATATCAAATGTTATTATTGAACATGCAAATTCAATTTGATATCTCGTAGATCTGATTCTGATCTAATTAAAGACGGTGAACATGTTATTGGGCAATAAATATATAGAAAGCGATATGTATCGAAATTCCAATCGCACGAAAATGAAGCACAAAAGCGAAATTAAATGTCGAAGATCTGCGTGAAACTTTATGAAAGCCGATTTAATTCGTTCTCCAGTCTCATAAGCTCCCCTTTTACTTTCTCTGTTAATTTGTAACGATCTTGAAACGGACATTTTCTCGCATTCTCAGAAAGATGATGATTCAGCTAGAAATAACCAGTGCTCGTCCACTTGAACGATTTAAGAGTTTTTTTCTTCCTACGAGGAAACGTCGTTACCCGCAGCCGACAGAAATTGCCATTTGCACGAAACGCGCAGCTCCTTAATTAAAATCCTAGCTCACCACGTTGCTTCCGTACCAGCCTCGAGTTTCTCATTTCGTAGCATGAGCACGAACACGCTATTCTAGCAAGATGAAAGTGTACGATGTCAATGTAATAATGTAACAAAAACAGATGATCGTATTTATAGATTGGAATCACTCGATCTCTTTTGAATAGATCAAAAATCGTTAAGAAATTATTTGTTTATAGTCATGACTTTAGTTAATTATGTTAATTAATTAACTAGGATAATATATTTTAATTATATAATATAATATACTAACGTCAGTTTTGCACTGCAAATGAGAATTTGCATCCCAAAAACATTATATTCAACATCTCATGCGATATGAAAGGCATCGTTTACTTGAAGCAAAATCAAACATTTATCAGACATATATCATTAATTAGATAGAGTTGTAAATGAATCAGTATGTTATTCGAAATTTGCTATGTGAGAAATCGAAAAAAATTATAAAAATTTCTTAATCTGATAGTCAATTAGTATCCTCAGCAGTAAAGTTTATTAGAAAAATCATTGGCACTTCTCTTTAACAAAATTACAATTTTAAAAACAATTGCGAAGACATTTGTTTATAAACAAATTTCAACATAATATAATTTAAATATAATTATAAAAATTAAAGAGAGCGATACACAATAAGTAAAATAATTATCGAAAAAGAAGTTTGTTAGAAGTTGTTTTCAACGGAAGATCATAAAATACATTAGTTATTGTAAATTGATCGTGCCGTATTATTCATCACACGAACATTATAATTATCGTACGACGATTTTATTGAAGATACTAATTGGCGAGGGGTTTTTCAGGGGTTTCCGTAGAATTCTCCCAAAAGTTTCGCATCCGATAACAGTCGGCATGTCCGACAACTTATCATACGACTATATAATGGTATGTCGTAATAGTAGATCGAGTGCTATGACGCGGTACAAAGTTCGAAGGTTTCCACGCGATTAATCGAATGCGCGTTCACCGTGCACGCACTAATCTCCCTTTAAAGCCACCCTAATAGCTGCGTAACGTCTCGCGGCGGTACGCCTTGTTTCTAAAGAGCATGATACATTCTCGCCCTCTTCCTCCTCCTCCCTCTTCGTTCCCTCGTCCCTTACATGATAGCACACGTGTAAGTTTGTACATACCTGTAAATATGTACTTATCCCGTGGAGCAAAACTGCCGCATAAATAACATCGAACAGAGAGAGGGGCCCGACGATATTGTCGCTCTCGTGTGCACGTCGTAAATAACTAAAGAGAAGAGACACGATTTGCGCGGACGACTGCTCTACACGTTTCAGCGTTTAGCGAGTTTCACAGTTCGATGCAGAAACACGAATGAGATCAAATACGTTCGATGTAAAAAGCTTCTGTTTTGTTATACGAACAGTCACCGTTTGTGTTACACTATGTTGTGTTTACGTCTTGTGTGTGATACGTATGTGTTTGTCTCACACGACTGTAGGTCGAACTTGTTGCGGTTAGCACATACATCTGTTTCAAGCTTATTTCCGATGAAACATGTTTTCGTTGTGGCGTAAAATCAAAAGAGTAAACAGGATATATTACGATGAATAAATGTAAACCAAGTAAAAACTTACTAATAATGGATATGAGAGATAAAGAGAGAGAGAAAATGGTTTTCGAAATAATATTTATAAAATCTATTATAAGTCTAAGAGAGAAATTCTATAATTTATTATGCATTTTATATATATTTGTCTCTTAAATGTTTTCCCATATATATTGAATTTAATATTATATATAAAAAATTGTATAAAATGATAGTAAAATGGTGGCTAAACAATTTAATGAAAATATCTAATTTTTTTTAATGATTTTTAGTGAAAATATTTTATTTATTTAATGATCATGTAAATTTAGATTTGTATACAAATTGTAATATACGTAAAGAAACGTACGATTTTTATTATAGAGATCTTATGTAGATAAAAAATCTGTTTGAAAAATTAATTATTACAATGGCTTACGCAAAGTTGCAAAGAGATGCATAACTGTCATGTCAGTGGAATCTAATTTACGGAATAAAGTTTCATTGAAATGAAGAGATGAAAGGGAATGAAAATATTATCGATTTAGATGAAACGAAATAAAAGAGAACTTAAGAGCACTTAAACTGATTTAAACAGAGAGAATTTCAATATACGTATTTTCAATGCGTATAGTTATTTTCAAAGTGCAACGCTATAAAAATGTTTAATCGGACGTACATATGATTGTCGAGAGAAGCGTGGAAGGATTTAGATGTAGCAACCATTTTTTATATCAAACGGCGTTCGCGACCGAGATTATTGCGATACCGGATTTATTTTGCGAACGTGCATCAAGCATATGGGAAATTTAATGCCGTCTGCTCGAAGAACAAAAGGCATCGTTTTAATGAACTTGGTCCTTAAAGCGCCTGTCAAATCCATAATTCTAGCTCCTATTGTATTTGCGTTACTGCTATTATATCGTTTATCCTTGAATATTTAATAGCGCGCATTAAATTAAATAAGATAAGCGAAAAAACTCCAAACCTCGAATTATAAATAAATTGCGAAATAGGAATTAAATATTATTGTAGATATGTCGTATAATCATTTATTTTCTGTGATTTTATTTATAATTGTTACTATAGATTGATTGTAAATATGATAAAAAAATTATTATCATAGATTGACAATTATTCAAATTATAAATACGAAATAAAAAAAAACAGAATTATATATAAATTTAATATTAATTTAATATTATCTTATAAGTAACAATGCAAACTATTTATGATTATGTTTTCTATGAAAATGTTTCATGTTAATTAAATATTATCTTCACAATAATCGACTAATATATGTTTTTCTAATTTTTCTTCGGCTTCTGTAGCCGAAGATTAGCTTTTGCCAGGATTGTAGCTGTTGTTTTAAAATCTAATTATATGTAGAATTTTATTTAATTGAACCTTAGCACATTAAGAAAATATGTTATTCATAAAAATGATCTTTATGTTGTTATTTTTTGGATTGAAGATATAATAAAAATTTGCAAATTCCTCCAAATTAAGATTAAAATCAAAATTTTGTCAAGATAAAGTGAAAGTTTTATATATGTGAATTTTGTCATATGCAATTATTTTTTTCAAGCTCTTTTATTCTGACTCTTCCAAGCTCTTACGCCTAATTCTTTTCTCTCAGATAAATGTAATATGTTTTTATATACTCTGTGATATATCTGCCCTCGAATAATAAACAAAATTTTTTCTATATTTGTAAAAAAGCATCGGTATATTGATAATAGCCATAATAGAGCATTTGTAATTGCATTTAGATTCAATGTTCACAGCGTCACTCGCTCTACTAATACTCGCGTAATAATAAAAAGATTGCGTTAAGATGAAGCCTGGTTGAATTTATAATATTATAACGGCCCCTCTATGCCCCACGTAGCGAAGTCGAAATTGCCGCAGGATATTTTAGACAAAACTCGATTAGTAGGTGGAAGTTCTCTACAGCGGCGTCTGCACCATTATTGTGAAAGCCACGGCGGGAAAGTACCTGCAACGACAAGAGCTACCTCCGCGTTTAATTAACGTGCATTCGAAGTGGCGCAAGGGTTACTTTACAACCGACCATTCATGCACTCGCACGCGGAGAAAGAGAGAGAAAGAGAGACCGCGCGACAAAATTGCATTTCGCTGCAACGCTATGCGCGTTGTGTCGCGTCGCGTGTCACGCGGCTTCGGATAAAAATTGCATCGCAGTATCATGAATAATATTCACGTACGTCCTATTCTCCCCCCCCCTCTTCGTTTCCAAAGTGGCATCGCGAGACGAACGTAATCATTGCACGTAAAACGAGCAAGTAACCCCGCGAAAATGAATTTTCATCTCGTAGCGAGATAATCCACCACCGTTTGTCGTTTGCCTATCTGCGCTGTCGCGTTGGTCTTATCGCGGTTGCAAATAATCATAAAATGTACGTTTATCGTGCTAACGCAACTCAAGCTAATAATATTAAAGCGTACACTAATAAAAATTCAAAATTATGCAACTTGATAAGCTATTTGTTACGCTTATATTTTACTGTAAATATTAACATCTATCGCTTTCTCAGTTTAATGTATCTAATAAAATACGATTGCGATCGATGCACTAAATTTGTTTGTTTTCTCGCTCGAACTTTATCTGCACTCGTTTAAATATATTAAACATTATACACATTTGCACTTTATACACATTGTCTTATATATATTTTTATATCACATTACGATATTCTACGTTTATAAACAAAATATTACAAAGTAGTTACAATATATTTTTCACCAAACTGTTATTGTTAACTATTATTGTTATGTATTGTTATATTCGATATGTTTGATTATGTTAAGTAATTATTTATGTTAAATAAATATTTTATAAAAATAAATCTGTATATAGGTGCATATTTTTATTTGTGCATAAAAACTTTCATATATATTTTCGCGTTTTTAGGTGCATGCATTTTAAAATTTATAAACCGAAACAAAATCACGTTCACATACTAATATAAAACAATATTTTTTTATTTATATATATGCGAGTTGATTATAAAAGAATATTTATGGGTGTTTTATTAGCTATTACATCTGTGATCACTTAAAATAATATTTATACGTACCTATTTATACGTACCTTTATACTGACCTATTTAAAAATCAACTACTATAATAGCTAAAATTAAGAATTTAAAATTGGAATTAAATAAGAAAAAATATTAGTACGTATTTAGATAAAATAAATTTAAAAACTATTTAAAAATAAAAATAAAAATCTTATTTATTTTATCTAAAAAATATGTAATAAAATGAGATTTTTATATATACAACAGTATTTATGATATATTTCTTAATAGCAGTTACTTCTTAATTCATTCATAAATAGTTTGATATATATCTATACTCTCACGTTATTGGAAATATGAAGTTTGGAGGATCAGATCGATGTGCTTTAAGCTTAAGTGTTAATTATCGTTCACCAAACATTACGTAATCTGAGATTCTGATACCTAGTATATATAATCTAAACAATTCGTCATTCTGACATTTCAGATAATGTAAGAGATAACAGCATCAATTTTTACTGTTTCTGTATTTGTTATTATACTAATAATATTTACGTTTTAATGCAGCTTACTTTTAATAATCTTGTACGATATTTTAGATTTTAATATTAATAATTTTCTTTATATTCTCTTATGATGTGTAATCTGCTAACAATTTAACTAGTCCTTTTATACAATTAAAATTTTGTAATTTTTAAGAATCTTCTCTTTTATATATATTATATATATAATTTGATATAATATTAAATTATATTGTTAGACGCATGATTGGAATCGTGTCACAGGGTTAAGAATGCTACACACACTCTATTGTTCGTGGCATTCTTGCAAAATAAAATCATTTAAAGACATTAATTAACATAATACAAATGTTTCATGATAAACAATAATAATAAAATTGTTTTGATGCAAATCAGAATACTATTCGCGGCATCCCATATTGTAAACTATCAGACTCAACATTCCCATTAACGATGTCGGAAATGATAATTCTTTGCTAAATATTATATATATAGATAAAAATTAATGTAAATGCAGTAGATAAATAGATTTTTTGGCATAATAATTTTTAAAAGAGGTTCATTCATCCTACCGAAAGAAATAATGTTTGAATTTTCTTGATCTTCTATTTATTTATGTTTCTATATATTTCTTTAGAGTCCTCGATTTTGATTTTTTTTTTAAATTCGTCGCGTTAACACTTCGTGCTATATTAAATGTTTGTTTACGCATGGTTGGTCAAATAAATTTAATTAAATAATTAAATTTTAATAAAATCCCAATACTGTGCGGTCTCTGCAGGGTCATCGGCGATATATATTTGAAGTCGACTATCAACCTGTTGTTGATAATGCAATATCAATCTTCACGAAGACTTTAGTCGCAAAATCTTTTCTCGCGGACTTGCGTAAAAACTTTCGGCAGAGAAAGAAAGGTTGGGAGATAAAAACGACGTAACATTCTTTCTGTGTTCACTGGCTTGGGAAACGTAGGAAATTGAAGTAGCAAACTCGTACAGAGACGAAAATTCCATTCCGGTACATCGTATTGTATATGCTATCGTACGTACATGTCGAAGAAGATGAAGAAAGCCTGGGAGAAAAAAAAGATTATGCAATGCAGCTTACAACTAACTCGAATGTCTGCGAAAAGTCTTTGAAAATGCAAGAAAAATTACAATTGATATAGCAATGCGTTGGCATTGCTACAATTATGTTCGTACACTTTGTTTTTTTTTATATAAATAACTAATTTGCAGCCACACTGACATTATACAATAAATTCCCGAAAAGAGAAAATATTTTTTAATCGTAATTAAAAGTTATGTTTAAATAAAATAAAAATGTATTAACATATACTTGAAAAATAAAATACATTTTATAATTTTTATTTGTTATAATACAAATTAAATATATTAAATATGTAATAACATAAAAATTATCTAAATAAAATCTATTAAAAACTACCTTATTTGCAGATTAAACTTTACAATGTGTATATTACATAATGCTCTTAAATAATATATAAATTAGGAACCTAAATTGCAGTGTTTTATTTCGATAAAATTATGTTAAAATATTAGTTGTTCATTAGAAATAAGATGTCCCTAATATAATATGCAAAATTATTAATACGCTTGCATGTGGAAGAAGAAGATAAATGTTTAATCCTATTTAAAGCAGGATTAAGTTTCAAAATAAAGTACCCCTAAATGATTATTGAAACAAATTAATCTGAGTATCCAAAATACAAACTAATCCGTTTCAAAATTAATTTCAACTCCTGATTGAAATACGTGCTGATCAACTTTGTACTCGATCGGTAGCATTTATTAATAACGAAATGCTTGGTGCTATATTAATTGTTTGTTTACGCGATAAATATGGTTGGTCAAATAAATTTAAAAAATTTTATAATAAAACAAGATGAAAATTGGGAGATGGTTATATATGGTTTTGAGAAATTTTCGAAAACTCGCGATGAAAATTTTTAAAGAATGTTTTCATTGATTAAAGATATACTTTGTATCTCATCGTCGCGCTATGGGAGAAATAAAGACGATACAAATTATTAACAAATTTTCCTCTTTTATCTTTAGCATGTTACGCGAATACAACAAAATTATATTGTTTCCAGTGTAACTCGTCTTAAAAGGAAGGACGTGCAAACTTTTGAAAAGAGGCAAAGTTTTCAACAAGGAGATTACAGCGCAAAAGTGATCGAACTATGCGATGCTGAGTAAAAGACCGCATGTACCTTTAGAGGACATAAATCTTTGTCAATATTGTGATAATAACTTTAACTCTGTGGAGTAACAAAGCCAATTTTATCTGACAACTATGCTCATTTTCAGTTTTAAAGTTATTTACGCTTTATAAATTTTGCTGTCAAGTCTCATATTAAAATATAATATAATTGTTTGTATGATTGTTTTTGAAAGACTTACTCATTCAAACATTGTAAGTCCTAACTAATTTCGAATAAGCATATTTTCACTGAATTTTGGGTTCCAGCGTGTAGCTTGTAAGGTAAATAATCTAAAAGCTAAAAGTATGTTTTCTCGTGTATCTCTACCAACTATTTCATGTCGGAATTGCATGCGTTAAATCTGTTTAAACATAACCAGTAGCTTCTTGCTCACGGTACGTCGCGTTAACATTACCTTCGTTTATATAAGGATTAATGTTACGTTTACATGGCGTATGATTAATATGTGCGCATGTTTATTTGATGTGGAAGCTGCATGAACGTGAAATAGACCATATAAATGAAAATAATTCGCGATGCTTCGTGAACTGTGGCCGTCTCTTCACACATATTACATAAATTTTCTGATTGTAAAAACCGTATGAAATTATAAGTTCATTCTTCGTGTATTTCTTCTTAGTCATTTTTTATAAGAAAGTCATACAGAATAATCCAAGATTATCTCTTAATCTAGGAATGAGATATTTTGAGATACGTTTAAATCGTTTGTTTTTTGATATTGCTAGCGCTATTGCCCTAGATTAATTGTGATTATATTACACTTGCACTCGCAGTTAGGTCACTTAATAAAAGTAACACTTTTCGTAAAATATTAATGAAATGTTCAATCGCAATAATTATAACATAATAATAATAAATGTAGTTTTTTGGAGGAAACAAGATTTGTTTAGATGCTTTTTTATTTAATATCTTTAATTATTTGTTTGTTTGATCAACGTATGATTCGTGCGACTAATAACATGCTTTTGAACAGTTTTTATGTAAAATGGATTAATTAAAAAAAAGTGATAAAGAATATTACGGACGAATAATGCAACAAATGCATTATTTTAAATTTAATACAATAGTATACAATAAACGCAAAAAATACTTGCAAAAACAGTTTTTGGTTATCTTATTTTTTATTAATGCAGGTTAAAAAATAAAAACGGCAAAATGTACTTTAGTACTATACTAATTGCAGTTATAAATTTATTTTGCTTTTATTTTAAGTTTCCGATTTATAAATAGTTCAGAGTTCTAAAAAATTAGTTAAATCCAACAAAATAATATACAAAACAACACACAATATCTTATTTGCATTCGCAATATGTTGTATTATCGTTGTAATATCTAAAAATATCTTAAAAATATCTTAATATCTTAAAAAAATGTTTGAAATGTTTGAAATGTTGCATTCATATGTAAATTTACGAAACAATATAAAAATATATTCATGATTAAAATATTCATGATTAAATATAAAACTGTTTGAATCTTCTATGATTTCATGAATGTTTTGTCGACCAAAATCTTTTAAGAATATTCACTTGAGATAATCCCTTTAAAAGCAGCGATTTATGAAATATTTTGTCTTAAAAGCATATTAATAAAACATAGGAGATCTATTTGTATCTCGAAGACCTATTCGTAGTTCTATTCATTGTATATTGCGGATATACAAGTAATATATCAAATGTAAAATGCCGATAGTTCCATTAAATCATAGTACACAAACTTGTGCGCAATCATGCGTTCGAGATTTGCGCCAAATGCAGGTCGCATGTCTATTCGCGTTACTCTGCGACTCGCGGTTTCGATAAACCGCACGTCGGGACACCTATGTCACACACGCACCATGGCATTCGTGACGTGTTTCATACCACATGTGGTGCGCGATTATATAATATTCCCCGCACAACTTACTGTGGTAACATCGGCAAGGTAGAATGAAAGGATGAAAAGTGATGCGAATTGCGCGTGGGTGCGATGCGCTCCATCTGAGTGTTTGAATTTCTAGCATTGAAGCGTTTATGTCGTACGCAGCTATTATGCGTGTAAATATATATACCCCGTTACATTTACAAATGTAAGCATGTATATGTTCCGTTACAAGACCGTTTATAAAACAAAAATCACGTATAATAATTATTAACATCATTGAGTAATTATAAGGCGTGTATTTTGCTGTTCTAATTTTTCGTCTCTTTTTCCAATTCGCTTCTCGCAAAACTAAAGAATTAATCAATTTTATTATATTGTAATATGATCAATGTAAATATGAAAGACTATCTTTTAAAAAATATTTTTTAAAAAATATTGGAGAACGTGTATGAGTTATTATTATTTCTCGATTATTCTCTCTGCCATTGTTAATTTCAAATTAATTTCGAATATTTCGTGAAAAAATTTTAAAGAAAGAAAATAAAATGTTTGACACATTTCTGATATATTAAATCCTGATCAGGAGCACGCTTATAATAAAATAGAGATGAGATAGTTTTGTTTTAACTACAACAGCTAGCAAGATTTTCAATTAAATTATTTCTTTGAGAAATATTTTGCTTGGAAATTTTTATAGAATTGCTATATCTCTAGTATTTTGTCGATACGTTCTCTGCTCTTTAACGAGTTGCTTTTCCACGAGTAAACGATTTTCCATTTCGAAACGAATCGATGAGATTTTGCACTATAAACAAGGTTTGTCGAATTTAATTACATCACTTGCTCTCAGATTCGACGATTTTTTTTTCTGTTTGTCCTTGTTACGATATCATTGATCTTGTTAACGTTCTTCGTACACGAAACATTTCCAATTACGTTAATGTCCGCTTTTTATTGCATGATGATGTCGTTTTTACATTTCACGATTTATTATTTATTTCACAGGTCAATATGTGATATTATTTGGAAATACAAATTCAGTTATTCATTATTTGGAAATTCAAATTAATCACTTATTAACAATCACAAAAATAATAAAGAATAATTAATAATTTGAGATGTTCTTTTTACAAATTATACATTAATAAGTCGCGATTAATATATATTTTCTATTACATATTTAATTGTATTTTTTTGTTATTATTAAAATTAATTTGATTTTTTCACAAATAAAATTTTTGTATTGCTACATACGAAATTAATCAAGTTTATGGTGTTCAAAAGTTATGATATTTATTATAATACAAATTATTTTAAAAATAAATCAAATTTATTTGTAAAATAAGAATCTTCAATTAAAGATTTTATATAAAATTCTATTGAAATCATCAGATTTGAATAATTTAGCGCAGAGCAGATCGCGACACGTTGGTTCGTCTCAGAATTGTGCGAGATTCGCTGTGCATGCATCATCAAGTGCTCTGGAAAAGCGCAGCGTAGATAAACTCGATTACCGAGGCGTTACGCATACAATCAATTTTCAAGTGCGTACATGACTGTAATGCATTTACTCAATTTTAAATAATCGATTATCTCGCGAATATCACTCGATCCTTTTGTTATCACGTTTGGTCCCTCCTTTCGCTTTTTTATTTTTTATCTCCTTTTATCTTTTTGTTTTTTGAAAAATGTTTGAAATTTATGTTTTATCAGATTAATCAGTCTTTTATATTTTTCATTTTTTATTCTTTCTTCTATCTTTTATTCTCATTCTTTTACTATAGCTAGGAAGAAGATTTCGATAACAATAAAATTTAAGCTTGTTGATAAACTTGTCCTATTTTTTTGGAGAAAAAAGTTTGAGTATATTACTTATTCAATATAGATAGCAGAAACTGATATTTCCATACTGCGATTGGTTTCACAAGTACTCAAAATGGAAAGAGAAAGTTTCTGTTTCTTATTTCGAACAGGTCAATTCTGTGCAGACACTCCCATACAATTTTATTGCATTTCTTCTCATGTATATTCTATTGATTATGTATTCTTATTTTTGGGATAAAATTTGGAATAAAATTTTTTTTAATAAAAATTGATTTATGAACGTTCTTTCCTCTACAGCTTTCTAATTTATAATTTATTAGTACTTTATCATATTAAGAGTATTTTAAATCGCAAATAAAAGTTTCTCATTCTGGTTTAGTTTAATTAAAATCAATTAGAGTTTTTATACATGATCTTTTAAAAATTGTATTTTATACATAATCTTTTAAAAATTGTATTTAAAAAACTGAGATTGTATAACTGAGATGTATCGATAATGTTTAATCTCTAAAAATTTTAAATTTAAGAAATGTAACATAATGTAAATATAATATTACAAATTCATTTTATTTCTCATTTTTTTTAAATGTAATAAATGTATTATTTTACAATAAATATTTTATTAAACATAATATATTCTTCTGTATATTAGTATATATTAATATATTAGTTTCTGTATATTAATATTTTTAAATATATAGTAACAAGATATTTGTGAAACGCGTATTAAAGTATGTTAAAGCGACGTGTAACGTTCGCGAGGTAAATATTTTCACGCGATATTCTCCTGCTTGCCGTTCCGATTTTGCTCAACTTGAAGGATTTATGCATCGATTATCACGTTCCTGATCCATCTGAATTCGCCCTGGAACGCCGCAGCATTGCAGCGACAGAAATTTATGCAGCTGCAGATTATCGTCTATTTTACGAGACTCGACGAAACGTACAGAAACATCAGTATATGTCTAAACGAAAACTGAAAATAGTATATGAAATCGTCAATAGCTTAAAGTAGAAATATTTAAAGTTGCGTGTGTGTCGTAAATTGCAAATTAGTTTTTACTGATTTTTATAGTTATACAGATAAATTCTGTGCAACAAAATAATGAAAAAAATATTTATATTTAAAAAATATTTATATTTAAAAGTATTTTTTTCTCTTTTTCTCTTCTTCCCCCTCTCTCTCTCTTTTGTATATTTTGTGTATGTGTACATACACGCATATATATTATTAATATAAATTAAGTTATATTCCTCGTTATATTGAATTATTAATTAAAACTATAGAATTGCAAACTCTTTGGCTTTAATCACTTTTAATCTTATAAGTATCACACGTTATTTATGCTAAAAAGAATTAAAAAACACTTATAGAATTTACTCAATTTACTTTTCACTAACCCAAGTTGATATACTGAAACTTCCGGTAAAATGGTCGCTTGGCAGGATTATCAAGCGTACCGCTTATTACTATTAGACAGGTTCGTTCGCGAATTTCCGGACGATGCCGCAAGCGGTAATTTCCGTTGGCGGATGCAGATCCGATTATAGTTATACATGTACAAACCGGACGACGAAGGAGAAATCTTGCACGGCACGCGTAGATGTGTCTCTGAAAAAGTGTTATTACGTATAGTGCTTTTAACATTATAAATAATAAGTTTTCTCGCAAGATGTAAATTTGAGTCATGACATAAAAAAAAGATAACAATGTATCTTGTTTACGTACAGATAAAAAAAGAACTTTTAGGTATCCAATGCTTATTGTTTGTGCTTATCTTTATAATTTTTATTATTAATATTCTCTGACATTCTTAAGTTTTAATTAATTATATTTTTCTTGCACAATGATCTCATTTTTATGCAACTTATTATTTTTTGCGAATGCAATTTACCACTGCATCATATTCATTCTTTTATGAAGAAAGGTAATTTAGCGGATTAATAAAAAGACCGTTAAAAAAAAAACGTCAGCAGCTTTATCTTTCCGCAAACATGAAGTAAAAGTTATTTCACTGGATTACATCGCGTAGCTTATATCTCATTGTAATTGTTCTTGCATCGTGACCGTTTATTTAATCGTGGGAATCCCATCTCGCATTCCAGTAATGCGAAGGTGCGAATTGTGGAAACCGTACGAAACCAATTAAAATAATGTAATCCATTTTATTCGCACTCCGAACTTCAACCTGTAGACCTGTGTCGCTTATGTGAAACAGAATGAAGAATTAAATTTTTCTCGTTTAATCTTTTTACATTAATTCCTTGTTTTATTTATCGACTTATTTAAATATACTCTTTTTAAATCAAAACAATAAAAGCATAAGTATTAACTTCCGATGTCGTATATAATAGGGAAACTTATGAAATTAAATTTTTAGAATTATTTAAACATTATTATTGTTAAATAATTGCTAAAAAGATATATTTTTCAAAATAAATTGTATTTTGTGCTCGTATCGTACGCTTTTGCTTATATGACAATAACAATAAATAAAAATGTAATAATTTCTGTTTTCATAAAACAGAAATACTTCTAATGGTATTATTCAATGTCAGTCACGTCTGTATCACGGCGTAATAAAATTTCAACTTGGAAAAGTTGTGACACACAAACTGTTGTAATTGCAAACGAAATACGTCAATCGACGAGACGCGGCTCCCTTGGGCTGTATTTTATTAGAACGTTTCTTTTTTATAGAACTTTCAACAAGAAGATAAGAGATAAGGAACGTTGTTTTAATGGATAATCCGTTTCTTCAGCATCCAAGGTGATAGATGGCGTGTTTAATTAAAAGAAGAATTGCGACAATAGCTACTGGCGTCGTCGTCAAGGCACTATACAGTTTCAACAACCGCGTACTATTGTCGCCGAAACGAGAACTTTCCTGTCCGAGAAGCTAGCACATTATCTGTTTGAAAGAAAGTAATTTTCGGATTTCGCCAGCCGTTTAACGATTCCAAGATTAAACATCCGCCTTAGCGCTTTGCCTTAGGGATTATCCCAAATCGCTAATAAATATCGATTGTAATATAGATATTTTATTAAATACAGGTTTGACTGCTTTGCTTCTTTCGCCTATGGTCTTTCTTCGTAACAAGAATGATGACTTCCGCATAGAGTCATTTCTGCGGACAAAAGTTCATTTAATTGTGCACTGAGAAAATATGATAGAAGGCATTTTGATTAAATGAAACAGAAATTCTAGTTATGATAAGAGTCGATTTTTTATAACTAGAACGTTTAATAGACTTTACTATAAGGATTTGGTTAGTACTTCCTTGAATCTATAAACTTCTATTATATTAACTAAACATGATTGGACATAGTGATTCATTTTTTTTTAAATTTAGTATTATTATCAAGAAAATTTAGTAAATTTAAGGAAGAAATTAATCATACTCATTTAATAATTCCTAAAGGAATTCTGATTCGTCCATTTTCCAACAGACATACTGGTTTGTCAGATTTTTAATTAATGCAACCAAATTTTTTTTCTCAGTTCAACAGCGAAATAATTTAAGGAGAAACTGGACAAATTAGCAATGTTAAAAATTAATGAATCTAATATATGTATTTCAAGGTTCATGAATTTGACATGATGCAAAACACCTTTAAGCAGCTTTTCAAAATGTAAAATTAATAATTAATTTGTGTGGATTAAAATAAAAATTTGTTCTGTAGAATTAAAATTTTTATTTTCAAATTTTGTACGTAATTACTATAAAATTTTCGTAATATGGTCTTTAAAAGAGTTCAGTTCCTTCTTAAGTTGGCTTTTTGTCAAGAGAGCTGTCATGTTTAGATTTATTATAAGAAAGGTAAATGCCTTTTTTTTTTAAATAAAAAACAATGTACTTTTAATATTTTCAAGAAAATGCGTTAATCATTCAAAGTAATAAAATTTATGACAAAATAGAAAATAAGGAATATAATTTATTTAGAATACGTATATAATTTACGTAAAAATAAAATAATTAAAAGATAGTTTGAGTCAAAAATTATTTTTAAATCCGGCAATAAAATTGATGTAATAATTAATACTATTAATATCATTTAAAATCTTAATAACATACTGTTTCCAGTTATACTTTTCTATTGGGTATGGTATGAATCAAAAGATAAGAATACAGCTATTCTACAATTCTATTTTATTACAATATCGCTTTTTTAATAAATATTATTTCCCTTTGTGTGTTATGTTTTGTATATCTCGCGGTAAAAAGAAATTTATGTACTCACAGTTTGTGTCGTACCACACA
Source organism: Camponotus vicinus (assembly GCF_025532165.1). Lineage (NCBI taxonomy): Eukaryota > Metazoa > Arthropoda > Insecta > Hymenoptera > Formicidae > Camponotus > Camponotus vicinus. The sequence continues at coordinate 11,301,566 of NW_028141948.1, read as the reverse complement.
GATTAAACGATATTTATTAGCATTTTGCAAATTTAAACGAAATACTCTAATTTGTACGAATAGTAATCCCAAACAACTGGTTGCAGCAGGAGTTTTGATGATATCGATCGATATTGCAAAGTAATGTAAATGTGATGAGTTCTCGACTACCCAGCATGGAAGTCGTATCGCTGTCGAAACTTTCGTGGCGATCGGTCATGAAAATGAGATCGCAGGGAATGCTTCACGCTGAGTTTCGCGATTTAACTTTGTTCTAACTTCAATGTTGATTAATTAGATCAGACAAGTTTAAGCATATATATAAGAAAAGAATATTCATTTGGTCTAAAAATTTACAATAATCATTGAAATATGACTGCATTATAACTTACAAGAAAATTCATGATTATATATTATATAATATTGATGTTTACGCTAATATAATAATTTTATTAATATAATATAATATACAAGTTTATTAAAGTAATTAAAATATTGTCCACGTTCGCCTAAGCATCTTATCGAGACAAGATAAATAGATTTAAATACATTAAAATTTCTCCTTTTGTCTCTCTATGGAAACGTAACTGACCTGTAACTGTGATAAAAATGATAAATTTATTTCTATACGTTGAGCATTTTAATGCAAAAGTTCTTTATAATCTGGCTAATTGAACTTAATTTTTGTTATTGTGCATTTAATATAAATGGAATATGAAATTAGCTCCGATTGCAAAATATAAATGGATGCGCGTTTAAATTCGCGCATTTCCTAATTCAGTTTAGCCGAGGATAGAGAAAAACTCTACAGAAACACAACGGGCTAATGAGATTCACGGATGAGAGAAATCGCTGGGCCAAAGCTATGGTCAAGCAGCAAAACCGTTGCTTTTGATATCACCTGCGCTCGCACAGTTACAAATTATCTCGCCGTTAACGAGACCGTATGTTCCACTGTTAACGTTAGTAGTGCGTGAAATTACGTTTGTGTCGGTTCGCAAAAGAGGTGCGAGGTCAGAAGCCCGCGGCCATACCACTACAGCGTATAATTTCTTTTATTAGCAAAATGGATTCTAGGGTTTTATAATGTACAAATGTTTTCACTGTGTCATAATATCACTTGCATACAATGACAAAATCTTTTAACAAAATGTAAAGTTAAATTTTCTCATCAAAAATTTATAAAAGAGAGAAATGAAAATGGAAATTATACTCACAATTACACACGTACACCTGCAAGTTTAATCTCTTCAAGAAATCTAATTAGACATAATCGAAAAAAACCGATTACAAAATTTATTTAAAAAATTTACTATCGAAAAGTATTAATAACAGTACACTTTGTATAATTTTTTTATTATTAAATTCATAGGCGCACGGTATTTTTAACGAACAATTAACGTTAACATTAACAATGCGTAAAATTGGCTATAAAGACGAATGAATTTACAATTGTCGAGTTGTGACGACAATGTGTATCTTCAATCACGACAGAGTATCTTACGGAACGATACTGCGCTTAAGTCGAGGATACTTTCAAAGAATTGAGCGCAAATGAAACTTACGTCTTTCAACGGGGCAAGTAATGTCCGCGTAAGGACCCTTTCCCGCTTTATTGGGTGCACGGTCAAATGAAATCGTAAAAAAGCCGGATGCTCCCAACTGACGTAATAGCTGCAGTAAAAACTAATTCTAGAATTTTTTTTCCTGCAAAATACGTATGTGTATGATGAAGTGTAAAACTGATATACGCATGAAAAATATAAAAAGCGCACACGTAATATTTGAAAATAATACACATTAGTAAAATATTATTACGACATTAATATAAATTATCTTTCCAATACAAATTATTCTTCTTTTTTCATTAATATTTGATTATAAAAGGAATTAATTTAACGAAAAGTTGTCAGCAAAGTTTGTTAATTACAAACGTGCATATCAAAAAAGTTTTGACGAATAAACTACCAGGTAAACACAGGCTATAATCTGACTTTAATTAGTTTGCAGTGTTATTTGCTTTACCTAAAATATAATTTATAGCTGAATTACAGCGATATTCAATACTAACATTTCAAAGTTAAAATAAAATTTTATTTTTTACATAACATTTTACGTAAAACCGTTATAAAGGAAAAATATTCTATTTTTTTTTTGGAAAAAAATTAACTTAATTTTCCTTTTTATAATCAAAATTTTGGTAAAATTAATAGTCGCTGAAATACAAACGAAAATTATTTTCAACATTTTAACAAGAAAGAAAACTAGGAATTTGTACATAATACAAAGTGATAAAGGTTTAAAAAATTTTAATACTTTAATATTAATATAATAAAATAAATAATATAATATAATAATATAAATAATATAATAAAAATTTTTATACTTTATTTCACATCGAAAAGAATTTTCGCGTATATTAAGTCCCTAAAATCTCGGAAATTTTATCTTAATCAGAGTTTTACACAAAATTACTTTCTTTCTCGCAGCGGAAAGATCAATTTCCTGATTATAAAAAATTAGTAAATTAATTAACGAAATATTTGCATAATTAAGCCTTTCATCCATGGCGCTCGTTATATTATCACCTTGGTATATACTGAGAAAGCGCAATTTAAAAGATAATGTCATGATCGCAACTTTTAAGCTCACGATATGTTTTTGGAAGAAAATGGCTCATTCGCTGGATTTATATAGGCGGTAAGTATTTTTAACAGTTGCCGCAAACGATTACGCGGGCTCTAATTTATCAAAAATATTGCTCGCCATCTCAGCATGGCTGCCGTGCGATGTATCGCGAGATGAAAGCTGCAACCTCATAAAAGAAGGTTTGTGCAGGCTCCAAAGTAAAAAGAGGCAGCATGTTATAGGCGCACGAAGGGGGATAATAGGAATCGGAGAGAAAATCGATGATATACGGCCGCGCGACTTAACCCAATTTTTTCGCCACCCGCTATCTACGAAATTTATCGGCGAGATAAAGCCCCTCGTTCGGCGCGCCCGCCGTTCATCCCTGTCCCTTTTCGTGAACGAGGCCCTCCGCTCTGCGGGCGGCCGCTCTGAGTGGACGATCGAAGCCGAGGGACAGAACGGTACTGACCTAATGAGGGAAAATCTGGTCTGGCTAACCTTTGAGTGCCTGCGGCCTCGTCCGCTGGAAACATTTTACTATACATACGCGATATATTAATAGCCGGTCTCACCAATATCGATCAATTTCTCTAGTTTAACTAATGCATTCGTTCATTTCTAATCCTTTATGTTAGGGTTGCACGATATACTTACTATTGTCTTGATTAATTAAAAATCTCGTCTTAAAATTCTAAAAGAAATTCTAAAAATCTTTAAGTAATTGTCAAAGCAATACTAAAATTAATATTATTAAGATTTAAAAAAAACTAAAATATATAAATTAGATGAGAAAAATATTATTATATAGAATATTACTATATAGACTTAAAAAATTTAACTTAATAAATAAAAAAGATTTATATTGACAAATTTATAGAAATAATTAATACAATAAAATAAAAATTTTGATAAATATAAAATAAAATTAATAAATAAAGTTTTACAGAATTATTTAGTTATAAAAAATTTTCCGTACAGCATTTGCTTTAGTATTTTGGATAATAATTATCTTATATTATAAAAACCATCTTAAATATTATTTTTAGTAGTTGTTTGGTATTAGATTAAAATTGATAATACAATAGCAGATGAGATTTTTATTACAAAGATTCACTTAAAATAATATTTAAGTTTTCAAAAATTTCCATATCAATACAATATTTTTATTCTTATTTTTAATCTCGTGCAACCCTATTCTTAGAAAAAGATGAAAACAATTATATAATATAATATATAATTAAAACTGATAAAATTAACTAATTAATGAAAAAACAGAGCTAATTTTTTCTTGATCACATATTTCTTTATCATATATTACTAATAAGTTAATTCAGACAAAAAACGTTTACTTTAATAAACTCTACACAATTCTACAATATATTTCTCTTTATAATATAAAAATAATGCTTGACAATGTGTGCAGTTTTGAAGCAATGTTGCATTCTGATGTACCATTCATTGTCATGACATTCATATACTCGCAAGAGAGACAGACAATCGAAATCCTTTTATACGCAGACGGCGATCTTCTCGTTAGCGGGTTCGTTGTTTTAACTTCCGGTACAAGCGTTCCTACTTTTACGTTTATCCACTTCACTTCTCCTACTTCGTTCTACGGATTTTCGGGGCTTTCGGACTGTCGTCCTCTGCTTACACAGAGCTTATCGTGCTGGTGTCCTTCAACGAAAAGGATTTTTCTCAGAGATACGCTCGCACGATCAAATCCCCGCCACATACTCGGCCACACATTTCGTTCTATTCCCTCTGGATCATTTCTTTCTTCTTTCGTTTGTCCAATTTCCTCATCAGGTATAACTTTCTGAAGAAATGATTGTCCAGTAATTTAGTCGTTGTTGTTAGCTACATATGGTTTCTTTATCGTTATCGTATCGTTTATCGTAATTACATCGAATTTTCATCCGCGAATTTATATATAAGAATTAGATATCGAATAAGAAATATGTAATTGGAAAATGTGAATTCCTTTATTATTTTCTTTTTTTTTGTTAACAATCAAAGAATATGAAAAAAACAACCATGACATATATTGGAGAATAATCATATATAACAATGATAGAAAAGAATTCGAATAGCATGAAATATTAATTAATTGTATGATAATTCTTCTGTAAAATAATGCTTAATAATTTCAATTTCAGCAAATTAAATCTATGTTTTCAGCTATTTAGCACGTAAACAAGAAAAGCAATTTCCATTTATTGATCGCCGTCTTCGTATAATAAATGTATATACACAGAGAGCATGAAGTCGTAAAGACATATGTTTAAAGCATAAACTTTCTGAAAGAGAAAAATGTTTTATTCATTTATCTGTAATATAATTTTCTTGCAAGAAATCACGGTATGTTTCAAAAACAGTAATGGGATTGGCCAATCGTAATCTTCGAAGTGACATTTCTAATGTGACACGTGCATCCTTGAAATAACTATAGCGGAAAAGTTCTTTCATGAAATCCACAATTCTACAAGCCGCGACACCTTCTCTTTCGCGGAAGATCAGATAATTCATTCGCTTTTTCTCTCGCTTTTTCTCATTCGAAGAGAGAATTAGTTTTTGAGACAGAATTCGATGTCACTTCGACCTGCACGAATCGTCCTTGAAAAGGTCACGCAGTAGACATCATGGTAACGTTTCGAATCGAAAGCGATGGAATTTTCTTTGGGCATTGGGTACGGATTGCTCCGAAACTGACAGCGTGAAATAGTCAGTAGAGGGTTCACCTAGTTTCAAAAAGACACCAGCAGAAAACGGCAACCGATCGCATCGTGTATTCTCTCCACGTCCGGCCCGATTATAAAAATGCAATGAGGAGGCTGAAAATGGCTCTCCGTGTCAGCTTTAATTCGATTTCCGTGTTCGAACATTTGGTTGAAAACTCGTAAGCTTGCTATAAGTGAGTCGAGTAGGACGCAATAAAATCCTCGATGGCCTTCGATGTGGCTAACATCTTAAGTATGACACCAACATAAAAGTGGTCGATAAATAGTAATTAATAAAGTTGTGGCTCTCTTCTATCTCTCTTTATCCATTTATTCGTCTCTTTTCTCGCGCTCCGATATGTGAGAAAATTCCACCATCTTGTCTCAGCTTTGTAAAACGAAGAGAACGCCGTTTCGACACGAACTAAGTTCAATATTCTACGGTAAATCTTGTCGGGATTTCTAAGAACTTCTCGAAAGATTGGGGATGAGAAATAGGATTAAGGAAAGAGTGCACTAATTGACTCGTTATCTGTAAAATCTTGAGATTCCTAGGAAAAGGAGCAATCTAGCGCGACGGTCGCACAAGTTTCATTTCACCGACTTTTATAGCGATATAAAAGTTTGCTCGTGTTTATTTTATTTCGCGTCATTAATAATTAAAATTGCATATATATATGCAATTCTAATTATTGCATGTCTTGTCTTCCACTTTGTAACAATTATTGAGTAATTATTTGTGAATATCATGCAATATCATTGTTGAATTAATTCTACCAGGATGTATATAATAATAAGTACTGTGATAAAAATTAGAAAATTGATAAAATTAAACAGTCATTAGTAGTGCTTGAGAAAAAGGATGATAAAACTATATGAAAAAGCACTTGTGAACATAAATTTAATATGGTATATATTATAATATATAATATTTTATAATCGTCGTTCTTCTTCTGCCATCATTATACGCAACAATGCATTAGCGGATTGTAAAATAAAAAACAATCATAAAAATATTAAAACTTAATATTAATAATTAAAAATTCTTTTTACTCAAATAATATCTTCCTACACTAAATTCAATAAGGATACACAACTATATGTGAAACGACACTAATAAGAGTGATTTAGTAAAATATATTTTTACTCTAACAAGTGCTTGTTTGCGGGATTTCGTGTTAAAAACAGCGAATTGTTAAATTTTACTATCAATACTATCTTATAAAGATTTTTTTGAAAACTAATCATATGATCAATCTCTCAAATCTTTTAAATATTTTAATCGAAGAGTGACAGTAATCTCTCTCTCTGACAGACAGGAAAACAGATTCTAAAATTTTGGAATCATACAAATTTAACACTTCTAAAAAAATAGTTTTATATATATATATATAGAAAAAAAGTAAAAAAATAAAATTTTAAGCAAATTAAAAAAAATGTACATGAAAATATTCCATATATGATTGATCAATCAAATATCAAGTTAATTTATCACGTTATATTACGGTTTAATGGCAATTTATTGGTGCATGGATCTCTCGCATTCAAATTATGAATTCTATGCATGTATAATGAAGCAATTACGTTGTTTTTCATCATTATCGCATCTGTAAAGTATCTAAACTACAAAACTCGAAAGAGTATACTGTGACAACAGAAAATAAAATTATTAAAATATAGTATATAATTTCTCTCTAGAATAACATTAATAACTTTTGATGCAATTTTTTAGTATATCGGTTTTCTTACATTCCTTAGATTATTTTTATTTGCCATTTTTGCATGATGCGTTAATCGTCTATCTTCTTTATTTTTCTTCTCTTCATTTATTCATCTACAGAGTATTCGCGCTTCGAATTTGATTTTCTATGATTTAAAAATTGTCAAAATAAAATATTTTTCCAAAATTAAATACATAAAGGATGATAGCTGTAACAATAGTTCAACTCATATTTGAAAAGACAAGTATCGACTTTCTATGAAATTGAATGAAAGTATATTTGGTCTCGAGACCTTATTATCCCAGTTGTCGGAGCTTAAAATTAAATCCTACTATTTTACTTTAATTTATAAATCTGAAAGATAAACCTATCTTCACGAGTTTCTAAATTCTTTTTGCGCAATTACTGCGAATTTGTTCATAAATATGATATGCAATATGACTCGGAACATTTGCATTAGCTGCACACATACAAGGAGCATAAATATTAAAAGAAGATTATTGCAAGATAAATTGTAAACGGGCATTTTTACATCACATTTGATAATTGTATGTATATATATTTAAAAACTATTTATAATAAAAATTATTTTGATTCATTATTATAGTCGAATAATTATAAAAACATTGACAAACTTTTTAAATAACTAATATTTTAATATATTGATAAAATATATCTGTATGATCTTTTAATTTCTTCTAATAAAGCGTATAGATCGAAAAAGAGATACTCTAATTTAAATACATAAATTTTTTTATAAAAGATCTTATCGAACATACTAAAAGTACATTGTCAAATACTTCCAATGTTTTCCTCGCATTACCTCTGAATTGTGTCTTCACCGTATTCCGCGTATCTACACCGGTATGATGGTTCTAAGGAATTGAACAAGGATATTGAAAATACGAAGGGCAAAATGCGACGCGCTATGAACGTTTGTCTCTCTCTCTCTCTTTCTCTTTTTCTTTCTCTCGTCCTCGTGCGCGTTTCCACCCCAAAGTGGTTCCTTGATCCGCGTTTCTCCGATTCGAGAAAGACAGACTGGGAAATTCAATCCAGTGATAGATTCGTGTGCACGTAGTTGCAGGTCAACGACGAGATAGAAAGAATGGAAAAGATGAAAAATGAGATATTAGGATAATTCTTTCTATCCCATTTTATATAATGCTTCCTCTCAATCACATATATTCAATTAAAATTTTAATGCAAAGATATTGAGATCGTAATATGATTTGAGTTACAAATGTTTAAGTTAACCACGTAGGATGCGTTGAAATTTGTAATTATGCGTATGCACGTATCAATCACATATTTACTAACTTTAAATTTTAAATTAATTTAAATTTTTGAATTGAATTAAAAATTTAAATTGTACCTTTAATACTATAATTTACATAGTATCTACAATTAGATTAATATATCAATATTTACATTCCACAGAGTATCTTTATTTTATTTCATGAATTCTCAATGAATCATTTTTCCACGATTTTTCCTTGAACAGTTTTTAATCAAAGAATATTCTCGAATATTGTGACATGCTTGAAATATTCTAAAAATCTATATTATTAAAAAAACTCTTAAGAAAAATTTTGAATAATTAATTCAAAAAAGCTTATGTTACAATTTTTGTTAATATCCATTAAAAGTTAGTTATTGAAATTATATATTCATTGATGGAAAATATATATCTAATTTGAACAAATTGTAATTAAAAAAAATTAGAATGCAATGTTAGTATAATGCATTCTAAAAGTTACAATTGAAATATAAGATCTATATAAAATATAAAGTAATAATTAAATATTTATAATAATTATAAAATAAAAATTTAAACAAGTAAAAATAAAAATAATTTTTAATTATATATTTATTAAATCTTTATGTGATGATATATATTTATTAATTCTTTATGAAAAATTATAATTTTTTTTTCAAAGACATAGAAAATGTGATTTTCAATAGTAAGAATGAAATATTTTGCATGAATATCTATAAGTATTTTGATATTGCTACAGCTGATACTGTCAGAATTGAAATGATATTATTAGTCTGCATGTGCAAAGAGCATCAAAATATTTATATATTTATACAAATGTAAATACTGAAATTTATCTTGCAGCATCACATTGAAAAGCAATGTGACTGTAGAAAAAATAAAAATACCACAAAGCATACATCGCAACGGATTGGGGACAGCAACACATTCGCCGCTTGAATTTTTATGCAAGCATACATAATCAAGTATTGTTCGAAATGCCTCTTGTACGATTACGGCAAATCGATAGCCTTTCTTTTCGTTTGATTCAAAGTTGCAACAACTCGTAGTTAGAACATAAAGAGAAACTAAAATACAATAGTGAAAAAAATGCGTTGCGTTTCGAAACGAGTTTATCATTGAACGTGAACGTATAACATCGTTTTGCAATCTTTATGGTGCTAAAGTCTTTTTAATTTAAAACATAAATTTAATATAAAAAATATGTTAAATTGAATATTTTTCTAACCAAAGATCAATCACTAAAATATAATACTTTGTTTAATATTAAAGTATTGATGTAGTTACAAATATACATAAATGATAATAATTAATATTAATAATTAAAATTAATAGAATGAAACTACACACACAACCTTCTTATTTTTTTCAATAAATAATTTTATGTAAAATAATTTTCGTGTTATATAAGTATGCTTAGCTTTTGCTTCACGCAAGCATACATATTTTGAAATCTGTTATTGAAATCTGTTAGCATGTTAAAAAAACATGAAGATTGATTATGCTTGTCACGTTCGATATAAGTTTGAATATTGAAGAAAATAAGATACATTTTCGCCATATTATCCTTTATTACTATCATGAAAATAAAAACGCAGTATTAGCTAGAAAAAATTTTTAAATATCTCATTTTAATTAAAACTTCATCAATATAAATATATAATTTCCAATTCCAGTTATTCCTGTTATTATGCAGCTCCATACTATCATTGATCGTATTTAATAATTGCTTGCAAATTTGTCGTTGTTATTCTAAATTCTTTAATACCATTTAATCCGCTGTTATTAAAATAACAACATATGTGTGTGTATTATTTTTATTCAAAAATAATATTGCAGTCTGAAAAAAAGTTTTGTATATTTGCTTTACAAAATTTAAATAAAGTTTTGTTTTCGCCAATAAAGTTTTGTCTTTGGAAATCAATCATTAAAATATTAATTTATAATAGCTTGTAGTATAATTTTTAAATGAACATCTTTCTTAAATTACGTAATCATTAATGCAAACTTGAAGTCAAAAACAATATGAATGAAAGAATACAATATATAAAGGATACAATAAATAAATAATGATAGATAGAGAAGTATTATTTATCTAAAAGTATATGAATGTTTCGTATATTATGAATGTTTCAATAATTAATAACAAATAATGATTTCTGTATGTGTATCATTAGATAAAATTTGCTATTTAATATGTAAATTTTTACATTGATTATTTTTAACATTTTTTTCTGAAAGAAATATGCATTTATACTGCATATATTAATATAACACACGCATTCCGTATATTTTTTGACTGATGTGAACGTATATAATGACACATATAACCAGTCGTCAATGAAAATTTCGACCTGTGACAAGGTCCGCAAAGATCCATGATCGAGCATGATTCAATGCCAGTCCTTAAAGCTTTTCGTGCTTGACCGATTCGCGAATTTCCGGTTCCCTTATTCGACCCCGAAGACTGCCATACCTTTGCGGATATTGAGACGGATATAGGACGTACAATACAACGGAGAGAGATCGTGGCTGCTGTAATATCCGATGGGGTCTACGAAAGACAAGGAGGATAAAGAGAATAGAGAAAAAGAGATGGATAGATAAATAGATAGAGAGAGAGAGAGAGAGAGTTGTTGGCCGCAAATTCAATACCCAGTGGGCTTTGTTGCGCTATATCAGAATAAATTAACACAGCGCGATGCTGCAAACTTGTTCGGGGCCAACTTCGATCTCGCTTAACAAAGTGCAGACCAGCCCGGATTGCAACGAGTTCACGGGTAAGTAGTTCGGAGTCTCGACAACAGGAAGTAACTACAGTTGCCGAAACTATCGGAAAGTCTTGGTAGAGCGAATTCATCCTTCTGTTGCTAAGTGAGAGCGCGAATGACAGTGTCGTTATGTCGAGGACAACAGAAGCTCAATCAGATAACTTGTTCCGATCAACGTTAGGAAATGCTAGGAGCGCGCGCACACACACACACACACACACACACACACATTGGTGATTTGTCATCTAGCAAAGTGCTTATGAATTTCGAACTATTGTTTAGAGGGATGAAACGCAATAAGATGCAATGACTAATTTCAGTTTAACGATAATATATTACATATAATATATTATCAGAAAATTCGTTTATGTAACTTAATCTTATGTCTCATATGCGAATTCTCAATAAATCGCCTTTTATGCAATAAAAATATATGATAGCTATCATAGCTTTGCTGAAAAGTTATAGAAAACGAAGGCAATTAATGAATCATTAAATAAAATATTTTGTAAAATCTCTATAAAAAATACTAATAAATTGTTTCATAAAAAAATTAAAATTCTCTTTTGCACTGATTAAAAAACTGATTAATTTTAATAATTATTATTATCTGTATGGACTATAATTCATACAATATCTGTCTGTTCGATTAATATCATGTACAATTGCATTTGATGGTTATACTAAATATAATTATACGCGATGCACTGTGTTCACATTAGATAGTATTACGCGAAGAACTTTAAAAGATCCACGTATCTATCTCTTAGACGGAACATTCGTTGCGCATCACTGAAAACGAATTAGAAACTGTGTATCAATAAAGTACTGGAGATACACAACTTGATTACGGCTAAGAGTGGACTCTCGAAACATCGAGTTCTCAAAGTAATGGATACGAATGTACTGATGAACCTCAAGTTTATCATGGCAACAACTTCGACCGAAGCATTAACCCACGCTTGATATTGCGATATATTAATATCAACGGATAGATTTATTAATATCAACGGATATACTGCAAATGCGGAAAGTTATTAATAAATTTAATTTAAATTTATTTAGTTTAAAAAACTTAAAAATATTTAAAAAATACTACAAAATTTAAAACTTTTAATATCGATTTTCCACAGATATTTTAAAAAATGTCATAGCGTTTTTTTATATTTTTCCAATTATAAGGTTGCTATATATTTTTGACATTGCTTACATATCCCAGTCGCAACATAATAAATTATTATTATTAAAGATATAGTCCTTTTTGAATATAATTTTAATCTTAAATTTATCATATTAAATTATATTACGAGAAAATATTTTTGAGATCAGATTTGTATAAAAAACTTACATGAAATAATTATTAATATCTTTTTTATTGTATTATACTACATAGTTAATATGCAATTATATATAAAATTCATGCAAGGATTCCGAAAGAAATATTAAGTTTTAGTATTGCAAGGTACAATAGTTTTATCGATATACTTAATTCCAGCAAAATCTATCCAAATTTGCTTTAAACAATTTATTATTTGTTATTTTACGTTAAACAATTTATTATTTTACAACTCCCCAAATCAGATGCTGGCTTGAGATGTGCTGAGAAATATTTTTTTTATTTGTAAGAAGTCTTTTTTTTCTTCTCCGTCAAACGCATTAAGCAAATATTCGTAATCTACATAATTAATCTAAGAAAAAGAAAATTTAGGAAATTTTATATATTCAATAATTTGTACATGTACGGAAAATAACAAAATTCATACAAAGGAGAAACGAGAATTTTCATCCGCAAACCATTAGAAAAGGAATTAGAAAAATCAATATAAAATAATGCTAAAGAAAAGCTTGGAAAAGTTTTGATATACTTTTAATTTTGATACTAATTTTGATATACTTTTAACGATTGTAAATTTAAGGTAAATTTATCAATTTTTCCAAATTTAACTACAACATTGTGAGTTAAGTTGCCTATCACTTTAGTTATTAACGGTATCTGTGTATGTGTGTGTGTGTGTGTGTGTGTGTGTGTGTGTGTGTGTGTGTGTGTGTGTGTGTGTGTGTGTGTGTGTGTGTGTGCGTGTGTGTGCGCGCGCGCGCGCGCGCGCGTATGTGTGTGATAATGAGTTCTATCTTACATATTCGCAATATTATCTTCTTGAGAGAGAAAGAGAGAAAAAGAGAGGGAGATTACAACAAAAGATGCGAAAAAGCGTTACACGTATTCTCCTAACATGCTCGAAGCGTCTTTAGCACTTTATATTTACGCACATGCAAGCCGCAAGCCTGGCAACAGCCTTTCGACAGTAATTCTAGCATGTAATTAATTTTTTAATTAATAAAACGTTTAACAAAGAGAAGAGTTTCGTTAAACAAGAAAAAGACAAGGAGCAGGAAATGATGTACTTACCGAGTTTACGCGCTGCTGCATCGCTATAGCAGAATGAGAACAACGCAGCAAAGATTCCTGCGTAAGTCCTTTATAGAAACATTATACCGTGAAATAAAAGAGACATACGTGTGACTTGCATCATCTTCCCTGTATCACAAGGTTGCTTAACCGTCATCTTTTAATTAATCATTATTCTGAGTCTTATTAAAATTATTCAAAATCAAGTGTGCATACTTTTTTACAATACAGATTTTTGTTATTTTAACATTTGATTTTTCTATAAATATATTTAGTATAATTAGCATTTATTCATTAGAATACATATATTGAATTTATATCGAAAACATATATTAATTAAATAAACTTTTGCACATTATAACTTTTTTAATATAAATTTTGGATGCATTATATTGATATGGAAATATATGGAATAGATTAGACTTATAAAGAAAGTGAGAGAGAAACTATTCATACATACGAACCGAATAACGACAGTGGCAGGTGTAAACGACGAAGCACAATGAAAATTGGATTATTAAGTTCTCAGTAAGGGATCCCTTTCACGGTATTGAGTTAGCAGACTTCAGGAAGTCAGCCCGTTCGGATGAGAGGAGCGAAAAAGCAATAAAGACGGCGAAACAAAGGGATAATGGTGCAAGCTGCTGGTAGCAGTACTAACTGGGACTTGGGTCACGCGGATGGAAGCAGAGTGCACACGATGACAAGCCTGACGGAATACGTAATGCTATTGCGCGCGATAAGATTCTCCCGTCTGTTACAAACGTGAATATTCCAGTAATAATTCAAGCGACTGCCAGCAAATTGTGACTACAATTTATCCTATCTCTCTCTCTCTTTCTCCTTCTCATCTAAAATCTAACATCAGGCTCTTAAAAAGACATTAACAGCAGTCCCATATATTAAAGCGCATGGAAATTGCATCTGAATAAATAATGAGAATTTTCGAAAAGAGTTATATAAAAATGAGAATGACACGATGCATCATATTTTTCAATATACGCGTACAGATTTACATATTTTATGTAAAACAAGCAGGATCAGCCATTTATCAACATAGCAGGTGTAAATTTGAGATGCGCGTGCAATTGCGTATATACAGATGCATTTGAATTTATCATACGCCCACATACAATCTTATTGTGTATATTTCAACTTATATATATAACACACGCATTTTCTCAGAAGCCGTATTGGAATTCAGATTGATGCGTAAACGTCATATACAGTACTAATTGTAAGAATTAATTTCTGAAAATTTTGAATATTATGTAAATCAATAATATTTGATATATTCAATATAAAAATCCATTAATATTTTAATAAATAAAATGCAAAATATAATAAAACATAACAATCAACAACGATTTTAAACGAATAATTACATCAAACTATACATCTGTATATGATAAGTATATATGTACGTTTTAAAGCAATTACTATTTTATTAATAATGAGAAATTAAATTGTTATTTACCTTAATTGCAATTGTTAATTTATCTAAAACTTTCGGGATCGATTTATCGTACTCTCTCAATTAAAATCTATACATATTATATTATTAATTATGAAACAATATTGAATTAATTAAATCATACATTGAATATATTGTTTACATGTATGTATAGTATAGTTTTATTATACTGATAAGCACATTTAGTTTACTATTAATAAAATATAATAAAAGTAATTTTAATGAATCATTCATTCTTTCTCTTTTCAGAATTTTTCTTTTAAAATTTTTTTGCACCGTGCGCGCGTTAATTTTTAATAAGTTTAGTAAATTATTCCTTGGGAAACGTAATTATATAGTTGAAGCTTGTTTTACTTACAGAAAATTGTTAGCGAAAACTTGTTAAAGCTTGGAGAACATGATTCTAAAGTAAAAGTCTTCGTGAAGGAAAAACTGCAACTTGGAAATTAGTGCAATGATTGTGAAATTTTCCCTCTTACAATCTAATATATTTAAATGTTTCCTATCATATACTTAATATTAAAATTTCAATATTTATGTTTACTCATATAATCAGCATGTAATCCTGAAAAAATTGAAGTAAAATTAATAGTTAAGTTTAATAGAGTTTGCTAAAACTTATAATATATATGTATAAATATTATATAGTAAGCAAATAAAATTAAATGTGTGTGTAATAAAGAGACTGATAATATTTTTCAACATAAAAATATAGAAAATATTCTAAAATTTTGTTAAGATTAGGCGCCGTTTTTCCTTAAACATCAAGGTTTATACATTTATATTTCAGTTTTTAATTTTTCTAACAATATAGAATATTTATAAATACGTAATAAGGTTTTAAAATTTTTCTAATATTGTTTCAATCATAATATACTTCTAATAAAATGCACTTTTGATAAAATATATTATTTAGTAAAATATTATATACACATACACATATTATGATATAATTATATACATTTAAGATTAAAAAGTTATTATTTTTGATATAAAAAGTAGGTTTAAATTTTCGTTTAAGTAAGAAATGTTCCTTACCGTTAAAGAATATATTTTAAAACATTATCCATAAAATCGATACAAACGTATACGTATGTATATCTCAAGGAAGCAGTAAAACGGAAAAATATAACCACGTAAGGAGGTAAATCGTGCCAAATTACCGCAATAAAAAAGATTTGGCACCTATCTCAATAAATCTCATTTTAACACGCAATTACACTGATACAAATTTATAGTTGGTTTCTTTCCCGTACTTTATTTAAATATTAATTATTTCAGAAACAAATAACATAATTAAATATATTAATGCATATTATATATAATTGTGTAAATTATTCTACTTATGTAGAATTTTTGGTTGTACTTTCAACAGATGTGATTATTTTTTAACCATATAATGTTTTAAATGTTAAGATACAAAAGATGTTACTGTAATTAAAAATATAGAGATATAAAAAATAAAGCAAAAATATAAAACTACACGCATTAAAAAACTACATGCATTATAATTAAAGAATAATTTTTTTTAAATGTGAGACTCTATTATAAATCAAGAGCTTAACAAAATTTACGACACTTTCTGAGATTCATCTTTAAATACTTATTTTCATTTCATGGTCAAGGTCAGAGAATCTTCACTTCACGTAAATCATGACTTTACATAACTTGTGTTTTTACTTGATATGGTAAAATCACGGAATATAAATCAATCAAAAAGAATTACAGCAAAAATTATGCAGAAGTTACTATAGTTATAACTACTTCGTGTGATATCAAAATAAATTATCACTTCATCATGTGGATTATTTTCGGTAATCAATTTTATTGTTAGTCTATTATCTCTGGAGAGAGAAAGAGAGAAAAGAAGAAAATCTTTGTCTTTATTTGTCTCAATTATCAAGCATGCTGCATTTTACTTCGTACATTCGATTGCATGTCGAGCACATAAGTCGTTCGACTGTAGACATATAAATGTGGAGACAGTAGTAAAATTGGAAGGAATTTATAGCTAACGATAGAAGTCGTGCCAAATTATCGTAATAGAAAAAAAACAATCGCATACATTTGTGAAAATCACGTAGTGCCATTACACGAAGAATGGAATTTACCTTTTGAAAGTGTGCACGATATTGCGGATCATCGTGCGCCCGTAATACTGAGATTCAAAGGGTATCTTTGCGGAATACTCATCGGTAAGTTGTGCCTAGCACGATAACTCGCATATTGTCGGGGACAGAGAAGTCGGTTAGTTGGATGCCTGCCGCAAAAGTTCCTTGATATTTTATTCATGGGCAAACTTATGTCATAAAGGCAATCCCCGTGTTCCTACCCCTTATTCCTCTTTTCCTGCTTTCATCGGCCTTTCTTATATTTTTCGCCTTTCTATTAACTTGGACTTAATGTATGCAAGAGGATACGTTAGTAAGCGAGATAAATTGCCTCATCAAGTCTTCGGTTATTTCATAATGCGCATCCACGTCACGAAGCTACACATTTACTTTTGATATTTTTAAGGAACACGTGTTCCTCTCTTAGCAATTTTCTATTGATCCACAATGATGAAAAGATCTATTTCTCAGTAATATGTATACGTAATATATATAATTATATCTAATAACATTTAAATTAAGCAAAAAGTAATTAATTCATAATATCTATAATTTAAAATTTAAATAAAATTATCTTCGTATGTGTGTATATATATATATATATATATATATATATATATATATATATATATATATAATTTTATCATAAAATTTTTTTTATTAAAATTAGCTTTTTATGAAAAGGCTCAATCTTTATAAAATCTTTGTAGATATTTTATAGAAGATCTTATAAGAAAGCTATACATATAAAAAATCTACTGCCTGTATATATATATATACAGGTGTCCCATTTTAAATAATACGCTCAAATATCTCCGAAATGGTGCGTTGAATAAAAAAATGTTTGGAACAAAAGTTGTATGGCTTGAAGGGAGCCATCAGATGGTGGCAATGATTTGACCTTGGAGAGTCATTTGAAGGTCACGTGAACGTCACCGTCAATTTCTTAAATGGAACCCCCTATTTTTTATTGCATATTCTTGTAGCTTATCTCAAGGGCTTTCCAAAACACTATACTAAAGTATTTCTTCATTGAATACTTTTCGAGTTATGAGGTTTGAAATAATTTCTTAATTTTACATAAACCATAAAATATCTAGTAAAATATTCATTTTTCGATTATCTTACCTTAATACTTTTATATACAAAATAATGAGAGGAATCAATTGGTGTAAAACATAGAAAAAACATAGTTGTTTCGAAGAAAAAATATGTAATTGTTAATTGCAAATTACATATTTTTTCTTCGAAACAATTATGTGTTCTTTACACCAATTGATTCCTTTCATTATTTTATACATAAAAGTATTAAGGTAAAGTAATCGAAAAATGAATATTTTACTAGATATTATATGGTTTATGTAAAATTAAGAAATTATTTCAAGCCTCATAACTCGAAAAGTACTCAATGAAGAAATACTTTATTATAGTGTTTTGGAAAGCTCTCGAGATAAGCTACAAGAATAAGTAATCAAAAATATGGGGTTCCATTTAAAAAATTGAAAGTGACCTTCACGTGACCTTCAAACGACTCTCCAAGGTCAAATCATTACCATCATCTGATGGCCCCCTTCAAGCCATACAACTTTTGTTTGAAACATTTTTTTATTTAACGCATCGTTTCGGAGATATTTGAGCGTATTATTTAAAATGGGACACCCTGTATATATGACGTATAATGATATTATTTATATTCTAGAGAAATTCTAAAAACGTATGCATAATATATGACAAAATATCACGCGCATAGTATATATAAGAGGACCACACAATTAAATTACCCAAACTAATAAATGTACCGAAAAATCATGATATTCCATGCAGCTTATGCGAAACAAGCGACCATGGATCAATGACGCATCACATTGACCTATTCGCCAGCTGGCTATGCAAAATATCGGAGTCAGCACCGGAACTTTCGACGCTCCATCACGCGCGATTTAAACAAGAGCTATCTATCATGCCGATTTTATATGCTTTAATGTATTAAAACATGATGTATGTACTTCGAATACGATGTATATATTATTCTAGAAATATATAAAGACAAAAAGAGAAATTAGAGATAATTATATAAATGCTTCGTAATTTGCAATAAAATCTCTCTTTTTTTGTCATGCATATGATGTCAATTAATTTTATACATCACATGAAAGAAGCGTAACATTATGGATTTATAATAATATGTTCAACATAGAAACGTATAAAAAATTTGTTATTTCATTCTCTAATATTATTAATATTATTATGTAGCATTTATAAAAACTATTGCAAATAATTATTTAATATTGCATAATTTGTGCTTATGTTGTTCTAGAAAATATACTGTATTATTTCATTAAGAGAACATTCTAGTTATAAATAAACTTTTAATGGCAAAGTTAGATGACTAGTATAATTGATGATTACATTTTAGATTTTTATATTAACTTATTTAACTCTTATTTTATCTAATCTATTTAAAGAGCAATGAAAACTGAAGTAATTTCCACTTTATACAAAGAAGATTTACTGAACTAGGTCGAGCCGTTCATGATTTGAAGCGAAAGCGGCGTATTCTTAATAGAACTCGAGTAAACCATCATAATTTTATGTGATATAATTTTCGCAACGTTTATTTCGTAACAATTATAATTGATTTATTTAAGGTAATTACTATGAAGCAGAAATATATGTCAGATGATATGTATTTATGAAGTTATTATGAATATTTAAAAAAATCATATGTATGCACGAATATTATAAATTAAAAATCTTTCGTCACGTATACAATATTAAAGAATTTTTAAAATTATTATTAATTATTAACGTAAGTAAAAATTAATTTCTTAAATTCTTAAGTTTCTTGTGCCATATAGACATAATATAATTGAATGGACGCATTTTAATCCTATTGTTAAACTAATATTTATAACTACATGATAGCACGCAGCAGATGAGATACTCAGGATACATATTCTTGAGATGAGATTCAAGTAACGGCCATAAATAGCGGCTCGAATCTCCTTAAAACGACTCTTCTCCTCCCTCTCATCCCTATCTCTCTCGCGTCTACCGATCGCGTTCACTGTCTCTTCAGTGTCGTCAGCTCGCTTCGGATGTCGACTATAATTCTATTATGTCGGTCTCGTAATAGTAGGGCCGAGGTGTTGACGCGTCGTACTGTAACGTGAAGTTGACACATTCTCGATCAATCACGCGTCACACGCAGCTGCCTGCGCATCCCCATATGCTGTTAATCCTGCATCGGCAGTAAAGCTACCACTACCTAGTCTCGTTTCTATTATCGGAATTAAAAAACAAACAGCATAGTATGGGGTGGCTCTCTCCTCATGATTAATTAAGTGATTAATGATCCTAGATAATAGAGTTCTTAAATTAATTAAATTATACGTAAATTGTACGTAAATTACACATAAACCTCTATATTTCCAATTTATATTATTTATATTAAATATTTTAATAATGTAAAAATATTTCAAGTATATATAAAGTCGAAAAATAAAATTATATATACATACATAAATATATATATATGTATAAATAAAATGTGTGTGTGTGTAAAATCAATTAAACGAACATATACATCCACACATAGTGTCAGAGATCACGTCCTACTCGTTTTCCATCCGATGGAAGTTCGGTACTCTTCGAGACTGTATTTGCAGCGATTTCTAGAAATTTATCAGAGAAATCGAGAGATTTGGAACTTCTATAATAGGATTTACGTGAGTAACACACCGATGATACGTCTATTAGAGATCTGATCGCCATTTATCACACAAGCCATCCGACGTGGTGGTCGATGCGGCGTGTAAGTTGCACCGAGTTTCGGGTTGCGGATGCACCTGACGATGCACGTTGCATTATACCTTGCTCCGCATCGTTAAACGTCGCGCCGCATTGCAATTGTGATTACGCGTGTCGATGAATGAGAAAGCGGTAAGAGAGAAAAGGAAAAGATAGGGGAGAAGAGGGAGAGAATGGCTCTTGAGTATAACCGAGTGTGCTTAACGATTCATGCATTTCGCTAATTAACTCGAATATACTCGAGTGACCGGCGAAGATTCCATCCTATTAAATGCAAAATTAGAATTATTCCGGATTTTCAGTCCGCCCGGTTTATTGTCACTAACACGATCCGACGCCCGCTTTTCGTTTAACTTTGTCGGCGAAGTTAATTTTCGAGGAGAGCCCATGTTACGCGAGCCCGATGAACTCGTTTGCGCACAAATTGGAAAAAGAAATGAGCGTAACACAATTCGCGAACTTGATTCTCGTTGCGCACGCAAGTGACCCTGCAAATCGGGTTTTAAATCATTACGCGCATTCAGCTTTACAATAGAAGCTGAACATTTCTGTTTTCAAATCGAAGAAATTTGAATTTGGTAATAAGAAATATGATCGAGAAATCTGAGAGAGAGAGAGAAAGAGAGAATTCAAAATATTGCAAATTTTAGTTCAGAAATTAAATGCAACTTAAAAATTTAACTTTTGTGTTTTAATTGTGAAAAACTTACTTGAAAATACAATTCGTGAAAAAATATTTGTCTTTGATTTTTTACAGTAAATTTTATTGGAAAGAGAATATATATTTTATATCAATTTTATCTTTATACTAATTATATGTATTGTTGTATAAACAATTGTAATGAAAAATTGAATAAACAATTATATATTATACAAATAAAAATTTTACTTATTACGTATGTGTATGGGTGTATATGCATGTGTATGATAGAGAACTCAATAATAGAGAACTAAATATAAATATAATATATAAATATTCTTATTTAAGATTAATTTTAAAATTAAGATATTAAGATAATCAC
This sequence comes from Camponotus vicinus, assembly GCF_025532165.1. NCBI lineage: Eukaryota > Metazoa > Arthropoda > Insecta > Hymenoptera > Formicidae > Camponotus > Camponotus vicinus. The sequence goes on along the minus strand of NW_028141948.1, from coordinate 11,279,641 downwards.
CAAAAATTTTAAATTGTATTTTTCTAAAGATAAATTTAGTTAAAATACAAACTTGTTACTCACAAACGTGCTTTTCTTCGGATCACATGTATATTCAAGAGCGATTTTATCAGAGCGATACATACTCGCTTACGTGTGATAAGCCAGCGTTTCCCAATCACCTTTATTGAAAGGAACAGTAATAGAGAGATTATAGCCAAAGATGTGTATACTCCTTTGTATGTGTGCCAACAAGTGTGCACTACTAACAATAAGCGATAAAGCACATACACGTCTGAATGGCGATGTGGTTATTGAAAATTTCAAGGGAGCTAAATAAATCATTCTCTACTCGCGCACATTTCTAATGATAATAAATTCTTATAAAAAATTGAAATTTTACATAAACATTAACATTTTTTCTTGAATTTTCATTGATATTTACATCAATAAATATTAGAGACGATATTCATTGCTCTTTAATAATGAAATTTTAAAAGATATAATTATGCGAAATAAAAATACTAAAATATATATTTAGAATAAAATATAAATACGCATTAATATGTTATTATAATTATTAATGTGTTATTTACTAAATAATTATTTAGTAAATAATTTAATATGAAATATATTTTTTTAAAAAAAGACAAACACACACATAAAGTTAAGAAGTTAAATTAAAACATAAAATTTATAATACTAAATCCTCATCGTCATCATTCATTGAAAATAAGTCATTATACTAATCACTAGTATCATTATAAAGTATTAAGAAAATTGCGTATCGATCGACACCTTATCTCCTTCGTTAGCACCTCTCGATATATTAACTATCTAACGCAATTTACATCATCGTCACTCTCGTTAACGTAATCATTTCTTCTACAAGCATGATCTTATCTTATTGCTTATTTGAATCAATTGTCATCATTAACGAGCAATATAAATAATTATATAAGTTTATATATATTGTATAGAAAAATTTTTTATATATAATAAAGTAATTTATTAAAATTAAATAATATAATTTAATATATAGTAAACTAATTTATTAAAATTAAATTGCATTTATAAACATTTTATAAACGTATTTTTTTCATATAAGAGAGAAATTAATTAACATATAAATTAACTACCATACATTAAAGTATTTATTATGCTAATAATATCTATTATACTTTTAAAATCTATTATACTTTAAAATCTGGCACATTTAATATTTAAGCTATAATAATAACTGCTTAACTTATATTTTATACAATATTTTTTAAATTTAAGACAGTTTAATTAACGCGCAACATATTAATCGTCTTTAGAGGAATAATTAAAGAAGTACGGCCTTTAACAATGTCGCCACAGTCTGCGGAATTTAGCTGACATCGACGGAAGTTTGATGGCTTATCGTTAATTTCCCTGGAGAGGTACACCCAAACCAAATTCCTTATCAATTACTCCTGGCACTCGCGCACCTTGCAAGAAAGTAAGCATCATGGATCGCGTTTGCCGATATTTCTTGCCAACTCGGCTATTTCGTTTCAAAGTCACATATTCGCGTCATTCAATATTTTACATTATTCCGAATTGCCAGTTTTTTATCATAAACTGCCAGTGAATTAAATTCTCACGAAATAATTAGTTACAAAAAAGCTTTTCAAATTGGAAGATAATAATTTGACTCTTTATTTTAGCAACGTGCATCTTTTTTTACAATCACTCGCCTTTGAACTACTATTGAATAAAATACACACGTTTAGACTGTTAATTTTTTAATTTTGTAAAAGATCCTAGTAAAATAAAAATAATATACATGTTTAAGCCACTGATAGATTATTCCTTAAAAAATTTGAATGAAAATAAATATTAATTTTAGTAAGTAATAAGTAATAATTTATTATAAGTAGTCATTGAAAAATAAATTGAATAAAGTGGGATTAAGTTTATTAATTTTTTTATTTCTATTTGTCTGTCAAAGATGTATATTATAATTTTATAATATTGCATTGCATCTTTTTTTTATTTTCTATATATTTAACAAATCTCTATATTTAACAAATCTATTAAGTAAATATTTCCGTTCCGAGATTTGCCTCTTTTCTCTCGGAAAATCTAATTGAAAATAATCTTCAGAGACCGCATCAACAAGATCTTAATTAAACCTTAATTTGTACATCCGTTAATTATATACTTTTAACCTGAAAGAACTTAAAATGAAGGTTATTTAAAGTAATTTCACGAAAAACACGGTTTTTAATTGCAGTCCTCCTTTCTCCATTTTCGTGATCCGAGGCCCTTTAGCCCAGCTCATTTTCCAACGACGCTTTAAAATAAAAAAGAAAGCGAAAGCCCTAATCTAAAAACAGCAATTTGTCAAGTGGATGGCATATCGAAAATAGCTTTTTTTATTTTACAATAATGTTATATTTAAAATCTTCATAAATGCGTTAATTCTTTTATGATTGTATCACATAAATTGATCTTTCTAGAGAATTCAACGTAATATAAATATACTTTTTTAGTTTGAATAAATGTAAAAACAAGATTTACTTAAAATTAAAGATTTTATGATTGGCATCTGTTTTTGTCTTAAATTTTTTGCTCAGAAATTTTTTATCAAGTAATTGTTAATTACTAGAAAGATAAATTTGTCAATATATTTTTCTTTCCACTCTTGTCGCGTATTTATCAAGTATTTGAGCATTCTAAAACTTTTTAACGCCAGAACGAAAATCCCAAGGTCTCTTTCGGCTTCGTGCCCTTGTTGCAAAGTTAACGACAGCAACGTCGGCTGGTAAATTTCTCTCTGGCGTACTTTAATGCGGCGCAACAGGAGAGTCGACGGCGTGTAGCCGTAAATCGCAATCAGTTTAATGCGGCTTGCATGTTGCAGTTACGAAACGAGTCCGCAAAGTGCGATGGCTAGCAATATTGTCGTAACCTTTCGCGAACGTGCTTTCGCGAAAGGGTGCGACAATAAAGGCGTCGCGGTCACGAAAAAGAATAAAAGAAAGAAAAAGAGGCGGAAAGATAATCGGTAGAGAAATTAAGCCGGAAAAGAAAAGAATTGGACGTCGATCGATAAATTCTTAGCTCTGCTTCTAGAGCTCTTTTCTGAACGCAATTATGACTTTCTTTTCTCTCGATTCTTCTCCCCCTTTTCTTTAACTGTGCTTATGTAACACATCTTTCCGTCTACTTTTTCCCTCGTTACTTGTTTTCCCTGCCTCTTCTCATGCCTTTGCCAAAAGTCATGAGCCAACGAATCCTTGGCTCTTTCAGCACTTGATCTATTTCGTCTTGCTCATTCTCTCTTCTCATTAATTTCTTTTTATTTCTTACTTTCTCCTCTCCATGTTTTTGTTCGGATATAGAGTATTTCACGAGCTATTACCTTTATATTTTCTTTTCTATATACTTCTATCATTCTGCTTAATTGAGATTTTATCAGTAATTATTTTAATGGCATGAAAATTAAAATGATGACTTCTTTGTGTTTTCTGTTTTCTATCACATGAAACGATTCCAATATATATGATAAAGTAATTTTTATTAAATCTAAGGTTTATACAAAAAAACTTTGGCATTTGTAGGCTAAAAATAACTGTAATTGATTATATTCTTTATATCTATAAATAGAAGTATTCAACAATTTTTATTCGATAATTTAACATCATAGTTGTAAACATTTGTATTTATCGAAAAAAAGCATGTTTGTAATCTCTTATAAGCTTAAATCGTGAAAAGAATATATTAAAAATATATTGTTATTAAAAGTATTATAATTTAGCTAATGATAAATCAGTAATTTCTCCTTCTTGAGAAGTATATTATTATTTTAGAAATGCAACAAGTTAGGATCGCAAGATATCTGTATCCTAACTGTAGGAAGTTAGCTGAATAGTTCATATGAAGCCTGTTCGCTTTGTTCAAACTATAATATTAATCCATCTACTGATATTAATCCATCGACAAATCCACTCTAACTTTCGTATTCACTCGAGCGAATTCGCCGTACGTTCAAATCGTTATTCACTATTCGTTATTCAGGGATTTGTTTGAGCCGAATCGCAGGCATTAACCCCTTCTATATGTTCTCGCACGGATCGGTATCGCCGATTACAGTTGAAATCGGAATCGAAGGTCTAGTATTCACATCTCCCAACGAACCTCGATTGCCTCCCATTTAAATTGCCATTAGCGTAACCAATCTACTTAAAAATGCGCACACATTGTGCCGTCTTTTCGCGTCTTCTCGTCGGCTCCCGTTTCCTTCCATAGCGAACATTGCTATTCGGTTCACGCGACGATAATGGAGTTTTCAGTCGCGAGTCGCCACCCGCCTTAAACTCCTCGCTCGTATTTTTCGCGGCGCCCAACCAAGGCCAGCTTTCCACCCTTTCCAGAAGCTCACTGATTTCTCTCGCAAACGTGTTTTTTCCCTCCGATTTTTCCGTCCCTTTGCAAATCACGCTCTTACACATGCTCCCTTCCGCTCCTGTTTCCTACGTCGTAATTCAATGATACGAAATTATATCTTTTTGAAAAATCAATGTTAGAGAGGTATATAATGAGGGATATCGGAAGTTTTGTGTATATTGATATTCAGTTTATATAATCTATACGAGATTCCTCGCACATTTGCTTTTAATAAAATTTTCTTACCGAAAAGCTAATTTCGTACTTTTTTAATACTCGATATATTTTATACAATTTCGCCCAAGTTTGTCAAATTTTCAAATTAAATTCCCTCTTTGTTCTATGTCATATTTTTCTATTACTAAAAGAAAATTGCAAAGAAGCTGATAAAGATACTTTACTTCTCGATATTTTTATTATATATTTTTTCTACAATTGGCTTTGCCTAAATATAATATTTTGTAAGTAATATGTAATATTACGATATTTAATGTATAAATTCTTATATTTCTAAATTCTTATTATAATAACTGATATAATAAAAATTCATAATCCAAACCATGTAATCTTAATGGTCTCTTGTATCCCACCTTTTGAGCAATAGGTTATCTCCTTTACGATTAAGAATATATATTTCTACCCTGATCTGCCGTTAAGCCGATTCTCCGTATATCTACCTACAATAAAAGGGTCATTCGATTTGTTCGATCAGATTCAAGTATCCTACCTCAACATTTTATCGTTTCTCCTTCTTCTCTTTCTCTCTGCTCCATTTTTAATTGCATAGATTACCTAAATCCCACACGATAAGCTTTATATAGAATTCAAGCGGAGAGGATGTTGCAGGATTCAAGTTATATCATTATTTTATCCTGCTGCATTACATCTGTGTCCTCTACTATAATAAATATGATATTTAATCAATATAATATCAAGTTATTACTTTTCAATTATATAAATATTTATTTTAAATTCTTTATGATAGCATTAATTGGCTCACAAATTTGATTAGATGTGTTTTTTATAATTAGTACATTTTTACATAATAATATACAATCTACAAATAAATCCTTATGAAATGTAATCAAACATAATATGTGTATAATGATAATTAATAAGAGAAAAGACACTATAAAATTTAATGACAAAGAATATGACATTATTTAATTCCTAACAAAGATATTAATGGTAATGAAAAATGCAAGTAAAAATTCGCGTACTTTGTTTTGTGCTTATAGGTCTGTTTCGCGATCAGTCATTCTACTGACAGTGAACGACGCGAAAGCACTTAAGTTCATATAGATCGATAAAACAATCTGTCATCCTGCGCGTCGCTGATAATTCTTGACTTTAAAGCGAAACGTATAACGCTGCACATGCATACGTTATATATGTTTATAATTAATATATTTTATATAGTAATATCTTTAAAAAATTTGTTTGTTTCTATTAATCTTGTGATATAATATTATACAATATAATAAATTGTGGATAATATGTAACAAATAATATAACATTACACACATAAAATTTTGTATCAGTAAAGTAAAAGTAATCACATAAATGTGTATGTAAAAATGCATAATGAGTATATTTCAATTTCTATGCAATTGTGACTATGCATTTAGTGATTTGCCGTTACAATTACTGATCGCTAGCAATATATAAAATATACATAAGCGATCCATCATGAATATTTCTACTTTAGGCATCCGCATCGGATCGTACTCGTATATGGCGAAAGACCGTCAAATCCTCTCTTCTCTTCAAATTAGCTTTCACAAGAGAGTAAAAGAAAGTAAAGTAGAACAGGGATTTATTTCATATTCTAGGACACAAGCTTTCCTTCAGAACATATAACATAAAGAAGGTAAATAAAAGATACGATAAATAGTCTTATAGAATAATCAAAAAAAAAAAAAATAATAAAGAAAAAAGAAAAGAAAGATAAAGGAAACTAAATTTATTATTATTAAAAGAGAAGGGAAGCTATAATTTGTGTGCGAAAATTCCATAAGAGAAGTCCAATGTGAACGGAATGATAACCATTCTGCTGTATTTTCGTGTATCTTAATAATATGTACGAGATAATTTGCATAAAATTATGCAAATAACTAGTTATCAAATTAGTGAGTATTTCACATATGTTATCTTCACTATAGCCGCCCCACATTTGCAGCAGCCACGATTTGAGAATCTCACGCCGTTGGCGAGATCAGATTTGGACAATTCCGGGTATATCCACACGAAGAGCGGACGTGAAGGAAGTTTTATGCCTGTTGGAGATCGATACGTCGGAAATGGTTTTATGGTGATTCTTGTAAGTTAGGACGAACCGACAGGAGACGCGTTTAATAGACGTGTAATGTATCATAAACCTCCGAAAAGTTTGACGAGAAAATAAAGATGCTTTCCTGAGTTGTCATCACAGAATTAATGAAATGTCACTACCACGGAAACACGAAAATATTTTTCTATTACTGTAATAATGGATAAAATAATTCCCGTTTGAAATGCGGTTTTGCCGCTACATATAAATCGATAATCGTTGAGTAAAGAACCAAATGTATGCAAAGTATTTCCTTAATCAATTCATGTAGCGATCGTAATAAATGATATTGACGTTAAAAGAAGGAAAAGATCATATTGAAAAAAGATCATATTGAAAAAAGATCATATTGAAAATTTACGTTACGCGGAAAACTGGAGAATATTGGATAATATTTCTCATAGATATTCTTCCGCTACTTGCACAAATATTGAGTAAGGCATAATGTAAAGTATAATCAATGAGAAAATAATGTAAAGCCGGCAGGTATTAACAAACGAAATTGCTGACAAAATAAAAAAAATGCGTGTTTATATCGGAGAGAAGAATTGTGTAGCGAAGTCGTACTAAAAATGGGAAGAGATGGAAAAGCTCTTTCTCTCGCACGTATTAGCATCCGTAAAAAACCTCGTTTTCAGGAAAGAAAGAAAAAAATAACGTAGTAGCAGTAAATTTACATTATGAGAAAGTAAAAAAAGAGAGAGGGAGAGAGAGAGAAAGAGACAGAGAGAGATTATATACAATATATAAGTCAAAGCTATATATCATATGTACATAATTTTTTAATGTTAGTTGTAAATCTCTTTCATTAGTCAATCAGATTTCAATAATGAAATTTGTAATTGCATATACAATAGCCAAAAATGTTTTATACAATAAGAATTGTAAATGTGTGTCAATTAGATGTAATAATAAATAAAATATATTTCATACTTGTGATATTTTTAAGAATTTAAATTTGGGAATACATTTCTTTATATACGTTATAATTAAAAAAATATGAGTGTGCAGGATAAATTTGTATTTTTTATTTATATCAATTTAAAATTCTGTTTAAAATCAATTTAAACTCTCAAATTAATGGGTTATTACTTTTAATTCATAATATGAAAATACCGAATAAATTATTAAATATAATAAAATATGTTAATTTCATATACCGTATGTACACGCACCGGCAGGAATGGTGTCCCGGTATGTATGTGTGGACGGCCGACGTTATACGCACACGCGCGAAGCGCGCACGTACGCGAGCCAAGAATTTGTTCATAAAATTTTATCTTTTTATATAATTTAATTATTATTTAATTTAATAGAATGAATGCCGACCTTTAGTGCACGCGATTAAGCCGCATTTCTTAAAGAAAGAAAAGAAAAATACGCATATCGATACTGCAGCGCAAGACACGTATAGAAATAGCGCGGTGTCCCGCGCGGTATATAGCTGTCTCGCTCGCACTCTCTCGTTCGAGCGTCGAGCGAGAGAGACGGCTATCGGACACCTCTAACTCGGTATCACGTCTTATAGTGCTTTCTTTCTCGCTCTTGTGCCGTGCGCGAAGGACGCAACATCGGAATGTCCCCCACTTTCTCTCTCGCTGCCCGGCTCGCGTACATGCGCGCTTCGCTTGTATGAGTGTGACATCAGTGAGCGTCACACAAGCATACCGAGACACCATTCCTGCCGGTGCGTGTAGAATATAATCGATATGTAAAAACGCTTCTGAATCTTTTAAAGAAATGTACATCTCTCTTTTTGTAAATTTCTTGTATCTTCCTTTTTTTGCAAGTTAATTTTGCAATATATATAGATTCATAATTTAATAAATTCTTATGAACATGTATGCACATATAACTTTTATATAAGTGTAATGCTGTGCACTTTATTTATTGTTATAAATTATCGTTTTGATTTTTATTTGCGTTATTTCTTTATGATCTCTAAAATATCTCTAAACGTTTGAATAAAGAAAATATTTTTGTGTTTAGATGTATATAAAAAAATTGTCCGAGATGAAAGCTATAGTTGATCGAGTATAAAATTTATTATTATTCCAGATCATGCAAAAGACATTTCCAAAAAAAATGACAGAAATATACACGCACACAGATTTTATACTAGTGAATGTATTGACATTTTATTTTGAACAATGCGAGTTTCAGTTGTGACTAGTCAGGAACGAACGCGCGAAAGAATTCGACGATATCCATTGAAATAGCGTAGGAGGATCTGTCACCGGGAACTCGCGAGTAGTCACGTGAAATTTATGGCCCATAACGCACCGATGGCTGACAGCGGACAAAAGTTTCGCCATCTCCTTGCCATTTACCTCCGGGTTTCCCACGCGCGATGATACAACCTCCGATCGTAAAAATGATTTTCTCGTTCTCTCCAACAACAAAATTCGAGGCGTCGCGCTGCTTCCCGGCTAATATCTCGCGAAAGTGTTCGAGATCGCAGAGAATTATGATGTTCCGCTCGCAAGAAGTTTCGCGATTTTTCGTTGGCACGCGTGTAATTCGAGTTTCTCCAGAATCGTCACGATGTCTTATGATAGATGAAATTACTCGCTGGGGTATCCTTACACTTTTCTGAAACGGTGGACTTTTGGAAAGTCTTTCGCACAGGGTTGTAAGGTCGAAACTAGTGGGAAAACTTCCAGTCTCTTCATTTCTCATATCATATTTTTTCTCAAATATATACACAAGAATCATCTCGTAACTGCAATAACCCTGGACCGAATCAAAAACATACATTTTAATCAATAATTTTATCGCGCAATCTTAACGCTAATAAATGTGCCTCTCTGATATTGACTTAAAACGCTATTTTCATATTAAGCAAAGGCAGATTTCGGAGACTGTATTCACCTACAATCGCGATACTAAATAGAGATTAGAATACATATCATTGTCAAGTATTCGCTGCATCGGAACACTGGTTAAATCCTATTATTGTTGAAACTCGTAAATTGACAGCGATATAACGGTTACGGAATTATATTTGAAGTTTGAGTTGTGTAGCTTGGGGAAAAGAGGAAGCGACGAATAATTGAATGTAACTAGGTGCCAAACTGTCGCGATGCATATGCATGAGTATCGCATTGTTGAACTTTCCGCGCGTCTCCATATCACTTTGCTCTTTTTAGAAAATAAGACGTGCAATAAATATCTTTTTATGCTTATGCACTTCATAAACATGTCTAATAATAATTACAAACTTTTGTATATAGAAAACGCGATTTTTTTCTAATTTATTTCAATGTTAATTATTAACGAATATCGCTATTTACATGTAACATGTTCTTTATAATTTCAATTTCCATATACAAAATCCTTTTTAGACTTTTTATAATGATTTTAAAAAGTTTCGATTGTTTTATAAAAAGATTGATTTAAAAAAAAAAAAAAAAAACAATGGACGATACAACGATACGTAAGAAAGTGCACATTGGGTTAGGAAGTTTCTTCTATTCCAGTAACAAATTGCTCTATTTTGTCTGTTAATCCTAACTTTTCTCTTTTCTCTCAATAGTTACTTTCAATATAAATTTGAGCTTTTACTTCTCACATTTTTATGTGCATTCTTTCCAATTGGATCCAAACATCGTCCGATTTCGTAAACACTTATCTTTCGTTCAATTGTTTGCCATTTCAGAGTCTTTCACTATACTTCTTTTCCTATACTTCTTCGGCAACGGCAAATACCAGGATAAAGCGAGAGATTCCGCTATCTAACACTAAATTTTGTCCTTTCCTTTCGTTGCAATTTTGCGCCGTTACTCGCTTTGTGTCGACGTTGGACGGCGCATTAACTTTTGCGCGTATCTCGTATTACATTTATTTTTATGAAATTAATCTGTCAGACTGATTCGCCGGCATAACTCGTCCCTTTCATTTATAATGCGAAAGAGAAAACTCGTGGTACGTTTTAAATTCTGAGGGATATCCGTTGCTTTGTGCGCGAATAGCATATGTTGAAAATTGGTAACGTTATATGATACATCGTATCATATGAATAAAATGATGAAAATGATGATGTAACGCAACTGCGCCACTTCATTGTACTACAATCATCGAAAGAGAACGCAGCATATAAAGCTCGTTTATTTTAATAACGGCCTCGTTGAGATCTGAAGTAGTATCCATATTAACAAAAAAAAAAAAGGAAAAAAGAATTTTGTTCAATCAAAATATTTACTCAATTTTACAGAGAACTTTTAAATGCTATTGAAATTTCAATTTAACCAATTTTTACAAATTTGTTATAAACAATGCCAATATTTTCTTATATATATAATTTACTATTTTATTTTAATTAAGATGCATTAATATAATAATATTGTCTCGACAAATCTTATCGATTCCAAATTTTAATTACAAATTATAGAAACAGCTATTATTACGTCCTATTTTTTTTTTCTTCTCCGCGCGCGTTCTTGTATTTATATATATTTAATAATTTCGAGAAATCTAGACATGCATTAAATAGCATTTATTGTTCATTATGAAATAGAGTAGAACTATAGTTTCATCGGCGATCCTCATCGCTGTTATTAATTGTACTGAATAATCTACCCTTAAGACGACGGCGGACCGTTTCCCAGATGATCGACGAGCTAACGAAAATGCAGGGCTTAATGGATTTCCTATAACTTATGTCGCTAGAGCATAGTTTCAGTCCTGCTCGCAAGAATCTCCCTTGGAAGATCAGGAGTAGATACCTCCTCGTTGGAGCTCTCGCAAGATAGTCGTCGTGAAAAAGTTTTAAGCCACGGGCCGAAAGTTTACGAACGCCAGGGGAAAAGTTACCGTAGTCAATATCATTCCACGCGTGTGGCTTCAGAGGTAGCGGGCAAGAATATCTCCCGCATAATGCATCTTGCCACGGAAAGTCACTACGCGTTCCGCTTCGCTAGACTGGATCAACGAAGACTCTCAGGACGAAAGGAGGAGCGCTAAGGTTGGATAAAAACCGTGATATTTTGTCAGCGTTAGGAATCGATAACGGTCTCTTGAATTCAGCCATTATCGATTTCCTGACGCTGTCGGGTAATGCCGACAAAGTATCGCCTTCCTTGCCCGTAATCTGATAAGATTTGACTTAAATCGGGATCACTTTCGCCGGTTATTGGCCATATCTCCAACAAAAATACATTATTTAGAGTATGCAATTTTTGCTAGCTTTCGGCGCTAAATGTACCATAAAGAAAAATCGTACTTTCTATTGCAATTTATCAGTCCTTTTTTAAGAGTGTCTCGTGCAATTATATTTAACACAATATATCGTCTCCTTCTTTCTCTCCCAAGAGTTATATTACATTCTGAAATATATGTATTCTAAAGTCTTTGTAACAATACTTTTGCTCTGAAAGTTTCACATTCTTACAATTTCATCACTGGAAATAAACGTTTTAGGATGAGACTCGTATTTCGAAATTCGCTGAAAAAGAATAAGTTTCTTGAAATCTCTTTCAACCTTAAAAAATCACGCAGATTTGGTACATAAAATCGAGTTAAAATGTTAATTGTTTCAAACATTGCTAAAATGTTTTGCGCATTTTTGCATGTCAACCGGAAAATGTCACGTTTCACTCGTGACAGATTAATTCAAATCGGATAGCGATGTAGGGCACGCATATAAATCATTCTGAGAAATGCAATTTTGCGAACTGCTAACGAAGTACAGGCAATCTAATTCGTCGTCGATATACACTAAACGAAAGTTGCTGAGTAACGAAATTTTACGCGAAACCCATCGATGGTATTTACCTGAAGCATCAAATCTGCCGCTCTTTGCTAAATAACTAAATATAACACGGATGCCGCGACTAGTTGCTCATTATTTTGATTGCAATGATGATTGCAATCAGGAATAAATTGTTAAATTGTTAATTGTTAAATGTAATAAAGAGGAAAATATATAAAAATATGTAAGCAATTTTAATAAATACACTTATGCATCTCTAAAATATACAATATAATATATTTCGTTTATAAAATTATGTTGTATATAAACTTTAACAATTTAGCTTCTTTATCCTACGAAATAGTTTACACCTGATAATTAATTCAATAAATAATTTGCACACTAAAACTATTAAAAATAAAATGAAAAAAATAATAACTCTTGAATATTTAATTCTAATTGTTATGAAGTTAGATAAACAATATAAAAAAGAAATTGCAATTAAATTTTAAAAGAACAATTATATAAAATGGGACAACAGCCATTAGTTGCTGACTATAGCATAATAATAGTGTATTCACATCACTATATTGAATAGCAGATTTATAATCAATTCCATTGTATAATATTTCTAAATAAATTGTTTTCTGCGATCGTTCTATGCTGATGAAAAACAAACCACCATAGTATCACAGAGAAAACATATTTTCACACGGTGCTAACACTGTGCAGACATTCAGCGCTGGACAAAAATCGTCGCATGCACTGGCAGATCTCAATTTACCTCTTTTTTTTTTTTATCAAAAGTGCCACGCCAGGCAAGCGAGATTTGTGATGTGCCCGATTTTTAAATGGAGAAAGAGAGCGAAAACATCGACCAACAATGTTTCCTGTCCAAGTATGGACAGAGAAAAATGGCTTGCTATCATGTCGTAATTTTTGAGGCGTATTCATAGAACGATTGTACGGTTGAATTAATATTGTATCGTCATATATGAAACTCTAAGAGTACATTACACGTCTTAACGCACGTAAATGTATACAATGTTTGCGAAAACTATCGTGAAAGGGCGCGTTGAATCAATTATTCGCACGAATAACAGTAATGAAAATAAACTAACTCTCATCAGGCTGATTTACAGTAATTACGATTAAACTAAATTCTTGTTTCAAATTTACAACTAGCATGTAAAAAAGAAGAATTTTATTTACATATGACATAAAATTCGCCAAAAAAATAATCTCGTAAAAAATATTCGCAGACAGCAAGTATAATCGAACTGAGATCTTCAGGATAAAGAAAATTTAACTCGATATAATTGAAATTTTCAAATATGCAACAAACGTAATCATAGATTCGAGATCAATTGATGTATAATATCGAAATATATAATATCGAAAACAATATTACATCCTTGAGTTCATATTTAACATCATATATATAATTACATTAGAAATAATTATGTTAGAAATATATTTAAGTATCAATATCTTCAAAATCGTGTAAAGAAAAATTTATTTTACATCTCAAATTTTCATGTATGTACAAGTGCGAATAATTCAAAGTAATCGAATATAATTATTAAATTTGATTCGACTCGAACAGATTCAATATAGGATGAAAAATATCGAGAAAAACACGTACGATCGTATGATATCTGTACCTCGCTATCTTCAATAAAATAATCCATTTTAACTCGAAAAATTTCCCTTACTCATACAACATCATGAATAAACGTACGTGTGAAATACATTCAATATGATGAAAGAATTATAAGAAAAAAGTGTGAGAAACGTGTTTTTAATTAACAATAGCATTAAAACCACACACATGTAAACAGCATTAATATAAAAAAAAACAATAAAACTTGATTGTAGCTCATTCTTTCTTTTGGCGTGTAATATTGATGCGCTACGCGAGCAAAAAATTTAGCCCGCTATTTATCTTATTGCACGAATCATGAAGTCGTCATCACGTACAGTGGAGGTCGAGAGTATAGGCGGCTGAATAGCTCGCTCAAAACGAGCGAAACAAACATGAAAAAATCCAATAAAACGTTTGTCAAACGTTTGTTCAGTCGTGCCGTGCATCGGAAAATAGCTTTTGTTAAATGAAAAGTATGGGATTCTCTATATCGTAGAGAGACAAAAAATAGTTGTGCAAAAATATACGTTCGGCAAATCCGCCTGCGTCGGGCTCACGAAATTTTTTTTCAATATTAGTATAATTTGGTCGTTTCATCAGAGAAACGTAAATAAAAATATCAATAATTCGTTAGTACAGACTTTTATTTAAGTCGTATCGAGAAATCGATAAACGTATCATGTTTTCATCGCGTTTAGCAAATAAAATAATATTTTTCTATTATTCTTATTTGTATATTATTTATCTTTTTATGTTTGTTTTTAATCTTCAGGGAGAAAAAATTCCCTAAAAAATATGATGAAATTAAAATATAATAGAAAAATTTTTATTTGACAATAAATATATGAAGGAAATTTTACTATCTCAAAATCTAAGGTAGATAGAGATTAAGCTCCACCTGCTTACCTGTGCAAGCTCAATATGAGAATAAACATCGAAATAAAATTTTTCAACTTTGATGTGCAAAGATATTTAGTAAAAAAGTATTTATATTTTTATTAATGTAATGTATTATTCGGTTTTTAATATAATCAGTAATTTAAAGAATAATTGATAACATTTTAGAAAGAAAAATTTTATTTCAATCTATTTTTTTATTATTCTTTTTATAATTGAAAGAGATTTTTATTCCGTGAACTCGACTCAATTTTTTAGAAAGAATCTTCCTTTCAGATTGTACATGTAAATGAATGTTCCAACGTTTACAACCGATGCGTGAAATCGTAATCAATTTGACGAATAGCGAATCGACAAGATGTGAAAACTAATATGCCGGATATGCGCTAGAATGAAGCGAAAATCAGCTTTGCCTCGTGATGAATAGTGGCCTAACTAGGATAGGTTCTTCGCCGCAGTTGCCTAATACCGTAATTAAAACTGATTAAGTGAACGGAAACACGACGCGGAATTGAAAACCGACAATCAGAGGAAGCCAGTGAGAAAAACATGTACGAGGAAGTAGGTGGAGAGAAGAAAGCCAAAGAATTAGAGATAGGAGAGAAAAATCAATATGTGTTACGGCCGATGCTTGGCGTTCGATCTCGACGCTTGATGAAGGTTCGTAAAACACTTCTTGTTGGAAGATAGCCGAGCTCGCCATCAGTGGTTATTAAACTTTTCGTTTAATGGCTAGCGTGGTAGTCAAACTTTCTCTAACAACGGCTGTGCTTTCTTGTTAAGGTTAAAAAATCCATTTACTTTTATGGAATCAATCTATAGATAAATCATGTGCATTTTTCAAAAATTTTCAAATAAGAAAATTCATACAATTTATGTTTTTTATGTTCTATCTCTCCACGAGAAATATATACTGTTTTTATGATCAAAAATTTATTGGCAATTTTTTATTTCTGTGTTAGAAACGCGTTTTTATATATAACATATAAAGATATGAATGAAAAAACGTTTAGAGTATATTAGATATTATTTTCCAAATTGTATGTTTTATTTTCTGAATTTGTTAAATTATATCGTTTTATTTTCGTGAATTTCATTCTTATGTTTACTTTTCTTTAATGACATTAAAATTAATTAATGACATTAAATAATTATCATTTAACAATAAACAAGTGTCAAATATAAATAAATAGAAATTATATGATAACAGCTTACCAAACAGAAGATAGGATTGCATCAAATTTAGCGAATGATTCTGCATATACATACCTGAAAAGAAACAAACAAATTAATTACATTGTACGAGTTAAAAGCATTAATTAGAAGCATTAATTGATTATATAAAATTACATTTCAAAAATGATTTTCTGTCTTATTATAAATTTTATAGTTAATTACACACAATTAGCGATCTAAATATACTTATCGCATAATTTTATTTATTTAAGAGAATTGAATATAACTATAAATTATAGAAATCCTAATAGAACGAACGAATATACGCATTTCTCCCTTCTGTGCCACACAATTATGTCAAGTTATGAAAAAATCATACCGCAAGAGATTTCGGTGTGATTTCCACCCGGCATATGGAGAATACAAGAAAAGAAAAGGAGAAAAAATATAGAAGGGGACCAGACAGAAAGGGAGAGACCAATCGCGAGTACCAATAGAGTTTAAGCCTCTTAAGCATCGCCGGATATCGATGTGAATCCGTTTGCTCGAATACACCGGTAGCAGGTATATGCACGAACGTATGTACGTAAACATGCCTACTCTTAGCGAAGCCTCTTTGATCCAATCCGACGCTATTGAGGCACCCGGTGGGAGACACGATGGCTTTCGATCTATCGATGTGCCAGCCTGCTTCAAAGACCCGAAGATCGCCCTGTCAAGGGTCGTATGTCCCGTCATCGGCCTTCCGGCAGCCGGCTTACCATCACTGCCGCGTCGCAGAGATCGAATCCCAACCATTTTCTCGTACACACACGATCGCATAACATTCTTTAAGTACATCACCGAATAGTACTCTAGAGAGAAAATCGAACGATGGAAATACTTAAAAGCTAAAGTACCACTCTTACTTCCGTTAAATCTGATGTAGTTACGAAAACGAGGAAAGCAGCTGCAAAAAAGTATCGTTTTACTGCTATAACTACTTTAAAGTAGATCTCATGTATATATGTGTGTGTGTTAGGTGTATATATGTGTGTATGAGATGCTCTATATTCGAAAAAAAATTCAGACGTTCAGAGTTTGTTCATCTTGCATCGTAGCTTAACGATTATGAGTCGGTTAATAACTGTAATCATTTATGATTTTTTTGTAATAAATAGAACTTTGTATTTTTAAATAATTTTGAAATATGTTACTCTTCTGGGAGAAAGAAAGAATGAATAATTGAAGAAAGGATGTAATTATATATACTATTCTTACAACTGTTTATTCAACAAACGTAGATACTTTACTTTGTAAAGATTAGAATTCAACAATTAAAAAATTGAAATTTATTCTCTTGAGCCTAATTTCCCGAACAAGTTTTGTTGAGTTATGATTCTATAATATCTCAAGATGCGAAAGTTGTCTTCATATTTTATGACGGTAAGTTTCGAGCATGCAATTTGCATTTTAATTATTTCTTTATGAAAGTAAACATCTTGCTGATCACTTTTGCTACTGCCTGCAAAGTAATACAACGATAGTCTGATTATAATAATTAATGTATACGACGTAAAAGACAACATATAAAGTGTAATTGGATAATTAATTTTATTATTAGCTCTAGACAAATAATGACATATTTTTATAATAGATAAGTATTTAAAAAAGATATCTTTTTGTATATTGAACAATAAAAATTAATCATAGATCAAAATAACTAAAAATAGCTAAAAAATCTCTTGTACATAATTTTTATATATCTTGTATGTATAATATTATAAAAATATAAATTTAAAAATATGAAAATATATTTATGTATTTATACATATATATATATATATATATATATATATATATATATAATATATTAAATGCCTAATAAAATTCTCTTATACATATCTTTTATACATATATTTAATAAAAAATTTTAAAATTTGTTATAATTTATGTTTTAAAAGAAAATATATACACAGCACGAAAAAGAAACTCTGATTTTATTAACCTAAATAGGTGATAAGTGGAAAAGTTGTAATAATATAAATAAAAAGAAAGTTCTGATATAAATTTTATGTCGCTATCGACTCTAAGTATCTCTCGTTCAAACGATATGGAAAATTGATAAAAAGTTCACGATAACTGGCGCGATCATATCTAGGCAAAAAGTTTCAGGGAATCTATTACATTCGATAACGGCACGATGTTACCGTGGAAATAAGTTACCGATCGTATGTGAACACATATCGCGCATTCTTCGGTGTTCTTACCATATTAAAGTACTAGTCGTAATCGTTAGCCTATTTCGCAAATTACTTGCCGAAAAAGAAGTATCGCGTTATAGTTACTATTATATCGTGCAGCGCAACACATATATAATTAAAGTTTTAATTAAAGAATAATCGGACCATCCTCAATTCGCGAGTCTTCCATGGCACGATTATATCACGTCTTGCCCAATCGAACAATTAAAAAAAAATCGAACATTAAAAAATATTCAATGGCTCGGATGTGTGTATTGCCATAATGGTCAAACTATGCTAACAAGTAATATTGTTAATAGGGTGATAGTTTCGAATATGGATAGAAGATATTGTTCGTGTGTGTGTTTGAGTACATGTGCATATTTAAGTACATGTGCACACCTTGTATCGAGCTTTGTAAGCGTACATAAATATGTACTCGTAAACTATATTCGTTTGTTTGACAATATGTATCGAAAATCTATAATCGGTATTGTCTGCATACTTAGAAAACATGTATAGAAACATGTTTAATAATATCGAGAATCCATGTTAATAGCGCCTGATACAATGTGTGGATATATATATTTATATATTTTATAGACAAAGAGTGCTCTCGAAGTAGTTCGCTAAATTTTAACAAATTTTAACGTATTTTAATTAATTAAATATTTATAGCCAGGAAAACATATTCTAGGATTAGACTCATATAAATCTCTCTTTCTAAGTAAAGTAGAAAGAATAGGATAAATTCCATAGAATTCCCTAAAAAAGAGTCTGACAATTAATTTCAGAGGTATCTTATATATTTTTTGCAAAAACTCTTTTATATTAATAAGATTATTTTTAGGAGTTTTTGCAAAAAAATATATAAGATACTTCTGATAGAATTCCTGCGGAGATCTTCTCGATTATTTCTTTTATCTAAAACACTCTTATATTTATAGGTTTTTACTTAGATTGTATTATTTGTTACATCCTTCTCGTTTTCTTCATAAATTTTTGATACGCTATATATCTTTTTCCTTCTCGAGTTTCGCTTTCGCCGATTTCTTTCGATCATTTCTACAACACTCCTCTTGACGTTTTCGCGTTCATGCGGATTTCATTTCTCGCGCAACGATGATCTCCCATTCTCACTTCTCTTTCTCGATTTTCTTCGCGCCATTATTTTCTCTCCATCGCAACTTCTATTCCTTTCTCATCCTCTCATCTCCCGCAGAGAGCACCTCTATCCGCGCACGCTGCAACGCGGTGTCCGATCTCACGCTATCCTCTTACGTGTCGCCGATTCTTTACCCGCGACACTTTTCGACCCCCTATCGCCCCGCGCACACGCTATTCTTACTATCCGAAGGACACTGGAATCGCATAAAGCTTTACGCCGGACTTTCCATGCCATTTCCGCCAGGCGCGATGAAAGGTAGTATTCGTCACGACGGCCGATCCGGTCGGAGAAATGGGGAGATCTCATTTCAACGAGGACAAAATTTCCCTGGCCTCTTATCAAACGTCCCGATAGGTCTACGTCGGAGATGATGAGAAAAGGATTTGCAAATCTTCCGGGTGGGGATGGTTACGACGGAGGGGACCGATAGAAAGGGGGGAAGCGGAGAAGGCGAGAAAAAGCAATTTATATATAGTGAAAGAAGAGCGTGGGATACAAGTCACTGTTGTCTTCCTCGCTCACGTTTATCCAGAAAGACAAATGTTCCTGGACTACTTTTTTCCGGTGATGCTTCTTGCTTCATCTATATCGTCGCGACTTCCAGTGAATGGCGCATAAGTTGCAAGAAATCCGGTCCCTCTTTGTTCGGGAAAAGGACAAATTGCATATTCGTTCTATGAAAAGATAAAGTCTTCCTGCTTACCAACCGATCCTGTCACGATCTTACGACAGATCTTACGAAGAAATGCTTGCTTTATGTTAAAGTCAACGATGCTCCCTGGGTCGCATTTGCGTCATTATGTATGAGCTATCGTCTGTTGCACAAAGAATTCATCGACTATTCGGGTTACGTTCTACTAAATAATGCACTTTTGTTGGGGCTGAAGGAAGGTAATGTTTCAGTTTCAAGGGAAACATGGTATAGAATTTTAATGATATAAAATGCTCTTTCATGTTTTTCTGAATGCCATGATTATCCAGTTTGTAGTTGAATGGCATAAGCTTATGCCATTCAAGCGCTGGTTCCGTTATGATTGTTTAAAGAGTTCTTGTAAAAATCGAAGAAAATGCGATATCATGTGCCCAGAATATAAAATTAACATTATTCGAATATGACGTCCTTTGCGCTGGAAATTGTTTTTATCGTAAGATGAGTTATAATAAATTTCAAGAAAAATTCAATTCTTGAAAAGTAACATATATAATAAATTATAGATTTTTGTCTCTCTCTCTCTCTCTCTCTCTCTCTCTCTCTCTATCTATCTATCTAACTATCCATTTATGTGCATACACGTATATATGTACAAACACACACACATACACACATATGTATTCTTTCTCATATAATTTTATATATAAAATATGATAAGTCTTTTATACATTATTGTATTAGAGAAAGAAATGCCTGAATAAATACTATAAATATAATTTGCGCAGAAAAGGAAATAATATCTTAATGTGCAGAGACATGATATAAAATCATATGTGTAGCTTCATATATTTGTTTAACCTTTTCTATTAAAAATTGTGTAATGAAAAAAAAAATATATATATATATTTCTTTGCACACTTTCAACGAATACATTGTTTACAAAATAATTTTACGTAATAAATAAAATTTTAATTATTTACTATTTCTAGTTTCGATTCTAAACCAGCTTGTATTAATTAGACTTTTTATTCTTATTAATTTTCTGTACATCAGATGATTTTTGAAATTGATTGTAAGATAAATCTGAATACAGGATTTAAAAGTTTTATAATTTATAGTTGCTATTATTGTTTTATTCAAAACTTTACTTTCAGCTTAATGCATAAAGTGTTTTCAAAAGAACGCAAGTGTGTACGATCAAAGCAATTTCACGATCGCCAAATCAAAGTTCACTGACAGCATTAGCATGAGATTACCGTCAGGTCTTCTGGTGGCTCGCGGAAATGGTTATCGGCTTAATTACATCTCCAGGGTGCAATTACACGGGCCAATTTGGAGAGGGCAATTTGAAATGTAATTGTCAGTCAAATCAAACGCCATTAGATTCACCCTTAGATAAGTAGTAACTCTGCTTCTCAAAGCATCCGTGTGATCGATAACCGTTGTATCTTGTTTACTTCGACAAGCAGAAAATTCACTGCAGTATAATACATGCATTAACTAATGTTTGTTTGTTCACTATAGGCAAAATATATTAATTTATTGTACTTAAAATTAAAAGAATTATTATGATGCTAAATATAATTAAAAATAGAGAATAAATTTCATAAAACACTCTCTTCGACATTCTTTAAATATAACTGAATTATATATTTAATATCATGATATATATAATGAATATTTTTGATCTACATTAATCTTGACATACATGAGATATCTTGTCGCGCAAGATAATCTTTGACAAGAAAGACATACACCTATAATATGTACAACATGTGTCTGTGTTCACATTTCAAATTTCTCGTCGAATGTTTACAAGGCCATGAAGATTCTAAGGCATTCTCATTTATCATCTCTCCGGCCGTGTCTTGTCATGTCATGTCTAACAGCTAAAATCCGTCTTTACTCTTAAACAGTTCAATGGTTTCGCACTTGTTCCTGATAAACCTGAAAGCGAACACATAAGATTCACGTAGACGCAGCGCGGATGCGAGAGATGACGTTTCAACAGGTATTAACGGAAGTTTAACACAACGATCTCGCATCGATTGCGCGTACGTGTATGATTTGATTTCTTCTATAAAACTATAATATTGTTTAGAGACCTTGTATAGGTATTTCATATATACTCCTGGACAAAATTAAAGCATAATTTTTTTTTTACTTTTTCTTTAAAATTTTTCGTTAAAATTTAAATATCAGCTTTTAAAGAAAAAGTGAAAAAAAATTAACGCATAATTTTTATATATATACTCTTGGACAAAATTAACGCATAATTTTATATATATAATATGTATATAAAATAGCGCATGATTCATGAATACTGATGTATGAGCCTTTGCTGCGCAAAGAGAAAAGGGTTGAAATAAATCAGAGCGGCAAAAGTAATACCAGGCATTGCATAAATCATAGCTCACGGAGAGTCGCACGTGTTACATATATATCCAGTTGACAGGTATTAATGACTTATACTGACAGACCAAAAGGCCTGTTAAAATAATTTCGTTTGAAGGCCGGTCGAAAGTTAACATTTTTAGATAAGAAACGATTTGGTCAAAGATATACATAATTTATTCAAGAGATTCGTCAAATTGTCAAGTTTGGAATTTCAATTACTTTTCTATTTATTACTATCTCTATTATATAAATTTTGTAATCATGCTAACTAAAAAGAAGAGAAGCGAAAGTATCAAAAAATAATAAGAATAACGAACAATTCACATTTCTTAAATATATGAAAGTAATTTAATCGACCACATCGGCAATATTTATTGATGGACAATTTTCCATCAATAAATATTGCCGGTATGGTCGATTAAATTACTTTCATTTATTTTATCTACTGGCGACGTTCAAGAATTTATCATTATTTTCTTAAATATTATATTACATAAAATGCAAAAATGTTAAATCTAACATAACAAAAGTTCTTGATTTATCATTAATCATGAGACATAAAATAAACTTGGAATAGTTATGATTAAATAAAGAAGTACATAAGTATATGTATATACAAAGATATAGTTGTGCATGTAGTTATAGATGATGTGCATAACACATGACACATAAGAAAGTCATGAAATACTTGAGGTGTGACGACTACCGTGCGATAATCTATTTTTTGCACCGAAGCTTCCGCAAATATTATCGAACAAAATTATTAACGGACGTTACACAGTGTATCTCATCTCAAGTACTTCGTTTACAATCGCCACATAAAAAAGTCTGTAAGCTGTTCTGGCAACCGGATGCGCGCAAATACTTGTTTTATTTAAAACATAGTATTCTTTGCTATATTAATATACGACATACAATGTTCTGTCATATCGATAAGTAAATAAATCGAGAAATGATCAATATAAATGGGAACGTATGTCACCTGTGGACATATTCGGTGCATCCATGAAAATGTCACGACATCCATCAATGAATAAAATATAATAGTGTGTTAAAATATCGCAATACTAAGCGGAATAAAAAAAAATTATGCGAATCACCAGAATCAATAAATGGGAAATCTTTGGATTCTATTAATCAAACTGATTTCATTCATCAGTTATTTCAATAATAAGCTACAGTCCAAACCGCAATAGCTTGCCTGTCTCGGAATTAAAAAATTTTCGATATATATATATATATTGTAATATTCGCTATATTTTACAAAAATATATTACCTAGTTTAATCTCCGCTTTGTCATTTTGTTAATTATCCTTGACAATTTAGTAATCTTTGCATTTTTTATAAATTTTTGGATATTTATAACTTGTAAAATTGTGCAAGTTCTCAACATTTTTCATTAATATATGTTATTTAAAGTATTGCACATGTCAATATAATTTATGTTCCAAATATATGTTTAATATACTTTTATATTAATATAATGCTTGAATATTATTTGAAGAAGATGAAATATGAATATTTTTAGCTGCAGCAGAATTATCCAGCTCATAAGACAATGCGGCTATATCTGTTTTATTCATGACGAACATACACCATTAGATACATGCTGCGACATGCATCTCAATATGGGACATCGGACAATATCATGGCTACGGATAATGCATTTTCTCATAGGATGGACGCGCGTCGATTGATAGAAAATTGCTGTTCAACTTCGTTGCAAATACAATTTAACGCACACACTGTAACAATGGAATAACCGTGTAACAATATCGCTTGGCAAGGATAGCAGCTTTTACTCGCCGACGTAACGACAGCTTTGCGCTCTTGGGAAATCTTTGCGAGATGAAGCGACGATGTCATTATACCATAATAAATGCATTGGTCGCGAATGGATTATGAAAAATTAATTTCTAACGTTAATCCGTGGATTATTATCGTGCTCATCACGGAAATATGCCTGCATTATGTCTATATTAATAATTTATTTTCACCGAATTAATAGTTATTAAAAATAAAACGTATGGTTATTCAAATGAATAATGAAGACAAAATCAAAATAAAGATTAGAATCAATGACATTGATGACATAAATGCACTGATATTACTCGATATTACTCTATCGATATTACTTATCTCTGTTATTATTTTTCTTATTTATATTTATTATATGTCTATATTTTTATTATATTTCTATTATTTTTTATTATATCTTACATTCTTATGTTTTAATGATATCTGTCTATTCTACTTTACAACATTAATAAATATATAAACCGAAGGTTTGTTAACGATTAAGATTTATTAACAAAAAAACAGGGTAACGGTACCGATTCCAGCCCTTTCCTATAGAGATGTCTTCCTAATTTCGTACATTAAATCTACCCTCAGATAAGATTATCTCGAGAGAAAAAAAGCAACGTAGCGTACGTAGCCTATGAAGGTTGCAGGGATAGAGGAGATCGACAAGGTGGATGTAATCGGATTCCGAGCTGGATAAAGTTCGTTTGATTTCCTCCTCTGCCCAGCAGCATTATCCATGTGAAATAAAGTTCTTGTATAAGTTGTATCCCACATCAACTTCCTGTATTAGGATATATTGTTCCTACGATTCGATTTATTGTCACAATAAGGGCGGAAGTATTATCCTCTACGAGTTTAGTTGTTAAGACTTTCGAAAGAAATTGCTATTCTGGCACGTTTTATTATGAACTACATGGGTAATATTTGTTTATATTGTGTGAAAAAAATACTTTTATTATAAAGATTATTATTATGCGTATTATAAAAGCTATGAAAATAAAGTTTATTCATATATTATATTTACTATAAAGGAAACAAATATTTTATTGGCAAAATAAGAGTTCTATCAATTGTTATTTATCACAATTATTTATTTTTTTTTTTAAGAAGCTTTTATTAAGAAGCTCTATTAAAAAGAATTTATTAAAAAGAAATTCCAGATCTTTTAATATATAAGAAAATGCAAATTTATCGTTGTAGAATTTAATACTCGGGATATAATTCTAAAGTATCTCGTGTTTTCTTAACTTGTCGAGGAAAAAGGATTATCACTTGCGATGATACCAACAATGACCGTGATACAGTAGCAGACGCAGCGAAATCAGCGTTCTCGCGTCTAGATTTATCTACCCATAAATAAGTCACATACAAGTGACGCACAGCGTCGCAACTGTTAAAGCACCGTCAAAGTTAATCCGCTCGAATAGAGTGAAGAGATGGGGCTGTAATTTTCTATTTAGAACCTGCCGGTAACTTTAAAGGTTGCCGTTGAATTTATGGTAGATGCGCTTACCCGAACGGAATCGCGAAGGATAATTTCGTTTATCACTTGCCATGCAAACTAAGAAAAACGGCGACTTACACGCGCGTACAAACTTGCATTCTAGTTTTCGTGTTTGTACGTTATATTCTGTTTGTATTGCAGATTCTCGACAAATATTCCCACTGGTTTAAGAATTTTCATCTTTTATCGAAAAATAAACTTATCTTGAAAATTAGGGCACGCAAATTTTATTGTACAAAACTATGCTTTTTATTTTATTTCTATTGTGCTTTTATTGTATCAAGAGATTATTTTCTCGTCGTCAGAAAAAATAATAAAAACAATAATTGAAATGTTTTACCTCTCGATTATTGCGGTAGAATATTATAAAATTAGCGAAAAAATTTTTCATTAAAGTATATCGTTACGTTTTACTATTAACAGGTGTATCTTGGGCCTGTCACACATTAATCTTGCTTTTAGCGCCCATTGCGTTTCACGCACCGTTAACATCGAAGCTCCAGGCATCTCGTCTGCGGAATATCGAGAGATCGATCGCGCGAGAGCGGGAAACCACCCGAGAAATGGCACGTAACTCCCTAAGATGGTAAAGCAAATAACGACATCGTGGAAAATCGGGCGACTTCGTTGTTTGGACACCGCTCGAAACTTTTTCCCAAAAGAAAAGTTTTTTTTATCCCGTACTCTTTATCTCTGCCGCTGCTCTGAAACTTTACAGGAGAGATCGGATGAAGAAACGAATAGGTACCGTTGCCATTTGGATGGTTGCGATTGCGAATCGATAATATTTACGTAGTTCAATATCGAGCGGCGTTAATATTGCAGAATATTTTGTTCTTGTTTTTAAGCCTTTCGCATCGATAATACCGATAGTATTTTATAATTTCTGCATGTGTTCGCAAAACAGAAATAGCTCGTCCGCGTGCATTTTCCTCACAGGCTTCGATCGCAAGTATATTTAGCATCAATTATTCCTTTAGAACAGAAAAGATAGTGCACAGATATATTGATGTTGAAACATTCAGTTATTCGCTTCTAACGTAACGTTCCGGGGCAGATGATATTTACCCATGTAATAGGGAAAAAGGAAGATGCATCCAGAACGTCGGAACGTCGAAATGGGCACAAAGGAAGACGTGTAATTGAACGGCGTTCTTCAAATGCAGCGAATTTATTTTCTGTGCCATTCAATGGACGATGTTTTTCATTTGATGCCACAAAAACATTAAGAATATATTCGTCTACGAAGTCTCTACTATGGTTATTTATTTACCAAACTGCTTTGCTTAGTCGGTCTTATGTTGCACTAATTAATGGACAAAGAGAGAGAGAGAAAGAGAGGGAATGAAATGTGTGTGAGTGAGTAAGGAGAAAGAAATGCAAAGGAAAATTCTACAAAAAGGAATGCAGTGAAGAGAAACCAGGAGAAGAGAACAAAAAACCTATTATTTTGAAAGAAAGAAACTTCTCGTTTTCGACTAGCGACTTTTAATCGCCTTACTGCAAGATATCCGAGAAAATTCGCTTGCAAGTGATTAAATTAACATTTTTGCAATTGCATCCCGATTGTTTGTCCGACTACACGATGAAGCGATTTATCGTGGAGGGGCGTCGTTTATTCGGCACCTCGAACAAACTGCTATCATAGTTTATTAGACCATTAATCATCTCGCAGCAGTTGAGGGATTGAACGAGCCCGGCTTTAGCAACGGCTGCTGCCGTTGCGGCTTTGATAAGAAAGCCTGGACTGTCTTGAAATGTCGAGAATTTGAACAATCTTACATCATTGAATCATTTGCTAGAAAAGATATGATAATGTAACCTTTAATAGATTTATGCGACATGCATCTTATTCGCGATGAAGTATCAATATTTCTAAGCTAAGTATTTTTAAGCTTGTATCTTTTCAAATCTTTGAAATTATATATATTGTCATTTTGATTATATCTTAATTTAATAATATATTTAAGAAATATTTTTAGAAAATTTTGTTATGAATGATTTTATAAAAGTTTATAATATTATTATATATATAAATAAAAAATAAAGAATTTTATTGTAAATACATTATATGTATATAAATATGATTTTTGAACAACATAACAATAATAATTAAACCCGTTATTTCTGATAAAAAATGCAATAAAATCGGATAAAGCTTTGATATATTCAGTTAAACTTATGCAGATTTTAAAAGGAAAGAAATGTAATAAGTACTACGTATGATTAACAACAGAAATTGAAGCAAATTATTTTAAAAGATAATTTTTGTTCATAATATTCAGTTTTCATTTTAGAAAAATATCTTGAAGCGAAACAAATTTCCACATAAAGGAACTATGTACAATGATATTAGCGAGAACTAGATATTCAATAAAATTTCAATCACTATTTTCTCACTTTTGTACGCATGTTCTTCTTTTGTATCTATTTCTCGATGTCGCTTATAAAGGTAGTTGCAACTCAAATAAACCATTATTAGAATATTAGAGCAAATAAATACTACATTTTTTATTTGTATGATCAATTAAAAAATTCGAAAATAGAATGTTACTACATAAAGTAGATTAAGTCTGCCCGATTTAGAGATTTCAAATTATTTTATAAGCAATTTTAAAAATTGTTACAAGATAGTTTTTATTATTTCTAATTAATATTCTTTGTCAGCTATAAATTTTAATATTGCACGTATTCCTCTTACATAATCAATATAAATTTATTGTCAATATACTTTGTCATATTAATTTGCACACGTCTTTGCTCGAAAGATATCGACATACTCAATGTTCACATCATTTGATTGCTGCAGCAATTTCTCTCCGCGCTACTGACTCTTTTGTCATGAAGGACCTATTCCGAGAATCACGATGAGAATTCATCGCTTATTACGACACTCCGTGTGTTCCATTTTTGCGGATGAAATATTTCTTTCTCTAGACATTTTGATGAAGCCAAAGATCAAATGACTTTTCTTCCCATGCAGTTTTCGTCTCGTTCGTCTCGAGGTTGTTCTAGTTTATTAAATCATCTTTCCGTTGCATCGTCGACATGCAAATTCCTCTGGGCGCAAGTTTTCACCGCATCTTATGTTCACAAAAAAATGTGGAAATATGTGGGTAACTACATAGAAGAAAAACGGCTGGCATAATATACATCATATTGTGTCGCAAATAAAAAATCGCGAATATCATTATGAAAGTTTCATTTCCCTTCTTATTTCTCCTCGCGAAGCGAGTTGGGCTTATTGTTGCAAATGAAAGGAATATTCATCGCAGATGAACGTTACTTTTTACGAATATTAAAAAGTAGCAATTTAGAAAATAAATTATTTTCTTAGCGTCGAAAAATTTTACATATGCAAAAATTAGAGCACATAATATTAATATTATAGCAACTCAAAAGAGTAAATTACGTTATGATCTATTTTTAACTCATCAGATGTACTGTTTTCTCTCTTGTTCAATATTAATTTTAATATTGAATAATATTAAGTTTAATATTAATTTTAATATTCAATACTAATGTATAATAATAATAATAATTAAGTTGAGTTGTTCTACTAATCCATAAAATGACATTGATATTTTTCTTGTGATACAATATCATAAATTTTCTGACCGTAATCTTGCATTTTCGATAATGTTACAGACACAAATGCTTTGAGAGCAAATTATAAAATACGATTAAATCATTATATTCAATTGTATTTTCCGCAATTATTTTTTCAGCCTACAAAATTAATACGCTAAAATTAAGCGACTTTTCGATTTTTCGTTCTCGCAAAATAACAGACGAAATTTGCTTACAACGAACAGCAGAAAACCATCGAGAAATGAACATGACCATGTGGGAAAAAAGAATTTAACCGTGAAGCGAATCGCGTTGGAATGTTTCTTCTAATTCTTTTTTGTTTCTTTGCTCCCCCGGCGGTGGATGTACATACGGATGGACGATTCTTGTGTAAACGAACGCCATGGCCGACGATTCACCACGGTAAAACGGCACTGGTATATGCAAAACACTACGAACTCAATTTCTGGTTCTTCACGCGCGCGCTTTCCATCTTCCCTGCTGTTTCACTCTTCGCATCTACGCGGCAACGAAGCCTTTTTCATCTTGTTATGATGCCGCTTGAATGTGTGAACACGTTATGAAGGGTCAAGCGTGCCTTGCAAATCTCACTTCAAATATATATCGTACAAATGATTAAAAATAAAGAGCACAGTATATTCCACACAATATAAACTGTTAGCAAGAAATTTAAAAATAGCAATTATTTAGTAAATAATTTTGTATCATGTATTTTTTTATTTTATTATTACTCAATTTATGAAACATCAACTATTTCAATTTACTATTGGCTTTATAGTTTAATCTATCGAATATTTCGTTTTGTTCATACACAATATATTTTTTTATAAATTGTTTAACAAAAGTTAAAAGCACAATTTGTGTATACACACACATACATATTATCAAATTTATAAAAAATTACAATATAATATAATATTATTTATAATTAAATCGTAGACTATATGATGAAAAGTGCAATACGTCAAATGTAGTACAAATTGTTTGAAATACAACCACAAAATTATAAATGCAATCTTGTGAATATACATGAGAGACAAAAATATATAAGAATAACGTATTTATTTGGCGAAATCTGGTCTATCTATATCGTATCAGTATTTGTTTGATACAGACAAAACGATAGAGACAAAACGATAGAGAAACGGAAGCAGAATAAGTACGGTCACGTACGACGGAACTATTTTGTCGAAAATTCGTCGCCGTGCCACAAAGGTTTCGTTCGGTGTGAAACGCGCGCGTATATTGATTTTATATTCACGCTTGTCACAGTTACCAGCGAGCTTCTAACGCCTCGCGTGAGTTAACTTGAGAGACTGTATCCAGATAACGCGTTCTGGTTTGATAAATGGAAGACATGCGAAAAGTTCGCAAAGCTTTCGAAAAACTTTTTGCTAAAGAAATGGCAACTTGCTACAAGAATAGTGATAGGATCCTACTAGCATAGAACTTTCAGGGACATTTCACGACAAAGACTTTTTTAATATAAAAGGTATGCAAAAATTTATCTATTATTTATCTCTTTTATAAGCTTTCTTCTATTTTTTTCACTACTTGTTTTAAATAGTTCATAAAACTGAAGAATTTAAAATTTATTGAATTACATTTTTTTATGTATAATTTATATATAATCTTTTCTATCGATTTTTATTCGATTTTAAATTAAGCGCGCGCTCACCAAGAAAAAGCAAATAATATAATAAATATCCAAATGTCGTAAAATTGCCAATGTTTTATTTGTTTTCAATAATACTAGTTATTGGATATAGATGTCATTTCATCCGTTTCAATCTATCGAAAATCACAATTGGCCTTGATAAATATTAAAAAGGTAGAAAATGTAGATGAAACACATGTTTGCGAAATAAAATCGGCAAAAAAGGTAATTTCACCATTGCCATAGATTCAATCAAAAAAGAAGAGGCAGTGGGAATCCCTGGAAACCATCTTTAGCGATTAAACGAAGAACAGCTTTGCAGCAAATTACTTGGGAATGCTATTCACGAGTATTAGTAGTAGAAAAGCGAAAAATATAGGCGAGATTCTCTGTAAAACGATTGAAATGCGTGGCAATTTTGAAAGAGAAAAATTTCGATGAAAGAAGCAAGCGGCTAAAAGCTAAAGGAATAAAGGAATTTCGACTGTTTCATAAAAGAATTTCGATACTCCTCTTTCCGAATTTCAACCAAAGAAAAACATGAGATATATTTTCGCATCTCTCTTTCAATATCTGAAATATCCAAATTATTCATGAAATATTTGCTAATTATTAGAATTATACATCTTTTCCGTTAACATATCTAATCTACAAATAAGCGGCAATAAAATAAAAATAAATTGGAAACCTTAAATATATGTATAATTTTTGTTTAATTATTTGTAAAAAGTATTAAAATAAAAAATTTAAATATTTATAATCTTAATAAAATCTTATTACATATTTCACATTTTTTTATCCATTTTTATATTCTTTATTTCATCTATTATATACGTGAACAGTTGAGAAAATTGCGAGTTATGTTTCTGAATATTTCACGGATCC
The DNA here is from genome assembly GCF_025532165.1 of Camponotus vicinus. Lineage (NCBI taxonomy): Eukaryota > Metazoa > Arthropoda > Insecta > Hymenoptera > Formicidae > Camponotus > Camponotus vicinus. The sequence goes on along the minus strand of NW_028141948.1, from coordinate 11,247,627 downwards.
TTATCCTTAATTTTAACTCATTTCTTTAGTTATATTATATACGAGAGTTATCATGTTCTAAAACGCGAGCCTACTTCTTATTCAAAGTTCGGGGGCACGAAAATACAGATTGGAGCAACAGGTATGATACGTCTAGCGTGTAAATTTAACCGCATGATTTTCAAATTTTCTCCATCGTTTAAGATTTGTACATTACATTAATTTACGAGATCTTGCACGTCGAGGAAAATTAGTTTTGCACGAATCTGTGATTTTCTTGCGTTATTTTTCCGTCTCGATGAAACTGCGTGTTATGTGTAATTAACATCGAAAGTGACGGATGAAGTTTTGCACGATCGGATTTTTGAGAAATTTCAAAAATATTTTTTAATTATATAATCGTTTCATTAAATATTTATTAAAAAGTTAGTACGTATAATAGTTTTTGACATATAAATTATCTTGGAAGCTGCTGTAATTTTTTAATGTATTAGTATCTTACAAATTAACGATATAACATTTATATTATTATTACAATTTAGTTGTTTTTGCGTATTGTGTTAGTAAATCTAAAGATATATTTTATTTTAATTTGAAATAATGGAGATCTTTTGAGAAATAAGATACTCTAATATAAATTATATATTATTATGTTCATTATTTAATTTAAATCTTAATTATAAATTTTATTTAAGCACTTTTTGCATATCCAGTAACTAGAAAATTTTTTAAAAAAGAAATAATGCTGGAGATTTCTTCATGATGTTCTGTATTAAGAGAACTATACTTCATTCTACTCTAATATCATAAACTTTAATGAAGAATTAAAGTTATCTACGAGTTGGATATTTGAGTAAAATTTTTATAAAGGAAAATTTTGCTTCATCCATAGTTCTCAATTCATAGTTTTCTTATGTCGAGGCAAGAAATCTATCTCTCTCTCTCTCTCTTTCTTTTTATAAAACGATTGCAAGGCATACAACGAAGGGAAGAAAGTAAAAAATATTGAAGGAAATTCATTAATTGTAACTGACTATGTATTCATCTTGGTAATGCGTCGTTGAAACGAAATTTCCGACTTATGCAAAGATAAATATTATTTCATTCAACCTATGTAGGCATGTATATGTGTGTATGTATGCTATAACACGTCTATCTGTTCCAAATTCTTGTAGATCCGACGTTGACGTTTACCGAACTAATCTATCTCGGGCACGTATTGTATTTCGAGCTTTTAACGAAACCCGTAGCTTCGCCGCGATTTTAAATCAAATCCCGAAATATCCGAAAACTTTTGGCGAAGCGAGGGGAAAGCAATCGGGCTGGCTGCAAAATGCAAATTCCTGGCACATATTTTTCTCTGTCTCTCTCTCTCCTTCTCTTTTCTTTTCTACACTGTACTAAAACTTGGACCGAATATCCGCCGTTTCCGAAATTTTTTTGTTATTGTTTTCACTCGATCGAAGCGTGACGCTTCATTGCATTTCTACCTCCGTGCGAGCATCCTGCAATCACTTCAACCTGACGCACGACGGATTTTCACGTCGACATATGGATCAGGAAAGCATATATAGAGTTGACATTTGACTGGCCAGCAACCTGATGCAGTTTGTACGGCTTCACCCGTTGATCTTACTATTCGAAACTATCAAAAAATAAAATCGATGCCACGTGTCGCGGTAAAAGAAATATTTCATAGATCCGAATAAATGTACTTTAAAACATCCTCAAACTCTTTAATAGTGAGATTATAATCTTAAAATTATTTCGATAAATTTAATATATAAGTTAATTACGAAATTAGTACATCATTGAATAAAAAAAAATATTATTTAGCATATTTTTAAATCATTATGTAGCTGACATAATATCTCAAACTGTCATATCATCTTCTTTTAAACCTTTTAAATGAATTAAAAACAAGCTCATATTGTATTTGAAAAAAAGATAACACCTTTATAATTTTTTAAGATTGTAAGATACATAGAAAAATGCCGCCGATAAACGATAAGCGCAACAAGTGTAACACTTTGCTTGGCGAAGCGACTAAAGGCAGTTGCCTTTACTACGAACGAGTCTTTTGTCTCCTTGTACTTTAATATAAAAATGAGGGTATTTTGTCTTAGACGTTTCTTTGATCGCTATAAATGACGCTATAAGAGTCCATCTCGATCAATCGGCTACTGTTTCGCGGATATTGAAAATAAATCTGGATTTTACAGTCCGGAAGCATCTGGTATGTAACATCGATAAATAGTATCAAGATTTTATTGGACTTGCACTCTATATATATATATATATATATATATATATATATATATATATATATATATATATGAGTTCTCTTTATTCTGAATATATATATATATATTCAAGTAATTTTCGATTGTTCTATGATATATAAAGAAACAAAGGTATAAATCTCTCGAAACTTCTCAAGAGCTACTTGAAAATCGGAATCTGTTGGGAACATCTAGATTATTTTTAAAATATTTCTTTAAATTTATATTTATACATTTGTTCTGCACGCACATTTAAACAAATTTACTTTAACCTTAATAACATTAAATTTTACAAATAAATTTATATATACATATATTTATATAAATTCAACAATCTTAAATTTATTAAAATATACAGAAAAAATAAATATTAAAATATTATCGCTAAAGAATCTGTCTATCGCTCAACTCTTTAAATTAAATGGATAGAAATAGAATATTTATTCACTTACTGATTAATCATGCGAGTTCGAGCAGCCGATTCAATATTTGAATAATTAATGTATAAAGTTACTATAAAGAGAACTTATTTAATTCATGAGACAAATTAAGCTTGGTCGAAGCTGCAAAATTCATGGATAGTCTATAAGTCAGTTGCACGCGTCGATTCGATTTTACGCGACGGAGATATAAATTATTTCCCGTTTGAATTTGAAATTGGTCGTTAAAACAATATGTGATATGTTTGGCTAACCATAACTATGGCAGGAACGTGCATTTGCATATAACGGGTGCCTTAGAAATACCAGAGTTGATTGATTTCAAAGCGACCATACATTTCTTTTTTTTAGACAAAGATTTATTTTTTTTAACAAATAATCATAAATTAAATCTGCGATATAGTAATACATGCTGTGTGAAAATTCTTAAAACTTTTCGAAAGAAATTTGTGATTTTGGAAATTCTTTTTGATGATTTATGATTTTTTTTATTCTTTTCATTGTTACCAATATTAATGGATTCGCATTTACTCAACAGAAAAATATCCACATTTGCTATCTGTCGCAAAACGGTGCGAATAAACGTCGCTAACAATTAAATAAAAGCACAATTCGCGTTTAACACACGCGCAATGACGAAATACTTCGTGTGCAAACGAAACGAAAAACGTTTAACGAACGTTTTCTATCAAAACAATTGAAATGTGCGAAATTGAAATTCCTATTAAAGTGGCAGAACAGCATCATTCGTGTTTCGACTTCGAGCGTTATAATTTTTGCGACATGTTTGGATCTACGACTTTTCAGTACATAGACATTTAATTAATCCTTTGTGTATTCCGATCAACGAATTTTTAACAAAAGTAGTAATCCAATTAATTTTTTTTATATTCCAATTAATTTTTTTCAAACAATTAAAAATTTATCATTTATTAATAGTTATTTATTAATAGTTTGCCAAATAAAATGCACAGTTATGATTAATTCGTAATGCATTAGAATCCATATAAACAACATATTTTTATTATTTGCAAATATTACATATTTCAAGTTTCCTGAGTTATGTCTGCAAATTAATAGAAATTTCAAATCATCGAATGTGAAAGTGATGAAATTTCAATTCATTGACTGAACTTAATTATTTCACGTGCCGATATGACTTTTACTTCTAATCTCAATTTATATTTAGGCATCTGCTTTCTCGCGTATATTTTGTACTTAAAATGGACACTCTAAAAATAAAAACTAAAATATTATCCTAAAAGGAGATCGCTTTACTCATGAATCATCATGATTTGCATGAATATTGTTTCATTTTTTGTAGCAGCACATCACGATACTACAGGGAGTACTTTTCGTGATTTCGTCGCCATAGCGAACGAGTGGCTCAAGATTCTTCCTGTGCGCGATCTCCGAGCGCGATTTGAGAGGATCTTGTGACGCTCGGCGATTACCATTTCGTCGTAAGGCAAGAAGGATTTGAGCGATATACGCGAGAATCTCGGTTGGCGAGCAAATCGAGCAGGCACCCTGAATATCTCGCGCGTAAAGGGAAGCTCGAACTTATCCATTGACAACTTATCTCGAGGTACGCTCGGATAATAGAGATAAGCGTGAGAGTCGGCGAAATCGAGTGCCAAGAGATAATCTCGGCAAATGTTCAGTTACAAACGCTTAGGCATCACGTACTTGCAATGATATTTCCTGAGAAGCATTACAATTTCATCCAAAAAGGTGTTAGTTAAAAATTCGAGTAGTCTTTCTTTTTCTGTCTCTATATACAGATTTTGTGCTTGCTATTCTTTTGTAACATCATTAAATTAATTTTGATTTAATTAATTTTGATTTAATTAATTTTGTTTCATTTTAATTTTGATCAATTTTGATTTTGATTTAATTTTGATTAAATTAATTTGGTGCAATTTATTATATTACGTGTATTTTTTAATAGTTCTATTATTAATATACAATATACAGAAATTTAAAAAATATATATATCTCAAAATATCTCTATCTTTTATTATCACATTATCAATAGAATTTTAGAATATTGATTAATAATTATTTATAATATGATATTTTTAAAATTGTAGTTGCCGTGTAGTTGTTCAAAATAAATCACAAAATGTTACAAGTTGTTTTCTTAAAATGATTAGACAGAGCGACAAAATTCTTGTTCTGATATCTTAAACTTTGTTAAGATTTTTTATGTGACATAATTGTCAGATTTTTCTCTCAGAGGATGAATATAAAATACTATTAAATTACTATTATAACTGCTAAATTTTGGAAAAAATTTTAATTAATGCGAATTTGGGAAAATTTGATGCATCATTAAATTCTCATTATCAATTCTTACTCATTAAAATATGATTATCTTTCATATCATTTTTGATGTACACTTTATTCGCTGAAAGAATCCAAAATTAATTGGCTTTGCTATGAAAACATGAATATTCTTCAGACACACAGTTACAATTTTAGAATGTTAATTCGAATTCTGTTTGTACAAGTAATGTAGCATGAAAATTTCCTCTTTAATCAACGTGTTTACGATGCTTTAATATTTCGGTGTCCAAATCAATAATTACAGAATTTTACAATCGACTGTAAAATTAAGATTTAACGAGATAGTGTGCGTCACTGATACCGATATTTTTTTTTGCCATTGACTTTTCTGCAGAAGTAATTACCGTAAGTGCGGTTTGTACAACGAGTTCCATGGGGAATGATTAACAATTTAAATAATAAGCGTTTTTTCATGCATAGTTTTAGTCGAATTGATACACGTACATATATAACACAGCAAAAAATTGGAAAGGAAATAATTGGATGACATTTTCATTAAAGAGTTTCTTTGCTGTTTCATTACAAAAGAGATAAAATTATGATTGCACATTCTACATACTGCTACAATAAAGAATTAAAGGAAAGAAAAAAGAGAAAATTATTGAATCATACGAATAAAACAAAGCATACAAATGTTTTCGCTCATTTTTATTAAAACATACACCCTGGGAAATGAGTAGAATATCACAGAATTTGTTTCTGCTTGAAATTGAAAAGTAGAAGTTTAATCAAATATGCCGTGAAAAGATATAACAATATAAATAGTACCAATTGTACATTACTAACTTTGATCTCACATTTAACATTTAACATTTAACATTTAACATTTTTACTATCTGAGATGACAGTAACATTTACGAGCAATTTCTTTAAAATAAATGCTTCATAGTGTATAAACGCAAGAGATCATTCATGCATAAAGTATGTATTTTAAAAGTAGGATATGCTTTTGCTTTATGCTTTTACTTTAAAACGCACTAATGCTTCTGCTTCTACCTACTATCTTTTGCTAAAAGCGCTTACTTTACTTTTATTCATATATGACCCACTTTATCTATTACACTCATTTGTCAGTTCGCGCATCTGTTCTTGTTTTATTTTACACCTCGATAAATTTTCCCGATCGGAAAACTACATTTCTGATAGACCTTCCATATCAACCACGCGGTCATTTACAAACGTCATTATTATTAATTAGCAATTCACCATGGATGATGCATCAGCTGCGTCATTAATACAGGAAAGATGTCGAATTTTGATAAACGCTCGACACCGAAAAGCGAATGGGCGGTAAATATTCGTCATTGGAACGGTTCGACGCGTCTACACGTTTCACGAGCCAGCGAACATTTCGGTCGCACCGGCTATTTCCGACGTGTCAGAGGCGCGCGCGCGAGAAGATTTTTTTTGCGCGGATCGATTTAATATCTCTTTATTAGTCAGCTAGTTATTTTTCCTCAGAGACTTTCTAATACACAATTTGCGATTAGACGTCCGATTATCCATTAATGCATTCGCTTACATGTATAATTTCTAAAATATTTAAATGCATTTAAATCTCATTTAATTTCATACATTTAATGTAACGACATTGAATTGTATATAATACACAAACGTGAAAAGAAGAATATATCAAATTTATTTAGATTTATATTCTGAGTTACATACAAGATATTATTTTTATAGGAAGCGTATAATCTGTGGGTGGGTGTTACTTGAAATTATTTTTTATATCAATCTTTTGTTGATAATAGAACAATTAGATGAATTTTTCTATAACTTGTCAAGATGTTAAATGTCTAAAAGTTTAAGCAACTTTTTCAGATTTATATACATATATAAATTTTACTGTGTAGAAAAGATATTTTTTTAAAGTTTGAATTTTTACAATTATGAACCATTATATTTATTTGAAATTAATAATAAAAATTATTAACTGAGTTTCTGTTAATAACGCGACTCATGATATGATTTGTTTTGATCGACATTGTGTAAATATAAAAATTTTATACTTCCTGTTGTAAACAGAAACCGAAGAGAAATAAATGATATATAGATAGTATTATTCGAAGGATTTAATAACGCCAACGCGCGCGTATGAAGACAGCGCCTGTACGCATGTAAAAAGTAGATTATATCGTATACAAGCCAGTCAGTCATAACCCGACTAATTTAAATTCCCCTGGAAGTGAACACCTCGTGACGTTTATGACAGCGATAAACGATAGGAATAAGTGTAACATAAATGTGGTGTCTATTCGCTTTCGTTGATGAACATGCGACCGTAAACAAATAAATCGCAGTAGTAAAATTTTACATCTAATAACAAACACAGAACTTTTATTTCAATTAGATATACGCCAGCAATTAGATCACGCCAGTAATAATAAACTTCGACGAGTTCGAAGCGTCGTACAGGATTTCTTTGTTCATAATTTTATTTAATAAATCGTTGAAAAATTAATTTTATATAAAGAGCAGTTACATTTTATATAAGTCAAATATGAAATGGAAAAAAATACTTTCTCTCGCTCTCTTTTCTTCTCTTTCTCTTTTTGGAAAATACTGAAATATTCGCTGGAAAATATAAATTTCAGCAAATCTTACTTTTATTCTCTTCTCGTTTTCTTCGCCATGATAAAATTGAGATGTCTTGGCGAATGACTCGAATGTGTCTTCCCGCAATCTTGCCTGTTTACTGACTGTGAGATATTCGATATACCGGTGGGACGGATGATATGGTACGTGGGTGTTACGTCGGGTATACATTCGCTTATCCGTCATCCAAACTATATGTAATAACTGTTTCACGACCCGAAATGCTTGTAAAGGTTTTTCCAATATTTCAAGTGGTATATATTTCTAAGAAAGTCCCATTTTTAAAATATCACGAAAGTAGCACTACTTATTTTATTTTGTAGAATTAAAAATCTGTACAAATCTACTATATATGTATATAATGTAATTATTTGATTAATATAAATTTGACAAAAAAATATTAATAAGATAAAATTTTTAATTTTTAATTATTTTATTTGTCAGTCACTGTCATTTATATAATTATTCATTTCAATAAAAGTTGATTTCTTATCAAAAATGTATAAATAGTTTGATATATATAAATGTATAACAAACAAATATTTAACTCTTATTGTCGAATTCTCAATCAGTTTAATTAAAAATAAATTCTAATAAAGATAAATTCTGACTTGCTCTATTTATTCATCGATAATAAACAAAGTCATTAAGAAAATTGACATTTTTCATTGCCATTTAATAATGATGATAAATCCCGGAGAGAGTTTTAGCATACCGAGTATACATTACGTATTTCAGTCACAAGTTCGATTAAAACAGTGAAGAAAGTGGATAAAATGTAAGTGTAGACAGACAGCGGAATCGCTTACGGAGCTCGTTTTATTCAACTGTCGAAAAAAAGCCGACACGCTCCACTGCTGTTCGCTTAGAAACTCTTAGAAAAGTCTAAACTCCCTCGCAGAGCGGTGGAAAAACGACGACGGGCGAAAACTTTGGCGAAGCATTAGCATCTTTTATACGTCCCTCGACTCGTTCTGCATTTTTTCCTCCCCTCTAAAGAAAGAGCCTTTGAATTCTTCGTCTCTCGCGCCTCTCTCTCACCGCCAATTTTCTCGAACACGTCGCAAACATTATTTCCCGAGCTACAACCGCGTATAAAAGCTCCTCGAAGCATGCCTCACAGCGAGGCAAAAATTCCGTTTTTTTTCATTGCGGGATTATTTTTCGTGGCTTCTGAGGCGACGAGGCGCCTTTTAAAGCTGCCCGACTAATTTAACGCGATAAGGACACTTAAAACCAAGCTTAAAACTTTATAACGAATTCGGAATGAGACGAGAGGAATTGATACTGATCAAGAATTCACGCAATCGCTAGATTTATCTCATACAAATAAAAATTATGAAAATAAAACGAGAAGTAAGAATTTTTACTGTATTTAATGTGTCAGATTTTAATTAAATTTTTTTAAATCAAACAAAAAATATGATTTTATTACACAAGAGTTTAGAATTTTGTATGTGTAAAAATATTTAAAATATTTATTTTACATTTTTTATCTTTTCGTACGATCCTTCATGTTTAATATATATCAGTACTGTGTCAAGAATTCCGGAAACTCAATCTAAACTTGTCTCATATCATAGACTCGTTTTACATTACATATTTTATGAACCAATTTTATAGCATGTATGAGAGAACAGATAACATATTTCATTTCTCGAGAAATCACAGAGATTCACCAAATGTTTTAAGGCAAATAGATGTTTGCTAATCCTCCATTCCCAACATTTTACTTCACTCTTAAGGAGTGAGGAACTATTCTGACAGGAAAATGGAAGCCACAGCTTAACTTTAGTAAGACATATCTCTTAAATATTGCTTCAAGACAATAGCAGTGTTTCCACTTTGCTAAATTAAAAAGTAGCATATGTGCAGCTACAGTTGTTATATATATATGCATAATAATTGACGTACGAAATTAAATTGCCTGTTGGCATTAATTGCAAAGCAAATCAATTTCGAAGATCGATTGTATTGTGTGCGCATCGGATCTGTGGCATAAATTACATTCTTAAGAGAGAGAGAGAGACGCCATTTTTAACGATGCTATTACTTAGTCTCGAGAGAATGGAGCGCAAATCTACCGAGGAATTAAACCGCTTCAGTCGATATCGGAATAGAACTTACTCGCGAAACTTACGCTACTTAAAAGTATCTCTGTTGATTCATAATGAACGAAGTCCATAATATCGAAAAAAGACTATAAGACTCGAAATGAGAAAGGAAAGCATAGCGCAAGATTAAAAGATCCTTCATCGATCGACAGGTTTTGCCTACGCGAAACTTTTAATCAAATTTGCTCGATATTAACTTTCGTCAGGTTGGCTCACACGGAAACTCATTCGAGCATGAGTTATATTATCCGCTTTGCTCCATTTCACTATCTCCCGACTTCTCGGCGGGCATCCGTACGGAATTCGGCGGTATTGAAAACCACTAAAAGTTTGGCTCACCAACATGGCTTCACTTGTTTAATATAAAATTAATTTTACTAATGCTATACAAAATTTAGTAAATGTAAGGGCGCAATTTTACAACTATGAGAATTTTGTTGGTTCTTATGTTTTGAATTTTGATGATTTTATCAAAAATCCTCGGATTTTTTACATTAATCTTATAATTTTATTAGATAGCTTTGATTTTAATTCTTAGATGTATTACTTTTAATTCTTAAATGCAATATTTTTCACAAATTGCTCACGTTTAGTATTATTGAAGATAAAAAGTAATGAAGATTGCAAATAATAGACGTTTACGAGCCATTACAGTGGAGAGGAAAGAAAAATAGCATTATACGCAGTCGGTTCGCCTTCTCGTGAAAAAGAATTACGTTTAAAAATATCACTATAATTAACGTTTGTTCAGAGTGTTTAAAAACAGAACGATAAATTTATCAATTAATCCCGCTAACACAACAAAAACACTTCTTTGCGAAAACGTTTTTCTTTAAAGATGAATAGATCATGCAAACAATTAATACGATTAAAAATAATTATAAATATTATAAATATTATTATATATATCATCAATTTATAATATTTTAAGGAGATGAAAAATTTCTAATATGTTGTAAAATTATTATAAAAAGATGTGTTTTATACATTTTTATAGCATAAGTTAAAATTATATAATTTTTTCAAAAATAATTTCTCACGCAGAAAATTCAACAATATTTCTATGTACTCAACTTCAGCATCAAAAATAATATTAAACTCTATACTAAACTGAGCAAATAAACTTTATCATCACAATGTTTCGATGAAGATATATCCATTATATATATAAGATATAAAAATCACTTTGTTCTATTTTTTCTTATTTTAATATAATCTTATTATTTCATCTTTTTACGTTGGCATGTAATGTAATATTGAGCAGTATTCTTTCTGGATTTTGCATGTTTGATCAATGAAAAAAATTTTGTCTGCGTGAAGAGAATCATGCTGGTGGAATATTATGCCGTGTGTTTGCGAGCTGACTTTTCTTCAAGCAGAATTTACATAAGAATATTGTAGTTTTTGTTTGTGTATTCGGTTCGAATTCTCAAATATGAGATTCGTGGGCGCATGCATGCGTAATTTTCACACCTAAGCGAAGCACGGGTTGAGTTTGCTAGTATTGTTCCATACTATTTCTACATTTTTATCTTTTGCAATATATAAAGTTTAACAATTTCGCATATCAAGTATGCATTGCATTTCATGCTTGCGCGACAAGTAATTATAAAGACAAGATAATTATTATAATAAAAACAAAAGATAATCCTAGTTATAATTATTGTAATTATAGAAAATTTTCATATTCTCGTTAATAATTTAAGATAATTATATTTTTCGGTTTTATTTGATATTAATTTTAAAATCTCTCTTAATTTAAGTTATTTTGCACAGTTTGTAATTAGACATATATGAGATTTAAATTGATAAGAACATCCATATTTACTCATTTAATCGTCTTTGGATTAATATATACAGTATTATATTTATTTCCTTATACTCCTCCTATCAAGCAACTAAAATGACACTGACTTTTATCAGAAATTCAGATCGCTTACAAGAATTCCAGACATATATCGCTAACTTGATCGAAACGTGCTTCGAATTTTCAAGCTTGCCGCAATACGGATCTCTGCTTACATACGCATTTATGATTTTCGTAGAAGAAAGGCTGGAACAAAGTTCGAAACTTTTATCGAATCGCATTCGCAGTCTTGTTTTTCTCCCAGGCAACTGACATGCCATGTCAGACGTTAATAAATTGTAACAGCGCATATAGCGATTGATGTTAATAAAAGGAAAAAAATAGTCGAGAAAAAACTGACGTAATTAGATCGATAAAGTTCAGCTTGAAAAAAATTGCTCCTGCGAGAAAAGTTTTGTACTCGGCCCTTTCACGTTAAGCGTTAAGAGAACAAGAAAGATTAAAGTGGCAGGGCCGTCCCCCGAGCGTGCTAAGCGGTACTTTAGACCGCGAAGCTAACTTACGTTTTGCGTCAACTCGCCACAGTTGCCAGGAGAGATGAAGATCCTTATTAATGCACGCGTTTAGTTCCCAAGAAGTCTCACGAACTATCGGGCTGCAGACGAGCGTGACAGTTAACAAAGCAAATCTCGTATAAACTTCAATCTTATTAGCATAACATACTGTTAACTGATTACTATACGAACGCGCACTACCGTTAAATCTAACGGTATTGTTAACAGAAACCTCGTATCAGTATCGCTTGTTAGCAGTGAATCGCTGTGCTATTGCTAAAATTCAACGAGGTACAACCGCGTAAAGTTACTCGCGTTTAACGATATTCGCATATTAGTACAATATTAATTCACAGTATTAATCACTTCTTGTAAAAGAAAAAATACGTTGTAAAAGATATCGTAATAAAAGAAGAAATACTTGATTATATGTTATATAAAGCGAATATGTGTGCGTAAAAAGTTTTCATTAATATAATCTTTACAATGATTAGCATTTTCTTATAACATATATTTTGCAAAATATTAATATATATTATGTACATCAATTTTTACATATCTAAAAATGTAGATTATAAATTGTGCATGTCCATTTTTACTAATTTAATTAATTTTTATAATTCTTTTTGCAAATGTTGCGTTTTATTCTGTGATTTTATGTAAACCATTCTTTTATATTAAACAATTATTATTGAATAATTTAATTGATTGATATAATAATTTGATTGGTTATTGAATAATTTTTATTTGCAGTATAAAAGTTTAAAATTTATTTTATATAATAAAATATTAAACAATTTATATTGCACACCTCAATAATTTTATCAATGTAGTCATATTTACTCTTCTTTTTGAAAGATATTATTTTGCAAAATACCATGTAATACTGGTATTTTTATAATTAATTTTAATTTGTATAACTATTATTATGTACATATATTTACAGTTGTTATGCATCTTAGTTACAATTATATTGGCTGTAATTACATTGAAAAGTAATAAATGACGATGTACATAATAAAACAGAATAAATTGAAACAGCTCTTTGAGATAAGATCGTATTATGCATCGTAATAATAACGAGAATTTTCCTAGCGTAATCTCATCTTTATGTGCCAGCGAACGTATAAAAAGTCAGAGATGCATGAATTCCTTGAGCCAGAGATGAAGTTTTATATTTTATTTTATCTTCAGTATATATTATACTCTCCATATCGATCGGCGTCAAGATAGATACGTGCTATCATTTATAGACGAAGAATAACGTTTTCGAAATTCGGAGAGAAAATGATCACTCTTTTGTTTTCGATAGCAGAAAATTTTACGATGCGCACCGAAACACCAGTCTCACCCATGCCATTATCAGACCTCCGAGAAAACAGCTGTTAGAACACACACACACACACACACACACACACACACACACACACACACACAGCGCGCTACATTTTAATCTACGTACGTATCTACGCCTCCATTTGCTGCCTTTAATGAACGGTCGAAGAGACCCAGTTAAATCTATCGGAAAATTACGAAGTACTAAAATCAGTAACGAGCTGCGAACAAGCATGAAATTATAGCTTCGTTATAATAACTCCAACACTTTTTGCGAACATGAATAAGTTTTAATAAACTAAGTAAACGATTTTAAAATCATCCATTTCTTTTTGTCAATAATTGTCTTTTTGTCATTTGTCAGTTGCTTATTGTCAATTTAAATTTTTCCGATGACTCGTTCATCATAAATAATAGCACGTATTGCAATGAAGAATTTACTAAAAAATATGCGACAAGTAAACAATCCAAAGAGACGGAAAAAAATAGATATGACATGTATGCATATGAATAAAAATTTGACATGTATGCATATGAATAAAAAATTGGCAAATCAATAATAATAATACTTAGAATTATATTTAACAAATAAAATTAAAAATTTGAACAAATGCAGAAGATTCAACAAAAGCGTTCATCATCTATTAATCTAATTGCAAATTTAAGAGGATTAAAAGAATCGACTAATTATTTTTAGACTTATATAATCTCGTATAATCTAGAATATACAGTGTTGAATAGCGAAGACACTTGGCTGTTATCGTATAGCGTAGTATCAATTTATTCAGATTAATTCGGATATTATTCAAATTCGGTTTTAAGATAAGAGTCAATGTATTTATCAATGCGATTAATTAAGTAGATAGAGTCAATGTATAGCGAACCAGGCCGCCGTTTATATGTTTTAATGAAATGCATAATATCTTTCCAGATCTTGCAAAATAATTTGCGATTAATGTAATATTAATAATAAGTTCCGCAATCATCGCGTTGCATAATACATATATTATCGCCATTTATATTATTTTACACAATGGCCATCGTTAAAAGTAACAGAACAATGTCTTGTCTCTCAAATATATAACACATAAGCATTATTGTATATTCTAAAAAAATTGGAAACAGCGAGACGATTTGTGAGAAATAAATATCTTCTTCAAAAAAAATCAAGTTCCTAATGCGAACGTAAATAAACAAAGACGTAAAAATCCTTCACCGTGATCTCTCAGCTTTAATTTTGATCACGCGAAACAGAACACGAAATATCTCATCAGAGTTTTACAGGCAGTTTTATGGCGCATTGCGCCGACAAATATTACTTGAGGACAGCCAGGAGATTATATACCGCCGGTGACATTGAGACTTGTTTCACTTCCAAGCTCGCACGTGGAGAAAAGGGATGAGAACCGGTCACTAAACTGGACGGAATACCTGAAAGCGGAACGTTCTTCTTTTCTTGGTCCATAAATTCCGCTCGCAGAATCCTTCTTATTGCTTCTCGCGGTTTCAACTGGCGATATATTCCGAAGAGAGAAGGGGAAGGAGGGGAAAGGAGGGACAAAATGGAAAAACAAACGTTCGCATCGTCCGCTTTCCGAGACACGTAACCGCATTTAAACTTTTTGGAACGAGATAGAAGATCCTATATACACGTGGATTCATGGGCACATACCGTGCACCTTGGGAGTTGCACCGCACCTTCGCGTAATAGCGGCAATGTTTCTGTCAGTCGCATCCAGAAACTCGGCATTTCGGAGGGGGTGAAGTTTAAGAGCAAGCTCGGTGGGATGGTACTTTTCGAAATTTCAAAGTTTGACAGCAAAGTTTCAACAAAAAACTTTCCGAGAAAAGGTTGCTATTCTTGAAAATACGAGGCGCTCTAAGAAATTGTTCATTTTTCAATTACACGATCAATGCATGTATCAAGTCTCTTATTTATCTTTTAATTTATAAAAATAATTAGATCGATGATTAAACGTACGATACTTGTCTCATTAATATGTCGATTACAGATTAAAGACATTTATTAATTTATTCAAATATTTAAAATTGCAACATTTATTAATTTATTCAAATATTTAAAATTGCAATTGACACACTTTTTAAATAATATTCCCTGAGAAACTTTTTGAAACGTAACTGCGTTATAATTTTATATGTCATCAAAAGCGTTTCTTTGTTCGATTAACTTTAACTGTAATATGCATTTTTTATCGTAAAATATGTATAATAGCAATTTGCATATAAAATAAATTGCGTAAGAAATCTGTCTCGTTTTTTGTCACTTTTACTAAATAATATGTCGTACAAAGAAAAATGAAAACCATCTAAATAAATAAGTATCGCGTTAGCGTACATTAATATTCTATATATTTAACGTTTTTTTTTTAAGTATAAATTTACTTTACGAAAGCTCGTAATTAGAGTTCTCCTACGCTTTGTAATCGTATATCTTTACGATCGAAGTAATCATTTATGTAATTGAAATTGCCGCTTCTCTTTTACGTCAAAATAAAAAAACGATGCGAAATGCAAAGAATATCTATAGGCGACATATAGACTTTTTCACTTCGTTTTTATTGACACGATCTTCATCTTGTGCATCGAGGAGGCTTTATTTCGCCGCGATTTCATTTTGTTTGATTTATATTGTGAAATACAGCTACGGGGATGTGATCGAACAGTTCTGCACATAAAACCATCCCGCGACAGCGTTCTCGTACTCGCGTAATAATACGTTTCGCCGGTATTTATATCCTCCCATCAATCTCTGTCTCAACCGAAGTCCCGTAGCAACGGCCGGAATGCATCGCCCCCACGTCTCACCTTTGTCTAGATATTTACGTGTATATTTCTTAGACATGTTGATCGTGTGAAAATGAAAATTAATGATATAAAATATTACCGTCATTCGACCACAAAATGTTGTCATAAAATATATGTATACAGTATAAATTTTCTTTAAAAAATGTAAGATTTACGTTACTGTTGTATTTGCTGTTATATGTAAATCTGCGTACGCGATTGTTACTATTTTAATTTAATATCTGACGAAAGAACGTAATACATATAATTTAATATTATTTTATTCTCCGATTAATTAGAATTTTGATGAGCAAAAATAAAATTATATGCCATTTGTTTTTGCTTCAGCTTTTCATCACTAAAAGAAAGCACTTTCCTGCAAGAATGAAATGCGTAGAGCGGCTGAAAATGAAGATAACTCATTATCAGACGAGAAGGTAAAGAAAATTCGAACGGTATGATTTTACCAAGACTTATAATTCCGATTCCATTTACGTCGAGGAAGATGCTAAGTGCAATTGATTATTGAAGCGCAGGTGAGGTTCAATATAAAAAAAAAAATCTCACGGGAGAAGAAATTGTCGAGGAACTTTCAATCGCTTCCTCGAAGAGATAGCAATGAACAACTTTTGCTTCGTGAAATATATTTTAATATCTCGGAGTAATGTATTTCAATATTAACCCACAGTTTTCAAGAAGCAATTAATAAAATTATTAGTTTTTATTAAGTGGAGCACAGGAAGAGAGAGATATGGACAAGATTATTTTGTTAATTTGTTATTAATATCAGAAAATTTTAGATATGATAATATTTAATTAAAATTTAATTTGATTTATATCATGCATTTCTTTTTTCTTAAAAAAGATAATTATATTTTTAAAAAAATAGAAGTTTTATTTTCTTTGGAAAATATAAAATAAAATTATATAAGCCTAATTCTTATATGTTCACTATAGATTCATTATTATTTTTATTACATGTATACATGTTTATACATTTTATACATGTTTTATAGATGTGAAAAACTACGAAACTATATTTGCACGCGTACGCATGCGATACACGTAGAAACATTTGCATGATCAGATTCGAAAGCCGCAGGAAATTCAGTCACGTTGTCGGACATCACCGTGGTAGTATTAGCTAGTGTTAGATTTCAGTCTCGTCTAATCCGTGTGACTGATGGCTTTATGGATTTGAATTTCGGAAACTTGGTGGCAATCCAAAATGTTCAATAAATTTATATATAATGCGACAATAAACAAAGTATCATTTTGCAAAATTATTTGTCATGCTTTACAATTAATCCAGCTGTTAAATAGTTATAAGCATGTTTATGAACGAATGTTTGACTATTTATAAATAAATTTCTAATTACAATAAATTATTTAGAGAATTTGCATATAACAAATTCTGCGAAATTATTACGCTAAACGATACTATTCAATTATTGAAAATAAAGCTGGATGAAACATAATATTATATTTAATGTAATGTATAATTATATATATTTAATATATATGTGATAAAGATTCATGTTTGTGCATATGCCATATTATAAATCAAAATTATCCATAATTTCGCGTGTAAAACAGTATTTTACAAAAAATTGATATAATTGCTAATTCTCGCGAAGAATTTACTATTAAATAATCAGCTTATAACGTTCTCTTTTATAATAATAATCGTACAATTGTAAAAATGATAAAATGTTCAAAACTTTATTTTTATGATTAATAAACAGTTAAAAAATCTATCAACATTCTCTTACAATATTCTTTGATAGATCAATCAAAAAGTTTCATCGTCAAATAAAGAGTCAATTAGAGAAAATATGTTGCCGGATCAATTATACAATGAACATGTAGTCGCCAGATTTAATTTCCGTCTATTTCTCTTCTCTCCTTTTCTCCTCTTAATTTGGCTCATCACAAGATTTTCTCGCTTGTATCACGAAAATAAAAATGTCTTTGACCCGTTATAACCAGAGAGATCTCTTCCTTGTGTCTTATTCTTTGCTTCTTTTATTCTGTGTATCCGCGTGCAGACTCGATAAAGATTTTATCAGGTTAATATTTCCTTCCGCGAGCAATATTTTGTAAGAAAGAAAACGGTAAAATATCTACAGATAGTTTCCAGGATATATTTTAGCTGGAGTTAACCATTTTACTCGGAGTTGTTATTGTTACTTGCCAAATTCACCTGGCTTTTTCAATTTTGAATCGATGAAATATTTCAGAAAGAACTCTGAAATATTTCGTCGAATCGCCGAAACGCAATAACTTTAAAAAATCGCATGCTATCTCCAGATAATAAACAATTTTATTTTATATAAGTTTAACACACACAAATATGTGTACGCACGAATGTTTATCTGCTGTCTCGATTAATTATCTCACGTCGTCATAAATAACAAAATCTTTACAAATCAATTAATTATTTAGAAAAAATTTCCTTTTGCGAATTATTGAAGTAAATTGCAAATTATAGTAAATTATTTAAACGCATTTCGCGTTTTGCTTGTAATTGAGTTGGAAATTTTAATCCATCAAAGCGCAAAGCGTAATCTACTTGGCACTGTCATTGTAAAAAGTCGGCGTGTCCTGAGCCATCTAAATCTAAAATTTAGACACGTCGGGATCCACATCGGCACGTTACCATGTCTCTGATATTTAAATCACGAAACGTTATTTCGTCATTCCGCGAGCATCTACATTGCCGGGTGTTAACAAGATTTCTCAGTCACTCGAATTTTCAAGCAAAGCGGCTAGCTTTTGAGAGGAGTACACGCCTTGCTATTCGTGGGAGACGCGCTGAAAGTCATCCCAGGAGCCTATTTCGGCAGCGGCAATGGAATCTCTTTGATCCTGTAGGCGGAACGTCCATCAACAGGTGTACAAGTCGGCGGCTCGAGAAGGCTCGTGTCTCTCTTTCTCTTTCTCTCTCTGTCTTTCTCTTTTTCTTCTTCTTTTTAATCTTGTCTCGTTTTCTCACAAAATAGGAGAATTCACACAGGAACGATTACGTGCTATTTTTAACACTAGTGTACGAGAAAACAATGAACGTATCTGACGGCGAATTGTCCCCTCCTACTGGTTACAGCGGTTTCCCCTTTGCCATCCGAAATGCGATGCCTTTGATGATGGTCATAGGGTGCTACGACCGCGTATCGATTCCTGTGGGACATCGTTTTGGGAAGCGGGACCGCGCATTAACCGTGGCACTGCCACCCCGAACAAGTCCCTTTAACCTCTAATAGTACTGAGCGATTACTCTCTACGAAATTTTCTACGATTTAATTACTCGGCCTAAAGGAGCAATCTAGATTGAAATATTGTAAAATTGATTTATGTTATCAGAGAAAAATTTTTCCGAAGTAAAAATATTGAAAACTGAAAATGCATTTTGCAGCTATTCTTCCATAAATATTTTAAAAAATCAATATTTTGTTACATTTATAAAGATGCAAACAAACGATATATTGAATATTTTATTTAACTGTTTCGAAAAATTATATCCATGTCATAAATATTTTAATATATCAATTTATGTAAAACTTTTAAATTTTTGGACGCACACATATCGCGCATAAGTAAATAATTAAACTATAAAATTAGATACGAAAAAAAGAGATGTTTCTTGTCGTCGCTAAGTGTTAAGAATATTTAAATATATGCAAAATTTTTTGTCAATATATATATTAAAAGAAAGAAAATAAATATAAAAGCATCAGAGTTTATAAATTTACATCATGATTTTATCATAGCCATTTTGTATTTGCGACTATATAATTAATCATATGATTAAGACTGCAACATCAGTTATTTATAACTGCCACGTTAGCAATGTCACGGCATTTCACAAAATGCTCTTAGACATTTCACGATGCTAGACTAGCTTGACTCTATATCATCATTTTACTTAATGTGCTTAGTCGGCTATCCTACCGACCAAATTTGAGAATTTTAATTATATGATTATGATATATAGGTCGAGTTGTTCTCGCGCATATAGTAACTATAATAATATCATTATATTTCTTAATTTTGGCTGCTTTTAAACAATTATCGTGCTATCATTCTGAATTGCGAGAAAATAGGTTGATATGACAGTATCTTTTCGGTTTCGAAATATGATCTTTGCCACGTATTTGATGACAGCTAAAGGGTTGATAAGGATATTGATTTTCACATGACAGACATGAAAGACAGACTAATATACACAGAATCTGCAATGCTTGATCTAAAAATTTATACACAAATCGAATATATCTGACTTGTAAGAGCAACAAACTTTATAGCTGTCAATCACGATCTACATATGTGCGATTAAATTACAAAAAAAAGAGGAAACCGCATT
Organism: Camponotus vicinus; assembly: GCF_025532165.1. Lineage (NCBI taxonomy): Eukaryota > Metazoa > Arthropoda > Insecta > Hymenoptera > Formicidae > Camponotus > Camponotus vicinus. The sequence continues at coordinate 11,227,004 of NW_028141948.1, read as the reverse complement.
TAAATAAAACTATCAATTAAAAAGAAATTTTTAATATTTCTCTTATCTCTTCTTATGTTATATATATATATATATATATATATATATATATATATATATATATATATATGTATAACATAAGAAGATATATATATATATATACATATATATATGTATATGTGTGTGTGTAAGTAGGTGGGTGTGTATAATTATTAAAAACCTATTATTTCTGGCGAATTTATAAAAAATTAATAAAAAATTAATTTAACACTCACCAGTATGATGCGCAATAGCGGAGTACACAACACGTAGTAAAATCTGTAACATATAAATATATCCAAGTTTTATATAAAATAGTGTCCAAAATAATTAATATTTTAAGTAATTATTGCACGTATTAAAATATTTTTTGTTCCTTAAATAAATATTTAATAAAACAATTACATATTTTTGACAAATTTTTCTAGATATAAACTTTCATATATAAAAAAGATATGATAAATATAAATTTAATCTGTATATAACTAATTTAAGTATTATAAATCATACATAAATATAAGCAATTTAAATATTTTATGTACAACTACGAAAAAATATTTTAATTACACAATTTTTTATTAAAAATGATTTAACTAATTTAAAATAATATTTTAAATATTTTATATATGTGCACACACACATATATTATATTACAAGAGTAATATAAAATGGATTACTACTCATATGCAATTAGTTTTATATTTAAAATTATTACAAATAATAAATTAAAAATATTATAAATTACTCATTTCTGATTGTTTCGCAATCGCCTCGAAACTTTCCGAGATTTCTTTCTTCTCTCTTTGTTCATATTTTACTGTTTCTTCTTGGCACTTAGACAATAATTTATACTACACTCACGAAATTTGCACAGTCAATTATGTGATTACGAGTATACTAATTAATAGAATGTAACGATCGCTCGACACTTTACAGCACTTTCAACATTAATCATATGCGAAGAGAAAGAGAGAGAAGAGAGAGGGGCACGCACTTTACAAAGTAATTCAAAACGAATGTAACGAACTTTAACAAATTGAAGAAAGATCATTCTAAGTAAAAAATATTATATGAATATAACTATTTTATTCTTCATATTTATGTAGTTCTAAAAGTTTTAAAATTTTGTTGCTATCATAATAAAATCATATATTTGATAAGAGATAACTTTTGAGAAATCAAAACGAAACAAAAAAATACAATACATCAATTGTTTACAAATCATTGTTTTGATTTTACTATGATAGCAGCAAAATTTTACAACTTCTGTAACTGCGTGTGTATAAAGAACAAGATATTTTATATTCATATGCCATTTTTTATTTAGAGAATGACCTTTCAAATAATCTATCAAAGTTTATACACTCGTTTTCAATCGTCCTATATAATAATAAAAAGAGCAATTACGATCCGCTAGGCATTGACAAACACGTGACCAAGTTTATTCGCTATAGTAATTCTACCTCTGTTAGTAACGAATACGTTCGCATCTTATTTATTAATGTTAGGGCATCTTTTGCGTTGTAACACGAGTAAATAAATAAAAAATTAAAGTTGAAAATATGAATATATATGTGGACAATATTTGGAAATATATATTTATATAGTTACATTTATCAATTGTTCCTAAAATAGATTTCGATTGATTAAGTTTCGCAAGAAATAGCTAGATTACCATTGACAATTATGTATAAATGCCGAATTTATGTAGTATATAATTGAGAAATATTAAAATAATAATGAGATGAGATTAATATCTATCATATTTTCCAATTAAATGTCAATTTTAATATAGTTTGATTCGAAATCAATCCGTTCTGTATTCTATACAATGCACTTCATTAGTAATTAAAAAAATATGAAATATATATATATATATATATATATGAGACACAACAGTTTCACTCCGATACTACGCAATATTATACGAATCGAATTAATAATGAGTTTTAACATGCGCTAAACTATCAGAAATAATTGGAATTTAATATTGCAAGTATGGTAAATTTCGTATGCATAATTCTTGCGAAATACATATTATTAATAAACAATCGATATATCACTTAAATAAAGAAATAGCCGTTGTCGCAATTTATTCCGCAAAATATTCTCATATTTTCTTATATTTCATTTACACGAGAATTAATCAATTGCGCGTACTAATCGTTAATTTGTAATAATTATAGAAAATCACCGTATTTCGAAGGATAATAAAACGATATGCAAAATAGTTCGCATCATTGTTCATCATCTTTCGCTGCACGAATGACAATAAAATAACTGCGTACAATAGTACGCTACAAGAAACGAATGCCGAATGTATGATAGTTAATTACGTCGTCATGACAAAATATTTTATATAATACAAAATAAATATATGCAGAATTTTATTCCTTCAATTCAAATTTAATCATTAATAAATCGTTGATATATCGTTTTTTGTTTCTGTAATCACTCGATTCATGAATTATCATGTTTAATAATGTAGTTTTATCGATTCGAAAATTACGAAATGGCCAAAAATTCAGAGAGCACGAGAGACAACATATATTTAAAGTATATCAAATACATTTAAAGAAATCATTATTTCTTCTAAATATTGCAAACAACGATTTATAGTGTTTCTATCCTTCGTCTCTCATTTCGATTCTTCAAATTAATATATATCAAAAGAATTACCTGGTTTGATAAATTGTTGCCTCGGTTTAGGTTAGGTTAGGTCAATCACAAGAGTTCACTACGCGAGAAAATAATCACTAATAACTGTGGCACGTTTATGAATTCTCAATTAGCTAATCGTTCGTAAGAGAATATCGCGTTTAGGAATAGTACACTATTCGTTTCACGATCGTAATTCGATAGATAACACGACGACACGCGAAACGCGTAGGTCACACTCAGGGTTTATAAACTCCTTTATTAAATTTATACCGGCGTTAGTAACGCCATCTACAAGTCTCAGCCTTCAAATAATATAAACTATCTTCTGAAAAATCAATTTAGTGGATCAAACAAAATACGATAGGTCAAATACGCTGGAAGACACGTGTTACAATATATTGTTGTCAATTGTAGTGTCAAGCGTTAAGCGTTTAACATTATTTATTTGTATTTGATCTATCGTATTTTGATCCACCATGTTGGTTTTTCGGAAGATAGTTCATATTATCTTAAGGCAAACTTCTAGATGGCGCTAAGAAATTTTAACAAAGGAATTTACAAACCCTGGTCAGGCTAATATCACATTTGTCGTACGACAAATTTTTTAAGCACATTGATTGGCTGCGGGATAGTAATTTTTTGAATCTTTAGAAACTTTCTATCCCGCAGCCAATCAACGTGCTTAAAAAATTTGTCGTAAGACGAATGTAAGGCCGATATTATACTTGTCGTACGACAAATTTTTTAAGCACATTGATTGGCTGCGGGATAGAAAGTTTTTAAAGATTCAAAAAATTATTATCCCGCGGCCAATCAATGTGCTTAAAAAATTTGTCGTAAGACGAATGTAATATCGGCCTCACCGCTTGAAGGTCGCCGCGCGAGTGACGACAAAGCGATACGTCATCATGTTACCGAACACGTACTTCGCGCGTAATCGAACGAAAAAGATAAATTCCTGAGTGTTTTCTACGTGTTTGCTACGTCATTCGCGCGGCGTCACTCGAGTGGAAAGATACGAGATATTTCGTGTATCGTTATCGATGAATATTATTTATCAAACAATCGCGAGAGAGATACCGTAAGGTACTTGTGATTGATAACCTATAACCTAAGTCGAGGCAACAATATATATATATTATTTCCTTTTACAATCAATTAACAATGGACAATTTATAAACGTGCCGAAACGACGATTATTTATCAGAGTAAATATTTTTCGTGATACATTTATTTGAAATAAAAATTGAAGTGACAGGGAACTATTAATCATTATTTCATTGCGAAAATAAATATAATTCAAATATATTTGGCGCTTCCAATTCTTCTTCGTGTAATTTTTTAATGATTTTATCGATCAAAAACGCCTAGTGATGTACAAATTTTAAGACTGAATAGCTAAAGTAATTAAAAAATCATAATTAATAACTTATTGATTGGAATTGAGAGAAGGATATTCTGCATACATTTATCTTGTACCGTAGTGTTTTGTGATGGCAAGAAATTTGCCATCGACGATTTATTAACTATCATATACACGTATATTCGTGGCGCTGTTTCGTCTTTCGACAGGTAGCGCGCAGTTATTTACGTGTCGCGCGCGACCTTGTCATTCGTGCGGCGACACTTGAGCCAGTAGGCAACGCTGCGAAGCGGTTTCACTTGTATTATTCCTTATAAAACGCGATCTCCTCCATAATTATTACAATTACGGTTATCAGTACACGAAAGTGATTATTCTCGCGATAAAAAGTAACGAGACGTAAAACGGAATTGCGACGTAATTTCATTCGATTAAAGAAAAAGCATGATATATCGATTGTTTATTAATAGAACATATATTTTGCGATATTTTTATGCATTCAAAATTTACTGTACTTGCAATATTAGATTTCGAATATTTATTTCTCAACAATCTTTTGTGTCTTAACTAATCTTAACTCGATTCGTGTAGTATTGCGTAGTATCGGAATAAAGTCGCTGTCATATTATATGCATATATATATTTTTACATTTTTCAATTAATGAAACATTGTACAGGATGCAATATCGATAGATTCCCAATCGAACAATGTTAAAATCGGCGTTTAATTTGATTGGAATTTAATAAAGTGAGGCTGTCGTTAATCCGGTATTTTAATTTACTTTACCAATCTTTCTTGATTAATTTGCATCATATATAAATTCGGCGTTTACGTATACATCGTTCTAATTTGTCTAGGCGCGCATCTCGTGACATTTATTCAATCCAAGTTTGTCATATGGGTGATTGACAAATCTAACTACGTATATTTCCGAATATTGTCCGCAGATATGCAGCTTTAATTTTTACTTGTATATTCACTTGCAACGCAAAATTGCTCCGACAATAAAATACGGGCGTATTTGTTAACACAGAGATAATAGCGAATAAATTTGGTCGCATGATTTTTGTCGAGAGCGTCGTAATTTAATTGCTCTTTTATTCTTATATAATAAAGTGCGCGTCCCTCTCTCTCTCTTTCTCTCTCTCTCTATATTTATTTCCCTCTCTTTTCTCTCTCCCTTTCTCCCTGTCTCCTCTCTCGCGATTGTCGGGAGTGTCGGGAGTGCCGTACAAAGTATCGCGCGATCGTTATATTCTATCAATAAATATATGCGTGATCGTAATTAATCGTGCAATTTTCGTAAATGTCGTATAAATATGGTGTTAGTGCAACGAAGAAACAGCAAAAGGGAAGAAAAGAAGACTCAGAATAGTTTTGGACGACGGCGAAACAACCTAGAGTGAGTAATTTATAACATTTTTTATTTGTTAGATGTAAAATTAAGCATATATATTTCTCCATGGTAATAATCCATTTCATATTACTATGTAACATAAAGTATGTGTGTGCACATATATAAAATATTTAAAATTTCATTTTAAATTATTTAAAGCACTTAATAAAATATTTGTAGTAATTAATATTTTTTAAAGATACATATATAAAATATTTAAATATTGCTTATAAACATACATACATATATATATATATATATATATATATATATATATATATATATATATATGTATATTTATGGACATTTAAATTAGTTACATACAAATTAAATTTTTATTTATCTCATAAAAAAATTAATACAAAATAAGCATTTTTCAAATATAATGTAATTGTTTTGTTAAATATCTGCTCACATAGAACAAATAGAAAATTCTATTCGCGCAATATTATTTTTTAAAATATTAATTATTTTAGACACTATTCAATATGCGTATAATTTGGATATATTTGTAAGTTATAAATTACAACATGTGCTGTATACTATAACTTCTGCATCGTACCAGTGAATGCTAAATTCCTTTATCTTTAAATCTCAAAATAATAGTTGTACAATAATTATATGTATAAGATAAATATCAGACAAATGGCAAGATTAAAGTCGAAAGATTAAAGTCTTTTTCTGTAACTCATAACAGTAAGAATTTGTATTTGCAGTAATAATATATAATGTGGTAATAAAATATATTTTGTACCGGTTCTTAATATGAACTTTGTGGTATCTAAATTCATATTTTTATAGTTATATATATAAAATACAAAAATGCTTGAAATAAATAAATAAATGCAATTATGGATGAGTTGTTTTTGATAAATATATTTGATAAATACATCTTGCTATTTGGTGCACGCGAATAATTAAATGTAAAACATAATTTATAATTATTTATTATGGTTATAACTTGAAATTAAATTACACAAATACTTTTTACGAATCAAATTTATCAAAGTTGAAGAAATCAAATAAAAGAAAAATTTTTTATAAATTTATCACAAACTTTCTTACTACGTAGATAATAACAATATTGCATGCACGTTCTTTTATAATTGATTTAGTTTTTGTGGAAATGCGCAATCTTAATTATTATGAGTTTGTAGAAATGTATAAACAAAAGATCATATCGACCTTTTATAAGGCTCAACGAGCCGACAAACGAAATTCGCACGACTCTCACGCTCCCCTAAAATCTTCAGCTTTTCCCGAAGAACCCTTGTGTGACGTACTCTGCTGAGCCGAGTGCTCCAGCATAGCAGGATTTATGAAACACAAGCGATTTTCTCTAAAACGCTTCGAAACGTGAGTGGCGTACGTGCCTTTCGCTCGTGGAGTTGATCTAAAATTTGATTAATCCGCATCTTGATTCCACTTGATCCCACTTACCACACGTTTTGCAAACTTTTCGACACATACTCCATTTATAATATTAATTTGTTTTTAATCAAAAAAATTTATAAGCACCTAAAAGTTTTATGAAATAGCACAATTGCTCATTTTCTTTACCATAATTATATATAAATACACATACGCACACATATATACACATATATATATTATATATTATATATTAAAAAATCGTTTTGTTACATAAGAATGTATATCCTAAAATTAACTACATTACTATTCAAAAAATAAGATTTTTGTAAATAATTTTAAAGTTTTAAAAAGAAAGTTAAAAAAGAATATTTACTTTCAATGTTTAGTTTATACACTGTATCATTTTTCAACTTCACTACTATCGTATAGTTTATTTCATTATTACAGGCATAAGTAAAAAATTTATGCTAAAGATAATTCATTATTTGACGTACTGCTTAATTAATAAGTTTATAATATAACTTGCAATACACAAGTTCAGAAATCGGGATTCATATATCGCGAATTTGTGCGAACTCCTTTATTTTTCCATTTAAACATATTTCAGCAATCGATAAACGAGAATTTAAATCGGAGCGGAGAATATCTGATCGATCCCTAGAGGCATTTCTTTCTTATAAAACCTACGATCTGGCAAGTTCATTTCCTGAGCTTAACTTGCAACGTGGATGATTGATCAAGTTCAGATTACAGTTTAATAGTAGAGCACCTGATTGATACATTGTAGTTAAAGACTATAATAAGTGGGTATCAATAACATCAATTTAACTCTTCAGATCACACTGAATTGCGGATAGAAAAAAATTTCGATGTTCTGTTCACAGAAACTGCTGTTAGAGTACTTTTTTCAACAAATTTAAATTGATTCATTTTTTTGCACTTGAAGCTCTACAACAATGTATTACTTTTAAGAATAATTGCAATATAAAAAAAGATACAATTATTATTAATTATTCAATTATTTACTATAAATCATTAACTGATATATATTATACAATATTTCAAGCTAGTCGAAATCTCTCAGTCTCAAATTTCAATATATGCAATAAATATATAAATATATAATAAATATATAAAATAAAATTGACTTTGTTATAAGCATAAAATAATAATAATCAACAAATAAATCAATAATATAAGATCTGAAAATGGGTGCGCTATATATCATAGTCTGTCTATAAAACGATTTTCGACTGCTCTTCAAAAGGCAATCTCGGAACCCTTCCAAATCTCAATACCAAAGGCTTCCTTCCCGTGAGGCGTGACCCGGGGCCTAAAACGTGAGAATATCTCTGATTAGATCGATCTTCACGCTTATTCAACATTTTATTCACACGCACGAAATTTTTTCTCTGACCTATTAACTCTTAAGAATATTACACTATTATACTTGTCAAAACAGATAATCTCAGTGACATTTAACATTTGGCCACCGTATGTCATCTCACAAACGATGCATAAATGCAATAAAATGTAGAATAAATTAATAGTAATTTAATATAGGATAAATAATAATTTTATTTATACTACTATACATGTCTCTATTATAATATATATATATATATATATATATATATATATATATTTTTTTTTTTGTTTTTTATAAGGAGATTTAGATATACTCTCAGAATCATTTAAGTTTTTTTTATAGTCACAATAACTTACCATATAATATGTGTATATTCGATGGTACAATTTGTTAATATTTCAAATGTTTATATTCGATATTTTACATTTATTGTTCACGATAGTTCTGAATGAATGCTATTTCTCGAAATAATCGAAACAAATATGATTTACTAGAGCAAAGATTTTTATTTATTTGTTATTATTACAGAATTTTACTCACAATAAGCATGATCGAATGCGGGCTATAATTGATCTAATAGGATATTTGCACGGTTGTTAGTTTGAGTCATCGCTTATAACGTACGTCCTTTGTCCTTCGAGGGTCCCAGAACTTTCCTGAACTACGGACACTTTCCCTTAGTTCTATTTAGGTCTCCATTCATCACTTAATGTGAAATTAAGGAGAGAAACACGAGGAGTAAGATGTACGCTCCATCGTAAACTTATCATAAAAGGCAGTACAGTACATTATTAACAAAATCATTCTCTATTTTATTTCAACAAAAATAGTGAAAATAAATTATATTTAATTTATCCTTATCAGAATAATTTTTACATTTTTAAACAAAGGAGATCTCTGGTCTAAATCGCTAGAAACACATTATTTTTTTTTAATATTTCAATTTTTATATAAAATTCGATTTTAAAGAAATCAAATTTCTAATTCTAAATAATTGCTTATTGTTAAATGATTGCAGATAGATTATTGCATAATCTTTCAAAAAAATTGCAAATATCTACTATAAAGAGATACTTGGAAAGAACGTTATTTTTAATTTTTTTTAACACTCTTTGAACAAAGCATTTTTGATACATGTTTATCTCTAGAACAAAGCATTTTTGTGGATACATTTTTAAAAAAACTTTTTTTCTTGTTTTGACCTGGAAAATTTTCCTTTAAATTTTTTAAATATTTTTTAAAAACATTATGTATACATAGAATTTTTGAATTTAATAAAATTTTTCAACATTAATTGACCAAATTAATTAAACTTGTTTTTTTCACAAATGTTGCTAATAAGATACATATAATGGTCGCATTGTAATTCATAACAATTATGCAGAATTGTACATTACGTACAACATGTATGCATGATCAAATGAGACAAATGGATGGTATATTTATATCGAATAAATGGAACCAACTAAAATGAATTGGCTGCCACAAAACGTTTCGTTATATCTCTCATGTAAAGCACAGTGTGATTTTTTCAACCGATAAAGCCGCAATAATCGAAATTTTGTTGTGCAACGTTACGTCAATTGTTAACATTCGCCGAGGGATACGCGATAGCCTTGCGGCGATTTATCATTTTACCGTACGCGTAAATAGTGCCCAGTAAAAAAATTATGCCTGTGGTGGACGTGTTTCACGTTCCAGTCAAATGCATATTGCACTTTCTGGAATTGCGCGGGAATTTCGTTTAATGAACATTATTTGTTTGACAACAATGTATTTCAGAAATTTATGATTTTCTCGAACTGTAGATAATACGAAGCTTGAATTGTAAAATTATGGAGCTTAAATTAGAAACAAGATATAATACATATTATAAGTACATTTATTATGAAATAATATAACTGTTAATAAAATAAGTACTTCTTCTATTATTATTACTATTATTATTATTACGATAAAAACGTGAAACTTTAATATACATAGTTTATAAATGTCGTAGGTATTATATATATATATATATATATGTTATGTATGTATGTATGTATATCATATAGATAGAAGATATTAATATTTTTTGATATAAAAGAGAGAGGAAAAAACAGCAATATAGCCGAGATTGTCGTGCAACAATATTTATATTGCTGCAATTTAAAATGAATTTTACGGCTGCAAAGTCTGCGAACAGTTTACAATCCTACTGTATATAATTACGCTATTCTACATTTCCAGACCTAACGCTTAATCAAGTTTTTCTTAAAATGGTTGTTTCTCGTGTAACACCGCTTTGTCTGGGAGCGTTATAGAATTTAACATATTGCATAATCCATGCCTAACAATATATTTTGTTTTAACAATAGGTATTTCGTATTGAGCTCTTTTCCTTTCAATTAACCGAATACGATACACTAAAAATCAATCCGAACTTTCCGTGGACTTTTATCGTGCAGCGATTAAAACTTAGTGGTGAACATCATTAGAGCATCGTTCAGAAAATCGTGAAGGGTCCTAGGCAAAAAAGAGAAAAAGAGAAGAAAGAGAGAGAGTAAATAGAAACAACAGTCTCGGTTGTTCGCGGTCGAAAGATCGGGGAGACTATCAGAGAGGAAAAACGGAGATGGAAAAATAGATGCGGGAAGAGCAAATAACAGTTTGGAAGTAGGACGCACATTTTGACGGGAATGTCGTCTCAACTTCAGCGAAAATTCTCAACCAGAAAGTACCAAACATTCTGCTATTGGTATAAAGCGAACTCAAAAAGAGATAATACTTTAGTTAATCGTACGCGATTTGTTCGAGAGTGACCGTATTTACTTAACGAAATGTAAGCCTTAAAAACGCGCGAATTCCTCGATATATTATAAAATTTTTAATATTATACGCATATATAAATCGCGAATATATTATGCTAGAAATACATTAAAAAATATTTGTTAAATATTACATTATATTATTGAATAATTTGTTTCCTTAGATGAGCATCAATATATCATTTCCATAAAACAGTCGAAAGATTTTTCTAAATTAGTTTACAGTTCAAAATCAAAGCGCAGAGCTCAAATCTGTGATGAATATTTTAATCGAGAAATGAATATTTTAATGAATTTTTTTATCGCTATTTAAATATTAGTTTTGTCTTGCATTGTCGAAACGAGAGATAATATTTCCGCAGAGAGATTGCAACTTAAAACACGGAAATGTACGTACTATAAAATCTCATAAATCTAGAAAGCACATTCATGTGTAAAATAGTAAATTTGTCGCATTCTATGCTCAATTCTCTCTTGCATCTTAGCGGTAAAAGATGATCTTGTTGCCAAAGGATTGCAACTAAAAATTCGTAGCGCGCGTATCTTACGTGAATTTATTCATAGAAATTTTTCCCAACATATAAAAAATATTTGATATTTCACTCTTTAAACTAAAATCATTTAAATATATATTGTGTTTGAAGATTTAGTAATACAAAATCTAAAACATAGTATAGTATCTCAAAAAACAGGAAAAGGATTGCTCAGGATTGATCGTTTTCTATTAAGTAGCGGACCTATTTACCTTTTAGAAGCTCTCATAAATTTTCCCGGTGTTTTATCGAGACGAGAGCAAGCCGAGAACAAGAACAAGTAAAAGAAAATAAAAGCTGTTTTTGACGTCAAAGCTAGAGTATTAGATATAGATGAAATATTCGATGTTAAGGCTTCAGATTCGCTCGCAATATAAAAGAGAAGAGCCTTTCTTTAAGCGAAAATCCTTTCCATTAATGAGGAAATATTATACATCATCTTATCTCTTAATTGTGCTATTAAGTACGTTTTAATCGTTTTATTTTTATAAAAATTTATTCGACCTCCTTCATACAAGAAAAAGAAAAATCAAATTTTCCATTTTTCTAAGGAAAGAAACTTAAACGTTTGGAAGCTCAGTAGTACACAGTAAAAAATAAAATGTTAATTATAACATTTTTCACATATCCGAGAAAGTCCACTCTAAATTTTAAGTTAAAATAACTCATTCGTCGTATCTTACTTATTGACAAAAATATTAAATAATTGACACAATACTTTATATTTATTTTTGTTATTGTGACTTTAATGTAAAAATAACATACAAATTAATTAAAAATTACATGAAAAAATAGTAACAATAACTCGTAAGAATTGTTGTAGGACATAACATATAATAGTAATTATTTTGACTTAAATTATTTGGAATAGAAACATTTGATTTTAGTAAATTTGATTATTTTATATGTTAAAGTTCAGGATTATTTGAAGATTTACTTTAACTTTTCTTAGAATGTTAAACTGACTTTGAGACATGTTTATTGTTTCAAATGATTATGTTAAAAATACTCAAAATAATATTCCATTTCTAAGAGACACATACAGTGTTAAGTTATAAAGTTGACATAAATGTAACACATGAAAACATTATAAAAATAACATATCAGTTGTATGTTAATTTTACATTGAAGTATTAATCAAAACGTGGTAACACAAGAAAACTTCAACATATGGACGCACAATTTTTTACTGTATAGTTTACAATTTTCAATTATTCACCAGTTATTCTAACTATACAAAAGGAGGGGCCTTTTCACATAATACCACGTCGATTGTTGGTTTCGATGATATACGTGTACACCAAGCGCAAGCATAGGTACACGCGCATCTCGTACGCAGTGGATGTTACCACTTCATTAACAAGTTACCCATTGCCAGCCTCTCGCGGAAACCCGATCGCGGTCCGATACAGATTACGGCCGGCCATATAATCTAACGGACCGACTGTACATACTGCGGAAATGTCGATATTTACAGCACGGCGACTGTAATTCAAGTACGCATAGAGAGGCGGATGTGCACGGATATATCACGATCGCGCGAAAGTGCTTCGCGATTCGATCGGCTTCAAGCAAACCGGGGAGGGCCTATCGCGTTGCACGTGCAAGTCGGAGAGATAATGGTATCGCCCCCCCGGATGTGTGGGTGTGCTGGGGGTGCGAGTGTTCGCCGAGTGTCTCGCTGAATATTTTGGCCGTTCTCCAGACTACACGAATAATGACGAACCGATCGCGTCGCGTCTAATTAGGTCAGAGAGAGCACGCGAATCGAAATTGTATATCGCTTCGGCAACTAATTTCACGTTCCAACCCTGTTAGGCAACTGCTCGCACTTATCGCTCGTTTTCCGATACATCGGATCGCATTTCTATAACGCTTGCGAATCAATTTGCGTACAGGATGGATTAATAAACGCGATATTCCCGCGCGATATTCCCGCGCGGATAAACAGTAAAAATTACTTTAAATTAACGATTGGAAATCATAGTGATGTATAAACGTATTTTGTCAAGACATATAGAACGGTATAATAATTAAAGAAAAATAGAAATCGGAAAGATCGTTAATCTTGACGATATTCAAATGTCAAACTTTATTTTTATTTAACAATTTTAATCTCGTAGATTTATAAAACGCTTTAACTTTTAGAAATATTAAATTGAATCTAGTTTTATTAAATCGAGAAAGGAATTCGACATTTTAATATCTAGGAAAAAATAAATATGTCAAATATATAGTATTAATGTAACATACAAAATTCTATTTTAAACGCTGACTTCGATTTTTCGGATTGGCTTGGATTTAAACACACTGCAATTTCAGGGAACAATTAAATAACTGAAAAAACTATAACTGAATATTAAAAAAGCAGTAATATCTATTTATAAATTGCGATTATTTAGCACGTGTAATGTTTTATTAAAATTTTTTGTATGTGTGAAGCTGGTGTATCATTTTGTGTGTAGAAACTCATAAATAATTAAGATCTCTAATTTTATTTATAAGTGTTTCACAATTTTTGATAATTTAAATAAAAGAAAATGCCTCAAAGCTAATATTTACGTAGCGTCTTACTTTGCAATATTTCCTTTCTATTTTTTTCGTTAGATTTTCAAAAACTTCGAGCTTTACATAAGTTTTAGAAAAAGTTTTACGTTTTCTTTTTAAGTTTAAAAAAAGTTTTAAAACTGATTTAAAATAGAGAACTTTCGATTAGTGCCTTATTTCAATTCTTGTACTATGGGTGCGTTTGTTTATGCTTATTTTATTTTAATCAATATTTTTTGTTTTTAAATGGTTGAACTCTTTCTAGATCTCATGTAAAGCTATAAATCTTTGAAAATCCAATAAAAAAATGAGAGGAAAAATATCGCAGGACAAAGTAAAACGAATTTGACGTTTCAATTTGTTTTGAGACACTTTTTCCATGATTAAAACTATTTGATTAACATTAAAAACTACAAAATTATTAAAAATAAAGATAAAACTGTTAATTTATGAATTTCCGCAAAATGATACAAAATGATAACTTTAATATATGAACTTTCTTTTTATTAATTTAGCAGTTTGATCGGATTTTCGGATAACTACAATATTTTGATGCATTTCTCGCTGATAGTAAAAGCATGAAGGACATGCAACACATATCGTTTTTATACATTGTGTGTGTGTGTATATGTGTGTATATACACGTCATTGTTTTTACAGATTTAATAATAAAGCCAAGAAAAATTTCAAATAACCCGGAGAAACATATATAGTTTTACGAGCACTATAGTCGTATAGATGCACGAGCTTCGGGCTAACAATAAGTTCAACCACATTCTAGACTAGATATTAGACTTATCTAACCGGTGAAAAACTCATTTTCATTTTCTTTGCTCTAATTAATTTTATACATTTATCCGTTGTTCGAAATCGAATTTGACATTTTTTTTTCAATTTTTCGTTAAAAAAAGCAAAACAAAATTTGTTTCAGCGTTCAGTCTCTCTTCAAGGATATAAATAATTATAAAAAAATCGCAAGATAAAATATAATAAAAAATATACTTCAGTCAAATATAACAGAAAGGAAAATGTAATAAAACCGGGTTACGGAAATAAATTGAATAGTACAGACGATGTAATATAAAACTTCTTTTATGATCTCTCTAGACGAATATATTACAAGTAAAAAACCATTAAAAGTAAATAACAATTATAAGTAAAAAAAGTTGCAAGCAAATAAGAAATGTTTTTTTGTCGCGAATAATATGTATTGCGCGAATTTTAATTAAAAATAATCAAATTTCTCGCAACACTTTAATATTTTTCGGTGAATCTAATGAAAAAGTGTAACTTCGAATGTTCAATATTGTCGCCGTAGTAAGATTGCTTCGCGCGGAAATATAGCGTGACCTATTTGCTCTGTTACTTTTGTACAGTATCGTTCTCTTCCTGATCGAAGTTTCTACGTAAGAGAGATCTCACACTGAAAAATACGATTCTGTAACAAACTGACTTTCTATCACTTAGAAAACATATAAGGATGAAGTTATTCGCTGAAAGGTACATGGCAAAGCAGGCAATCTTTTCCCCGGGTTCGTTCCTTTTATTTTTTTTTTATTTTTGACTTTTCTATCGTCTGCGCGCTAGACGAAGAAACCCCGTTTTCCACGATTTTCCCATTTCAATCTGTGCTATCGAGTCTACCACGTGATTTCCGAGTCCTTTGATTCTGCTCCAGTTTGACATGGTTCTCGGGTTGCTTTTGCGTCGCGCCTTGCTCTTTTCGTGAATTCTCTGGTCAGAATATCGCGCGTCGTTGCATCGCTTTTCGAGTTACAGCAATCTAATCTCGCCTTCCTGCTCTTTCTCTCTGTCTCTCTCTCTCTGTCTCTCTCTCTCTGTCTCTCTCTCTCTGTCTCTCTCTCTCTCTCTGTCTCTTTCTCTCTCTCTCTCTCCGCAAATACACAACGTAAATATTCTTGTAGTTGCTATACTCTATTAGATTTTATGTCCTGCTAGAATTACTGAAATTTTCCCTCAGCATAGTTAGCTCTCTCTAGCAGAGGTTTTTTTCTTCAATTTGATTTCTTTTTCGGATAAATTTGATCAAAAGTCGTTTCTTTCTTGAAGATTTTTTACGCTCCAATAATTTTGACAAAGTTAAATCTCGAACTAAAATTTCAAACTAATATTAAAGTTTAACTAAAATTAACTAACGTTATTTCATCGTGTTAGAATTAATTAATTGTGAGTTGCATGAGAATTGTTTATATAATATATCATTTTAATAGTTTTGATGATAATTACTATAGTTTTGATTATGATTATTATTAATCTTTATTTGTATATTAATCATAAATAACATATATAATAATGATAATAATAAATATATATGATAATAATAATAACGATAAATATTATATATGCCTATCCAGATTTACAATTATATGAAAATATTATACGTTAATGCAAGAATTTTTATACAGTATTATACAAAGTTGTATAACATTATACATACATTAAGAATTATGCCGGCGAATTATTTGCAAATAAATAAGCAACATCAAAATGTAGGACAATTCGATATATTACTTTATAAGCTTTCTATCCAAACATATCGAATGCATGCAGTGCGCAAAAGTTTAATTTTCTTTGATTATTTGATCATACTTCGTTTTATTTTCAGACAATTTACACTGATATAAAAGTAAATAAATCTCTCAATATCTTTCAATAATTATCATTAATCACATCCATGTTATTTGACAGATCGAAAATTTATTAATGATACGAACACGATTTCGTTATAGTCAGAATATATAACATACAATATTTATATATTAAAATTTACACTCTTCTCTCTCTGTGCGCGTAAAACATCTATATTACACACACACAATATATATTATATATTATATTATGTGATACATATTGTCATATATATTTTAATATATATGGTTGAACAAAAATAGAAGATTGCCTTAATAATAAAAATAATAAATAATAATTTTGAAATCGAAATTTCGCAAATCATCGTATGTGAATAACAACAATTTTTATTATCCTAAGATTTTCTAGAGCTAATCAATTTCTTGAAAGAACAATCGTATATACTACTACAAGCGATGGATAATAAAGTTGAGGATTAAAGTTTGTATGTCTGTCTTTTACGAACGTGCTCGCAGAAATCTCAACTTTCTCGACGATTGCTCGCACAGAACTTGCGTTTCATTGATCGACAAAAAGCTGTACGTCAGAATTCTTTTTTTATGAGAGCTACATATTTTATTGATCACAAACACTTTATAGGCGAAATTGAAATTTTTTCTTTGAACTTTGCTTTTTACGTTATGATGCACATGCTTTAACTTTGCCGATCACATTGTAAAATTCAAAACTGACATGCAATTTTGCGAATGTTTAACAATCGTTGCAATCGTTTTTGACGAATGCAATTAGTATTTGTATATTGCCATAGAGATTTCCATTCTCTGAGTCAGTAAATTTGCATGTATGTATTTATATACATATATAACTATTGTTAATATAAAAAATGATATATATATAAATAATAAAAAATGATATAATAATCATATTATTGAAAAAAATTCGTATTCGAATAACATCACATTTTATCATGCAAAATAATTTGATTTATATCATTTATATTAGACATAATTAAATATTGCAAAAATATTTTATTCTGATTATCTGTTAATCTGTAATAATTATATAAACAATTTATAACGCGTCTTTGTTTTAAAATTTATGAAATATATATGTAAAATAAATATATGGGGTAATGTTGTCTCTAGCTTAATTTTTACAATTAGTAAAATTAAAACTAAAATATTCTTCTGGAAATTATTTTTATATATCGTGATCATAAAGAAATATGGCTATGGCATTATGGATTTAATCGTATTGTTGTAAGAAAATCATGATATTTGTAATTTAATGTTACTTTTTATATAAAAATTATATGTATAAGAAATATTTCGTGAAACTGTGCAAATCGTATATTGTGTGCGCGATTATCTGTTTATTTCGTGACTATAACAAATGCCTCTACATTCTATACCTTTTATTTATGCCGCAAGAAAATCATGATATTTATAACCAGAAACGGTAACGAAATAAATTCTTTATTTTTGTTTTCATTCGTTGACCTAATTTCCAAGTTTTTTCGAAAGCTTGCTATTCAGTTTATCGCCGCGGATTGAAACGAAGAATGCATTGGGTGCACCTTCGATATCGTAATAGCGAGACGCGGAAAGAGATAAGTTGGACAAAAGCCACAGTCAGCTAATTAGATAACCGTTTATTACTTAATATTCGCCGCAGAAAATGGAAAGGTGGTATATGATGAGAGAAGAAGATTTAATAACGTCACGAAACGACCGGAGGTCGCGTTCAAAATATTAAAAGTATCCGCGCGTATCTTCCCATGTATGTCTATTGTAGTGTATAAGCTGCGAACACAATAGAAGATATTACATTTCGAAAGAAGAATGCCTGTACATTCCACGCAAATAACGTATATACCTCGATCTTTTAATATAAGCTTAATCTTGTTACGAGTTTGTTCCACATAAGTAACGTTTAAAATTTCACATAACATTTAAATATGTATAATTCGTTTAAGTTCCTGCATAAACGGAATTTTCATTTAAGCTTTCCATAGGATCTCAAAGCTCTCTTACAAACAGTAGCAGCCAGAGAATCTCTTGTTTACCTTTCGCTTCAAGATCCTAGATTATAACTGTGGAAAATATATATATTTTATAATGTATTTCTATAATTTTATAATTATTTATGGGGACATTATTATGCAAAGTAACATTTTATTTTGTGGTTTATAGTAACAAAATTTTCGGAATATTCTATGGATAAATATTGATATTCATAATTTTTTATTTTAACAGATGCTTTGTAAAGAAATTACAAAAGTTAATTTTTTAAAATAGTAAGTAGGAAGTTTTTAAAATTCTTTCTCTAAATTATATATTTAAAATAGTAGAATATAAAATCATATATTTTATCCGTGCTATATAAAAATATAAGCATATATAAATTTAATGAAAGCATGTATATTTGTAATAACTTTCATATAATAAGATTATATATATAATTATGTTCTTTGAAATTCTCTAACATCATATACATACATTCATATGTATAATTTTCTTCAATTGACGTAGAAAATTATTTCTTCGCATTTGCGGTGAAATCTAGAAACATTAACTTAATGTACTTTACGAACCGCGACGCTAACTTTAACGGGGCTTATTATTAATTTGTCAGACTAAAACTCTTGGCCTAACTTGCATAACTAAAGTCAAAATGAATGAAGCAAACTACCATTGCTCATCTTACGGAAGAGGTTTATGCGCAGTAACTGGTGTTACAGATGAAATTGCATGAACGTATCTCACGAAATTACTTTGTTGCCCAAATGATTCAATAGGAAGCGACATTACCGCGCTTTTTTTATACTTTAATGGTTAAAGTTTATGACGTACGCGCTTGGGGATAATGATGTTTTTATATTCGAAATATGGAATCGAAAGAATCGCGATAATGGCAATATATCAAATCGTTATAATATATTCACGAAGATATATAATACTTTCGAGACATGGAAACGTGGCACTCATTTGCATACTGGCTTATGAAGAGCCGCAAGAAGCCAATTGAGCCATAGTTTCTGGTGCAGCAAAAAATACGAAGTCTCACGAGGGAGATCTATCGAGCGCTCGTTCCATTCGAAACGATATTTTGTTCTTACTCGATGATATTTCTAACACCGCAGAAATGTCGGTGACGAATTCAAATTGCGACCTGTCATGATCTAGTTGAACAATCGACTTTTTCTCGAAAATATTAAACTACATTTTGCGCGAATCTGTGCTCGCGAAACACGCATTCATTTTTTGCGAGTCGGTTATTCGTCAAAGACAATGTAGACTCTCGTTTTATGACTGCGCCCGAAACGGCATACTGCAAGCTTATCGACGTAATCTTATTTTAAGTGCAATGTCTGAAAATCAATTGACCTTTCATCTTCATAAGCCAAAGATACATCGGCCCTGAAATAAAAATCGTCTTTGTGAGAATAGATTTAGATTTGAAATTGATGTGCTTAAAATTATGTTCTTCGAAAATCGCCTAGTCTGCTGAATGTCACACGATATAAATGTATGGAACGTGTTGAGTTTTTAACACATATTTGCGAATTGAAATAATTTTACAGAGAATTCGATTCTCCAAATTGATTAAAAATCTATGATTGAAAAAAAGTTTGCAATAGTTAAACAATTCTTATATTATTACTTGATTATTCTATAAAAATATAGAAGTGTATCGCACTATATGTGATTAGTGTAGTAATAATAATAAAATAATAATTTAAAATATTTAAATCGAAAAAGAACTTTTAATATCTTTATCTAGTTTATGAGCTAAAAAATGTTTTTTTAATATATATGTATACATTTAAAGAAGTTTAAATGTATATGTATACTTTTAAAAAAGTCATTTATTTAAAAAAGGAACTTTTTTAATATATCAAAATTATCAAAATATAATCATTTATGATGATAAGACTAATAAGAATCAGGGCGATTAACGAATGTGTAATAATAAAATGTTTTAGAAACAAATTCGAAATTTAATTTTTTTATTTATTATTATTTTTTCTGCTTAATTCTTAAAAATATATATTTTTTTGTATCAAGCACAAAGAAAATATGGTATATTTTGCATTTTCTAATTGTAGTATTTCAGGCATATCTCTTGTCACTTATTTACCTTGCCTTGTAGTCACACAAGGCGCGAACGTAGGATGGCAAATGTTGTCGTGCGAAGTACGATAGAAATTCATTCGTATCGACACGTGCAGAATCTAACTGAGTTTACTACATATTCGAGGGTTTGACTGGTCGGTTATGATTGCAGTCACACCTGCGAGTTATCGCACATGTTGTCAGCGTGAGTTTCAACCAAGAATACAATATAATTTCATGACACTTGACAAAAAGAGAGTTAGACGATGAAATTGCGAAAACGGTCGTATTAAACAGGAAAATAAAGTTTCCCGGAAATTTTATGGCGTATCCCGTTTTCTGACCGAATTTTCTGCGATACATACGTCAATCATCTATAAATACGATATCTCTCTCTGTCGCATGTGGTTATAAAATATTCTTAAAAAAAAAAGTAACGCAAGTGCAAAATTGAAGTATATTTTTAATCATCCTAATTTCAAAAAATCAAAAAATTTCAACAATTTACGAAAATTTTTACCTCGAAGATGGTAATAATAATATATATTTTTTTTTATTTAAATAATATTTCACTTTCTTTTTACGTCATTACACTCTTTCATTATGTCAGGTAAACTAATTAAAGTATATAATGCAAGAATAATTTAATTGTATTAATACAATGTATGTACATAACATTGAAATAATAGAGTGATTGTAAAAATAAAAATGGGATATTCTTCAAAAAATTTTTTTGTCAAATAATTCTAGTTTAATTATTGTTTTTTTCCTTCTATTATTGTTTTTATTTTCATATGCTTTGTATAGCTACAATATATATCCCTGATATATATTCCTCTCAAAAAACACTATCTGTAAAGACATCTCTAAAGTACAAGAGCATTTTATGATTTTTGTATACAAATTTAAAAGCAAGAAATGAAAGACAGAGAAAGCATTTTAAAACATGCAAGCTTTTATAGAGAGATGTAAAATAAGAGTTCGTACAGCCTTGCAAGCTACATCGCATGAATATAAATTATGTTTTCCAATTTCATAACGATATTTTGTGTAAGTAAAGCTTGTAACTCTTGCGGCTAGAAAATTCGGCTTTTGATTTATGTCGCATAAAAGCGCAAAATTGAATCTCTACATCTAATATAAATCAGTCTCAAAAATGGGATTAGCTTGACATACCGAGAGAGCTTTTCCATCAACGTCAGCGCGCGGAAAGGCTCGTTTCGTCGATATGTACGCGAGTCCACCGCGGGAAATTGTCGACCATAAACGATAAATTATCGGCGCTTAAGAAAAACTCTTGGCACTCACTTGTGGCCGCTTATTGGCCGATGCGAACGTCATATCTGACCGTATCATTTAGCTTAACGATTATGGCGATTACACGATTGAATAGTGATGCGGTGTCATCAAATCTGATCGAGAGTACGACCCAATTTATTTTGTCGGCCATTGAGAAAGCGTAATGAACCATATCATCTGTTGTACGTCAATTTAAACGGATAAGTATCACACAAAGCAAACAACATATGTTTTAAAATCATGAAAAAAATAAAAGATAAAATAATTGCATAAATTTATTTAATATGTTTGCTTTGTAATAATTATTATTGCGCTTTACATAAATACACATTCACTCAAAATTTAGAAAAAATATTACTAGAACTTTCATCTGCTCTTCCTTTTAGCTTCAATAAATTTTGAATTGATTCTTCCTAACAAGATATTAATTAAATATAATTTCTTTCATAATCTTTTTTTTTACATTTAATATTAAATCAATTTTAAATTGAATAAGAAAATAGAGAACAAAATCTTTTTTACATATTTATCATCTTTTCAATCTTTTATTACGCTTCTCAATTTTTTAAAACTTGCAAATTAGTAGTAGTTCGATGGTTCGATGAGAAATGAATCGACTTGAAAGAAATGAGATAATATCGATTTAAATTGCTGATGAAATATTGCATCAAAGAATTCTCTTTTTTATATTTGACTATCATTTTCTACCTCGCTCCTTTATTTTTCATTGTTTTCTAAAATCGCGAATTAAATTAATATCATCGATTATTATGAATAAATTCATTGGTTAGAATACGATGTCTGAATGTAGTGATCATTGTCGAAGATGAATACAGCTATTGAAAATTATGGAGTAAGAACTAAAATCCATTCTATCGCGAGTAACGAGGGCCTCAATAATGTCATTTTCGCTGTGAATCGAATTTGATTTGCTGTTTCTGATCACGAAATCGGCAAATTTCAAAATCACACTCTTTGTTTCCGTTATAGTGTGCCATTCGAGCGTGGATAAGCATATTACACTATTGCATCTTCATCAGTACGTGTGAAGAGGACGATGCGCGACATCGCCGTATCAGATTCGCGTGCAAATGCAAACACGTAATGCGGTAACGTGAACACGCTCGTAACCTATGTAACGCTGCGTAAACTCAATAAAGTTTCGTATTAACAGTGTTATCGGAAAGATCAGAGATGCTGTTGCTTTTTTCTCTCTTCTTATTTGTTTCGTTTAAGCAAATTTCCAAAGGCCTTGTGCAACTTGATACTATCTCGCCATTAAACGCGAGCAACAATTACGTTAAATTAAAGGCCTCTGTGCGTTGGTTAACGACTAGTCTGACTACATGGTAACTATTCTACTGCCGTATTTACGAAACGTAACAAAATTGGCAGTTTCATTACAAGAAACACCTTCATCGATTCGAGATCGAATTTGTTATTGAACTTGCTTTCAATTGATTCGATTTTAGCTTTTCGTGATAATATAAGCAAACCATTATTAAGAATCCAAAATATCAATTTATACTAAAATTTTAAAAATAGAACAATTATACAAAATTAAGTTAAGAAAATAATTTATATGCGTTCTTCAAATAATTTATATTATAAGTATATAAAGTTAGCTTATAATTACGTAATGTGTATATATATCATACTTATAAATACGTAATATTAGCTTATAATTTTAGACGTGCGCGTATCAGCATCGAAAATAGAAATTATTTAAAAAATACGTATCTTAATATATAAAATATTTCCTTTAATAATTTATTTATTAAATTTAAACAGTATACAATTTAAATATTTTAGAAATAAGAGTTCGATAATATTCCACATTTTTTACACTTGATATTAATAATGATTCCTTGTTATAGTATAAAAAGTATGTCATTTTAACAGTTTTGTATTTTCACTCGGTTATTTTCTACAAAAATAATCGCTTCGATGTTAATAATACGCAGTGAAACGTTCATTCACGTTTCATCGATCACGGCTTTAATACCAATAATCTGCATCATAAATTAATATCATATATTTTTTCTTAACTTATCACATATTTCGATTTGGCTATATGTATATGTAATTAGTTTTCTATATATAATGTAATTATGTATCGAAAGCACGCGCTCAATAAGCTTATATCTATCTGCGACAAAATATTTAACGACAATATGTTTTTGCAGCGAGCATGGCAGTTAATATCGTGCAGTTAGAGAATGCGAAAACAATAGAGAAAAGTCTGGAGAAGGAGAAGGAAAGTCTCTCGACACGGGGGATACGAATCGCTCACAAGCCCGTCAATACAAGTTTCACATCGTTATTCATAATATGACGCAGCGACGTATTCATCGATCAAGGCTTTCAGAATTCTGCATTGATTGTAAGTTAACATCATACATTTCGATTTGGCTATGCGCAATTAATTTTCAATAGGTTAACGTAATTATATATTGAAAGCGCGCGCTCAACTAAGACCTAATTCGCCTCAATAGCACGACAAAACATGAATGTGTTTTTGTAACGATTATTGCGTGTTTATGTCACGTCTGTTCCACCATTAATTGAATTGAATATCCGTAGTAATGGGTTTTTCGATATGTTTAATTTTGTAGGGAAATATTTATAATATTATAATTACTTATAAACACAATAATTAAAGCACTAAAATATTTTCAAAATAAAAATATTATTTATTTTTATTTTTTTAAGGTAATTTTAAGAGACCATGAGTGATTCAGTGTCTGTCAGCGAAAAATTAAAGTAAACGGGTTAAAATATAGTAGTATATGATAGTACATCTTTTGCAATCCGAATATGATATTAAAATAAAATTTTTTTATTCTTATTAAATTCTTTACGCTTATCTGTGCTGGCAATAATAATGAGCCAATAATAGAAATAAAATATGAATCATTTTTAATTTTTTATATTTTTTTAATTTTCAATATAATAATAATAAATACAAAGAAAGAAATCATTCATTATAAAGACTAGTGCTCTCTTGGTAATTCTTATAAAAGGATTCACCTAGCATGAATACTTGAGTGGATTCTGAATAATGTACGTTCTGTTAAATCGGAAGTCTTTCCGAAGCGCTTGAACCAAAATACGACGTGCAAGTTTTCAGCGAGAAAAATTATAACTTCCCGCTTCTCGCGTTTTCTCTCATTTCAACTCTCCGAGAGTTTCATCAATGAGAGGAGATGATTGGCGCGGCGGGACTGACAAATGGTCGTATGTATAATGACGCGAAGAAAAATACTGCGGATAGAAAGGATTCTTTTCCGCGACCTACTTTCACGCGCTTTTCTCGTCCTCTTCCCAGTTCCCTCTGCCTTTCAACTCCGTACGAGTACATTCGATTTGAATAAAACGCTTTAATTTTACAAAACCGCGCTTCCTCCGTCGCGAAAACTCTTAACTGCTCTGGCAAACAACGTGCATTCAAATCCACGATGCAAGTCCCCCGTAACTATCGTAACCGTTGCATGTTGCAAAAGAAAAAAAAAATACGAATAACGCGCCATTGCATGCCTCAATTATGCAG
This sequence comes from Camponotus vicinus, assembly GCF_025532165.1. Lineage (NCBI taxonomy): Eukaryota > Metazoa > Arthropoda > Insecta > Hymenoptera > Formicidae > Camponotus > Camponotus vicinus. Next base: position 11,201,361 of record NW_028141948.1, on the reverse strand, counting down.
TAGCTGCATCATCATCATCATTGTGAATGCAAAGTTGACGGATAATTGTTTTGCAGATTCGCGGAGAATATTTTTGCGCGCACACACGCGCGACGAAATTCAGCGAACTCGGAATAACTCGATATAATCCGGTGGAAAAAATTTATAATCGCACATCACGTAGTTATTTATTTGTGACTCGAATTTATGATCACTGTCATAATCACTGCAAATTCGAAAATTTAACTGATAATTGTTAATTTTGTGTTTAATAGTGAACAAATAATTTAATTCGCAAAATATATCAAGGTTGGAAAATATTCAAATTATTATTATGTTAATTAAATCTGTGTAGTATTAATTATAAAATCATGCATAATACGAAGAATATACATATTATAAATGAAAGTATAATATTTCCTCAATTATCAAAATAAACATTTATCTTAATCTAGAATGCTTTTGTTCTACGTAACATCACATTAGATATATAAGAATGCAATATTTTCTATTCATACTATTTTTCTTAAAGAAGAAATAAAGCAGGCCTGATATAAATCTTACATAATCACATTACAATTAAACACTGATTGGTGTAGTGCAAGTAGAAATAAACACGTTAGTTTAATCCTATTAACCGTGGTGGAATTATGCCGTGGGCAGTTAGTTATTTCGCCAACACTAATGACTAGTAATAACCGCGAAAAAGTCCTTTTACGAGGAAGAGGCGACCGTGGGCGAATGGGAAAAAGTGCAATCTCGAGAAGCGTTAATCTTACTCCAGCACCATGCACCGCTACTGAAAAAAGGACAATAATGAACACGTGGCGCACGAGTGGATTCTTTTTAGGACGGGATGGTATAAGATAATTAATGTGGGCAGAGATGGATCGCAATATAAAGGGCAAGTGTGAGGAGACGGAAAAAACTTTGTGCATTTGCAAAGATTGGAGGTAGCTACGGGAATAAGAGACAGGAAGAGGAATAACAACCAATAAAATATTTCTGGAATATAGCTATTAGAACATGATGGAAATTCACTTCTCGATAGCATCAACGAACCGTAATTTTTACATTGCATTGGATGAAAATGCAATGCGAAATATCAGAATGCGCAACAGGAAATGTCAAAAGTACACTTCATGAACGAGGAATATATACTGTGACGATTCACGAATCTCCTGCGATTCACTTTAGGGATTTCATATTAGCAATTTTATATCAACAATCCTGTGTAATTTTATCTATCTTAAATATTTTTCTATAATGTAAATGTGAATACATTTATCTCTTCTCTTTAAAATAAAAAGATTTGCAGATATTAAATATTCATACGTATATACATTTTGTTTACATAAGTGGAATATTATCTCGAATATTCAAGCGTGAAGAAAGATAATTAATTTTTCTTACCAAGTAATTCATCACAACTTTCCTTTCAATATTGCTCCAAGTTAATTACTCGCTTCAAGATGATTTAATCAAAGGACTGCTTCTAATTACCATTATGAATGTCAATCAACGCAATGATAATTATTCATTACGTAGTATAGCATAATTTTCATAATTTGTTTCACATGACGCATTCGAAACAAGCAAGTAATAAGCAGCATGCAATAAAAATATTGTGGTTCTAAAAATCTTCCATTAACGAATATCATAGTAGATTTGCACCCCCTCTATATAAACAGTTAATCATTTATTTAATTTATTTTAATAACAATTTAATATTACCGCGTCATAATAATTTTGTTTTTGATGTATGGTGGAGAGTTTTGTGTGAGAAAATTTTTATTTTTTGTCTTATTCAAAGTTATCTTAAATTATTCAGTACAAGCAGAAAGGCAAGCTGAATTTTTGAAAGTAGCACTTCAATCTCCCTCTAAGTAACTGTATAAAATCAAGTTTTGTTTGCTTATCTTCGAGGAAAACATTCAACAAATTTAAATGAAGAGATATCGATAAATTAAATGATATAGAATGTAAAAAATTACCAATTATTTTTCAATTATTTCTCTCTTTTTGAATTAACTTAGGAGAACAATTTACTTTAATAAAAATAAATACACGTGAATCTTTTTTTTTTTAATTGATTGTGTATTTTTTAATTAATCTTAAATAAATTTTTTAATTGCAATCTTTTAATTATTGAGTTAATTGTTTTGATGCTTAAGATTAAAAATTAAGAAATTAAAAAAAATAAAAACAGTTTATGGAATCAAACATTTGCTAAGAAATATGTAACTTCAAATTTTACAAAGAATCTATAAATTATGAAATACACAATCTACAATTTTCCTTTTTGTGTGTATGAGCGTGTATGTGTGTATTTATGTGTGTGCATGTGTATGTGAACACTGGCAGGAGCAAAGTGCAAAAGTGCAATAGAACAGGACCATCAGAAATGAATACAGAAACGCAGTTGCAACAAAGTATAACTTACAATCCAATTCCACGTAGTGACATTATATAACCATTGTAAGAGATTACATAAGAGATTGTACAATCATATCACGTAACGAAATTTCGAAAGTAAGTAGATGACTAAAGCAAATAAGGAAGAATAATATTTTTCAGAGAATTTATATAATAAGTTTGCGTTTTATTTTTTTTTCTGTGAATATAAGCACGTGTCGTGTAACAAATATACGAATATTTGGTAAATAAATGTTGCAAGGAAATTGAGATTTTCATTCCTTCCAATAATAAACGGTACATATAAATTTAAAAATTAATATTTACGAAATGAAAATGAAAACAGGAATGAGATTTAAGTATATAAAAACTACATTACTTTGTGCTACATTATTTTGTTAAAATAAAAAAATGTTATTTTTTTTTCAAAGTTTTAAAAAATTTGAATCCAGTTTTATTAAAGCTCATTTTTATCAAAAGCCCGTGTTTATCAAGTATCCGTTGTTTTAACGGCATTTTAACTTTAGAATTAATCAATTTTATAAAAAATGTCTTTTTGATAGCTGGATTTTACAATCGCTTTAATAACTTAGAAATAAATGAACCTATATTTAAATAATTTATAATTAGAAAGTTAACAAGATTCATTGTCCGCTTCGTTACGGATAATACACATCTCTATATGCAAATATGTGTACTCGATCGATTAATTAAGATATAGTTCAATAATATTGATAACCGAATAAACGGCTGATGTGCGAATATTGCCCAACATTCTTGTTCCCCATTACAAAATTCCTGTCATATTATTAATTTATATTTAGATGTCGCAAAATTGAAACTAAATGTGAAGGAAAATGACAAGCAATTTCACGTGAATATATCGCATTTTAGAAATACTTATTAGAGAATCAGAAAACGAGAGATATTTTTAATAGTTTTTATTTTCCAAAAAAATCTGAGGTAAAGAGAGCTGCAACTACAAACATATAATTCAGTTTTGTAAAAATTTATATATGTAGCAATGATCAAAATTGTGAGTAATATATATTATACAATATTTCAAAATCACTCGATATTTTTTTGATAGCAGATTACTATCAATCGATTAATTTAAATCATAATTTAAAATCGATGTTTTCTTAACGAAATAAATCATCATTTTTTGCAACTTTTCAATTTTTCCATCGTATGTCTTTGTAACTAATTATAAATTTCAAATTAAAACTTAGTTCAAAATGTATCTGATATTAGATTTGTTAACTTTTTAATTTTAGAAAGTTGAGAAGTCCTTATTTTTCAGTTGATTAATAAAATTTAAAAATTCTTGATGTCTAAAACATTATTTCCAAATTAATCAAAGAATCTGCTATTAATAGAACATCTGATCATATTGAACGATAAATACCATCTATTTATCTAATTCGTAACTCTGTTATTTTCTCCTATCAGTCTTCATCGATATACATGAAATGCTTGCTGCATTGCGCCGCATTGCTAGAAGTTTTATTTTCCAGAATATATTCCATTCGGTTTCGTGAACTTGACTAATGCATACCTGCATTGCATTCTGCAGTATATCCGTGCCTCTCTTAGAATGCTTGCTAAGTTAATATCAAATATTAGTATCAAAGTATATTAATATCAAAAATAAATATTAATATCAAATAAGTAATATAAATAGATATTAATAATAGTATTAAATATGTGTATGTGTGTGTGCGTGTAAAGGAATACAATTCATATCTTAGAATTATATTTAATAATTCATGCAATATCAAAATTAGCATCAATATGTATGAGGAAATATATATATATATATATATATATATATAATTATTTTAAAATGATTATACTTAAAATAATATCATTTTAAAGCAAATAATTATAACATATTTAATATATATTTTTATCAAAATAAATCGGGACTTTTTTAAGTCTTTTTCATGAGTTTATATTTATACATCTGATACTTAATTTTATATTTAATAAACGATTCATTAATTTTTAAAGATTTATTGATAAATCCCTATAACTTATTGTAATATACCAATTTTTAGCGATCTAAATAATATATGTAATATATTTAATAGAATTTTGTTGAATTACTAATAGTTAAATGCTTAAACTTTTATTGAAAATATTGGAGAAGTTGAGATTCTAGAAATATATTTTGTGAAAGTGATGGACAACTAACACTTACTATCTGAGTGCAAATGCGAAATATACAGTCGCATTCCATCGACCGAAGCAAGGGCTTTTAGTTTGCCCGCTATAGCACAAGTCTTCAATGGCGCATTGAGCGGAAAGCGAGGAGGGTGAGTGCGCAATATGCATCTTATAAGGATCGCAAAGGTGACATAAATAAATAAGGGATCTAACCATGACACTTTATCGTAGGCCAATCCTTCACCTAGAATATCGCTGTAAAATACAAATTTTTAATTATGCATTTCATGCACCTTTTCCCAATTATAAGTACTAAAATTAAAAGAGTATTAAAACAGTTCAAAAGAGATTAAGCGTGTACATGAAATTTAAAAAAAAATAATAATACTTTAGTGATTTTTATAAAATATTATGTATTACAAAATTTTAACTAAAGTAAAAATAAATAATTAATATATCGCTGACTAATTAATAGATAATTAGTCTAATTAATGCAATTAAGGAAAGGGTGTCGAACCAATTAAGAACAAAACGCGATTCTGAAGGGTTATATCCCCTTCATCAGTCTTTATTCTAACATAGCGACAGAACAATAAGGATCTGAGGGTTACAAGTTAGATAGTTTAGGTGTTCTAACCGGGTGAATACGCTCGTCTGATTCCACAAAATTACGCTTGTTATTGCTACAAACAATTATGCTCGTTGGCAGGAAATTAAGAGATTCATATAGATTGGCTTTGTGCGTCTAATTGCAAGTGATCAGTCCTGTCATATGCACTGAAGAAGCAACAGAGACTATCGAGAGAAAATAGCAAATTATTAATTATCTTTCATTCACATAGAGTTCATTTTCTTTAAAATTATATTTCGATAACAATAATGTAAAAAAATTATATTTTGATAACAATAATGTAAAAAATGCATTTCAAATTAAAAATAGAAAAATTTAATAACATACCAAGGTTATAAATTTGTCCTATCACATCTAATTTTATCAAATTATTAATAGAGTATAAATTATATTTTATTAATATATAAAAAATATCATTTTTAGTTCTGTTAATACTTATCTATATAAGCGTTATGGAATTTATAAGATTTAATTCAATATATAATTTTTTTATGTTTCACATTTTCCATACAATAAAAATAGAGTTAACATTATAATCCGTTCGAATCATCTTCAATTGCATTAAACACACATGTAGATAGAAAGCTGAATTCATGCAGTTGGCATTCTCGTAATCGTTATACAAAACCACCCATTATCATGTTGGCGTGCAACGTTTGCACGAATGCGTATACCGCAACGCGTAACTACATCTCACTTAGCCAATCAGAAAATTCTACGTAGCCAATTACCAGGCGCCCCGAAATTCCAGTTAGTCTCAAATTCGCTCCCGGCCTCAGGAATTGCATCCACAACCGGAATTCATCGATACCTCGCATATAACGTGTTCACGTACGCACACACACACACCCGCAAGCGCGCACGCATACACGCTCGCAACAACTCGGAGCAATGCTGATCCGTGGCCGCTGCAACAGCAGTGGTGGAGAGCTCGCTCATAGCTACAGGAAGAGATCAATTTTAGCGAGCGATATTTGTTTATACGCGCCGTACGGTACCATTTAAAGCAATGGCTAGGTAACGTCGGGGTGTGCGACGTTCACGAGTTTCACGCTCGAACGAGCTATCGCACGGCGATCGCGTTACACTCCATCGCGCAATGCAATGTACGCGACAACGCTTCCCGCGTGCATACACGTGTCTGCGCGCGCGAGCGCGTGCACCGATCAACGATGCCGCAACGAAGCCGCTTTTTTCACCCTCGACGCTTTAGAAACACTTTAACATGCAAGGGGAACGTAGGAATTTTCATTTTAGATGACGCGAATGCCGAAATAAACCTGGAGAAATGCAAAATTACGTAGATACCGCAAATAGTTTTCGACGTCTTTCCTGCGATAGTCACGCTAATAAAAGTATATGTTCCCAACCATGTATTCTCTGCTAAATGCATACTGTATATGCATATAGTATATATACATGTATAATATTTATATTCTCTTCCTTCGCTTACGGTAGATACTATAAAAAGATACGGAAAAAAACGACAAAGAATAATTATCGAAATTTATCAAAAAAATTTTATTATTCTGCACAATTTAATTAGCTTTCTACAACTTAATCTTTCTACAAAATATTTCTTCGGAAAATTAAAATTTCTAATGACATGTTTAATTTTTAATGGAATCAAATTATTTTAATATGTTAGATGCCGTAAAGTATATCAAAATAATTTTTTATGTACAACTTTAAACTTTTCAAAATGGTAACATGTAGATATTTTGAAATCGTATTCAACAATAAAAAAAGATAAAATGAAAAAAAGAGATTTTAGTTTAAAAATAGAATTCTTTTTTTATTAAAATATGCAATAGCTATCAAAAAATGTGAAAAATTAAATAGAAATTTCCGAAATAAATTACAAATAATAAAATACAAATTACAAATAATAAATTACAAATAATAAAAGAAAGGATAGAAAAAGCAAAAAAATGGCATTTGATTGCATAATTATTCTTAGTCGCATAATCTGATTTTACTTAAACGCGCTACAGTTTTTTCTTCCTTTTAATTTCCTCTTCAAAGTTGGCAAAGAGACTAAAGAGGATACACGTTGGGAAAACTATTACCGTTTGGCGACACGAGAGAGGCGGATAAACCGGAGCAGTTTAAAGTCATAGAGATCATAGGACGAGAGAGGTTGAAACTTATGACGGGTACGTGCAACGTGAAAGGACATATCTCCGTCATTATAGGGCACAAGATGCTGCGAGGGACGTAGGTACGGACGAAAACGGGCGAAAGAGACGACGGGTTCGTCGGCGTTGCACAGCTTGTGCGAGGAACGTCGAGGGCTCCATCGTTGTCGTCGTCGCGCACCCGATGATTTACGACGAACCCCTTTCTTCTACGCGGCTTTCTCTCTCGAGCCTGTTTGCGGCGAGCGAGCCACTGACGAATTTTAAGCTACTCGTTCCTTCCGACTTGTTACTTACGTCAACGAGACCGTGATTTATCTCGGCGTCTCGTGCGTGAAAGGTGAGCTGTGAACGTTATTTGCGCGGCGCTCGAAATATCGACTTATACTACTGCGAAGTAGATGAGAGTTCTATGAGGGAAGCAAGGGTTTCCTCCGACATCGAATTTAATTTAATTCATTCTTTGTTTCTTCTCGCAAGAGACCAGGACCAAAGAAAGAGTAAATTAAAATACGATTAAAATAAACTAACGTTAATGAAATCAATCTTAGAGTGACCCCTTAAATAAATAATTTATTTCTCAAATAAGAATCTAATTGAAGAAATGCAATGTTAATACATAATTACTTATTTTAGATTTATTTGAATAAGAAATTAAATAGGGAATATTTAATTAATTAAATATTAATTATACTAAATAATTATGAATTTGAAAGATATAAATGTGACTCGTATTTTTGTTTCAATTTGATTCTTCCCCCTTGTCTAATAGCTTTTTACGCGTGAAAAGAGTAAAGATTCTAAACTTTTTCGAAAGTTTATTTAATTCTCTCTCAACTCGTTTCATAAGTTTACTTCATGAGCTTATTTTACCCTAAGTGGTGAGATTAATGAGACTTTGATGACAAGTAAGGCTAACTAATCGAAGCTGTCACGCAAGCTATTTTGATATTAATATATACGACCTGAAACTGTATTTGAATGCCGCTAATTAAGGTCGTCTTGACACTTGTGTATAATCAATGGCACTTTAAGTCGATAATAACTGCAATTTTGCTCAAATTAGCTCTTTAAATTTTTATCTCGTTTATGACACCGAAATGTATTAGAAACTTTTTTTCTCTCAATTAAACAAATGACTTTCTAATTAAAGTTGTAATTGTATTTATTATAATATAAATAAATTATATTTATAAATGTAGTTTAAGTATAATTTAGTTTAGTGACGATTGTAAAAATCTTTATCTATCCAATCTATAAAACTCTTCAAATCCAATTAAACAAATCTCTGAATAGTAAATTATACTGAACTTTCAATCGTAGACGTAGATTTTTCCTGGAACAATGGCCACGTAGTTCTATTATAACCACAAAATTGCATGTTTCTGACAAAATACTAGCTTCTGGTAGAATCAGCAAGGATCGCCCTTAAGAACTTAATTTCTGAAAGCTTTAACTAGTGTTATGAAGAATGCTTGTGCAGAAAAATCGCATAACAGTGCTCTTAATCTCATGAATAGTCTATTTTTCGCGTTATATGTTTCTCGTAGGCAAATTACCACGGATTGTGTGTCGAAATGTATATTCGGTCTAATTTCACGATATCGATCTTATCTCGTTATTTACATGTGCATACAGAAAGTTAATGATTTATTTCCGTATGATGAAGGAAAAAACAGGCATTTATTTCTCAATATCAACGATATAATAGTTTGAGTCACGTGCGTCAGAAAAAAGTTATTAGCAATTTTGCTGTTTAATAAACTTTTATGCAGATTGTGACCTTCACAGAAAACTTTAGTCATAATAAGAGAACTTACTTGATGTAGGAAAGATGACAAGTTAATGTTGATAAATTAATAGCTTAAATTAGAGGAAATTACGACAATTACCAAGTAACTCGCAATACAATTCATTAGAGACACGTTATTATTTGCTTTTTCGCAACGAATAAATTTAATGCTATTATTATACTATCATTAAATAGGAAACGATTCATTTTACAAAATAAATTTTTATAATTTCCATAAATGTTCTTTCTTTACATTTATAATATGATAGAAGAAACCACTGAGCATATATATTCCACATCGAGAAAATTCACTATCATCAATGGATCGAACGGGCATGTGGCGTGCTTTCGAGGGCAAATATCAAGGTTAGTTCCTATGGAGGAGACAATCAAATGCCTCGTCAAGGACGAGCGTTCTTCCGGCATTGCTTCCACGATCGGGAATAACTATTTTCAGAAGAAAAGTGATTATTCCGCGCGCACGTTCGGCAACCATTAATATTCATGTTAGCGGTGTTACGGTCGTGTGTAACCAGCACGAATCAAAACCGGGGCTGGCATGGCTAAATAAGCATGCATGCGATGAAGTGATCTATGTTATTAACATAGACCTTGCCCCAGCGATCTTGCCGTGCTGTTCCACTCGGTGAGACAGCCGGGTGCTGAGGCCACCAACGGTTTGTGCGGGAGGGCGCTGAAAGGGAGAAACGCTGCTCGAAATTACTCGCGGTCACGCCAGCACCCCTCGACAAAACTTCAGAGAAGCGCTCCTTCGCTCGTGCATTCTTTTCTCAAATTGTCGCAAGAATCACGTGCTGCGTCGAAATTGCAGTATTCCGTCGCAGTCTCCGTTTTGATCGACACTTTTCCGCGATACGTCTTCGCACTTTCTCACTCTCTCCCCCATATATTGACAAGATAATGTCATAACTAATCATAACTAATGCTAACAGAATCTTCGTTATGGAATTTTTAGAGCTCTTCGTCTTTTATTTCAAATAATTGCTCTTTTATTGAAATTTATTATTTTGAGTTCTATGACAATTTTAGTAATAGTAGCTTATCATGCATAGAATTCAGTGTAGTTTTTAAAAATTATGTTAGTGTTATATTAATATTAGAAAAAATAAATAATATTTATTATCATTATTCATATTCGAATGTAATAAGCTTATCATTTACAGTAGCATTTTGAAAGAAAAATCCAATATAATTTTTAGAAATATTATTAATGACACATATTAGAAAAAGTAAAAGATTACCTTGAATAATATTAATGCATATCTCATACACATATTCATATCTCATATACATATTTTGTCTCAAATAATGAAACTTTAACAAAATCGAATAAAGTTGTAGTATAATTTCGAATAATTTTTGTTAGTCTTTCGTAAGTACTTGTACTTATACATCTTATCTTGACTCTTAACTTTTCTTTCCACTATAAAAGAATTTAATGGAGCTTTGCAATGCAACGTGTTAGATGCATGGTTTATTACTTTTGCTGCCTTTTATATTGCGTCTTGTTCCGTAAAGTAACTGGATTACCAAAACGAATCGATTCGTTCCGCAATATAAAAGTTCCTTCTTTACTTTTCCTTGCACTCGAATGCAATCGAAACACTACGGAAATACATGACGGGCTAAATTTGCATGCTCAAGTACTTAGAAATGAATGGCCGTGACTGAATGAATTTCTCTATGAAAATATATACTATATTTTTGAAATACTTGTAGTTGCAATCTTTCTTTTAATTTTATTTTTTCTTTTATTTTTTTTTAAGAGGAATGTCGCGAAATATTAATAACAATTGCGTTATAAACGATAGGAAATAAACAATGTTTCGACGATCAAGTTTCAGGAATCGAAATAAATAACAAAAATGTACATTTAAATACATAATTTTAAATGAATTTTATTTTACTGTCTTAATTAAAAAATTTTAATTACAAAATATTTAATACAAAAACTAAATAATTAAAAAATGAGAAAAATAACATTTAATCAAATTTTTAAATAAAATTGGTTTGCATTAATCAAAAACATGTTTCCAATGTTTGTTCTGATATTCTCAAATAATTGTAATTATCTTTGAGAATATATCTTCGACAAATTCATGCTAAATTATTCCTTCTTAAAATTATTAAAAGATCTCTCTAAAATAAGATGCATCTCTCTGCATCTCTCTAAAATAAGATGCATCTCTGTATTTCTCTATATCTTTGAAAAGTAATATTTTTAAATAGTTTTATGATGTTTTCAAAGTAATTTTTGTCTCTTTCATCTCTCTCTCTCTCAATATTTTTTCTCTTTTTTGTCTCTAAAAAAGTTAGTTCTTTTTTGCAACTTTACTAGAATGACTGTCATGTCTTAATCTTTTCGAGCTGAATTTCATTATAATGAAAACTATTTCCAAGTTTTTAAGACCTTGAAATATAAATGTTCCATATGTCCAATTATAACTTCTAAAAGAGGCACAGCTATTCCGATTTTGTATTAAAAACATTAAAAATATGCAATAAAAAATTTAAAAGTAAATGAGTAACATTAAAGGAATATTAACAATATTAACAACCCATATAAATTTTTGTAGAGGTATAAAGTTATATAGTCGCCACAAAAAGTCTGATTTTTGCCATTTACCACATTTACAATATTAAATGTAAAGCGTGCAAAGTGACATTATGGTTATTCGTTATGAATATCGGTCACCGATATTTGCACATAAATGATATTGATATATAATATTATTTTGCAACTGGATTTCCCTTTTCCTGTTATATATATTGTTGTATATAATATTACAACAATTATATATGAATATATTCATATATAATTGTTGTATAATACATGTATAATATCATAAATGTGAAAAAACTTTTCTTATTAGTCTAGCAATTTTATAAAAAATAATGTTATATAAAATAATTAGAGACTGTTGATGCAAAAAAATAAACAGAGATAAGGTGTATTTGTCACAATATGAAAAAAATAATTAATAAAAATTTTTTCCTTCTAAATTGTTTTATTAATTTTTATTAATTTTATCTTTAATTGAAAAACTTATCTAAAATTTTGCACAATCATAAAATAAGTAACTCACAAAAACTTTAAATTTTTTTTTTAATTCACACAGATACTCCTCTCTCTCTCTCTCTTTCTCTCTCTCTCTTTCTTTGAAAAAAATTAAGCTATAGTTTAACTATATTTAAACTGCAATTCCCCCTGTGAACACGATAGTAAAATTTCAAAACATATATAAATGTGTTCGCGCGCGTCTCTCGACGATGCCAAGTGCATTTGCATACGCGATGCGCATATACCATTTTCACGGCATTCAGTATTCGCGGTATGCGAAAGGATATTGTGGCGAACCTGTATTTCCGCTCTCTCCAACTCCTTTGCATCGCTGACGAAACCGTGCAATTTGCTTTCTGCGCACTAGCAAAAGAGTTACCGCGACATTTGGGAGATCATAAAAACGGTGGCGGCGCTATATAAAATCGAATCAAACGTGCGCGTGAAAGCAAGATATAAAAGTGAGACAAGTAACTTTACATGGATAAAAAGATATGCTGTCGATTCACAAGCTGGTTTGTAATAATAGCGAAGACGCAAGTTTTGGTATCATCAGCTGAAAACTACAGAAACGATTTGCTCGCGGAGAATACAAATATCTCGCGAATTTTAAGACGTAAACGTATACGCAAGCATTGTTGTTTTTTATTTTAAAAAAGGCCTCAATATTAAAAGCCTGTACAATTATAAAAACCGTAAAAAGTGTAATCTGATAAGAAAAGAAAGATAAGAAGAAATCAAGTAAGGCTATTAAGATTATTTGACTTAACAAAAATATGCATTTTGCACAAAGGTTCGAAAATTATTTCTAAAAATGATGGATACAACAAATTGTGCTACAAGTACGGAAAGTAAATTTCAAACTAAGTTTCATTATTTTCGAAGAAATTTATATAATTATTAGATAAGAAAAATTAAAAATATGATAAAAAACAATAAAAATCTCATGATAAAAAATATAATAAAATATAATAAATATATGATATAAAAATGTACTTACTAAATTATATTATTTATTGTTAAATAAAATAATAAAATAAAATAAGTTTCCTATAACAAATAAAAATATTTTAAAATCCTCTGTAACGTAATTAATAATTCACATATGCCCTCTCTTTCTCTCTGTTTCTGTCTCTCTCAATAATTATAATATATCCAGTTTTCCTCGAATTCTTTCAAATAAAAGATATCAAATTTTCTTTTAGCACATATCTTTTCATAATGTATGGCAAGATTGTTTGAATATGGTAGCTTACGTTGCAACTTGCGACTTTGTTACCAAGAGCTCGTGGAATTTTGTCGAGAAAGAGCATAGTTGAAGGAATTCGTGATATAAACGCGTGAAGAGAGAGAGAGAGCAACCATTTTTCACTCGTCGTTAAAGGGAGGATGACACTGCCATGCCAAGTACACTACAAAGAGAGCGTAAAGTGCTCTGACCCAATGGCGATACTTTCGTTGCAGCGCATACACACACACACACACACACACACACACACACACCTACATGTATAACACGCATTGCTAGTAAATCGTTTAATGCGAAACTCTAGAACGATCGTTTAAGCGGGCGAAGGACGATCTCGGCACGTTCCGTCGTGTTTGCACTTAGAACGTAGTTGCACCTGGATTTTATCATACCGATGTAATCTGGTCGCTCCAGCTGGCACTGGGAGATGCCAAGGATACGAGCGGTAGATAGGATTATTTAAGGTGCAATTAAAACACTCATTTCCATTCGTTGTAGAATTAACGGAAAGTCGTACATGTCTCTCCGCTGACGATTAGAAACTTATTGATTATAGTCGCAAACTTTCTCGAAACATAGCGTCCAGTTATTATGAGCGCCATGTTAACGCGAAAATTACAGTTAAAGTTTGTATTAACTTAATCTCGAAACACGTAAACTATTCGCTTGAAGCTAATATGAGATGAGATCTATTAAACTGAACTTTCTTAACACGCATATCAAAATTGTTTATTATCTGTGTTTGGGAATAACGTTGACTCGCTTTTCGTATAACAAAACTTTTAATGTGGAAGGCAAGGCTGTATACAGATTTTATATGCGTAATTCAGGATATCGAAATGTTGCCCATGCGTATGCTGTTGTGTTCCGAGACGGAAGAGAGCGAGAGCACGCACTCAACGTAGAGAAGATGACGCTTCCTTCGCTCACGGTAGCGCCGCCAACATGCGCGCCACCAGTCATGCGCCAAAGTGCCTTTCTCTCCAACAATCTCTTTAATAAGATAAATGTCTACTGGAACAAATAAACTATTCATAACAATTCGAAGTATATATTATTACATATATATGTATATTCTAAAGTTTTAATAAATTCTGATAGTAGAATAATTAAAAGAACTTATTAGATCCTTTAGTAGAATAATTAAAAGAAGTTAGTAAAATACTCTTAACATCTTTTGACGTAATTACTAAAGGTATTTAGATATATTTTGAGACGAGATGGAGAAAACAAATTTCACCTGGAATTTTTTTACAATCTGTCTCCGTCGACAATTCCGTTGCACACACAATCGCGATAAAGTTGCATGCCACAGAAAATGTGGAACGCACGCAGACGTGCACGTAAACTGCATTGATGGGCGCTCGCGTTCGGGATTACGTACGCAGCCCTAATTGACCGATCATACTTTTGTGTTCGATCTATCGAAATCGAGATCGATCGGTGCCAGTTTGAACCAATAGCTACCGGCTTACCGGACCGCGTGAGAATTGGATTTTTAGGAAAATTGCAGCCGTGATTTTTTGCGACCCTGCGTATCCTTTCTGCTTTAATCCTGTCACAATTGTAAAACCTAACACGCATCGAGAACGGAATACATCATCCAACTCTTTTGGCACCGTTGACGATTTTAAAATAAGATCACGTGTGGACGCTATGATATAATTTATGTGGGACGTGCCGGGATAAGTAAACGACCTGCTAACGATAGAAACAAAAATCCAGCACAATTTTGAATTGCATATGTGTGTTTCTTCTTGGAATTCTAAAATTCTAACTGGAAATACAAATTATCATTATATTACTTTTATAATACATATTAGTTATACATTAAACTATATATTTAGAAGATCAAATATCAATTATAATTTTATATTTAGGATTTAGAAAATATTAATTTTATGAAGGAAAAATCTGTTTAAAAATTGAGAAGATTTTATTATATAAATAATTATAATTTCATATATTTTCTTCAAAGTATTAATAATATAAAATAAATATCCAGTATAAACGTTTCAGTACTTTATATCGTTGATTTGATGTTTGTTTATTTTAAATACTTTATATTGTCCTTTTCTCTATTTGCATTAACTTGTCCTTGATCTTTTAAATTGTAGTTTATAATCATTAAACTTTTTGTTATTTTGTTTTATTTTATTGTTCCATATTTAATTTTCTCTCTTCTTTTTTATCTATACTTGTTTTATTATTTTAATATCATGTGTATAATTTCATTTCTCTCTCTTTGAAGTCTTTATCTTAGTCCAAATTAATTTTCCCTTTATCTTAGACATATTAGTTTATTTCTTTCACTCTGTTTTATTTAATTATTATGACATAAAAGAATAACAAAAAGTTTATGTTTAAAAATCTATATAAAAATAAAATTAGAAAAAAGTCAAATCACAACCATGGTAGATAAAGTGCATATTTTATTATACAGGGTGTTCTAAAAAGGTATGTCAAAAATTTAAGGAGATATGCCTCACACCTGAAGGATGAAAAAATGTTATATGGACATAGGTGCGGAAATGCTTATTTCAGGAGTTATGTTGAAAATACTGTTAGCTGTATTACTTACACAAGGAAAAATTTAGGATTAATTATTGTAGACGACAATCGTTTAATTAGGCTTATTTACATTTGGTTTTAATGTGACCTTGAGTATGTTACAATAAATGTTGAAAATGTTCACCATTTTCCTGAATACAAGCAGTGACACGTCGACGCATCGATTCACGGACACGTTCAAAAATGCCACCAGTACGTGATATTCAAGATCTTCGTGACCGTATCACTGCAGGTTGCGAGACAATCCGCTGTACGCCAGGCATTTTTGAACGTGTCCGTGAATCAATGCATCGACGTGTCACTGCTTGTATTCAGGAAAATGGTGAACATTTTCAACATTTATTGTAACATACTCAAGGTCACATTAAAACCAAATGTAAATAAACCTAATTAAACGATTGTCGTCTACAATAATTAATCTTAAATTTTTCCTTGTGTAAGTAATACAGCTAACAGTATTTTCAACATAACTCCTGAAATAAGCATTTCCGCACCTATGTCCATATAACATTTTTTCATCCTTCAGGTGTGAGGAATATCTCCTTAAATTTTTGACATACTTTTTAGAACACCCTGTATATAACTCTCACAAATTCTTTTAATCACTTATTTAAGCAAACATTTTTATTTATTCCTTCTTCAAATCAGCTTTAGCATAAATATTTGATTTAATTATTTTATATTTATCCATTTAAGTGACTAATTTTATAATATATTTATACGCGACTCTTCATTACCAATGCTTTTAAACTTGCGCTAAAGCTAATCTAAAGAGGAATAAATAAAAATGTTCATTTAAATGTATATGTGTTTTTCTAATTCTATTTTTAATATTATTTTTAAAATTATACTCTTAAAACCTTTTATTTTTAAATTAAAAATCTACATATTTCTACAACATATGTATACCATGATAGCATCAATGAAAATTGTTTCCGACTCTTGGGAGCTTTATAGATACGTCTATAGTATTTAACTTCGACATCATCTTCATAATTACAGCTATTCTAGCGCTATCGTCATAGCGTGAAGCGTGTATTTAATCGGCGATTAAACTGACTGCATGAAAATCCTATGGGTGAGCTAACGTTCAATGTGGGTAGTTCGCGACGTTATATCGTTCATGTATACTCAACACCTCGATCATTACATTATAGATAACCCTTTTTTATTTTGTCGCATTATGCATTATCATCATACAACGTTATGTAACTGACAACGTTATGTGACTGTCAGTTTCTCTCCTCATGTCACTTTTATTTTATCTTAAAATGCACAGTCCTTGAAGTAGTTTTAAGTTAATACATTATGTTCTTTAGATATCTTATACGATAATTTATTTTCTATTGTAAATATGTACTCGTATTTCTCTTCAATTTTTAATTTGTTAAAATTGTACCTACATAATAGCAATTTTTTGCTCTCATACATAATCGAAACATTGATTACATAAATATTATCACATCAATCAGTTATAATTTTAACTAGCAATTTATTTATAATCAATTTATATATAATTCAAATATGTTTCAAATATATTTTGTATGCAAAATAACAAATGTGATTGTGCTGATTAATATAATACACATATATTTAATAATTGCATGTGTAGTATTTTTTACAGGCATCGATAATTTAATTATGTACAATAATATAAAGAAAAGCCAATGTTTAGTGTTTGAAATCTTCGAATAAAACATATTAGATAATGATCGCGATATAGATGAATTCGAAAACGTTTGTATTAGCTAACATGTTTGTCTGTACAACAGGTCTACCCGCGGTGCTGGCATTCATCCGCAGAATTATTCGATATAGCTTTAATTGACTAATTCTGTTTTCATTTACGTGCGTGTTCCAACTGAATCGAACTGCCTTAACATAACAGTTTCGTTTGTTCTATGAACATTCTATAAACAATTATTATGCCCGTTTAGGAATCTCAAAGCACTTCCATCGAAAAGCAATTGACTTGATTAAATAAATATGCGTAGGTATCATTAAATTATGAGGTAAATGTTGATGTATTCTTGTTTCAGATCATCAGTCTCAATTTTTATTCTTATAGGCAGATACATTAAGCTGACATTTCCATTTTTTGCGCGAAGATTCATTTTCTTCCAAGTAAAAATTATCGATGTTTAATAGCTGATACATATATTATCGAGATCAAAGTATTTGAAAAAAAGTGAACACTTCTCAATTTGGTTTCTCGTTTACTTTGAAGGTGAGGACGGTAATTGAGCACATGCAAACGCTGTGTAACGATAGCGTTTAATTAGCAGCTAAACTCGCGATCGATGCCAGGCCCCACCCTCGGAACTTTCAGCTTATTTACACAAATCATACAACAGTCTATAATTAAAAATATTAATTCTATTAATTATAATGTCGGTACAGTAAAATAATTTAAATTCTTTGGTTTTATGAGAACGTTTTATAATTAATTATAAAGAAGATATAAATTTGCTTCAAAAAGTTTTTGATAACTGTACCAGGTAAAACGATAAATAAATTAAATGCTCAGTGAGTTGCAGATCTGTGAGATTACATAATTCATATTTATACAATTAGATAACTAAATATGATAATTAACAAGAGTAATATTTTGTAGCTACGTAGCTACTACAGGTTTAGTAATTAATATTGCAAATATTTGTTTAATATATGTTATATATCTAAACTAAATTATCCCTTTGAAGATAGACCAAAGAATGAGAGATATGGAAATATCAATCGAAAAGCACACAAGTACATGTTTGATTAGATGGAAATCGTCTTCGTGTAATTGGATGTATAGTATAAATTTGCAAAGAGACGTCGACTTACCAGTACGTAGACCGCAAACGGCATAACGAGCACTGCAACGAGGAGATCAGCGACCGCCAAGCTGACGATGAAATAGTTGGTGACAGTCTGCAGAGCACGTTCCTTCACTACCGCCAAGATGACGAGCACGTTACCGAAGAGCGTTAAACACGGCACGATCACGAGTATCAGGGCCCACCAGCTGTTCGATTTTTCATCAACGCCGGCGGTCGCGCCGCACTCATCTCCCGGCCTGACAGTGTTCCCGGCAACTATCGACGACGTACAATTCACGCTGCTGAGATTCAGCCCGGCACCACCGTCGCCGTAGTAGGCCGTCAGGTTCACGAAGACGCTATAGTTGAGCCGATTGATGTAGTCATTCAAGTCTTCAAAAACAAAGAGATCGGACACGCTGCCGGTGTAGTTGTCTACGCTTGAGGTAGAGTACGACGACGAAGATTCTGCGAAGAAGGAAGAAGAGGAATCCGACAAGGTTGAGACGGCAGCGGTCGTCGAGTCATTGAACCAACTCGACTCAATGCTATCATCAACAATGTCGCTATTGTTGGTCGAAAGAGCGTCGTCCAAAAGATCCGCCATCTTTTCTTCCTGCACGGTTGCAGAAACCACATTGATAACGTTGTTAGTATCCGCTGCTCTTCCGGGAGGTTCGTTCGAAGCTCGTTGCTCGCGAGAGGTCAGCGAGAGGTTCCGGAAGATTGATCTAATGAACGAACCATTCGTTCTCGCCTCCATCACGGTCGATCTACGATGATCGTCTTATCTCCTCAGCCACCGATCACGAGATTTTAGAGCGTCTCGCCTGGAATTTCATCTTTCTGCCTGTGCTCGACATCTCAACTTATCTCTTTCTGGCTATGTTTAAGTGCTATGACCTCTTCCACTTTCCGTCTCTTTCTTTCCTCTGTCTCTTCCTTTGTTTTCCTCTTTTCTGCTTCTTTTTCTCCACCAAGTACGATAAGACTTCTTGATCTTCTTTGAGCAAGAAAAGAGATACTGTTTCTAATCGGTCCTTTGGCCGGTCACCCAGTTTCTAAGATCCCTGGCTTAGACGCGTATCAGTTGAATCCTTCCTCCAGGATTTCTGTAATGGAGGAAAAGTTGGTGGTCACTACTAGCGTTCGCTTTTATGGAAGAATGTGAGCAACAGAAACGAAAGTTTTTTTTGAAATTTTACTCGACAAATTGACGTCGAACGAAAATTCTCTGCTTAAAATGTAATTTGAAACTAATACATTTAATCGCATTGCACGAATTTAAATTTAAGCGATTTTAACTTTTTAGTTTAAATATTTGAAATCATAAGAGCAAAATATAACGACCTCACTTTTAATTATTAAAGTAATCCATCAATCATTCGTCGTTTAGTTAACAAGATATTTTGGGATCGAAAAAAAAATTTCTTTAGATACAACTTACAATACTATCATTTTTTATTGCATTATTTAGACTCGTCTGAAAAAAGTATCATTTGCTTTTATGTAAACAATGAGATTTTATTATTTAATTATATCTAATTGCATGTAATTGGGATTAGGAAAATTCACTAAATATTTTTAATTTTTTTATTGTTTTAATATATTTAATTCATTCACACACATAATTTAATTAATATATAATGTTTATCTCAAATTAATCAAAAGATTCATTATTAAAATTTCGTGTGTTTGCTTGATAATTTTCATCAGAAAACATAAAACCAATTTTCATAATTTTATGATACCAATCCTTTTCTTTTAAAACATATTTCAACATTGATTTTCTTAGACATTTTTTCTCTTTCGTTTTTTCTTCCTCTGTTTCTCTTTTAAGCAAAACAAACGCGCTTCATTACTTCTCTGACGATCGCACAGTGATTTTAATCGCGATCAAACTTTCCAAGAAAAGCGATAAATTTACGCAAGAAAACCAGCTATCGAGAACCTCCTCCCTAATGAAACATGGAAGGATTTCTGTAATGGAGGAAGAAAAAACTCGCGGAGTCCCATCTGCGCACGCCACACCGCTTGGAACGAGTGTCTCGTGGCGCAATCTCAGAATTAAACAAAAGCTCACGGCTGCCCCTACCCGTTCACAGATTGCTTAAAATAAGGTGCTTTCGTCCTTAGTAAGCAAAAGATCGAAGGTACACATGGGGGAAAGTCAGATTGACAGATGGACAGGCATTATAGTATTTCTCTTTTGGTGCGCGGCGAAAGTGTGAGAAAGAGAGAAGGATAGGCCTAAGAAACGCAGCTATCCTCTATGGACCCTCTTAAGAATAGAAATCATCTTATCCCATCAGGACCTTCCGTCCCCGCTGATTCCTTCCTCTATATAAAGAGAACTCAGAAGGTCGATATATATCGCGCAGCAATATCTTTCTAGACTGTAAATTTCTCAGAGTATCACAGTCTACTGGCTGTAAAGTTCGTAGAATATATATATATATATATAATCTAAATTCCCGTGGAGTTCGTACAGGCAATGTACCAGGAGGTTGCATCTGAGGAATGAAAAGCAGGAGACAACGGCTCCGAAATTGGGGGCTTTTCTCTCGTTGAAAACTGTTCGTTTCTCTTTCCTTCATCCATCGCGAACGATGGATCCATCAATTTTTTATTGACGTGGGCTATTCGTGCTCACGACTGCGAAAATTGAATTCTGTTGTGGCGGCTGTTTTGCAGATGACCGCGGCGAGTCGTCCATTTAATGCGTTAAGCGCGGCCAGTTCGCCGGATATGCCAAACCGGCGTATCGAACTTGTACTTGTTTTGAATTGCAAATGCGCGACTTTTTATTTTCCTTGTATGTGCGCGCGAATGCACGCAGTAAATCTAACACATTTATTTATTGCGAAGGCGCGTTGCATATCGGTGATATAAAAATGGCTTAAATTGTCCTATTATTCACATTCTAGATAATTTATGCAAGAAAATATGAAAAGGCGAAATGACGATTATCGTATGTAATATGAAAGAATATATCTGCTATATTATAGCGTAAATATCTTGTATCCATAAAGTAGATTTATACGCATGTTTCCATAAATTATTACTTAAAAATAGGGATGTTTAGATTGTATATATTTGACTATAAATAATCTCATATTTCCGTATATTGAGAAAAATAGAAGTCGACAAAAAATACATAATAAAAATATATAAAGAGATAGATAGATAGATAGATAGATAGATAGAGAGAGAGAGAGACTTTAATTCTTATTTTTAAATCTAAAAATAAGAATATGCTTCTAATAAAGCATTTTAATAATTACACACACCTACATGGCATTTAGGATTTTTAATTATCTGAATATAAACAAATAAATAAAAGTAAAGTGTAAAACTTGAATAAATAAACACAACTGGAATAAAAACATCCGAAAACAATAGTGCGGAAGCTATATTTTTATATAAAAGGTTACATTTATATATGAAATTCATATTTATGAGAATTTCTGGCATATTTCGCTGAAGTGACACGAGTAAAAAGAAATTAAGAGCAAAATTTTTTAAAAAATAATCTATTATATACATATTCATAAGAATCATCTTTATAAGAAATCTTGTCAAGGAATATCTATTTAAACGAAAACAACAAAAAAAGAATAATTTTTAATAATTTCATTAACATACTAAAATCTATCACAACAATTTTCTAGCGGATTTCACTTGTTGCATACATAAATAAATGTATGTTTTGTATCTTTAGATTCTTAAAATTAATTACAAATAACAAAAATTAGAAACTAATATAACATCTAAAATAATTAAATAAATATTTATTTTAATTGACACTATATACTTATAAATTTATTAATTTAAATTATAAGATTTTTGTTTGAAATCTTTTTGATTGGTATATTACATGTAAAACATGTACATATTTGATATTTATATTAACGGTACGGCTTATCGAATCTTTGATGAAAAGTAATATACCTATCATTCTTGATAAAGTCAATAACAAAAATAGCAAAGATTTATCTTTGCTTTTATGAAATTCACATATAATGCAGTATCTGAGTTCGTGAAAAGCTATTGGAGAAAAAAATGTGGAACGGAGACGACCCGGAGGGAAACAGCCACGCATCCTGTAATTCACTCCGTATTCCCTCTTCCTTTTTTCCTTCCTCCGCGTTAGCACTCTTTCCTTCATTCTTCGTCCTCTTTTTTCCTCGCGTATGTCGCGACCCTTCGTACTTCGTTCTTTGCGCTTCGAGCAACAGATACAACAAAAGTGTAAGAGTATTGAAGAAGGGTGACTGAATTTTATCAGGAGGAATGTATACCCTGCGAACACTGCGAACGTCAGATCTTAAACGTCATTCTGGCCGCCGACATTTTAGACTGTCTCCTCGATATCGACATTCTGGAAATGTTCGCGAATACCATTCCCGATTCCATTCTTCCATGAATTTAAGAAAGTAAACGGAATCTCATGTCGCGAGTGTTTTATACATCCTATAAAATGGTATCGTTTCACTGTTTCCATTTTATAAAAAATTACTTTGACATTATGTTACTTTTATAAACTTTTTGTTTTTTTTATTTTTTTCTTTGACATGGTTTGACACATTTAATTTATTTTTGACTCAACGATTTAGTTTCAAGCTACGTAAAAATCTTTTAAAAACAATCATTATTTCCTCCATCTTTTACATAATTAATAATTACTGATGATTATATCAATGTTTTTATAAATTTGATTTTTTTTGCAATCCGTGAGCTAAAAAGAAGTTAAATCTTTATTTATTTATAAAATTTTAAATCACAGCGAAAAGAGATTATACAATTTTTAAAAACTTTAACATCATTTAATTACAACATATTTTTGGCATTATATTGTTTTTATATCTATTGTATTATATTATAAGAAATATGATTCTAAATACAGGGACAAACTATATACATTTATATTAAATACTTGTTATAAAGAACTTATAAAAATTACTATCTCGGATTTTCCACTATTTTAAATATTATAGAAAATTATTTAAAATCGTATCCAGAATTTTTTCTTGCAGATTATATCAAACGACGCGGTAGCGTTGCCAAGTAAGTATATAAAAATTTCTTTCCGGCATGTCAACAGTTTGGCCTACGTACAGGGATCACGGCGCTACCAAGTAGCTCATCCGAAATTTCACATTAAGTAAACTTTCGAGTAAGATATTTAATTTCAGATTTTCTTGATGCTATAAAAATATTGAATCCTTTATAAATCTTATAAATAATAAAGATTGGATAATAGTGAAGTTGTACGCATGATTATGACATCAATCATTAATGCCAATTGGAGAGTAATGAGTGGAATAATAATATTCTTTCCATTACTCCGATAAGAAACGCGCGGAGTTATTTGAATATGTAAATATGCAAAGTGATATATATATATATATATATATATATATATATATATATATATATATATTAATCTTTGAAGTCAAGAGAACAGTGTTGAAATTTTGTTCCCGACATTTGGCGTCGTTGTTGCTGTGCTCGCTCCTTCTTTTCTATAAAACTTCATGCATTATTCCGCGCTGATGCACAGAAAAAAGAAAGTACCGAAATTTGACATTTCATTTCCTGGAAAGGTAATGTACTACGTGCGTCATGAAAAAAATAAATCTTACAAATTTAAATAACTCATAAGATATTTTATTGTTAAGAAACATATATATTTAAGGGAAATTATGCAGATTTAAATTTTTACCAAAAATTATTAAAGAAATACGTTTTATTAGAATTTAGTTTTTGATTCTTTATGAAGTAATCTCGTGTGATCAGGATAATTATAGTTTTACATTAAAGGCTTTTGTATATTAATTTTATATTTGTAGTCACTAAAAAAAAAAAGATGTAGAAGTAATGAAATGATAGAATTATAGAAAATATGAACAGAAGCAATATTTAATCTCAGTAATATCTATTTGTAAAGTGCATAGCGAATACATATAGATGTATGCGGTCTAGCTTTATCTTGAAGAATGCTTTCCGCTGACATAGTCAATTGGAAAAAATGCCGCGCACTTGCATAAAGTATGTACTGCTAAAATTGCGTCTTTGAGCAAATTGTGCTCGAAAAAGAAAAAGTCACAAGATAAACCTTGAATCTTCATATTTTATTGTTTCAATTTAACCTGAACTGGCTTTTTGCATGTATTATCTCTCAATGTAAGATGTATACTAATTCTCTTTTCAGAAATACATTTTATTACTTGCCCTCTTTATTACACATATGTTTTACTATTATTTTTTCATTATTTTATTTTGTTATAATTAGTTTAATTAAAAGAATGGCTTTTATTCTATAATATTCATGAAAATGCGTTAAATAGCAAATAATACAAAGATATTATAGAATTTATGTTTTTAAATTATAATTATATAATAGACTGACAGACATATATATAATGCATAAAATATTGACGAGAGCAAACAATCAATCAGAAGATTAATAATTGTTATTAAATAAAAAAATAATACTAGATTGATATAATTACAAGCAAATATTACAGCAAATTATTCAATATTACTAAATTAATGACATTGCATATCCTATTAACTTAACAATATTTCAAATTTATTTCATATTTAATCAGAAAAGTTAGAATGATATGTCGTATTAAACATTTTAAAATCAATTGACGCTTATTTTTTAGCAGTAGCTCTTTGATATTTTCCTTTTCGATTGAGATCAGTCATAAATTCGAAAATGGACAACCTTATTTTGAATCATTTTCTAAATCCATAATTATAAATTTTGTTCTGAAGCTTGTATTATCTTAAATTTTGAACATCATGTTTTGATATACATGACTTTCCTTACTATATTTTCCGGAAATGATACAAAATTCTGCATTTATAAAGAATAATTCTTTCGATAAGTATATTCTGGTTTATCAAATTTCTCAATTTTTTTTACAATATTTTCGTAATATTTCAATTTTTTCGTAATCTCTCACATTTTTGTGGTATATCATTCAGTATCATAAGTTTGCTTTAAAATTTTTCCATCAAAAATTGCATATGCATAACATAATTTACGCTTTGAATGATGTTAAATCTATTCAACCAAGAAAAATTAAATGACAACGCGATATAAATTTAAAAAATGCTTCAACTCGAGAGATGCATACAATGTGAGCGTTCTAGTAAAAAAATGATCCAGTTTTGAAGTGAGTGTTACACAAGAATATGCGGAATATAAAAAGATACGTATACGCAAATCTCGCAAGCATGAGTAATGCGAGTTCGTCCACTCTCACGTAGGTTAGTCTCAAAGGATTCTGTTGTCAGCGAGCTAACTTTCGTGAGTACGCAAACATGCCTTCGGTACAACTTTACTCTAATTCATCCCTCTGTGAGAATTACGCGTAAGAACGTTATTCGTTGTTGATTGCAAACGTTATTATTCGTTGTTGATTGCAAACGTTGTATATATTATAATAGATTTAAAATGCGGACTTTAGTCGATTTAAAATACGCAAATGTCTATACAATCGATACATATCTAGATATATTTTTTATTTTACAATTTAAATAAGGAAGGTAAAAATATAAAGCAGAACAACACTGATATCGCATAGCATGTAATATTTCAAAATATGTCTACCAAAAAAAAGCAATTTTTTCATGATATTTCGAATTTTTTTCCCTAATCTCTCAAAATTTCATAATATTATAAGTTTATAATTTCATATTATATATATTTATTAATATAAATATAATATAACATAATAATATGATATATTTGTGATATAATATTATTCAGTTATTCATAAGTTTGTTTTAAAATTTTTCATCGAAAATTGCATATGCACACACATATTAATATTTTATTATTTTATTTTTATTTTATTTTTTTATAATTTTTTTTGTTAGTAAGAAAATTTTTATTTTAGAATATTCATCAAAATGTTACAAAATGTGTGCTACATGTGAATAATATAAAGATATAATTTTTATCTTTAAATTAATTACATATTACAAATATGTAAAATTCATGACTTAAGACGTCGGCGACGCTTACATTCATAATGAATAAAATGAATAGTTAAATGAGATAAAAATATCAATTTTGCAACATTGAAACTAATATAATCTTTACTTTTACAAAAACTGAATCGAATTTATCAAATTGACTATATTACGTGAATTTTCAATATACCCTAACAATTTATCCTTATTTCTCATAATTGTAATATGTGTACTAGTTCATGTGACATGTGTTATATTAAAGCTTATATGGATTGTATGTAATAATATAAAACGCGCCTATTATATAAATGAAAAATGAACTTTCTATTTGCACGCGACAGTCATCAGTGGAACGAGAGTTTGAGAAATGAAAATGTCGCGCTAATTGTGAATTGGCGCTAATTGACCTGTACGTCAATGTACGATGTATACGTTGATCTCACTTGTAATTTTATTTGATATTTAAAGGATTATTAGGACTACAATCTCCAGCTTGATGAAAAGATAATATTTTAAATCCTATTTAAATAAAGCTAGAATATTGCTGCACTATTTATTCATTGAATTTCACAGTTTAGTTATCTAGTCAATTACTCTTTTGTATAAAAAGGGGCAATTAAAGTTAAACAAATAACTCATTCAATAATTCATTCTTTACATAACTGCATCATCTGTAATTTGACTGCACGGAAGTAAAATAAATGGATATCCGATGCGCGTTGCTGTTCATCAATTTTCAATATGTTGCCATCAATTTCACATTTTTCAAGACGCACTTCCATGTTCCATGAAATATTCAAAAACATACAGAAAAAATATTTTAGAATTTTCAAATATTAAAATGTCGCATGTAACGATTTCTCCTATGATAAAAGCAGAAAATATTCCCGCAATATATTCTTGGCAATTTTTATCTCGCCAAGAAGGCAACATTTTTCTTCTCCTTTGTACGTAACGTTGTTTTCTGTCTTTCAAAAAATGAAATCGTACCGCTCTAGATTGATCGTTCTTGTGCAGCAGTTGCGGCAAAGAATACCGTATATCGTAAGGAGAGAGAAAAATATGATCCTCCACCGTCGCGGCGTGAGACTTAGATTAATTGACGAAATAATAATATAATTAATTACGTACAATTAGCACGAAACTTCGCTAATGCGGACTCCTTCCTTCCTGCTATTCTGTTAGACATTTTAGGGGGGAAGGGGTTGCGCCATTTAGGTAAGAAATGATCTCGAGGAATTATCCCGAGTATTGCAATATGTATCCAAAGTAGGTCTCTAATATTTAATTTCAATTTAAAAAAAGTAATTAATATATAGTTTCAACAGTTTTTAATAATTATTTAATGCACTCTCCCATATTTACTCTCACATATCTCGAATTAAAAGTATTTTATTTTTTAATTAAATGTGAATGTAAAAACACAGACATGGTTCAATTATATTCAATAAAGAAACGTTTTGAGCAAACAAATTAGACACGTGGCATTTTCATACACGAAAATTAATTTCATACATTATAATAAAGGCTGTAATTAAATCGCATATATCGATATTTGTCTATAAATATGTAACTCTTTCTCTTCCGGCATGATAGAAATTTCAATATTAATATACGATCATAAAAGACTCGTTGTATTAACTTTGTACACACCATCCCCGATTGAATAATTAACAATTTAGTCGGAAATAATATGTGATAATTATTAACTATATATGTATGTCGCGGAGCAAATATTTCTATGTGACACGTATCGACAAACATATAATTAAATAAAATGAATCAAAAAGTAAAATTTGACAATATGCTAATAATTTTAAACCAATGTCACGCATGTATTTATTATGAATAATTATTATTCGAATATATTTTCCGACAAGGTGTTTCCTCAAAAATTTAATTTATTAAACATAGCGATAATATTTCTTCTTTTAAGTATTTTAAGATTTATATAAGTTTTCATGAACTATAAATAAATATGAATTGTAGTTTTCGATAAAACAGCTTGTGACATTTTTACGGTATCTCTCTAGATATCATCTCAACCTGAGTGATTTTATAAGGTCGTTTTTTATTAAAATAATATAGATATAATTATGTATAAAACTGTACATATACATTATTATTACACACATTATTTATATATTAATATATAATATTTTATATTAAATATATTTTATATAACTATATCAATAAACTTATGTCAATAAAATAATATTTATACAGCTATGAAATAGTTAAATGAATATTATTTTATTGATGGATATATAGTTATACATATAAAATTATTATTATAAAATTATTATATATATGAAATTGAAATGAATTTGTTAAAATTATAATTAACATTTTTGTCAGTCAAAAAATTAATACGATAATAATCTCGAAAAATTTATTTTCTCCTAAAAAATTGCAATCATAAGCGTGTCTAATATAAACAAGATATGCGTAGTAACATGAAGGTGAATAAGGAATATTTATTCCCGGTCGACACAGTCATCATTTTTCTCCGTCGACGTTACACTGGCATACATATAATAATGGTGACGCAACAGGTAATGGCAGAGAAACGTGTCTATTAAATTAACTGAAAAAGATTCCTGCTTTTGCTATTGCATGAACATATTCAATCGATTTATCTAAAAATGCAACAGAATTACATACACATGACAATTACTTTAATTTCTTTCTTCTGTTTCTGGCGATAACTTTCTGTTTCGCACATTATGAAAGCACGAAACGAGTAAGAAGTGACTGTATAATTTTTAATTAACAGTTTTTACGCAATTGTTTTTATTTCCCTCGATAAAAATTTATATAGATTATAGATTTTTCATTGAATATTACTTAATCATAGCTGCACTCTTATTCTATCAAATTTTCATATAATTTCAAAGCAGAACGATGCTATTGTTAAATTTTCCAGCGTTAAATATTTAATATACATTAATGTTGTTATAAAAAAGTACAAATCTCATCTAAAAGTTATATTTGAAACATGATGTTTTTCATAGATATTATTCCCAAATATAATACATCTTTTTAAAGCGAGTATTTGAATAGTAGCAAATTATAAAATATGTAAAATATGAAAATTGAGAAATATATATTTAAAAAGTATTTTATTTAAAACTATTATTATATTAAATTAATCTGGAAAAAGACAAAAAAAATGAAGAAAAGAATTTCCTGCATATATATAATAACTCATAACATCTTTTTCTGAAAGATAAAATAATAAACATTTTTAAAAATATTTATTTGTCTTAAAGTAAAACTAAATACTAATAATATAATTTAAAATTCTAAAGTGGAATTGCTTAATATGAAAAAATTGCATAAATTTTATGAATGGACAAATATTGATGAAAATAATAAAGAGAAGATACATATTTGATGATGAATAAAAATATTTTACAAAAAAATTGTATGTCATTATTGACTATTTATTGGATAAATTATAATTATTAAGTTAAAAATTAATTTTAACATTTTTATGATTTAGGAAATTTAATTTTTCTCTGCATTTATTTTAAGCAATAATGCAACAAGCTTTTTTCCTACTTTTTCATTAATATTATATATTTTAATTTAATATTAATTTATAAAATAGAAATTTTTTTTATTTAAACAAATTTTCGTTACATTTAATTACAGAGGAAAATTTCCATTTACCCTTAGGGAAAGAGTCAAGCGATAAGCCCTCTCAGTAATGACTCACTATGCTAAATACATGGATTGTAAGTGTACCCTGGAATTTGTAAAATACCGTACATTCAGGGAATTACTGAAATTACCTTGTCAATTACTAGACTGGAGGACTGCCGTGAGTGCCGAGGCAGATTCAATTGCGCCTGAAAAAGCGGAGTGGTCTGCCGAGAACCCATTTGCACAAAATTTACCAATTGCTAACTCTGCAGCTTATGCTACCGTATAATTTCGAAACATCGAAGACGTTTTAAATCACTTTTATCTTGCGATATCGTAAACATAATAAGAAAGAAAATTATATAATTATTTATATAATTTCCAGACAATTATTTATTTAGTAGTCATCTAAATAAATACAAATTTTTATATAATATTTAAATATACAGCATTTAATTTATTAATATGATTATTAGTATATTGTTTGAATTTTTGTACGTGTACATATGCGCGTGTGCATTTATTTAATATTGTATTGCTGCATTAATTATCATTGAAATTTTTTTTATTTAAAAGATACATAAAAACTATAGCTTTTTTTAGAATCATAGATTGTGTTCTACATTTTCGCGATAGAAAATTCACAAAAAATATTATTGATTCTATGCAATTGTGTATCATAAATATTTTATTATGCAAGTCATTAAGTTACAAGTTGGCTTATGTAATTAGAGAAATACATAAGTAGGTATTAATGAACGTATTTAAATTATTATTTGATAGAATGTACTTTTGTTGAGTCATGATTTTACAATAATAGTAATTGTTATTTACTTTAGATAAAATATACATGCACTCAGGAAAAATTGAGGCACTATAAAAGAGAATATAAGAGAGAGAATATATAAGAATATAAGAGAGAGAATATATAAATATATAAATTTATTTATCTATTCACATATAACCGAACCATGTATTTGTAATCATAAATATCATAATTATTATGCATAGAGAATCCAATCTAAATTATTCATACGTGATTGGTGTGTGCTCGCGTAGTGTTCATTATTTACTCGCTTCGGATAAAAGCCAATTTAAATGGAATAGATTTGACAAAAATTAACATTGATAACAGTCGAGATTAATTTTACATTGGATGGACATTCTACTAAAAAGTGTCCATGCCATAAAAAACATTTTTTCTAATTATAACGCTGAATAAAACCGAGTATTTGTGTTCTGTGTAAATTTAATAAAAATAATGTTATCTTCTCTCTGAAGCCGAAAAAAGATAAAAAAAAAACATACTGGCAACCGAATACATTTGATTTCCCTCTTCGCAATCCACTTTGCCCTACGCCCTCCTACAGAAAGGCTTATCAACCCGCATGCATTCCCTGAGAGGACGGTAATGAAAATGCCTTCGGAATATTTCACGTGCCCCTTTAATACATCAAGGGATGATGCAAAGGGTGGAGGGAAAAGTGAGAACGAGGGAGGAAGGAGCGAAGGAAAAGCTGTTGTACAGTCGATGCTGGGACGAAGGTAAAAGGACAGTAAAAGAATCCCTTTTCCATCATGGTACATCCTTTACTCTCCGCGGTCTCTTCATTTATAGACCTTAATTCGTGCGACACGATACTAGTCTAGAGCTAGTATTTTTCTCTCTCGATTCATTTCCATGAAATTGCCTTATCATTGTTACGAGTGCTTTAAAAAAGGCGTTTCACGCCAGGATACGGTGAAATAAATAACGTGACAATATTACTTAATACTCAAAAACATGCAATATTGAGAGAGTTATTGCTTACATAGCACAAATATAATGTTGTATTTATTTCTCTCTTTTTTTTCACAACAGAAACGAAATTATTATATGTTTGGAAATCGATTTCCAAGGCGTGTTATTTACATTTCAAGACCCTTAGAAAGCAGATTTTATTTTATTTCATCTATAACCATTCCGAGAAACACTCGATACATTTTCGAAACTCAACGTGGCTTACAAAACAGGCGGCGCATTAAATCGACGCTTGTCTCAAGCGTTTTCCCTCGCAGATAATAAATCGCTGTCTCTCTCGCATCGTATTTTAATTATCAGGTGATCCATGCCTGTTTAGCAATTCAAATTGCACGTGGCTACGCCCTTGACGTGAAGGACCTTGGGCCAACGAAATTGGCGTGCCAGCAACACGCGACAGCAACGCGCGTTCGACTTACCGTCCATCCCTGCAGCAACGGCGGTCGCGCGACGACGATCGACGATTATCCGTGACGGGACGTTCCCAGATCGCGACGGATCTTGCGCGCGATCGATCCATCGAATCGCGACGTCGCGTGGACACGGTCTATGGGGTTCTGCATTCGCGTTGTCCTGGACTCGGCATATCGGAGTGTACCCGATCCATCGACACCCCTCGACGCAAGTATACCGTCACTTTCGACGTAGTCACCACCCGACGATATGTCACGCACAGACGTCGTCGACATGATGTCACGCGTACATGGCGAAGCGCTCCTCGTGTCGCGTGATCGCTAAAATCGAGCAGACTCGAGAGAGAAAAAGAGAGAAAGAGAGAGAGAGAGAGAGATGTTGGGAAAAAACGAGAAGAGGGGATGCAACCACGCTACGAGGGAAGCCTGCTCGAGCTCTTCAGTCTGCTATCGTTTCGATTATCCGCGTCATGCGACGGTGGTATACACAAGAAGCCACCTTAAGCTACGCCATTCAGCGTCGGTGGATTGCCTGAGATATTTTGCGATGGCATCAGAAACCCCAGAGACATCGTATTCGATCTGCGGGATGGCATTCTGCCGGCGAGAGCTTATTAAATTCCCCGCGGAAACGGCACTTATGCTTCTTCCTCGGCTTTCACGATCGTTCTTCGACTTTCCCTACAGACTTTGTCCGTTTACATATGCCCGATCGCACCTTAACTTCTCTCTCTCACAGTTTATTCCGCTTCTTTATCCTCGCTTTCACAATTGATTCGCCGTCATCCTTTGATCCTTTTTCAATTAAGCGGTAACTGCAGTTTGGCAGGTCTGGGCGTACGATAACGCCGGACACTACGTTAATCCGATCCGCCGGTCCTTCCGGCTAATTTTGCCGCCTCATTGCTCACGTTCGATCAGCGTTAAATTTCCTGGACGGAAATTCGGTCTCCCGCGATGTTTGAAATCCAGCTGTGACGATAAAACGCGTACACACGCGCCACGCACGCTGGTCCATAAAAGTGTCACTGATCAGCGAAAACAAGATTATCCTTGATTATTCACCTCTCAGATTCTTTCACCGTGAAATCTATAGAGAGATCAATCAATTTTTAATCTTTTAGTCTCACTTTAAATTTGCGAATCCTCGTTCTCGCGATCTTCTACCAGCACAAACGCGCACGTCACACGATGGAATCTCTAAAAACGACAGAGAAATCTTACGACATCTTATGCTTCTGGATCCCGATCGATTAGCAGACGACAATCGTTCAGATTCCAGCCTGCAATTTGTTGCGCGAAAACGGTCGACCTCCACAATGCGCTGCCTGAGATACCTGTGGATTCCAACGAACGACGATCGAATGATTGGCGCGATCGCCAAGTGTCAAATGTCTATCAACGTTGCCGGACGACGACGGATCTCAACGTGGGCCAGAATCGACTGGCGACGTCGTCCAGGAGTAGCATCACATCGCCGTCGTCGTCATCATCGTCGTCGTCGCTTATCTCGATCGGCCAGGCAGCACTTTCGAGCCACGTCGTGAAACGTACGGCGAGCGACTGGCTGTCTGCCCGAGTTTCCACACCACCACGAATCCCGAATGCTCGCGCGCGCTCGAGAGGGGTTGGAAGTTGGCGAGGGAGAAAGAGAGGGTGCGAGAAAGAGAGGGAGAGAGCGAGAGAGAGAAAGCGCGAGAGGGGACTCCACCCTTTCCCTCCCTGGCAAAATTCTCTCGCGCGCACGCTGCCTGCGACCAACCCCTAATTCTCAGCCCTCCTCCATCAGCTTCTACTCCACCTCTGTGACGGCGCTGGCCGTTCTCGTCCTTTCCATTCGTTTCTCTTACTCTCTTTCCTTCTCTCTCCCAGTAACTCTCCTTTTCGCAGTCCTTTCTTGACCGTCTGTCTCGAGGTTGCGAGTCTGCCGAAATTTGTTAGCACAGGTCCTGTGCAGATCTATTGCCTGCCGGCGAATATGACGACACGGGGCTTTGATTACAGCATGTCTGTATCATGCTACCTGATACTATTAGCGCGCAGGGAATTGCACCTTATGAGAAGAGTGTCGGTTGCTCTAATGAATTCGACTGTTTTTTTGCCGCTAGCTTTCCTTGAAAACCAACCTAGCAGATTCTGCACAATATTGTGCAGATATTTAAAAAGTTAGAAAAAGAGAGAGAGGAGAGGAAAAAAAGCTTTAGGATAAATATAATTATTTTCAATATCATTTTATATATTCTCTCAAAAGAATAAGATAATACAATTATATAAAATTAGATAAAAGAATTTTATATAATAATTCATTATATATATACATATACATATTACATTTTTGTGATAATTTTAGTTTTTCAGTTTTAATTATATATTATTGATTAATTAAAATTAATGTAATTATAGATTTTTATTATAAATTAATTTAATTATATATTTACAATATATTTTATTACTTGAAAAATATCGGGAATATGTATCATAAAAAGTTGTGAATGTTACTACTATTTTTGAATCACAATTTTGAAATGTAAATCTCATTCATAAACGTTTATTAAAATTTGGTTACTAAAATTATGCAGATTTATAGATTTACTTTCTATTTTCTTAGAATATATAAAATAAAACTCACAGAAAAATAATATAACATTTTTAATGCAATTATTTAAGTATTATTATTTCTGAATTATGATTAATTAAAATTCTCATAGAGAAAACGCTCATATATAATGTAATAATACTCGTACTTGTAACATAATATGAAAAAACTCATGTACATTTTAATCCGACAAAAATTTGTGGAAGATTTTTTATTTACACATACATGAATATTTTACATTTCTATCTGTCGCAGACATACATATATTATCTTAGTATCTCAAGCTTAAGCTTGTTAAAGAAGATAATTAAATTAGGAATAATTGTAATACTTAATTAACCTCATATTTAAATATATTGAAATATGCCACGTAAATATTAGCTAGACAATTTGATATTCTATTATGCTTTCTATAATTAATTAAGACCAAATGATATCAAATTTATTCTAATAATTAGCGTAATGCTCATAATATGGAAATTACGTATCACCGCTATGCAAGTGCTTACCGTATACAATTATTATTAATCATCCGCGTTATTCTGCAAGTTACAGTTATGATAATAAAGTGTCGTAGCTTAAGCTGCAGCAAAAATCAATAATCTATAGTCATATCCCCTTGATTCGCGATCGCTTGACCTATATAATTTTTTAGCCGTATAATTTTCATAATGGATGAAGTAACATCGACATGCTTGTTTTCTGAACACATCAAATTAACATTATAATCAGTCTTCGTCAGAATTACGTCAATTACAGTTAATATACTTGAATAACGAAGACGAAATATTTCCGTAATCTATGTCAGATAGATGCATTATGTGATATATAGATTTTGGTAGAGGATTTATACATATATATATATATATATGAGTAATACATATTTTCAGATAGATGCATTATGTGATATATAGATTCTGGTAGAGGATTTATACATATATATATATATATATATATATATATATATATATATGTATATATATATATATATATGAGTAATACATATTTTTATTATAATAATAAGCAACATCTATTGTTCTTAGAAGAAAGAAAACAGAATAATAATAATTACTTTAGCAATAAATATTTATAAGGTTTCAATTTATTACTCCAATTTTGCTAATAGCGAGTATTTTATGCAATTTTTACATTAAGAACGAGAAAAATCGAGAGAAAGGGAGAAAAAAAGAAATATATATGTATATACATATATTTATTTATTTATTTATTTATTTATTTATTCATCTATTTTTATATCAATGAAATATTTTTCCTGTTTATGGCAGAATTCAAACATTCGCAATATCGTATTATCACGTTCTCAATATGACAAACACTGTACGTTATTGAGAAGAGTGTTTAAATAATATTAGGTCGATTTCTACTTTGAATTTCAAATAACACAAGTTCATAAAATCTGTTTTAAAAAGCCAGAATCCTGCAAGTAGCTGAATGTAGCATGCAGGAGAAGGGAAATGTCGGTGGGGAAAACAAAGAAATTTATAGTTTTCAATTTTCCATCTGTCCAGACATGCGGGACGCAGCCGTATGCAATGCATTCTCTCATTTAACTCGTCCAATATGACACGTTCTTTGTTCCTGGGAAAAATACGAGATACGTTCACTCCCTTGTATGAAGATTTTTCATCACCAGTAATCGATAATCCACGAACTCACGAAGTACGATATACGATTATACAAGTCACTACATAATACAAGCGGAAGAAACATATCCGATCTAAATATATTTTCTTAGAGTAACAAATCTTTATAAATGACAGTCTAAATATAATTGATATTTGCGTCAAAACTAAAAAATAATAAATGTTAATATTATTTATATGTATTTCTGTTTAAATATTGCTTGCATTGTTATCGTCCAATTAATATTGTTATTTTTGCCATATAATTGATGTACATTACTTACATTTGCACATTCTAAATGTTTATATCTTACATAAGTAGACATATATCGTTTTATCATTTTTGCGTTTATGAACGTGCTCATTTTATAATATTTTGTGTTTATTTAAAAGAAATGCTGTTTACTGATCCTTTTGTTATTGACTCCGCCGAGACAGCCACAATGGAAATCGTTTAAATGAAAAAAAATGGAAAGCTCTCAAGTTTCTTTTTACAAGAAAATAAAATTTTACATGATCTATGGTCTCTCATGATTTGTCGTGAAATTATAAAATTATTAATTCAGTCACGTGTATGCATAACGTTTCCCATGCATGAGTCAAAATACATATGTTTCTCCCAACGAGTTTTATATATATTAAATGATTGATCACTTTCCAACATCTATAGCAATTTCATATGCATATATTCTCGTTTCGCTTTTCCGGTTTATACAACGTATATAGATTGGAAAATGACAAGGATAAATCGTCATTTAACAAACAGATATTGATTGGTACATGAAAGACTGGAAATCCTATTGATGAGCTGTAATTTTACGGGAATTAATGTAAATAACATATTTACTGTTACAATTGACATTGATACAATTTGTTTGATCCTACAATATACTCTATTCGGAATTTCTCAAATGCTATATAATTATTTCAGCAGAAAGGCCATCAGCGTATTTATTTATTTGTCGATACGTCGATACGTTGGATTGATTAGCGATTAATCGATTATTGCAACGTGTCAAGGCAAGAATCAAATGTAGCACATGTCCATCCGTAAATGGTGCAGATAAATCGGTCAAATTTGTATGATATAATTTTACGCAATTTGGCTGCTTCTGTTGGAGCGATTAAACAATGGAGTCAATGAAACAATAATGCAACGAAATGCAAAATGTCCAATATCTTACAATTCAATCACATGAAATAAGCAGATTAGTATGAAAAATAGTTTATTATCATTACGAATGTAATTAATTAGGCAAATTAACCTGCTCGCTGTGCAGTAATCAACATTGATGCACATTTAGCGGTACATTATCTCACACAGGAATCCTACACATTTGCGTCAACACTGATGATTGCGCATTTACATATTATTACATACGATACGATATATTAGATGTATTATAAATTCACTAGATTCAATTCGAATAATAGATGCTCATAAATTGTTTTAGAATATACATATTTATTTTATTAATTAGATTTTCTTGAAAGGTAATAAAAAACTAAAATTAGTAAATTACTATATATGCTTTAATTTAAAGCAAATACGTGCTGATATAAATGATACAAATTGTGTAAATTTAAAAGAAACAAATCCAAATAATAAATAAATCGTAACAAAAAAAACAAATATATAAAAAATTTTAACGAACAAATAAAATATAAAATAGCCTTATGAAACAATTGTATTCAACTTCTTTTCTTTTTATCGAAAAAACGAGAGAAAAAAATATAGAATAACATTTTAATAAAGTATATTAAGTGAGATTAGTAGCAGAATGTGCTAAACATGTGTTATAGCTCAGGGATATTGATTCACTCCGTTTTGAGTCACTTCTCACTCCTCATAGACGGAAGTCTATTGCAAAGTTACAGTCAGGGTATGCTTCCAATCTGTTGAAAATGATCGAGTTTCAGCGTCGTATACGAACACCAGCGTACATTGTACCAGCAATTATCCCATGATTGACCGTCTAGATTAATAAAGTTATAATTACTATATGTCGCATGTATTAACGCGGACCAGATCAAGCGTCTGAATAAACACGATTTACTTCATGCAAGTAATGCACAAACGCTATATGATCGCGATGTGGTCATATTAATGCCGAGAAACTAGACACAGATGTAATCATATGCATTTATCAATGGATTAGATAAATGATAATTGTGGCGATCGATGATAATCGTGACAAGCTCCCGCTTTAATAACATATATTCCTTTAAATTCACTAATATAGATACGTATTGCGTTATAAATGCAAAGCCACTGTCAACTCCGATATAATTCGATCATTGATATATTTTTATATTCTAAGTTTTTTGAAATATTAAGCACAATGTTTTTGCCGTATGTTACCAGAGATTAAATAACTGATTTATATAGAGTATTTATATACTAGAAAAAAATAGAAAGTATATTTTAAATAATCTAAAATCTTTAAGTCTAATGCAAATTATTTCAACTTCAAATAGATATTATTCTCAAGATATTCTCGAAATATTTTATTATGATCGCATTAATACTGGAATAATAATATTAAATATAAATACATATTATTCCTCTCTTATATAAATGTAAATTAATGATAATACATAAGGAACTTGTATGCTTATTCGCTTTTCAACTACAAATTTCTTTATCGATTACAGCAAGAATAAGCAAAATAAATTGTTTGCACGATTTGAACGTCTAAACATTTGCATTTGATCGTTCTGTGAGTATTTCTATTTTCGATTCATGACAAGCAACTCAGTTTATCCTTCTATCAACATTCCGATTCAAATATTGACGTACTCCACCGTACCTTGGCGCAAGTTTCTTATTACATGCGCATAATTTGCGCAAAAAATATCATCCATCATTCCCACGAACGCTGGTGCATTATACATTGTCGACAAATTTCGAACTGAAGATGTATGCACTTTCTGGTTTAACTCTTTCGGCTTCAATTCTTCAGTAGCAAAAAAGAAAGGAAAACATTCTTGTTCGTGTTTTAAATATAAAAGGAAAGATCGATGTATCTTGGTAAATCAATTTAACAGTCAGCTGAAATTAAATATGAATCTCTAAGCAGATTATAAATGATGTGTGCTTTACTTTTTTATTCGTACCATTGCTGTAGAACACTTGTTTTAATGGTAAGAAATAATTTATACTTCTGAGTGTCTTACAATTAAGTTTGGCACGTCTTTCACTCCTTAGTTCCACGCAGATATTTCATACAACAAAAGTCAGACCTCGTCAGAGACCGCGCGCTTTCACGGCTCGTTGCAGGCATCGCAAACTCGCAAGACATGTGCCGTCTTTCAATAAGGCAGAACACCACGAATATTCGTCTGTCCGGGGAATCTGAGGAGATTCTACCGTCATGCGGTTTTGAAATTCCGCGTCGATACTTATCCGTATCGTTTTGTCGATACCGATAATCAACTTGCTTGCGTAGCAAGAGAAGCGTCCGTTTCACTCACTCGCTTAAATAAACTCATTTCTTGCTATCTGTTTCACTTTCGTTTTTTGCGCGCGTTTTTCGCGCTGCGGGAAAGGTACATCAATGTATAATGCAATGGCATATAATCGAACTCCACCTACAAGAGATGCGCTCATCACACGTTGGAAAAGCAAAGAATTTCACGTATAAAACAGATGCAAATGTATGCTATGATGAAACTGGAGCGAACCTTCAAAATTGTAACGAATAAAAGGTCAATATAGTTTTCTAAAATATACGCGCAACTGACGATGGAAATGTGGTTATTGATAAAGGGAAATTTTTGAGAATATGAGAGAGAAATGCTTCGCGATATTTCGTAAAAATATATTTTTAAAATCTTTTATTAATCTTTGTAGAATTTTTTTATTATTTCCGATTCACGTTTTCTAAATCTCTGAATCTTTCTCACATATAATTTTTCAAAAATATACCTCAGTAAGTATTATCTAATATTGCAATAAATGAAAACAATTTTCTTAAGAATTGGACAATAATATTAAGTGACATTTAAATTATACATAAGGCATAAGCATATTACAAGGATAAAAAACTGTGGACACATTGGAAAAAAATTTATAATCTAACGTCATATTTCTCTTTCCTGGACCTCTGTCTTTGCGAATATCTTTCACGAGAGCCAAATTTTGGGGCAGATACGAGCGCGCTTGGTATATTTCCTCTTGCTCCAGGTCAACATACGCGTAACCGCCGTTCGCGCCGCTCTCGTTCCAGTCGTGGTCGCCGCGGTTCCATCGAGACAGTCGTGA
This sequence comes from Camponotus vicinus, assembly GCF_025532165.1. Classification (NCBI taxonomy): domain Eukaryota; kingdom Metazoa; phylum Arthropoda; class Insecta; order Hymenoptera; family Formicidae; genus Camponotus; species Camponotus vicinus. The sequence goes on along the minus strand of NW_028141948.1, from coordinate 11,160,174 downwards.
GCGATGTAGGGAAAACACTCGCGCGTAAATTCATCGGATATTCAGAAATGAACAGCGTCGGTAGATCGAGCTTGCATATTCATGGATTTTGTCTCTGACGTGTGTTTGCGCTGTCCGGTCATCCAATGAAGAATAGCTGCAAACCAACCACCCGCTTATTCTCCAACGAAAAAAGACATATTTTGTCTATTTTATAAATTACTTTAATTTATATGGAATATATATTGCAATATAATATGCATAGAGATGCGTCTAATCTTATAACATGAGATAGAACGAATTTGCTACGTTTTATGACGAAAAATAATTAATCGATTGTATATGATGTCAATATTTTTATGCCATTACTATGTTATAAATCGGAGATGCATGTATTGATTCATTATTATATTGATTTATTATTTGGATAATAATATTTAGAATAAAGAATCTTCGTTTAAACCAAAGATATTTAACTAAGATATTTGAAAAATCACATAACAAGAGAAGAACGAAATTTAAAAGAATTATTAGTGCAAACAAGTTATCTTTGATCGTTCAAAGATTTCAAGACATAGACATCAAATTGATTCAAGTGAGCAAGCGAATAATAATACATTTGCTTACTTTTGTACATATATTTAATGATTCCTAAATTAATGGGATTTATTTATTATTCATTATTATACGTATGGACATTAATCGGAAATCTTAATGCCCTCGCTTACAGTCGCACACAGACAGTTGCTTAATCCTCCTTTGAGATATCCTCATTTAGTTAATCCCGTTCCACCGTATACCGCTACAATTTACAGATAGCCTTGAGAAAGGTGTAATGCCTCAGTAATTCATCGCGTAAACTGCTCATGTGGTGAAGCGGAGGTTTCTTGATTAAACTATCGTCATTAAGCAGCATAAATAAACGAGAATTGGAGAAAAATGTATATCACGATATATAGTTTGCGATTTAGTATGCAAATACTAATCCTTTAATTATATTTTTTATATTTTGCTTATTATACATATATATTTTTTACATTTCTTATTTCTTATCATAATAAGTATCTACGAAAAAGATTTTCTATTTCAAAGTAAAATATAAGAAGTAAAACTCAGCAAATATTTGAGAAATAATTTGTTCTAAAGTTTGTACATAAAATTAAAATACAAATTCTATGCATAAGTAAATACTGTAAGCAGTTAATAAAAGTATAAAAATTATATATCACGCGGAAAGATGCTGTAATTGATGAAATTTTATTTCAACCAACTCAAATTTTTGCTTTCATTTATATAACATAGGTGAAAATGTTTATTCGGAATTAAAAATGTTTATTTTCGTATATAAAATAAATCTGACCTAATAGTTAATCGAAAAAAAAATTTGTTTCGTTATAATCATATTAACATATAGTATAAATTAATATTATAGTATAAAATATTAAAAATCATGACTTGTATCACAGTAGCATTTCACGGTTTTGTGCGATCTGTCCGGAACTTGCGCAATCTATATAATCATTAGTCAATATTAACAGTATTGATAGGTATGATACAACATTATTCACTATGTGCCATTTGTAAACAATTCATCAAATAAACTATTCGCAATAAACTAATCTATCAATTGTATTTAGTCGCATCGAAAACACACAAATAGATTTCAGTACGTCTATGTTCTATTACACATCTTGATTTCCAGAATGAAACATAGATTTGAGGACAAATTTACCTCCCCGAAAATTTATCGGACGTATTTAAGTCTCATACGCGATTGCTACTCAACACGAGTACGATGGCATAGATTAATAACATATTCATCGCGACATGCATCGCAGTGGCTTGCATCGATAATGTATGGCTGCATTGATAACGGTCAATCGCGAGGCGAGAGTATCTAAATTTAGAGCGCGCGCGGTGAGTGCCTGTTAGCCGTTAACTAAATCTTGACACTGCCGAGGGGGGTAGTTCGGTTCTCTATGTCTCGGTTAATATTTCCTGCACGCAAGGCATCGAATAGGCGGCGTCATTGACCACCGATAAATCGATTATTACTTGTTTGCGTTTATTGGTTACGCGTAATGGAACTCGTATGTGGATTTGAAGAATGACGCTCATCGATAATTTAAATAACTTGTAAAATATCTTCTCTATTAATAAGCGTATTTGGAAGAATCCACCTAGAAAATGATAAAATTTTAACGATATCACTGAGATTTTTAAGGAAATTATATCGTCTTTTTATGGGTGAAATTCTCTCATAACTTCAATTTGTTTTTAAATTGCAAACTAGAAAATAACTTGGAAATATCGTAAAAATCACACAACAGACGATTGCGAGGTTTTGCTTCATTTGCATTATACTCTCCGGATATCTTGTAACGGAACACCATCTGTTCCCGAAATTCTAAAAACACTCTAGTAGTGAAACATATTCCTTTTTTTAAATTGTCGAAATATTTCTATTAAAAACTCGAATTTTTATCGAAAAATCGCATCATCATATAATTTGAATAAAATTTCAAATATAATGCAACTACGTAGAATACTTAAGATATATTGCTTTTTATAAAAAGAATTTTATTGAAAAAGACGTAAAAGTATTTTGTAGAATGTATCCTTGCTCCGCGCCGATAGATGTATCTTTAATTTATAATTTTGTGACTTCGAGAATCATACGAAGAAGAGATAAAATTACTTGAACAGAAAAAGAAACAAATTATAGTTTGTTGAATAGTATAATCCGAATGTTATCGACGATCATCAATGATTCTTGGAAAGTAAGGTTGCAGCTACTACTTGGCACGTTTAAAGCGCTCGATATCCGGGCCTCTTCCTTTTAATACCGTGAAATTGATCGACGCTCCATGGATTTTAGCAGCTTTCATATATCCGTAAAATCTTCGTCAACCCGAAAATCCATCCATCAAAATCGGATGACGCGCGATGTAGAGAGAGAAGGATAGAGAGAGAGAGAGAGAGAGAGAGAAAGAGAAAGAGAGAGAGAGAGGGGGAGAGAGAGGAAAAAGGGTCAACTATGAAAATTCCTTCCGCAAATTTTTCGGCACCGATCGGCGCGATGTCAATATACGCGTGCATTTATCAGACGTAACGTTATATAATGCGTTTCCGCCTACTGGATCCGTCTGGAATTTCGCGATTGCAGGTTTCGGTTTTGCAAAGATATCGATCTCAGTATAATTCCCCGCAGCAGTGTCGATTTGCCGTTTCATCGATAATTCATTAACCCAGAAATGGATCGGGTAAGTGTTTCTCAGGTCAATATGGTACAGATTATAACGATCTTGGGCTGATTTGAATCTAATCGCAAGTTTATTGCCAATCGATCATTTGAATACAAATGGCGCAAATAATTAAAAATACTTGATTTGTGTCGGTTAGTATTTGTTAAAAAATTCTAGAGAAATATCAGTCATTACATCTAATAAAAACCAATCTAGAAAATTAAAAAATTTAATGCATAAATTATTTAATTATTAAAGTGTGTATTACATTAAAACGAGAATACGTAGCAATTTTTTAATTTCTTCAAACAATAATTTTCTTACTATTACGATGTTATATTCTTACCGTTATTTATATCGCAGAGCTCTCAAAATTTTAATTAATTTAAAACCATTATTTAATAATATAATTCATAGCTATTCTCAATCGACGCCTGATATATCGTCGCCAATCACGGATTACGGGATAAAGTTTCTCGCAGCCAGAAAATATCCCGACGAATAAATTCAGCGGCAGCCTCGACGCGTATTGTGCGAGCTGAAAAGTTACAGGGGATGATATAGCCTCGCGGAGCGCCGTAATAGAACTTATAAGGTGGATAGGAAAGTTGCTTTCTTCGCCAGAATTCCAGACCTTCCCCGGGACTCGTTCGAAAATCACTTCATAACCTTCGGTCGTGTCCCTAAACTTACAAATTGTCCGCAGAAGTGTACTTTCCGAAAATACCGAGACGTAGTATCGTTTTTCTGCTCTGTCTCGCCGATACGGACGATATACCAGCGCTAAGAAAAAAAGAACCATCGCATCGATTACTTTAATACTTTTATATTTTGTTGGATATGACGTGAGCATCTTGCAATTTTGATTTAAAAGGTTTCTAAGTTTACAAATAAAAAGATGCAAATATATTGCATGCATTTGTATAATATATTCATTTGTTCTTTTCCTCATGTCTTTTTGATATTACTTTAATTAATATAACAATACGATTAAAATTTATCAAAATATTTTTCATACATACATATAATCTATTATTTTTATAGTGTATTAAATATATTAATCTCTATAATATATCAAAATAAAGTATTTAAAATTATACAGAAAATTTGAAAAAATCTTTGAAGAAATAAAGGAGAGAGTTTGCAGAACATCGGTGGTTGAACAGCATTGCACAACATGATTTATGAACGGACTTTTTAACTTTTGTGGGAACAATAATTTATGGATCCCTCGAGAATGAGTGGCCCGCTGCTTCGCTTCTACGTTAACTAATAAGTAGCACCGCCATATAGAGAGATGGTCAGACTATTGCGGCTTGCGAGATGCAGCTGGGAATATCGAAGAGGAATCATTTGGGGATATTAAACGTAGTTAACGATCCATAAGTTTCTCTAAAATAACCTGTACGTACAGAATATAATTAAAGTCAATCTCATAGATTACTTTTTTAGTTGAAGTCTTTCGATTTTCTCTTCGATAGATATGTCATATTATTGTGTATACTTATATATACACAAAAATTTTTTATTTATTTTCTAGTCCAATTTTATGAAAAATCACATGTAGCTAAAAATTAAGAAATGACAGTTTTATTTTTATCATTGACGTAAAAATACAGATTTAAAAAAAAAGTATATAGAATTTTTAATGTATTAAAAATCAAATTCGCAATCATATGTCATATTGTCAAAAATATGCATATATTTTATTCAGTCGTAATGATACTTGCATAATCAAATTTCGAAGATGAATACATAAAACGCACAATTTGCATATAATGATCAGCCAGTGTTCGCAATATTGGCACGCAGTATCCATTTTCAAACACACATGCCATATTTGGATCCAGAATGTGGTAACTTTGTTACTTTATGATGCCGTTTGTGTCGTATCATTTGTCGACTAGAATGGATTATTGGTATCATTCGCTGTCTGTTATGTATATGCGTTGTACTTTAATTAGTATCATGGAAAGAAAATAAAAAAAAGCTATAGATTAATCAAACAGAAATCAATCAAGTGCGTAAAATATTTTAGCTTTGTAATAACGTATCAAATTACATATAAATATAATTAATGAATTTGCATATTTCAATTGAATCGTTTAAAAAAGAAATGAGATTGTTCCTTTTTTTATTGCAAATGAATCGCTGATTTTACGGACGATCTAGACGCGATATGATAATTTCAATCAGTGCACGCTGGTTGAAAAAACTTGCCACGCTTGACAGACATGTTCTTGACAAACAACAGAATCATATGTCCTTTTGTAGACTATATCGCTAACGATATGGGCTTCTGACCTATATTCTGACATTCTACTGCGTCAGGTACTGTGAGAATCGAAAGCGTCAGATGTCCAAAAAATCGATCGCGTTCGTCCAAGCGAACGGGTCCTGAGTAATTTGGAGCTGCGATGCGGTGACGCAAGCGTTGCATACACACGCATATATATGTCCATGTGTACATCAAATGCACGAGTGATATTTCATTTCCTCGCGAATATTTTTGTAGAAAGAAAAAGAGAGCAAGAGAAAAAGACATGACTCGATATAGAATAACGTGCATAATATCTGCCTACCGATGTAATCATTCGGACCGGATCGTCGCCGATGAACACCTGGTATGTACGGCTTCTTTAATCTCCCCGGCGTGTGACGTAGACGAGCGAGAGTGAATGCGCTTCGAGAGGAGCGAGGGCACTGCAAGAGGATGCACCTCGGAGGAGGAAGCGCTAAATATTCTTTCAATCTCAGCTTTAACCGTGCAACCGGAGGGAAGATTGCACCGGATTAAAGGGACGCGCTGGGCTCTTTATGCTCGGATTCCGGGCATCGGATCTCGGAATTGCGAAATCCGCAATCGCGCGGATACGTCCGCGAGCGCGTTTCTCCAACGCCCGGTCTTTTCGCGTAATAAAATCCGCAAATCGGATGTTTACAGAGGGTTTCCCTTTCCCCGAGACCCAAATGTATCTCTCGCCTCGCCTCCCTTTTCACCTCATTTTACTTTGAAATACTCGCTGCTGTCCAGTCGAGCTATCTCGCGCGAGCTAATTCATGAATATGCTGATTATCGTGCGATTCCGCGAACGCTGCTGATAATGGGAAAATGCGTCGTCATTTCCGCGCGTTTGTGGAAATTGTAAGATCCGATAGAGAGCCGAGAATTAATAGAATCGCGAGAAAATCCACGATTGCATCGTCATCGTTTTCTGCTACGGGGGCTCTTTGCACCGCGACGCGACAAAGTGTGTTCGCATTTCAATTGGCATAATTTTTATTTCGAACTCACAACCAGCAATTGATGCAATTAATGCAACCCATGTAAAACGTAATACTTTAACTATATTATTCACATTAATATAGTTTAATTTAATTTAATTGTATTTCAAAGAAACTGATAACTGTGACAGGAGAATAAAGAATTATTATTTCAAGCTTCATTTCCCTGTTAATTTGAAAATATTGAACTTTACAATCCTGTTCATTTAGATCTCAAAGTTTTTAAAAATTTTAAAAACTTCGGAATTAAAATAATTAAAATATATAACACACACTATATAACTAAAATTATATAAATAACTAAAATTTTCGGAAAAGTAAGCTAATTGTAAATTGCATTATATAATCTTAAAACAAAATTGTGAAGTATTATAATTATTCAAAGCAATATTTTGTAAACAAGAACAAAGAAAAAATGTGCCAAAATCACATATTTATGCTAATTTTGATACATCTGATAAGTAGATAATATTTTTTATCAATATTTTCATTGATAAATCGATTAATACTAAATATGTATTTTCTGCATATGAATAAAAATCGCTTATTTATGTTTTATTTACTTAATTATCTTGAAAATAAATGCAACAATTTAAAACATTTTATATTTATAAATTCTTTAATATGTATAATTAATAAATATTTTTTTTATTTTAATTAGGTTTCAATATTGAATATTATTTTCGAAAATTTTACATTTGTCGGCATATTAACAATAATCGGTTAAGCAGTTGAAACTATTTTGATGTACCATGTGGAAATATATGATATGGGGCAATATATAAAAAAATGAAGTATTTAAATTACATTATAAAGCTTATTACATTATAAATTTTGTTTAATTTATACTATATTACACAGAATTTAAAATCTATATGGACCACTTCTGTTTATACAAAAGACATTTAAATTTTGCATTTAGAACTTTAATACTTTATCTATTGCTGGTAAGCAATCAACTTACCTTCAAAGAGATACATTAAAGACCGACGTTAGATAAACCTTTGACGCTATTTATTAAGGAAATAAGTTAAAAATACTTAATTAATTAATTAAGCATAGATATTTCTTTGTTTATAGAAAATTATAATTTTGTAATAATTAAATATATATATGTATATATATAAAACATGGAATTTGTAGCATTATTTGTAGAAAAAGAATTAATTAACAAATATGTATTTGAAAAATTTTATCTTATTTATATCTATTTAGGATAGTTAGTTTGATAGTTAGTAAATTACTCATGTGGAATATATTTTGTTACGCTCATATATACACATAACTATCTTTATTTCGATTTTAATAAAAATTACAAAAATTAAAAGCATATTATTTAGAAGTTAAAATTGAAATTTTAATAATTTTAATTAATGACTGCTATTAAAAAATTAAAATTAAATATTTGAAATAAATACTTTATTTAGTTAGTACTTTGAGCAACTTGTAACTTTTTTTCCACGAATCTTGGTAAAACGAAAGCAGCCCGATGTACTTTATCGTTGTAGTATCTCATTTCCATTTGATCGAGATCTTCATCACTGAATATCCTTATCGGTTCTGCAAAATTTGTTCGCTGAAAAAGAACAATTAAAGATTTATTAAATCTATTTTTGAAAAGTCGGTTTAAAAATTGATGTAAAATTTATGTTAAAACGAAAGTTTATTCAGATCGTATTTCTACTCACAAGTATAAGTTTTTAAAATTATATTTTCATATTCATAATTCAAAATTATATTTTTAATTATATTTTCATATTTATAAATACAAGATTTTTAAAATCTTTTCTCATAGTTTTATTATAATAGAATAATTATTATTTTATTGAACGATATCTCATGCCTCATTCATGATTGAAACTATTATAATCACAAACGTTTATATAATTATTGTTATGTTAAAGACTTAGTTTTCAGATACTACAGAAATTGCACCGAATTCTCTTTCTTCTATTCTTCTGCTTCCCTTCTAATAATCAATTACACACTCAAATCCTTTTTGCTCATAAAAAATAGGAAAAATATTTTTTATCCATTATCGTATATATTGTACTATGTTTAATACTAACGCTGTCTAAACTTCCCAAGACAAAACCGATTTGACCAGTGGGATATGTCGGTACAGCTGTTACTGCGTAGGTGGCGACGGGAAACACTGTTTTACAATGTTGGAATGTGCTCTGGACTTGTTGCATGCTCTCCCATGCCGTGCCAGCTTGACTGGCAATGATTCCATTAGGTTTCAATGCTGCCTTCAATAATTCGTAGTATGGTTGCTTAAAAAGATGCTCAGCTGGACCTAAGATAAATATAAAAAATTATCAGTGTTATTTATAATAATGTTTCTATAAAAAATCGTGCGCTTGTTTTTAATATGAGAATTGTGCACTTTTCTCTATTATAAGATATTAGAGAAATACGCGAGAGATTACTTGCCTATAGGATCACTGCTGTCAGTGATAATGATATCGAATTCTCCAAGGTGATTTCTCAGAAATTCGAAACCGTCGCCAACAAAAACAGTTACTTTAGGATTACTAAAACCAAGACTCAAGCGAGGCAAATATTCCTTGCACACTTCGATAACTCTGTCATCAATGTCCACTAAAGTGATGCGCTCCACATCTGGATGTTTCGCAATTTCTCGAGCAGCTCCACCATCGCCACCTCCGACTATCAAGACCTAATAAGGACAGACAAATTAAAAAATTATCTCTATTTGTCCACAGATACATTATATACATTTTTTATTATATACGCTTAAATATTAATAATATAAAATTTATAATTATATATTTATATGTATGAACATATAATACTTAACTCACTGATCAATGTATTTCGTAAAGTATAAAATTATCTGACATTTTATTCAAAATTTTATCTTTGTTGAAAATAGAAGCTTTATAAAACTTTCATTAAATATATGCGTTTATAAATGATCTATTTTATTTTTAATTATTAACTATTAATTTTTTAATATTACCTGTGTGTATATAAATATAACGCAATATAAACTCTCTGAATAAATTGTAATATGAAATCTAAGAGTAGTAATAATAAATTATTAGAAATCTAATAATAGTAAAGCAAGCGTAAAACGAATTGCACATAAGCAACAAAAAAATGCAGGATTATTATATACATACATTTCAAAAGTAAAAACATACATGTATTGCTATTATTATCTAGACAGTATTTAAAAGTGCGAATTTTCTAATACAGCATTTTTTCGTCGTTCGTATGCAGTCAACTAAAAAATTAATATTGTCAACTGACGTCTTTAGGCTTAGGATGGCTGCAGAGCGGCAAGTATGATATCATCTCATGATAAGAAAACTCGTCTTTCTCTGTACATTGTATTGCGCCGTCGAGCATTAAGGCTCTTCCATGTGCTTTTCTGCAAATGCGCAACATATTTTTGCATTTAATATTATATATATACAGGGTGTCCCATTTTAAATAACGACCTCAAATATCTCCCGAATAATACGTTTTACGGAAAAATGTTTTAGACAAAAGTTGTATGGTTTCGAGGGGGCCATAAGATGGTACCATTGGTTTGACTTTAAAGAGTCATTTGAGGTCACGTGAAGGTCACTTCAATTTTTTTTAATGAAATACCCTATATATTTTTGCACATTCTTGTAGCTCATCTCGAGAGCTTTCCAAAACACTATAATTAAGTTAGTTTTCATTAAGTACTTTCCGAGTTATGAGGCTTGAAATAATTTCTTAATTTTACATAAACCGTAAAATATCTTGTAAAATATTCATTTTTCGATTATCTTACCTTAATACTTTTATGTACAAAATAATGAGAGGAATCAATTGGTGTAAAGAAAACACATAATTGTTTCGAAAAAAAAAATGTAATTGTTAATTGCAAATTACATTTTTTTTTTCGAAACAATTATGTGTTTTCTTTACACCAATTGATTCCTCTCATTATTTTGTACATAAAAGTGTTAAGGTAAGATAATCGAAAAATGAATATTTTACAAGATATTTTACGGTTTATGTAAAATTAAGAAATTATTTCAAGCCTCATAACTCGGAAAGTACTTAATGAAAACTAACTTAATTATAGTGTTTTGGAAAGCTCTCGAGATGAGCTACAAGAATGTGCAAAAATATATAGGGTATTTCATTAAAAAAAATTGAAGTGACCTTCACGTGACCTCAAATGACTCTTCAAGGTCAAACCAATGGTACCATCTTATGGCCCCCTCGAAACCATACAACTTTTGTCTGATACATTTTTCTGTAAAACGTATTATTCGGGAGATATTTGAGGTCGTTATTTAAAATGGGACACCCTGTATATTTTACATCATATATATTTTACATAAAAATATAACGTTGTCTTAATAATATTTCATGCTATCGTGAAGGAATTTACTCACGTTTTTATTACCAAGATTTCTTGAAATTGAGAACGCTCGGAATGCAGAACTTCTTCTACCTTCAACGAGAGTGCTAAGCCGGGCCAAAGATCGCTTACTTCGCTGAACCAACCCGATTTCAGAATATTCATATTGACGTAGTTTGTCGAATTATTTGCCAAAGTATTCTCTACGTGAAAAATTCTAGAACAATGTGAAAATAAAACTAGAAAAATGTTAGATGTACATAGCGATAAAACTGTAACACACACTGGTTTCAGGAATATCATTAAGATGTACAGCTCGAAGCGTTGTTGCTTGGAGCGTTATTTTACTGCTGAATGTGGAATAATTCTGTGGATCTGGTAAACTTATGTACAAAGAGAGAAAGAAGCTTGCTAGCACAATATATTTTATGTTGTCGTAACGAATTTCGTCCAGTTTTTACATGAATAACGAAAGATTTATATTTGGGTATTAGTTTTATTTACAAATTATTTCGCTATAAAATTCTTTTAGTGTTAATAATAAACTTCCTACGATAATAAAATATATTTAAAAGTCAAAAAGATCGTGTTCCTTAATTTTCTTGCCTTAAAACATTTTAAAACAATAAAGTTTCTATAATTTAAATAATTTCAGCAGAGTAATCAACAAATATTTTTAATTATTTTTTTATAGCAGAAAAAAATAATGATAAGTTCTCATCACAATAACTTTGTTTTTGAATTATATGTTAGCAGAAAAAAATAATGATAAGTTCTCATCACAATAACTTTGTTTTTGAATTATAACATGTTAATGTAAATACATGATTGTAAATACAAGATTTTGTATAGAAATATTTCGTGATTTTAGAAGTTTATTTAAAAATTTTAAATTAAATTTTATAACGCGAAGAAAACCAAATGATAAGATTTTTCTTTTATCTAAATTTTGATAAAGCTATCTATATAAATAGTTCGAGTGTAAGATTTTATTTTTTTTTCTAATGAATTCTTTTTCTTAGACAAAACTTTTTTAAATCTTAATTTTTACGCGTAAACATTTTAATATTTATAATAATTTTACTATAAAAATTTTTTAATTTTTTAAATATAAAATATTTATTTTATAAATAATCGGAAGCTAATTAATATCGATCAGCAAATTAAAGAATTCCCATATGGCATTTTTCAGCTATAATTAGATAAGTCTTTAATTATATTTGCTATGACTTACTTCGTTTATCGATGATACCGTGTATTATTGTAACGTGCTAATATCACAACAAAGAATGAAGTCTAAGAAATATTCTTTACACTTGCGCTGTTTGAAGAGATTCGTATTTTCTCTCTCGTGACACATGCATACAATATGTCTGCTTTCAAGCATTTAAAATAATAGTTTGATGACACGTGCATACAATATGTCTGCTTTCAAGCATGCAAAATAATAGTTGATACCTATGATGGACGTAGTTCGCCCGAAGGAAACTGGAGTTAAACTGAGACGAAGATGCGCATGGTTTCTCTTTATACCTAACTCGACTGTTTGGACTGTTTATCTTTGGTACGCTGATAATGTGGTGACTAGTAAAGGTTTCTTCACATTAGGCGATAGCATGTCTTAAAACGTTTGCGTGATGTATACGAATATTAAATGCATTCATATTAATGATCAAAAATTTTTTGTAGAATATTTAAGAAAAAATTATCTCTTTTTGTCTACCTAACGGATCTTACAACTCAATACGATGATTTTGTAAAAATATAAAAAGAATAAAATTAAAAGTAATTAAAATAAAAATAAAAAGAATTATAAAATAAAAAGAAAAAATAACATATAAAAAGAATTGATACGTGTGGCATATGAAGCATTTTTATAAACGCGATATTTTTGCAAACGTTTCGAATTAATACACTCGACTGTACATATACACTGGTTGGAAATGTAACGTCTTGTGTATTCTCTAAAGCACGAAAATTTTGATGGAAAATATTTGTTTATGATATGAGAAACATAACGTGTCTAGTATGAATCAGTCCTTAATGGATCACTAGATAGTAGATAATACGCTTGAACTTTACATGATGTTTTCAAAGATATGCGTGCTCTCAACAGAGTGAGCCACTAAAAACGGAGGATACAAATAAACGCTCTCTTTTGTATAGAAATGATAGGATTTTCAGTTTACTACCTGTTTGAGTTTTGAAATGCTATCAACACATGAGATATGCATTCAGGTAGATTTTAGTTTATACCCATATTCAGAGAAATTCAGATTTGAAGATCAAGCCATTATCTATGAATTATAAATGTTTTAAAAGAGCATAATTGTTATAATTATAATTAAATTTTTTAAATTAAAAGACATAAACTTAAAAGAGTAAATCCCATGTAAAGATATATAATGATTAAAATAATACATTGAAAGGGAAAAATAAAATTAAAAAATGATCGGATGTAAGTAGGAAGATTTTATCAGAGAATTATGATTTCCGTGATCACTGTGAGAAAATTAGATCTGCTGCACGGTGTGCATTCATAACTACATTTACACAATCTTATGTTAAAATCTTATCTTATCTTCAAAATATGAAGCTCATTATCATATAATTTTTTATTTCATCTCGTGTGTATATATACATATATATATATATATATATATATATATATATATATATATATATATATATATATATATATGTATATATATATATATATATATATATATATATATATAATGTATTATATTTTTATATATTTGTACGCACAGAATTATTAATCCTTTTAATATAACTAAACTCTGTTCAGTTATCTTTAGAATTCCATGGAATCTACTTAACCTTCGGGCCGTAACATCGATCTGTCGAACAGTTACCCATGTTTTAAAAGATCTACTTTTACTTTTCAGATTATAATTAATAATTTTGTGTCCATCTAAAAATTAATATAAAACATCTTGATAAAAAATATTTTGTTTTTTTCTTTTATTTATATACTTCTAAGAATTTAAAAATTAAATTAACATTTTTAACTGCCTTTTTATAAATGTGATAATCCATTAAGTTGTAGCATAAGAAAATTAGCTTTATAACAATTTATTCACGATTAATATAATTTTGGATAATGATATCTTTCATCTTGTGTTGTTTCCTGGCTTTTCTTACATTGCTATTGTTATAATAGAAATCTATAGTTTCATCCGACGATAAAATACTTCCAGAGTCAAATAAAATTTTATCTTATTTTATCTTTCAAAATTATTACTCGAAAGTAACCGAATATCTGTTCAAACTTCTAAATCGAATTTTATGGATGTCTTAAATTGTATGGATCATTCAAATCTGAAGATATATTCGAATAATTCGATCTATATTTTTAATTACTTCATGCATTATATAAAGTTAAACTATAAATAGAAAACAAATAGAAGCTTCATTTTGATAAAATAGCTAAATCATTGGCTTCAAACTTAAAAGTTGAACATTTACAATCCTTTGAATAGATTACACAATTTATTCGATTCTTTTGTCTGAATTATATTTGTAATCAATTGCGTATAAATTATTTTTAAATATATAAAATCTTTATACATTACAGAATATGTAGTATATTATATTTTAAATAAAATTTCTATATTTTGCTAAGGCAAGTACATGTACTGTTCAAAATTTTAATAGTTCTCAAAAAGAAGAAAAATAAATAAAAAACTCTGGGAAATTATAATGAAATTAATATTTTATTAATGAATAACGATAAGTAGAGATTCACAACGATCAGTCAAATATATAAAGAAAATATACAAGTATCATATGTATTATATGTAATATCGAAATTATTCTATTCACGATCAACACATACAAGTGTCGTCACATATAAGTCGTCGTTATATTTGTGCATACAATTTTTATTTCTTTAACTTAATAAGATATATCAGAAAAAAGAATTCGCTCTCCGCTTTACATTAAAAATAGCTACTTATCTCGGGATTCAGTTATATTTTGTCTGCTTTTCCACGTTGGCTCTTTCACATATTTCGGGATTTAAAATCTTTTCCTTGTGAGATTGAGGATGAGCTTTCAAATGCCGAGAAAGGATTGGCCAAACCACAATTAGAGATTCTTTAGTCAATTTTAAAATCGTATTAATTGATTCCCAAAGGTATAAGATCATGGGAATCATCCACTCAATGTGCACCGTGCAAGAACCTCGGAACGAAAGAGAACAAGATGAGAGACTAGGCTCTCTCACCTCGATCATCATACATCGATAGGCATACGCGGCTTATCAATTTAATATTCGTATGCGCCATGAGGGAAACAACTACGTGTTTAAACGCAACAATTTGAATCTTATTATCGCTTCTTACAAAATTAATAATAAGTAATAGAAAATTTATTTATTCTATTTAACTGTTTATTGTTTTGCATGTTTTTCTCATAATTTTATTATACGTTATTAGAAAGCTATAATATTTTATATTATGATGCATATTGTATTTAAATCAATTTATTGTATTATTAAATGATAAATCTCATATTCTCACAATTAATAAAACTTAGATTAAATTTTTGTAAAAATTCATTTAACTCTAAATAGTATAGTAGTATACACGAGAAACTGATATAAAAGTAGTTTTATACATTTTAGACGATGTTGCAAAATTCCTTTGTAGCTTTGTAGCTGAGGTACTATTAATTAATATTTAAAAGTTCTTACTTAAACATAATCAAATATGTATAATAAGAATATTGCACAAATTTGCGCTAATATTAAAAATCATTTTACAAAACTTTAAAAATTTTTTTTTCCAAATTATCACTAATAATATCTTATATAGAAAAAATTGCAAGTTTTTGAATTATAATTCAATCAATATTTCTAAATGCTATTATATATTTTTTATTTTTATATTTCTAGATCCTATTATTTTCTATTTTCTATTTTTTATTAAAAGTTTATATGAAGCCCCTAGAATATTCCGTATACACGCGTAATATCCTTTGAATGCGACTGCATTCTTGATAACGCATTGCGCTGAGTGCGTCAGGGTCAGAAGATCAAAGCATTTCATTACAGTGGTTGTTGTATATTACTGAAAATCTACTGCATGGTTTACAATGCTTTCAACTTATTTTCAGGCCATGCGGTTCGGTTTCTCATCTGGCGACTGCGCGACAACAAAAACGAAGATAGAAATCTCGACAACCCTCCTCAAGCAACGAGAAAGCACCAGATCCCTTCCTTTATGAAATTACAAAGGTAAGTAGAGATACTACCGAGATTAATCTCGCTCTCTCTTCTCTTTCGCGCGATCAACTCGGCCCGGTTTCTGCTTTCTTGCCTGACTGATATAATTCAGGAATTGGAAAAATTTAACGGAGCTTTTTCCCAAGACTTTTTTCAAGACTTTTCAACAGATCCGCTTGTTGAATTTGCCATTTCTTTCGGGCAGGAAATGGTATGAACATGAAACATTCGTACTTTAAAGTGAAATCTAAGCTGAGATACAGGGATATCATGAAAATAAAATTATTAATTATTTTTATATCTCAATTAGGTGTAATGTAATCGATTTTTTTTAATTATCGCATGTCCGAAATCTTCCGGATAATATGGATGCAAATATGCAGAAAGCCGAGAGAGTTTATCTGACGATGAATTAATTCTTCATTTGGAATCGAGATCCATTCTAATAATTCAAGAAATTAAACAGAATGTATGTATAAGATGTATATAATATATTGGCTGGGTTCAGCAGGAAAAGCTGCTTTGCAACTGCTGTAAAATTCGTGAAATTAGTGTATGCTCTTAGATTCAGCCAAAATTAAGAGCATACAGTAATCAGGCTCACGAATTTTACAACAGTTGCAGAGCAGTTTTTTCTACTGAATGCAGCCATTGATTCTTTTTAACGGAGTTCGATAACTTTTAAAAATCCGCGGGACATCGAGTAACGTTAATTTAATAATAAGGTTATCAATAAGATCTTTTTCGTGCCTGTTCAGTGTATCAATATATTTCCCCGCGGAAACTAATACGTCGAGCAATACGTTGGAAACTTACGTATCAGATTTACGCTATCCGGGGTGCGGAGAAACGACGTTAGATACATCAGTTAAAGTCGATCGTAATTACGTCGGCGTTGGTGAAATATGTGCGCGTTTCAAAAAGCATTAGCCCGACAATATCTCACAATCACGCGCCTCGTTATCAGTAAACGCCGTTTTATCCGGCGGAAAGCTCTCGTGAGACAATAACGAGGCAAGAGTGTTACTGCGCGAATTTCCCCCTCACATAATTTTACATGGCATGAATACATCAGCTCTTTATATATGTATATATATATTCGTAAATTTTTATGATAAAAGCTGATGTTTGTAACGCGCTCTCGATGAAAATGTCGATTTACCCTTGACGTAAAACGCTTTGATGCGGCGTTTATCAAAGCGTGCTCCTACGCATCAACTGGCTGTCCGAATATATGCCATCGATGGGCATCGACTGGTAAAATCGCGAACGAGAATAGCCCGTTTTATCGGGGCTATTACATCATGTTAAGAGTATATGAGTTCATATGAAAATGACATGTGAATAAAATTAAAATACTTAGGGTATCTAATTAATTCTTATATAAATTATAATAATAATAATAATACAATTTAAATGTTTGAAAAAGAGATTAAAGATAGCATTAAATAAAGATTTCTATTGTTAAAAATTTGGTTATAGTTTGATTGAGTACAATTTATGAGTAGATTTATGAAAAAGATTTTTCTATTATAAATTCGATTTATGATTTCACTTTCCGCAAAATTACTTTTTATAAAATCCCATTAATGAATCCTTGATTGTGACGTATATTGCATCATTATTCTTATAGAAACAACAAATCACTGATAGTAACGAAGTGAAGGAAAATAAAAGGAAGTAAAAGTCTATAGACAATTAATCAATGCGTCAAGCGCTTTTCCACGTGATTGATACAACCCTTTCCATAGACAGTTTTTACAATCAATTTCGAAGAGTACTTAGTGTAAAGATTTATTAAAAAAAAAATAGATTTAATGAGGAATAAAATATTCATTGCACTATAATTTTTTAAGTTAGTTTGATATTTTAAAATTAATTATGTGTGTATGTTTTCATCTTAAGAAAAGCATATGTAAAATATGTTTTCTGTGTTTATTTTCATTTTGTCAAAAGGTTGATATAAATTATGAATTTATTGACTTCCTATGATTAATAAAGATACAATTAAAAGATACTAAAATCTTTTTTTCAAATATGTAAACACATTCTGTGGAATTTCTAATTTTCATCTGTAATACCAAAAGTACAGAAGTTCGATTATCGAGGTAAATGAAGTGTTCAAAGGATTAACATAGAACGCGCACTTCGGTCATTATAAGCTATACTGCAAGTCAGAAACTAAGGCACTACGGCGACACTTCTCATAATCGTTGAGGTGGATTCCCACAAGACGATACGAAACTACTGCCAACGACAGCGAGTACGCGGGATCAAGAATCACCACAAGTAGAGGGACAGAGAAATCGAGAGAAAGAGCGAGCGAGCGAGAGAGAGAGAGAGAAAGAGAGAGAGAGAGAGAAGTCCCAATACATTAATCTATACATATCCACCTATGTATGCGTGCGATGCGTCCGACGATGGTCCCATATGATAATGACGGCGTCATTAGTAAACTATTATGCAGGAAACTATTATCGTGCACGCGTTATACGCGAGCGACCCGGACGGCCGGCAAACGGATGGACGGAAGCGTCGCGTTACGGGAACGTAATTTGAGGATTACTCCCGCTCGTATATTACAACGGGAACAATGGCCACACGGTGACGTCACTGTCGTACAATCACGTACGTAATCCGCGAGGATCTTCTGGAATTCTCTACCGCCGCGTCACCCTCAGCTGCCTACCCTCTTCGCTTCTCCCTCTTCTCTTTCACCTTCTCTCCCTGTTTCTCCTCCCTCGATTCTCTCTCCATCTATATTCCAGTACCACTGTCACCGGTTCCACCGGGTCATTCCCTTAAGCTCAAGCAAAGTAATACGATATGATCCTGAGGGATTAACTTGGCCCAAACTGGAAAGAATTATTTGAGGACAAAGGAGAAAAAGAGAGAAAGAGCGAGAGTTGTTTCGCGGAGAAAAGAGCTAGATCACAGCGGCACGTGAGGCATTCTGGAAAGCTAGTATATGACTAGCATACCGGGGTTACTGTTAATACCTTGATTATATCGATGATCCTTAATGGCTTTTGAATTAAGGGGAATGTAATTAATACTCTCTGATCTCTCGATCGAACCGCGGTCAATACTGCTGAGCTTATCTGACTTCGCAAATTGAACGGCTTAAGATTTACGAGCATGCAAAATTATATTTGCAAATTGCACATTATATTTTATTCGATAATCTGAAGTATATGTAAAATATCTAAAGATTGATTTCTGTCAGACTGTATAACATATTTTGGATTCTAATATATTTTTCATTATGATTAATAATTAATTAAATAAGTAATTTATAATTAATTTCTGCATTAAACGGAAATATAAACTTAGCATTTAAATTATATGATTTTATGGTATAATAAATAGATAAATAAATAAATAAATATATATATATATATATATATATATATATATATATATATACATGTATATATTTCATAATTTATTTTCTAATTAATAGCAATGTATTAATTTTATAGATGTACGCATGCGAAATGAAACTCGATATGACAAACGTTCTCGGTTTGCAGGAAATTCTTCAATTTTTAACATTTTATGACTATTTCTATTTTTTTATAAATAAAACTTTTATAAAACATTTCTGGTATCAGGAGTCACAAAATGTCGTGCGCTAAATTACACACAAAAAAAGCGAAGCGAATCGTATATCTATACATGAGTCCGTCCACTTACGAATATCTTACTATTAGATTATCGGATTTCAGTAACGACTGGATCAATCAATTTCTTAATAAGCTTAATCGATAGCTTGAATCTTAATTATATAAGATGTCTTTATTTTCATTATATATGCTTTATAAATAAAAATATCATGACACAAAATCCTAATGTAAACATTTTTTATTTAAGAAATATCATCGTCATTGCAGTCATCTTTTTTTTATATCTTTTCTCTCTTTCATAACAAATAAATTTACTACTAAACAATTTAAATTAATATTAGTTAATTGCAAAAATGTACATATAATACCCTATTATAAAATCAAAATTTTTCTTAAAACAGGCGTGTGTACTTGACATCTTTTTCTCTTTTTTGAAAAGTTAATATTCTAAATAAATTAAATTAAACAAAAACAATATCGTAAAAAATCAACAAATGATAAACAGAATGTAGAATTTATATACATACTTATTATAACAAATTAAATTTGGTAATAATAATAATGTAGTTATTCCTTATTTATATTTTGTATAATATTTTGCGGAATTAGATACTTTCCGTAATTAAGCACACAAATTTTTTAATAACAAATTTTCCTGCGGCTTCGGATTCTAGGCAAACTCTTATCAAGTACGAAATTACTGTGCTCTCAGCGATGATATATTTTTTTGGATATTATTTGTCATCGCGATTTAATTCCTTATATATGAATTTTCATAGTGAAATGATATTCTTCTCCAAGCGTTGTTCAGAATAGCGTGCAAATTCTTCATTCGATATTGATGATTGTTAATGCTGCGAGTTGGTAACGGTTGCGAAGCAAGAACAATGGCACAAATTATCATTTATATTACTTCTAAGTAAGCTCTACATTTTACTCAGTGAAGATAGCATGAATATTAAATACGTCGCAACTCATAGTCCATTCTCTTCGTCGTTTCTTCGATGCAATAATGTAGAAATCTTCATCCGCAATTGATGATTAGGAGAAAAAAGAATATAGAATAAAGAGTTCGATTAAGGAATATTATTTCGTTGTATTTCGCATGGATTCGATGTGTTTCACTCGATTCTAAGATATTCTAATTTTCTAAATATTTTAAATATTAATATAAATTTTTAAATATTATCGCTCTAATTCTCTAAATATTTTAATCGATCTAATTCTTTAAATATTTTGACCGATCCAGATGCGTGAATAGACTAGTATAAATATATAAACTAGATTTTGTTAAGAAAAAGAATTTTATTTTTCAATTTCACCTCTGACACTCTCAGTCTAACAATTCGATATTTGTCAAACGAACCGTCTTTATATCATTTTTGATACAGAAACTTAACGAAGAATACGCATTTGTAATTTTTTGTATAACAGAAAGTATTTTATGTTAATTGAAAGATTAGGATTGTAAAAATAACGTTAATTTATTTAAAATCAGCAAAAAGGATACAATATTGTTACAGAAACATAAAAGTAACATACTAAAATTACATGAACACATTTAGGAGTAATGCATTTTTCTTGAATGGCTCGAATTATTCAATCACTTAAGAATTTCAAGCTTTAGAAAGAATTAGCACAAATTTATCTGTTTGATGAAAAGATAAAATAATAAGGGAGAAATGTGAGAAAAGAAGAAGAACAGAAGAAGTATAAGTCTCACCTTCATAGATATCTCCTCATTTAAGTTCTTTTCATGTGCGCGCTTATGGCTGGCAAGGCAGGATTCCTTTCTCTTGTCGACCCCTTTATTTAATTAGTAAGTCAGGAGAGAAGTGACGAGAAGAAAAGCCATTTTCGCACGCGACTTAAAGCCGGTACCGCAACGATGGACCATTCGAGCAGAATCGTAGTAATGACGAGCAGTTAGCCGTAAGAAAGAGCCATTTGATGATGGCCGATGCGTATTTTAATTGCTCGGACAGAGAATGTTTTGAAAGCGTTGCTGAGGATGTTTAAAAACGGTATTATATCAAGATAGAGAGCTTAAATATCGCTTAACTAATGACGATGATATAAGAGACGATAACGTGAAAAAGAGGAATCTAAAAGAAAGCTGGGATCAAAAATAAAGACATGAATTCTGTCTCAGAATAGAACGAATACAAAAAGTTTCGGAGCGACTTTCATTTAAATTTTTCTGTTACATAGTAATCTATGTTGGATTTTATCTATAGTTTATAGAGCGATGCATTAAATTTCAACGAAGACTGCACTTTATTTTAATTTAAGCTGAATACACAGAACGAAGTACTTATGATAATTACTTACAAACAATTTACATTAATATTATTTTATTCGTAGGAAATAGGTAGGAACGTTGCATGGTTTCGACAAGTATGTACATTTCTGATGTATTTTTATTCTTGATGGAATCAAAAATTCGTTCCAAGATTTTTAAAAATAAAACTTATTTTTTAAATAAAATGATAAAAGGATTGTCTAATATCAAAAGAAATATTAGAAAATAAAAATAATATTATATATGTAATGTGATTAAAAAATAGAATTAAAATTCTAATGTGAAGGGATTTAGTTACAAAATTGACGAAAAGCGCGATAAATAATGACTTTAAATAAAGATATATAAATATTTTCGTCGGAAAAATATCTGCTACTAAAGTAAACAATCGCAATTTGTAGGATAACGAATAGGCAAATATCTTTTTGTCTTCGATTTTGCAGTTGCAGGCACAAATTCGTACGGGACAATGATCGGAACGTTACTCAGCAAGTAGAAAAGGCTACGCGTAGTCGGCCAGATGCGACAGTTGAACAATCGAGATGTGCACGGCTATTACTGTTTCGGAAGTAGATTGCCCGTATAGTAACGATCCTCGAGCGAATTGGAACGAAAGTTACCGTTCTCGTTTTCAACCGACTTGTATATATCTACTTGTTGCAGTCGAAGCTATTGATTACGAACGTTCCTTTGTATATGAGAGCGCATAGTTTGCATGAAAGGTAATTACTATTGTATAGCCAGCTACATTCAGGAATGACGCTAAACAATGCGTATATTCGACGAACGCGTGTACAAATGGAATACGTACATGTAACGAAACATAGGAAATATATATTGTAATACAGCATATACATTTCAAATTTCGTGCGCCTTGTATGCTCTTGTAACAGACGTTTAATATAATGTACTTGCTTTGAATGTGCACGCTTTTTAATCAAATGAGTCGAATAATTAATTATTTATCATCAAAATGTTTAATTATATGTTGTTATCATGAAATTTGTTAGCTTTTCATATCTAAAACACAAAGTCGTTTAACAGAATATTCAGTTTTATTTAAACGATTAGTTTATTAATTTATTTATCGAGGATCATATTTTTTGCACATAGTTCAATTAGTTGCAAGATAATTGTGTATTAATTAATGAACCAAGAAACAATGTTTGAGACAAGCGTAAATAATATACCATAATAACTCCGATATAATCCCAATAAAGTGGATTATATGGAAAAGATTAATTAATTGGAATAATTAAATTTAATTAATCAGTTACAGAGAAAGAGAGAGAGAGAGAGAGAGAGAGAGAGAGAGAGAGAGAGAGAGAGAGAGAGAGAGAGAAAGAGAATGTGTGTGTGTGTGAGTTTAGAAAATTATTTATTAAATTTTACGATATTGTTTATAGGAAGTCACTACTTATTTTATTTTAAAGATACAATAATAATATAAAGAAAGTTCCTTTAAACATCACTGCGTAAAAAACAAAAATTTTCAACTCTGCGATGTTCCCAGGACTTATCGTCGATCTTCCTGCTGACATTTTTAAACTGATTCAATCGTTTGCGTTTCCTAATTTGTTGTATTTCCACGTAGTATCTTAACAACTAAGTAATACGAGGCATCTTTCATCATAAAGTACTATTATGTCACATACTACTCTCTCTGTACAAATATACCTGCGGATTCAGATCTAATTCGAATTCCATAAAAAGCTTCGTTATTTACGATTCTAAACCTAGATTCTTCAATACCAAATAAAAAAATTAATGTTTTTCCAAGAGTTCAATTCTTAATGTAATTTATACAATTATTTACCCCAATATACTATATTTATTTTATACATTTATTATTTCTCGCAAATCACATATGCATGTTTATTAGAAGCTGTGTGATTCCACACTCGAGAATCAATATTGCAATATTTTCGATTATTTACAAGTATACATATATATTTGGATTTTTAATATCCCAATATCCAATAACTTTTCTTTCATCATTTCAACATAATAATTTATTTGTAGCAAAAGGGAAGGAAATAGAGATATAATCCTGTGTCGCTTTGTATTGGATAACCGAATATTCCATTTTCCTTGATATATAAATCAACACTTAATATCGGGATATACGGCTTTGGTTAAAATTATATAACCTCGGAATTCGGCGAAACAGGATGTAATTGAAGTCCGGGTGAACCGTAATTATTTGAGCAATTCACATTCACTTCTCCCTTTCTCGCGTTATATATATAATCCCTTCGTCAGTTCATAAATTTATTACAGCGCATTTTGTACGTGTGTAACACAGCGGCGATGAGATATACGGCTGTAACAAAGATTAATATGCGTGAGCTAATGATCTACGCGATAATTGGTGTCAGGCCGAATTTGGCGGCAATCTAAATAATTTCCCTCGAAAATGCACGACCTGTCGTATCGTTTGGTATATGGCGCATTATTGCCTCGCGCGTGTACAATATTATCCCGTTAATAAGTTTCAAGCCAGCGGATTAACTCGTCGTGCTTCTCGTTAAACAATCATCCAAAGCTGCGCGGCACATATCGCGTCCTGTATCTGGAAGAAGCATCGGTGAGAGCACATGTCTTCCAATAATCCGGTACACATTCGAATTTCATGCGTCGTCGAATAAGCGACTATCTCTCATCTCGAAAATCCGTGATACATAGTACCCAATATCTACGGTAGCTAGCCGGATAAGAGAATAAATGCCGCTTCGTCTCACCTTACTCAAGGTAGTTCACGGCTCTCTTTCTAAAACTTTAAAATCTATTCTATATTTTTTAATAAAAAACGCCAAAAAATATCAATTGCAGATTATTCGTTGTATAAATATTTCTATTGAGAAAGATAATATATTTTATTATTAAAGATAGTATTTTTTATGGATAGAAGATAAAAGGGAGATTATTGGAAAGGAAATAATTACATTTCAGCGCATTAAATACACTATTTTGTAATTATTTATGCGAAATATCTATTAATCTATCTACTAATTTCTTATCTCGACTACCTCGATTTTAAAACATTTTACGCGTAGTACGAAGAGCGTTGAAAGATGATCTTGAATCTTGCCAACGACTCCGCCCATCGAAAGTGTGGAGTTCTCGCGGGAGCGATAAACCGCATTACCGGGTATGGGTGGTACGGATGCCCGTAAAACTAACACGATAGCTCGCTATAAGCACGCCGAAAGTGAAAGCTCAGCGGAATCCCGCGACGTCCGGTACCTCGTCGCAATTTCGCCTGTTACGCCCGAGATATGCGTGACACGCCGATAATATTCGCGCCCCGCGGTAATGCTCGAATGACAGGGGGTCTCTGTCATCCACCAGATAACGGCCAAGTTCACTGCAAAGTGACATATTGCGCGATCATTTCGATAACTTACATACATTCTCGTCCACACACGTGTCTATCAAATTTTCCTTCGATAATGCTAAGGTAAGAATTTCATATCTAGAGATTGACATTGCTTGAAAGTGAACTGGAAATATATACTGCGAATAGAAATATTTTTAGATTGATTTCTGATTATATATATATGTAGTATAGCGCAAATCGACTTTTATTTCTGACTATACGTCAATACTTTTCACTGGATCAGTTCAAAACAATCATACTAAAAATATCGAAACACTTTACACTTTTCAAAAACTGAATGTTTAGGAAACTAAGAGAGGAATATATTTGTGAAATTATATTCTTTTAATGTACTAATTTTAATAAAAATGGTATACAAAATTATCTCAAATTTCCAATGATATAATTATTAATAAAAAATCAATAACTACATTTAATTAGTTAAATTAAAATTGAAATTTTTTCTATTTGCGGTACATGTAATATTACAATTCAGTTTTTACATAATAATTTCTCTAAGAGAAATGTCAATCTCTAAACATACGATTCTTTTATTCTTAGTCATGAATGACGTAGAGAGACGAGTAGAAAGACTTTAATAGAATTGTAATTTGAATTTATAAAATATATAACATTTTGTCTAAATTGAAAAGTTAAAATTATCAGTGCGATAGAAAAATAAAATCCAAATCAACAAATTTATTATTAAAAAGTTAGATTATATTAATATTGTATATTTAAATAAAACATTTCAGATTAAGAGAGCTTCTCTTTCTATCGTATCATTTTATTAACATCACATATGCGCATACAACTTCATGAATAGCTGCTTTTCGAGGGTGGTGCTTGAAATCAATTTATATATATAGCGTCGCATAAGTTTATTCGATGATATCGTTTGCATGGCGTCTGCGTTACGTGCCATTAAAAGTTGCTAAATGCGAGCAAATAACTTCATGCTATGTGAATGCTATAACAACCTTTGATATGATATTCAATCTCTCTCTTGTCGCTTCCTTTATATAGTATATAAATATAACGGCGTTATATTGGCGAATCGCGATTTATTCACTGCAATGGTATTTCACTGCGATTGAACGTAATCTCTCGTTTGCAAATCTTTCTACGTAATGTAAATCCATGGTTTCCCATGTATTTATATCGTCAAGATCAAAAGATGCCTTGGTATTTTGCACTATTTTTTCTGCATGTGATCTGAACATTCATTTCGACATGAATACGTTATCATATTCGATATTGCATGAGCGCTGCTACTTTATATACATAAGTGTGAAAAATTCATAGAATTTCAAATACATTCAATAATCTCTTCAGTTTATAAAAAAATGTAATATACTTTGATATTTTCTACACACTTGTGAATACAAGTTTTTAATTTATGCTGGAATTGATTATGCTATATAAAATATATTCTAGGAATATTCTTTTCTAAATTTTTGGGGGAAATTTTTTTCATAAAAAATAACGAATTTTTAAACTTTTCAATCATTCCACATAATCACATATATCCTTCGATTAATTTTCCGATTAAAATTCAATTAAAGTATGTGTTAAATAAAACAAAAATTTACACAAAATATAATAAGCTTTAATTTTAGTAAAAAGAGTGTTTCCTATCGTACAGAAATAAAACACAGAAATATTCAATTAACCATGTAGACGTTGTAAACAAATAACCATTCAATGAAAATTCTCTTTTATCTCTTATATAAAACGTTATGAAAACACAGTATTGTGATGCATTTAAAACTATCAACACAGAACACGATCGTTGCGTTAACGTCCGCAATCGACCCGCGGCATTTTTACTGCCACGTGCACTTTTTCGTCACTCATAGCCACGGGGCTTGCCTCCGGATTCGGGGCGACCGCGTCATAGCACGAATAAGGGATGTTTTTTTCTACATTTCGTCACGCAAAACGGCGATCGGATCTATTTGTATAATCACGGATGTAAATACGTGTTAGTAGAAGTCAAATTGCGTCGCCGACTCCGGTACGCTTCGCTTGTTATAGGTGCGATGTTTAATATTCTCGAGTATCTCGTTTTACATATATTGTATATGTACCAATGCTCACAAATCGAAATGTTTTATCGTTGAATTTATGGAAAACTACGCGATAGCAAATATTTTTAGCTCGTGAATACGTGTATCGCCACAATCCATTCACGATTCTCGAATTGCAGTTGAAAATATTTCGTTTTTCTGCGGCGATACGTTCAATTTTTTTCGCGGAATAAAACGCGGACAATCATCGCGACATTTGGCAAATGTAATCCATAGATAAAAATATATATCAGATCTCTCTCCATTATTGTGCAATTTAAGTGTATTAAAAAATTACGATGACTTCTTTTTTTAATTAAAAAATATTTCAACTGTCTCATTATAATTGTTATAAATTAATAATTTTCTGAAGAAAATTATGTGTGTGCTTTAGTATAAAAATAGTTGATTTTCTCTTTCTAACTAAAATTTCATCGAGGCTCGTAGAAATTGCCTGCAAGCAAGAATTCTGCTATAATGAGCCTATCAGCAGATGTGTTATGTGCAGACGACCGGAACGAGAACTCTCACGAAGCGCAGAACTTCGCCCTCCTTGTATTTCTGTCCCCTGCCACGAAGAAAGTTCGGCAAAGCCCGATGCCAGTGAGCCAAAACACTGCGTCATCTCTCATACCACTCGTTTGTACCTACATACAAGATTTAGTTGTCGCTATAAAGCGCTTACCGCTTCCTACACGTACCGTTGTAGATCCGAGACCGCAAACATCGTGCTTATTCGGAGAATGGAATATAGGTCGTGAGATACAAAAGTTACGCATGTTCAGTAATTCTCTGCAGTCAAATAAGATCTAACGAAAGTTACGAGGAACATTCGAAAAGAATATTCGACCACCTGCTATTATATTTCAGCGTTATAAATGAAAGAACTAAAGGAGCTCATTCTGTTCGATTCTCAACATTAATTTACATCAATCTATCAAATTGTTTCGGTCGCTAAATATTCTTTAATCAAGAATGAAAACTACTTTTACCAACTTTTATTTAGTACCATTGATAGAAAAATAGTCTCATTTATTTTTTATGCCAGAATCGATGTTTGTTTTATATATATAACAAGAAAGTACACAAGCACCGATGATAAATTATAGACATAAGAAAAGTTAGTAGGATTAGGGTTCAAATAGAATTAGGATAAAGATTTTGCATTGTGTTTAGTCATGTTAGGAAATAATGACTGGAATATGGATAGGAACATGCTATCTATTGAGATATATTACTACATCCATCGATCATTCTATTTCGTTATGTTTACCATCTGATATTGTCATATTCTTCGGGCTTTATGCTATGCTGCTTGGCAATCCCTCTTACATTTTCCTACTCGTTTCTCGCTCTTTTTGTTCTTTCAACGAAAGATCGTTACTTCTATGCTTGGTAAAGAAAAGAAGGGAAAGAATGCGAATGAACATACTTACGAGATATTGATCCTGCAATATACTTTGCCAATAAAGTATATTATTTCCAATTTTTTTAAAAGGTCGGCATACATTGAGTGATCCATAGTTTCTGTTCAACCTTGAATATGAATATGAATAGATAATTAAATTAAAATGTCAATGATATTGTAATAATATAAAGGAATTCATAAATTTATAAGGCAATTTATTTAAAAAAAAGTATTATTTTTTTTATTTTTATTTATTTATAAATATATTTTTTATTTTTTTTATTTATTTATAAACGCATTTGTATTTGTATCTAAAAAATAAAACAGTATAAGATGTCAAGCTTATAATTTTGCTCGAGTGATACAAAAACGAAAAGAGAAATATTATAGATCATTATAATATCCGTGATGGTACAAGTTATATAAATTCATGGTATATATTCAAATTATATGTATTTTTTAATATATTTTATTTCCCGCATATTTATCGCTACAATTTTCGATTGTGACAAAATAATGATAATGATAATAATTCGAGAGAAGATTTGCATTTTAAATTTTTCTTTAAAAAAAGGAATAATCGTGAATTGTAACATCGGAATATTGACATTTCCATTCGGTAGCCAGTCTCATATATTTGCAACAAAAGCACCGCATAATTCGCCTCGTATAATGAGTCCGCGCTTTGCTTCTTTTTTTGTTTTTTTCCTCGTAATCTTTTTCTTCTCCCCAAATGCAGAACCGCTCTTTTCATCGATCGTACTCCTGCGAAATACACGTATGTACGCAACGCAGCCACGAAATGGCAAAGGAGTCGGAATCTTTATTACAAATCGGAGTGCAACTATATGCGAGCGTGCAGACAGGTACCTGCACCCGAGGATCGCGGCAGGAAGAACGTTCGTTTTATTTCGGTGGTGTTTCAATTTAGCTACCGCTGTGAAAGAGTTTCAGAACTTTTATCATGCAACTTTTATTCGGCAAAAATAGGAAATAGAAAAAGAGTAAATTGGAGGCGTGGAACCAAAATAACGAGTGAAATATAAATACTAGAAATGTCACAATGACATCAGATATGAATAATGCATTCCGTATGTTTTATTAGCATCTAGAATTTAAATGTACGTTATTTATCTAAATATTCTTAAATTACGATGCCTTTTAGCATTTTTATATTTGAACGTAAAATTTATAATTACAATTTTAATTATATAATTCTCAACTAAAAATCGTAATTTAATTTTTTATATTGTCCTTCTTTTAAACTTATTAATAATATCTCACAGAAAAATATCAACAATAAGCCGCAAAAGTATAATCTTTAGCAATGTTTGCAGATTTATATAAATAAAAAGATGCACATTTAACAAGATTAGAAAAAGTTAAGGAAGATAAAAGAAACAGTCTTATCACGTTGACTTTCAAAAAAACTTATTTAAGCGCTAACGTATTATATCCCGAGCTGATTAGCGTTCCTTTAAATTAAGTTTTTATTACGTTAATTGTCAACCGAGACCACCCGGGTCGTTCTAACCGGCACTAATATAATTGAGAAAAAGGGCTTTCCGAGTATATTCGTAATTCCTTCTCGGTGGCGGGATTCCATTATCTGTCGTCGTCATCTAATTGGCTTTTCATTACATTAATGGAACGCTGACTTGACGTATACAATTCCGTATATATTTAACCAACATGAAATTTTACCAACGATTTTATCTTATCTTTATTTCCCATTTTTCCCTTCTTTTATCGAAGATGTGTGTGGATTAAATCCTATTTGACTTTGACCTTAACCTTCTCTTGCTATTTTTGTCATCCTGACAATTTTGTTAG
This sequence comes from Camponotus vicinus, assembly GCF_025532165.1. Classification (NCBI taxonomy): domain Eukaryota; kingdom Metazoa; phylum Arthropoda; class Insecta; order Hymenoptera; family Formicidae; genus Camponotus; species Camponotus vicinus. The sequence goes on along the minus strand of NW_028141948.1, from coordinate 11,129,428 downwards.
CTCAATACGTGATAAGTGGATTTTTTTATGACGAATATAAATTGGACCGGAGATCGAGATATATGATTTGCGACTGTTATATCGAATATTTTAGATGTTTCTGAGAGATGTGGTTTCTTATTTCAGCAATAGACTCAATCGTTTCGCTTTTCATTGCGTTCTTTGCGTTGTCTGCTTATACTTTGATATTAAATACGATTACTGGATGCAAGTTGACAATTGTTAGAGATTTTGTATTGGCCGTACAATTCTATGTTAAAAAATTTACTTTTGTAAAAAAATACATTATTAAAACAATCAAATTATATAATATATATAGGATAATTTAGGAAGAAGATTTAGGATGTTTTGTAAAGAAAACTAGTAAATTTTTTAAGAATTTATTCTATTTTGCAAGACGAAAATGCGAAACATACGTGAAAATAAAAGAAAGACATGCTTAAAACATAAATTCTTTTATATCTTTCATATATAATTATTATAATTTATTATATATATAAAATTATTATTATTATTTCTAGGAAATATTAGCTATCATAGACAGTGATTCGATTTACAACTTATTTTTTTAAATGTTTGTTTTAATTATTTTTGGAAGTATGCAAATTACTTTCATTATTATTATTTCATTATTATTAGAAATAATTAGCATAACAATTATAACTATAATTATTAATCAACAATTATTGATAATGATATTATATTGTGTAGATGTATAATAAAAGGTATGTATAATAAAAGGTGGATAATAAAAAATAAAATATTCTCGAAAAAGTTAACAAATAAAATAAAACGTTTATGTGTGCACAGATATAGTCGACAAATGATTAAAGACAGCAAACACGCGATCATACGTGTTCATGCAAAATATGTTGCATTATATAGTATGTCGCATGTGAGTCACAATGTTAGAAATAGTCCTGCGTCCGTCGCTGCTTTCATATTTTATAAAACAGAAATACTAAGTGATCTGTAAAAATATATGAATGCAGTGAAACAACTGATTTCTTCTTACCTGCATCGTAAAGCTTTTGACATCGTCAAAAAGCCAATGGGTGTTAGCGTAAATTATACGTTAACTTTTTCTTCTCTTTAAAAATAATTTTTTTCACTAGTTTTTTTTTAATATTTATTAAATCATAAAATATATGTGCAATGTACAAAATAATTTAAAATTGTCGACAGACTAGTTGTGTGTTGTATGTTTAAATAATGGCATATATTTTTGTTTCTTTTGTGTGATTTTATACGCACATAAATATAAAAGCATTTTATTGCACAAATATAATATGTCTTAAAATAAAGAGAATTATGACACTTTTAAAAATAATATTTAATAGCCTTATATAAAAAATAAACTCCGCACACACAATTTTTAAATATTATTTAACTTTCGTTATCATATATGTATGCATGTGACATTTCAACAAAAGAAATTATTAAAATTTTGAAAAATTTATAAATAACTTTCATCATACACTTTATGAAAAAAAATATTAAAAACTTTTAGAAAGCTTGTATAAAACTTGTATACCTTCAAAGCTTGTATTATTAATTATACAGAATTGTTTCTCTCTTTTTTTTTTAATTTCATGATGCCTGTCAAGCATTAAAAATTTGTACAAATAATAATTTTAAATTATTAATTGGAGTAATTACACACTTCTTGAAAGATAGGAAATGAATCATTACATTCGTGTATAGTCACGATTAATGTTTTATTGAATGCGTAATTAGAATGTTTAGTATTTACATTGATTCCACGTATCCAGATAAATAACGTTGATGAGCGCGTGTTCGCGGCCGCATCGCCTCGTGTCGTGCGTGCCGCGCATAAAACTCGATGTATGGTTTAAAGACCGTGACGCTCAAGTGTTTTCTCTTCATCGCACGAAAGCCACGAAATCAACGCCATTTGCGAGGAATCGTGAACCGTCGTGGAAACGCGAGAATCTTTTCGAAAATTTACACTCCTTCTCTCGCCATCTCTGCTCTCACTTCCATTACTTTACAATCCGCAAGCCCGATATCTAAACGACAAGTATCTAAAAGAGATGTGTGTGTGTCTGGGAGATATTTTTTTAAAGGATTTCATATAGATATCTTTTAGAGAACTTCTCAACTTATTTACGTTACGTTGATTGTTCTAACAAAACGAAGAACGGTTAGAGACGAGGCTTTACTAATCATGTCTCGATCAATGGCAACCACGTACATCTGCGTCAAGTGAAGTCGTTGGAATATCGAATAAAATCCGATTTCGTTAAAATTGAGGAAAGAGTGTACTTTATGTATCTCGAAAGACTCGATCGCTCGAACCGTCCAAGGTTGAATCATTTTTCAATCTTGAAGACATCCGTACGAAAGTAGGTATACACCGAGCGAAAGAAGAATGACCGAAGGAACAGAGAGAAAGAGGGTAAACGTTCGCGATAGTGTTCGCCAATCTTCTCCTCACATCGAACATTCGAATACATGTTTGCGTTTATCGTTTATTTAAAGATAGATGTACACTGCGAGCGAACAAACACTGCGAAGATGCTTCGATGTATACCCATTCGAGAGATCGCGAGGTGTCGAGGAAGAGCCCCTTCACAATGACTGTGAGAGTCGACGGGAATTGAGGTAAGGCTTTCTACAGCGCGGAAAGAACGTCGCTCATCCACTTCAGGCTCGCGTAATCAAGTTGTCGCAAGAAATCCGCTTGTGTCCTATCATCATGATTCCGAAGCAGCGCATATTCTACTCGACGAAAAATTTATTTAAATCTTCTGCTACCTATATGAAGATAACAAAATTATATTAAATGCGGAATCAGAGCTTTTGTTCGAAATATACTTTTCTTGTCCTATGCTAATCTCTCAGTAGGATTCTTTTTATTCGAATTTCTGCTTAGTCGTCTATTTAAGTACAAATTTTAAATATATTTTTTTTTATATTTATATCGAACCGTTCTATGAAATAAAAACAAGTCTCGATAGCAGACGATTTATTGTAGAATATATATAGAACACAATTCGTCGTTATTACCGCATATGTGCTGGTCACAACAAACATGATTTCCGCAACAACTTCTACATTATATAATAATAATATACGATGAAAACTCGATCGAACGTTTTCAGAGGGGATGTTTTGGAACGAAACGAAAAACAATCAGCGCGATTAATGAATACGCGACAAACGATAAGCGATACAAATCACTTTGGGATTCGAAAATATGAATGGTATGACGATTAATTGGAAGAGCGATAAATCGAGTTGCCGCCGTATATATTTTTGTGTACGTAACGAATACATAAGTGTATATATGTATATGTAGAATGCACATACGAAGAAATGCATGACTCGCCGACTCACGCACACTGAAAGGTATCGACGAGCCGCATTATCGAGCGGAAGGGTTCTCATCGGGAAACGTATTTCCTGCGAGAAACCGAGTTTTCTTGTCCAAGCAAATCGAGACTCCCCTTCCGCTTACGCGACTTTTTCACCAAATGCATACCTTACAACGTACCTTAGTACCATAGCTCGATAATCGTCTCGTCTCATTGCGATTCACGTTATTCCGAGACGGTTGTAATCTAACTTAAACAATGATAAAAAAGAGAATATTATTACTTCTCAAATCAAAATATGAATATATGCGATAAATTTATTATAAAATGTTTTATATAATTTCGTGTGTTATATCTTTATGCAATATGTAAAGCCAATTTGTCAAAATTATAAATTTCGTAAAGTGTTGAAAGTTCTTTCGCATATCGTTTTATATAATTTATAATCATTAAAGAAATCTATATAACAGGAGAAATTGCATTTGTATTTACGTGTTGAAATCTTATTTCTCATCTTTATGGAAATGTCGCGTGGACAGGAGCTTGGATTGTAACTTCGCACGCAATGAGAGACGGAGATTATACGAGAAAGTGTATATGTGTATGTGTATGTATGTGTGTATGTGTGTTATGTGTGCGTATGTGTTAGAATAAAACATATCCTATAGTAAATCGCTAGCTCAATTCCAAAACGGAGTAGAATCGTCCGGCCAAGCACATTTACGCGGCACTCGCGCGAAAACGGGCCAAGATAGAAGTAGATAAAGGAATAAGGGAGGAGTTGAAGAGAGGGTTTCTCACAGATGTGTACACTAAACAAACCAACAGACTCGCTGACAACCTTTGAGCTCACAGGACACTGTCGGAGACGAGACACGCCGAGCGCGCATATCGCGACTGCCACCCCCGAACTGCGTTTATTTAATTTACGCAAGAAAAACACACGTTTTACAAGGTAAACCGAGTAAGGTGTCGCCGAGTTTGTGGGTACCACAATGCGCACAATCTCCGTGAACGGAGTTTCTTCTTGGGGTCGCACCGCGCCGAGTAGCAGAACGATGACCCGGGAACTCGTTTCCTCGACGGAGGGACCCTCGTCGCAGAGGGACAGTAAAATGCCGCCGCCGGAGGGACAGCGGTAATTCACGTCGGGTAAAGGTTCGTGAAACTCGGTATCCTCCAGCTGACGGCCGCTAGGAGGGACACCAGAAAGTTGCTCGCCAAAATTGCCGGGCTGAGGTTCCTTCTGTCACCTCCGTGCATCGCCGCCGGCTTCTCCTCTTCTGCAATGAGATTAGAAAGCTGCGTTTCATACGATGACGGAGGAGAAAAGTGAATAATGTGTCTAGGTTGCTTAACTTTAGATTAGATACACTTCACATATATACATACAATATATGTATAGGTAGATAGATAAATAGATAGATAAATAGATAGGTAGGTAGATAGATAGATAGATAGATAGATAGATGGAAGAAAGAATTTACATTGAGAGGAAAGCAAGAAAAGTGTTTTCCTGAAATAGAATAATAAAACCTTTCCGTGAGAGGGTAAAAACAATGTTTTAAACTATGTCAGACCATCCGACGTTTCTAGTTGAGATATAAAATGAAACGCGGATCACTTCGCACTTTTTCCTGCAGAAAATACCTCTTGACAATCTGGTCACGTCCATGAAGCTCTCCTAGTTGTCACATCAACGGAGATACGGCAAACATTGGATGAATATCTGTCGAACTTCGCGAATTTTTCAAGACGTCTGTCTCTTTTTATACCATTATGAAATCCTTCAAAGCAAGCTTTATTATTAATACTAAAAATCTAATTCTAAATAAATCTAGTAATTTTAATTAATGAATTTAATTTTCATAATTCTTTATATCCTGATTTTCAATAAATTGCCATAAATCTCTGCAATGTCACGTTTCATAAAGTCTAAAATAATTTAAGTGTCTCTCTTTTCATTTAAATATTTATTTTATTTTGTTATTTATAAAATTAAGAAAAATTTAAAACTGAGATTATAAATTGTTATATTATTTTATGATAAAAAATATAATTTAATTTTGCTATATTATTCTCTTTAATTTCTATAAGAATAAAATAAGTATATAATATAAGTATTTTATATGTAAAATGCAAGTTTTTAAAATTATATATTAATCCACAATTATTAATTACATAGTAGTAACTTTGAATTTATATTTCAAAAAGAATTTTTTTTAAATATCTATTGGTTTTCTTTATTTAGCTTTCTATGCTATTCTCTTTAGTTTCTATAAGAATAAAATAAGTAAAACTTTAGACTCGATACAACATACATATATGTATGTACATTAATGCCTTGGGAAACTTTCCGCGATGTCGAAGGCGTCGTAGAACGAGTGTAAAAAAAAAATTAAAACAAAATCATCGTCTTGTAAAGAGAAAATAATAGATAAGTTTGATAATGTCTCACAGACTATCGCGTTATTACGTAGTTACTAAGCATGTTAAAGTATAGGTGAGGCCGGTCCGAGAGAACTTACGCCGTACTTTCGAAAAATTGCGTCAAACTTCGTTCTAGCGGCGAACTCGGAGGGTAAAAGTTCTGTCGTTAGTGAAGCGGTCGTACAATTTTGAACCGCCCTTCGTCGTTATCGCAAGCGAACTACGCGGGGTCGGGGATGAATGCGTCTACGAGAGCCGCTAAATCCGATCGTAATGAGCTTCCTACAACCGTTTAATTGTTCGGCTTTTACTCTAATGAATATTCAAGTTTCGGAAGTTCCTTCATCGATCGGCCCCGGTCTTCGCCGACATAACTAAAGTGAGTCAATTACTATCGCATTATATTCCAAAATCGCACATTCTGCCTATGATCGACGCATTCGCGACCTGATAGTTTACTCACAGATTAGATCAAAGTTGTTAATATATATATATATATATATATATATATATATATATATATATATATATATATATATATATGTATAAAAGTGTATCATTATGATTTATTAAAATATTAAATCTAGAGAAAATGTGCTCCAATATGCATATATTCTTGATCTGTTCAGTACTTATAATCGCATCGAATATGAGAAAAATGCATAAATCATGTAAGCTTAAAAATTTTTCATCGAATAAAAGCGGATGATTTAATATGAATAATCCGCAAGATATTATTTTATTTAAAGTTCTATTTAAAGTTTTATTTTTTTAATACGCGACATTAGAGAATCAGTTTAAATAAATTTACGATATATTTATAGCAATCGCATTTGTGATACTTCCTGTCTATGTATGTATCTATACATCCTGTATGCAAACGCTAAATAACAAACATCATCATTCATATCATCGCAAGATTTTCTGAATAGCAGCTGTTTGTCGACTGTTTATTTATAATCAGCAAATAGTCATTATATCTTGCTTTGCAAAACAATACTACAGATCTGCGCGTGTTTAGAAACATAATTTCAGTTGATTTGCCAGTGTTCTCTCGTGTTCTCTCTATTTTACATTTAATATGTTATTTATAGAAAAGACTCATATATTAGTAAAAGATATGTGTTTCATTGAAGTATATGCTATTATTTTTTTCTAATTAAAATAGATAAACATTCTTATTCCTCTCTAAACAAGTAATCAACAGATACGTGTACATGATATTTCTTTTGTATATATTATCTTCTTATTAAAATTAAATTACAATATTTAATAGAAAATATTTTTTCGATACAAATTGGCACAAAATAATATTTGTGGATTAATTTTGCGTTCAAAGATTGTTTTCAATAACATCAAATCCCGAATTAAATTCATCTGGAATTAACGATAGAAAAGGACGTTTCTCTCACCTTCAATCACGTGGACCGTGACAGACGCCGCCTTGGCGTTGCTAGGCGCGCACGTGTAATTGCCGTTGTGCGTAAGCTTCGTTTTGTTCACCGTTAAAACGGAGCCGTTCATCGTGAGCTTGACGTCGACACCGGGCTCCTCGTCGTAATTTATCATACGGCCCTGACGATACCAGAAGACGTAAAGAGGCTTTTCCGTGGCTGCCATAAGTTGGCATTCCAAACGGAGACTCGAGCCTTGCTTCACGTGCAAATCAGGCGCACCTGGTATTATCGAGTACGCTTCCGTGATTTTCAGACGGGCGAAGTTTCGCTGCACCGGATGCGACGTCACCTGCGATCATAATATAGCGACACCTCTAACTTATCATGGTACGTTAGGGTGAACGACACAAGTTGAGATGAGAGATAAAATGTTTCAGTAATTTTATTTCCGAACATAATTTATAAGACGTAGTCATGTATGATATTTTCTCAACATAAATTTATTATTAAACTGTTTAGAATATTGCAAATTAAAAAGTATTACAAGCAAACACGGTGTTTCTTTTTTAGTTAATAAATAAAATAATTTAAAAATTATCTCTCTCCATCTTGCGTAGAATTAATAAATTATGCGTGATATTATATATAAATGAAATATAATATTAAAAAGTAACTTTTTATTGCAATTTGAGTATAAGAAATTTCTTTATAAATTTGATAATAGTCAATTTTTCATATTTCAATAAACTATATTATGTTATAATTAGACATATTAAAAATTCATTATCGAACAAGCGACGTTGATATCCTTTAGACAACCCGACTGTGGTTAAAGACACGGCTAATTAAGATGACCTTAAACACTAGCTTGGAGCCACTTGACCGCTTTGACATTTCAACTGACATTTTCGATGTATGAAATTTTTAACGAAGTGTCACCGAACTGTATTTTAGAATTTATTTGCTAGACATAGCTGAAAATAAAACAGTATTTTAAATAATCGCTACTAAAAGTTTAATCTCATCTTCCCATGCAGTGTAAAATGAAAATTAGAAATATTGTAGAAGAAATGAATATATGTGTGTGTATGTATATAATTTGCATCGAAATACCTGACATTCATAGATGCCAGCATCGTCTACCGTTACGGCACGTATATTGAGCTGCCAATCGGTGCTCGAGTGCCTAACCATAAATCTCTTGTCGATGGAGTGCGTGCTAGTACCAACTGTTAACAACTGTCTGTCTCTTCTTCTCACCCATGTAATCTATAACAGAGGAAAGACGGGATATCTTTATTTATTAAGAGCATTCGTGAACATTTCATATGTAGCAATTAATCAATATATAACATTGATACATTTATTGAAGAAAATATTTATACGATCATATAAAATATTAGTATGATATCGGATAAATATAAAATTGATGAACGTATTGAAATAAGGTACACAACAAGCTACTACTGTAAATGTAGCCGTTTAAAATAATTTTATAATATATTGTGTCTTTATATTTGAGAGATTTATTCGCATAAATAATTCACAATTTCACTAAAAAAAATAAAGATTACTTGCTTTTGAATAATATTATTATCGACATATGATTTACAAAAATAAAGCACACGATTTAAAAAAAAAAAGAAAGAGAAAATAAAGTAAAGTTATAAATCTTATATAATTTTACAAATTTCACAAAATATTAAAAAATATCACATCTGTTATTTATAAAAATATAATTATGATTATATGTAATTACTCCTAGTTACAAAGAGAAAAAAAATAACTGTTAAATAATAAAAGTTATTTGTATGACATGTAGAACTTGAAAGCAGTGTTAGGCTATTGATGGCAACAATATGTAGGAAACAACGATATATGTTATAGAGAAAAGCCTCCACATACGCATCGAATATCAATTATCACGGCCATTAGGGCATCCTAATTTCAAGCTAATTTTCGTTCCCAAGCGAGCTAACCACGATGCTCAATATATTGGATAGCAGCTACATCACACGGTATTTTAATCACATAGCGATATTATCAATTTCCTGCCATTTTAGAATGATGAAAAATAATCTATTATATTTAATCATTTACATAAGTTTAAATCGCATATAAATGATAAAAGAAAAAGTGGTAAAGTATAGTAAAAATATATTAATTAAAGTTTAATCATTTATATTTATGTACTGTTATAATACTATACTGTTCGAACTCTGTTCAAAATCAAAATTTGTTTTGAAGATTTTTATAGAGAGAAATGCGTTTTAAAGCTTTTAAAATGTTTTTTCTGTCAATATATTTTTAACAATATATGTTTTTGCTAATTATTAATGTACATGTGAATATATAAATTTGCTATTACATTTTACGTATATTTTTTATCGGCTACCTCAATCGCAAAGTGCTACATTAAAGAACCTTTAATGAATTGGCCATATGTGTGTGACCAGACATTGCTTTTATGTTTTATACACACACACAACACGTAATATACTATAATGACATATATTGCGGTTGTATCAATTTATTATTTCTTTCTACATCTTTGCCACTTTTACAAAATATATTTTTATAAATTATCACACACGTTTTGAATGTGAATGGTTGTAACTCCAAACGTTTTCTTTGTCTGTTATTTTTATGGGAACATAAAAATAAGTGTATAATTACATTCTAAATATGATAACGAGGATATTACGCCTTTTTAATCAACAGCTTTTAATAAAATTCACTTTCAATTAGAAAATTCTTATTCTAAACTTTAGATGTCGCATGTTTTAATTAAAAACCGTAAATATTACGTTAATGTAAATTTTAAATACAAGATGCAAGAAAATTCACTTGAAATATCTGGAGAGTTACATAAAGATTCGCTACACGTATTTGTAACCGCATGTGTTTTATTATCACTTTACAGTTCGAGTTAATTTTAATTAGAATACTTTTAAATTTTCAGTTAATTAAATATATTAAATATATATATTTATGCAGCAACTGGCTGGGAATTCTCGGAACATAACAGTAATGCAAAAACTTGTCACAGAGTCTCCACTTATAATGTGCATATGAAATTAATGTACGCCTCTAACGAAATTATCCTTAAAAATATAAATTAAAAATATTATTATAAATATTATTAAATATTACTAAATATTACTATAAATATATATATTTTTTTTCTTTTAACTATACGATAGTTTTCTTTCTTAATGAAAATGCAAAAAATATTAAATTTAATCGATTGTGAGAAACAGAAAATTTTTATAGTAAGACTTTAATAAACTACAAAAGTCATTACAATTTTCAGAGAGCTTGCTATAAAATATATCGAAGATTATCTACATCTCCAGTATTTCGATCTGATGGGTCCGTTAAGATCCGTCATATCGCTAAGCCAATTACTTTTTACCTTCTGATCCGAAGTCGGAGCAAGCTTTATCATAAATGTCTTAATACCACCAGAACGTAATTAGGCCGATTCCGCGTAATACATCCTGGGCAAAACCAATTCCTAAGGATATGACATCTCTAGTAACTGCCAAACCCGGTAATCCAGGTTACTTGCTGTAATCCTGGATCCAATCCTGAAAAGGGCATATCTACGGCGCACCGACGTGTAACGGCGAATCCAATATGGCGAGAAAGTGCGTTGTGTGTGTGTGTGTGTGTGTGTGTACTTGCTGGCCTTTGACTGGTGTAAGTTATCGGGTGGTAGAGTTTGCCGCAATCAGCACGAAGTTACAGTGAACTTGCCAGTGTCTTCGCGAGCAGTCAGGAAAGACAAGGACGCTCAAATCCCCCTTGGACATCCGTCGTTCAGTTTCAACTATCTCCAGATACAGATACACGTGTACGTGGATTGTTAAGACGAGTAGTATTTTTTCGTCTTACTGCAGAAAGAGGTTTGTTTCTCGCGATACTGACGTGATCAATTAAAGAAGCTCCTACGTCTATTAAAAAGTCTAAGCAAGATTAAGGTCACAATAAAACTCTCAATAAAGCTAATATATTTAAGCTAAAACATCTCATCTATTTTTCTATTTATCTAGTTTGTAAAGTTAAATTAAAAATCAGAGATTTAAGTATACATGTGTAAACGAGAAAATAATTGTTTGCTTCATCGATTTATTATTTCCAATTAGTGCCATTATTTTCTTTTTCTTCCTCTTTCTCTCTCCTCTTTTTATCATTTTAAAATTAAATATGATTATTAATATGATTAATATGATAGTAATAATCAAATTATATCAAAAATTATAACATGTATCTTTGTGATTTAATATTTTATTTATTCGAGAAGGTATTTCTATACAATATACAAAAGAAAACTAAAAAAAAAACATTAATAGATTACTAGATAAGATGCTAATGGAATTATTTTTAGCTTAAATACATAAAGTATATCTGGCTTAGAGAGAAACTATGTTGAAGTTTGTGGACGACGAGTCTACTTGGCTTTCGAGTGGAAAGGGTTAAAAGTTCGTACGCGAAGCGCAAGGCGAGTGTAACCCGCAAAGGATTAGAACCAATTAAAACTTGGAACGAAATGCAAATTGGAGTAGCATATGTCTGATTCGCGTCGGGCCTACCTACTTAATTTCCTCTTACGTTATTTCGCCCGACTCGATCATCATCAGTCTTATTAGACGCGTGTTAGGTAACCGATCGTCCCAGAGAATTCCCGTGGCAAGCTATTAAACTGTGCCTCGTGGGGATTGCTGGGCCCAGGCACGGGAAAGACTTTGTACAGCAAGTAATGGCATTAATACGCACGGAAAGCGCACACATGCGACACATGAGCTAAGATGCACCATCATCGCTTGTAGAGAGAGCTTAATTGGGAAATATCCCGGTTACGGGCTGCACTAAGCGACTCGCACCACATATATTCTTTGTCTGACAACCGGGAATTGCCGCAATCGGTAATTTATGCCGCTATATTCGAGATACCTTACGAATTTGCAGCGAAACAGAAGCAGGTCTTAAACACAAATAAGATAGTGAGATAGGGAGATAATGGAACGATTAAAACAACGACTGCAATTAGAATCCGTGACTATTACAAAAAAAATTTTCGTTATGGATAAAACTTTACTCGATTAACAAAAAAAAAAGAAAAAAAAGGAGAAAAGTTTTGCAGCGATAAGAACATTTCCAGTACTAACGAAGCCGCACCAGCAGCAGCAAGAAGGAAATTAAAGACCGCCGCTCTATCGCCATTGCATTCCTGCCGCGATCGTTTTCGACTCTTTCTCGATATAGTATCGGGTTGATAAGGAACGCCGAAAGTTCATTCGCTTATCAAGCGAACCGTTTTAAAAGTATTCTTGTAATGAGGAAAGTTCCTTCACCCTATCCGGACCCTACGCGAGAATCAAGCCAATCACTACACAGCCACATTTTATACACGTCGCAGCTTCGAAAAGTTATAGCTATAGCGATGATATTACTCGCTAAATCGCGCGCGAGGAGAACTGGGAGCGATAATGCTTTCTAAAGACATTAAAAATAATTAGTATTTAGTTAACATAGTGTATATGGTGTGAAGATTTATTACTGGATATCCCACAGGGAGCGATTGCGAATGCATACAAATATGGTATGCATTAAAACTTGCTTTATGAATACCACAATTTAATTTTATTAGTCGAATTTTCATCGGGTAAAGATAGAAATGTGAAACGCCGCTCTCGGAAAAAGCATATAAAGTATATATTTTTTTCTAGAAGAAAGAGAGAAAGTAAAAAATAGAAAAAAGATTAATTTAAATATATTTTATATATATAAAATCAAAATTATTAAAAATACTATATTTTTTTTTATGGAACATATATTTTATTATCAAATTATTTACTCTTTCATTAATTAATTCGATTTTATCACTTCAAAATATTTGAGCATATTTTTTCTCAAAATTATTCCAATTAATTTCTATGGTTTATGATAGTAAAAATCAATTCCCTGCAAGAGAAAATGTGTACAACGAACTTGTATATATTGAATATATAACTTGTATATATTGAATATAACTTAATCAGAACATTCTCGCGAGATTTAGTTTGAAAACGATATGTCGATTTTGATGTATTGAAGTGTGAAGCGTGATAATCCTTGCTGTGTAGCGCTCAATCACTGTATCTATTACTTCTAATCAAATATTGACATTATCATTTTAGAAATATTGGAAAATCACAGAAAATCGCAACATTTTATGTGTGATAATTTTAGTAGAAATATTTCAGTAGAAATAATGAAATTCTAAAATTTGAATTAGCCTTAGATAAATTTGATTAATTCCTCGAATAAATCAATAGATGCGATATAAATAATCCAGCTACTTTATAAGAGATTAAAGCTAGATGATGATATTACGTTTTATATTAGTTCCACAAATGGATTCGTAATTTCATATACATGTATATTGAGGAAAAAACATTAATTTATCGCGTCATCGTTTCATAATAATATCGATTCCATCTGCGCGCGCGCGCGCACGCCATCCAATCTATCCTATCTATTTGTGATATCAATCGTATTTTACCACGATACGTTTCATTTAGTTCGTGCACAAAAGGGCGCTTTTGAAACGTACTTTCTCGATTCGACATAGACGCGCTCAAACAAATTATATCACGCGCACGGGAATCCTGTAGACGAGGATCGAATATAACCACGAAGCTTTATAGCATCGGAAAGGATGAGCTTTCTTGAAGCCTTCATTGATGTTTCATTAATGGATCTCGATTTCGACGCCTTGAACATAAAAAAGATTCGTATTATCCGTGAAAGAAGGAACAACTTTACAAGACACAGACGCGATGAAATACTTGAAGATGCTTTAGAAGGGAAAGAAATTTAGCCTCGATACTATGAGAGGATTCTTCTCTTGAATTTTTTCATTTCCGATAGTTTCCCCACTCCTTCAATCTCTCATTCGTTCCATCTGCATTCTCAAAGGACTTTACTCTTCTATTCACTATCCGGATATCCTCTATTATGCCTTCGCTCATTTTATCTTACGATTCATCGTGGCCGAGAATATTTTTCGAAGGATTCTGCTTTTCGCTGGTAATCCGCGTATCCATTTTCTCCAGCGAGATAAGATTTAAGAAGAGTCATGTGACGTATCTAAAAATCTATCAACTCCTCGTCAGTAGCACTCAATTTGGCATTTATTATTTAGCCAAAAATTTGACGGTAATCTTTTCGACTCCTCTTTCCATGATATAAAAGAATATTGCATTGTTTCGAGGTGCAACGAGATGCATTATGCCCAATACGCGAATAAATCTGAGCGGAATAAGTTAATTCTATTATACAAAGTCGCGTAACATTATGCGCATAAATTGTTTGGCCAAACTGCAAGCCGGCACATAAATTCAACGTCGGCAACATCGAGAATTGGAAGATCGCAATAAACGAAACGTGTTTGATCCTTCGAGCGTGAATCGCAACTTCCGGAAATAATAATTAATTATCGCACTAAAAGGCCACTTAGGACATCTCATTTTCGGAGTGAATTTCATTTACGGCGGAGCAAAGATTCGTTTCCTTTTTAATACATATGAGCAGATACGATCGCTATAAAGGAAACGTTCGCTCTTCGATATCTCTCTCAGGCTTTCTCTATACTTAAAGTAACACCGGATACTTGAGAGAATGGAGAATAAAAGACTTACGTGGAATAAAAACGACTTTGAATATTTCCGCCGTGCAACTTTTACGCGAAACTTTTTCGGCGTGCTCCGAGCGAAGATAAATGGCGTTTTAAATTGAGGAATCCGGGCTCGTTGATAAAACACGAAAGGAAGTCTACTAATAATTTATTTGATATTTTATAAGTAGGATTTCGTGTAGGAATTTATACCGATCCAGCGTTTTGCACTTAAAATAATGGATAATCGAGGGGTATCTAATAAAAAGATAAGAAAGATTATAGGAAAGTTAATTTTTCATTGGTATTATTTTTTTATTAATATTATTTATTCAAAAGTGCTCTTAGAGTGGATATATGTTTGACTCGTCAAATGCAATATGAAATTTATCAATTATTACAACATGATTATAATTAGAATAGACAAATAGAATCGCAGATCAAAGCAAATAAAAGATTAAAGTGCGAATGAATGTGCGAGATCTTTAATTCAAAAAGAGGATCAACTTATTCTTCATTTATCATTACTACATCGTATAATATTATCTCAGTAAATGATATTTTAAGTAAATGCATAGTTTCGGTTTGCTCGTTCTTTGTAAATGTTTTATGATGCTTATATGGTTGTCATTGTAAATGTATGATATATTATCTTATTGTAAAAAGAATAAATTTCCGTATGGTAGCAGTTACTTAGACAGATATGTAATGCGCTTTGTCCTCCCTCGGTTCCTTCCCTTTTTACTCTACTCGCGGAAACCCAGTACTTTTTATTTGTTTTTGTCTCGGCCGCGGCAAAGAAGCCTAAGGCGGCCTTGTTTCTTATTTCTGTATTTCTGTAGTACACAAGACGCGCATGAATTCATCTTTTATTCATAGTCGGCGACGGTACGGGATCCGTCGAGGTTATATGCGATTCGTGACAGAGAGTTTTGCATAAGTGGTCTTAGATTTTGCAACTTTTGCATTGTCCAGAACAAAAATTTCGCCAGCGGACGATCATCCGATACAGCGAGGAACAATAAATAAAGCTATTGATTTCTGAAACTCAAGTTTCTCAATTTTTTAGTTACAATTTTTCCAAAATTTATTAAAATTAAATTTGCTTACATGTAAATATATATATTTGCAATATGCAATTCTTATTTATCTCAATATATTCTTAAAATATTTTATATATCTTTATATTTATTTTTGCATGAGGCTAAATATTAATATTTTTATTATCGAATACTTTCTTATAATAATGAATTAATATGTATTATTAATTAATATGCTAAAGTATGAAAAAATTTATATGCATGAGAAATTATATACGTATTTAATTCATAGAAATAATAAGCAATGAAGCAATTTTTAAACTTATTAATTATTTAAAATTTTGATTTGTAACGCCGATATTTTAATTAAAGTACATTTTAAAGGCGCGAGATAGAATTTGTTTTGTAACCGAGAGAACAAAAGAGGAAATGAATGAAATTGATTCTACTGGAAACAATAATCTTATTAAAATGAAAGTCCTGTGAAGAAAATGAAAGCGTTGAAAATGCGAATCGCTTCGTTGCCGTTATATCTGTAAGGACTTCGCTCGATACGTGAAGCGAGTAGAAACGTGAAATACTCCCATCGTAAGTAAATTACAACCCCGAGCTCCCTGCTCACTCAGTGCCCAGCGGAGCTGTAAAATCTAGAAATCAAACGGAGAGAAATAAACCTGCCGTGAAGTTCGCATAAACATGCCGCTTTTCAGAACGTCTCGAGGTATTCGCGTCCGTTTATAGCAATCACAGTCTTTAGCATCGGCGATTATATCGATTTGTCTCTGACGATTATTGAAATGCGATTTCGATTTATGTCAAAGCGGACGTCTGTTCTTTTTACCCGACATTCCCATCTTAGAAACGTAATTTATTAAAAATTAGAGGAAAACACACGAGAGAATTCAGAGGATTATATATTTATAAATGTGGAAGCCCCCAGAGAGGAATTATAACGCAAAGAGAGAATTTTATTTTACACGAAATATTTCCTTTTAATGAAAAATACAAGCAAAATATTGCAAGAAGACTTAATCCGGACACATCAAGGAATCTACAATTTTAGAGATAGCGATAGTAGCGTATATTTTTTATCTGATATATACTTTGTGTAAATCTCAGATATGACAGCTTAAGGCACCGCGTTTTCAAACGACGACCAGACAGCTCCGTGTCGGAAGACGCGCATTTAAAGTCGGCTTATGTCTCATTCACGTCGGTATGGGAAACCCGTAGGTCGGAATTTCATGGAAACGTGCATTGCCTGTCGCCCGGAGAGAATCCATCTGTCGACTCTTGGAATTCCATTCCGATTTCTCAAGTATACCACGGCGAGTATCGAGAGAGAATGTTTTCACCATCTCTCGATAGCGTTTATACGGATTGCCCTTTCGTTTTCTTCTCTTTTTTTCAGAAGGAAAAAGAAAGGTACGACAGTCACGCGGCATCTGGCGCAGCGTCAATTTAACTCTGAAACTCTCTAAAATATTCTGAAACATTCCGCGAGTGGGAACTTCGACATTTTCGCGAAAGGAGGGTGTGTAATGGGATGGGCTTCCGAGAGAATTCGCGTACATTCGCGCGAGGGTGTATTTGGAATACGAATCGATTGGCGCGATGCAAGGATATATAATCTTGAATTCTTCTAACGAGGAGAATCAAATTAGCATAAACGCGAAAGATGCGGCAAAGGCGTCGTAATTCCGCTTGGGGTGAATCCCACCTTGCCAACGTAATACGTTGGATTTTGTCGCAATCAGCCTTTTACGTCCGGCACTAAAAATCGACACGAACGATGCGGAAATAGCTTGGAACGAAATTCGAATATAGACGCGTTTGTTGTTTACGCAGATTGTCGGTTGATTCCGCGCGTTGAGGGAGAAAGGGGTTGAAACGCTAAATAAGACAAAGAGCATACGCCATCGCGGAGCGTGCGCCATTGCAGACCGTAAACTGGGGCAATTTGCTGGACCGACGGCTATAGTATTAAAGTACGTATAGCGAGAGCCGCAAAAAAAAGCAAACAACCTGCAATCCCCGTGTGCAAAAATATCATATCGACCTATCACTTGTACGTCCAGTGTGTGCGGCACATCGCGTTCGTTTCCGCTTTCAATATCGCGTGCGAAGGTATTCGGAACGCATATATTTGCACAATTACGCCGATTCTGTATCTTCGTAAGGGACGGAAACATCTGTTTGCGCTTTCAATCGCAAACTCGACATATCGAAAACAAACTTTACAAACGATTTATTAAAACTGGGCTTAATTGCGAGATGAGCGATTCGTTCGTTAATACCGTGTATTAATCCTTTCCTTTTTTTCTATGTACACCTGTTTTACATCATTTTCCCATTTTACATTCTATTTATATCACACATTGTGAATTTCGTTTGAACTTTATTCTATCCACTAAACTTTCGTTCTATTAAAAAATGAATAGTTTATTAAGTTTTATATATATATTTTTTAAATAAATATATGTGCATTTTCAATCTAATATAATGGAAATAAGCAATATAACTTGCAATGTAAAATTATATTTATATTTTTCGATATTTTTATATATATTTTTTATTGTTCCAATATACAAGAAAATGATATTTGATGTTTTCATTAAAGAATCAATTTTTGCACTAAAATTAAAACTTATCATTTGATTTAACTTTTTAGTTTCTTAGTAAGAGTAATTGCCTGTTCTCTTTTTGAGAGAGAGAGGGTGGGAGAGAGAAAATATAATAGAGATTATATAAGTCTTCATTGTGTGAATAGAACTGCGGGCGTGTACAGAAATATATCAACGTCATCATCACATGATGCTGAAATTAGTCACGCATGTCGTTGTCTTAGCACGTTGTGTAATTTATTTTTTACGGAGCACAAGTGATGAAGATAAAACACGTCTGAAAATATTATCAGCGCATGCGATGTCGAAATAATTTATGTTACAACGAAAATTTATGCTTCAAAACTATAAAGACGTTGAGGTAAAAGATTCTTCGAGAAATTTTCTTAATTTCAAATCTGATCCGCACTCAACGTTTTCCATTTTATGATCGTCTCATCGCTACGACACGAAAATCAATCGTATTAGAAATAACACACGTACGCTTTTGTTTACGAATCACTCGCGCATGGCATATGCATGATAGGAAACGGAAATTAAATAAAAATCGCTCGTCATCAGTCCGTATAACGGAAATGAAAATCTGGAAAAACTGGTGTGAATGTAAAAAAAGACGAACAGCATTGAAATGAATGGAGAAATGGCACAGGAAGAATCAAGTGGAACTAAAGCGAGAAATGCCATTAATATTTCACTACATGGATGCATCCAGAGAAATAATTTCCCAGTCTAAAATTATTCACTTCTGCATTTTAATTGATTATGAAGTATTCAGATTCCATGATTAATGCTATTCTTCGCATTTATGAAACACAGATAGAACAAGAATTTTAATATTCTTCTGTCATAATACATTATAGTATATATGATATTGATAATTACATTTGTAAGTCATATTCTTCATTCTATTGTCTCTCTCAAACTTTACGTTAATAAAATACAATGTAAATTATTTCCAACTTTTATTAATACATCAATGTATATTTAATATGTATTTAAACAATAGGAATGGAAGGCAAAAGTAATAAAATTGTTTATATTGCAATTATTTTTCATTAATATAAAAAAATAAATTGTATACATCATATTTTGAAACGAGAAAATCAATAAAGTGTCTTTTAAAGAATTTGAAATACTAAATTAACTGCATTTAAATGAACTACACAATATGTGTATACACACACACACACACACATATATGAGATACTTACGGTTCCAGCCCCAGGATCGGTAATTTTGCACGGCAAAACTGCTGTGCTACCACTTTGAGCAAGCACCTCTCCAATTGGTCCTTCAAGAACATCTTCATTTTTACCCTCCGGGACATTCAATGAGACGATTGCATTATTGGCACTTGAGTTTTGCTGATGCTTGGCCTGGCTTACTGAGAACATAAATTACAACAATACTAAGGATAGGAACCATTTTATTCGACTTTAAGTAAAGTCTGTGTATGACATGTCGTCTCAATAAATTAATACTAGCAATGATTTTTTCCGCAGTGCTGCAAATTAAAAGTTTTCTTAGGATTGTCATTAATTAGAATATTCTAAAAATTGAATGTTTATAAATTCAAAAATTGCTATAGTTAATTATAACATTTTTTAAAGAAATATATAATTATTTAATATCACATATATTTTAAATATATACATATATGTGCATTATGCATTTTTATTTTTTTATAAACACAGCATGCCATATTTTATCATAATTATCTTATGCAAATATTCTATAAAAAATATTATTGAAAGGAAATGCGCATTTTGGAAATAATATATATTGTACATAAAAACTCTTTTATTCGATCCATCTTCTGAACTTATAATGCATAAATTTGATTGGATATTGGCTTAGAATAAATTATATCTGTCTGATAATTTTTAATTAAATAAAAATTCTGTAAAAAAATGCTATAAAAAGATGCAAGGATTCGCATTGTATATTTTCTCCCAATCTAGAAAATTCTCGGATTTAAATATCGGATTTATAATAAATGTCTCTCCAAAAGTTGTTGGTGGTTCTAAAGCCGGCTATAATCAAAGATTAAGGGCGATTTCTCTAGGGCTGCTCGGTCGACGAAGGGAGCGGCGCAAGGACTGCAAAGAACGACGAAGCATCGTCCTGCCGACCTGAGATTAATACAGCCGCTATCGCGACGATAACGCATAGCCCGAGCGTCGCCCGAGAGTAGCTTAAGTGAATAACTTAGTCATGGCAATTACGACGGTTCGGCCGGGCGTTTACCGGCGCCCGTGGTGCGCCAAACCTGGCGAATTCCGGCGGATATTCAGCCGGAAATTCTCCCCCTTGTGCCCTCTCGTCGTTTTCCCTCACTCAAGAACTCTAATTATTCGCTCGTTCCTGCGCGCATCGCCAAACTTTGCTGAAAAAAATTTCTCTCGCCAGTATCTCGTTTCTATTTTTTCGAATTGAAAGCCCAAGCTCAAAACTGGATGTCTAGTAGAATATTTAGTAATAGATGTATGTTATTGACGTTTTGTTTTCAAAATGTAGCGAATATATTTACGATAATATTCGCTGCTTATGTTAACTTCTTTCAACTCTTGCTAAGATTTTTTTTTACTTTGGATTTGGCTACATCGGAAAAATATATATTCGTTAATAATGAATAATTATAAACATATATATTCTAACTAGCATTAACTATTTTAACTGCATTTGACATTTTCTTAAAAATTTCAGAGAATCATATTTCATTTTTTAATTGTATCTAAATAAATGTTATACGAATACAACACAAGATATTTCTAAGTTCTATGTTCTTTCTACTTTTTTGTTAAGTAAAATTTAAAAATATAAAAATTAAGAATTAATGTATTGAAAATTGCTATAAAAATATATTTAAATATAAATTTTCTCATGCTGAAATATTAGTGAACTTTTGCGTTCGGATATTTATTCTACCGTTTAATTAAAATATGTATGATTTAATATTCAATTAAAATCCGGTTTTGCTATGATGAGATATCCTTGATATATTTAAGATATCTTTAAGATATGAAATGAAATATCTAGAATTATCCACATACATAACCACGAAAGTATTCCATTGCAATGTGATACAGATCTCTGAATATAAATCTGTAAATATAAGCTTTAAATATTTGAAATAGCTATGGCGTGTGAAAGATATGCTTTTGAAAATTATACATGACGGAATAAACGATTATGATTTATTATGCATTAAATCAAAGACGCTTGTCTTCAATTTGAGCGAGGACAAAATAAAATTGCCCGAACTGACGTAATTTTCTAAATTGAATTTACCAGTGATTAGTACTCGTACGTACCAAGAGATTAATCTGGCACAATTTCAGAAAGTTTGCCGAATTGAGAATCGTAAAACGGCCTGGTAATAGGGGCCGGTGTGCATTTAATTAAACTTTCAATTAGATCTAAAGCTTCTGAGGTGTTACGACGACGACCTAAATTTTCAGTACCGCATCGCGTCGTTCGAACAAGATATTATACGAATTCGTTCGTTGGTAATATTAACGTCGACGATTTTCTTCGTCGATGTTCTTCGAGAATCGTCGTTCGTATATAAGAACATTTGACAACCCGATGGGTGATCGGCTCTATTTCAACGCGCCCGTCGAGAAGTTCGACGCTAACAAGGCGAGAGCATCGCCGTCGGTTTTCAGCAACGCGATAACCGGAAATTACATGTCAGCCATCGAATTAAGTGTTTTCCATGCCGACACGAAAATAACTCGCGCAAGTGTGGAAGAACGTGGCGTGCCGCGAGTAAGCGCGCGGGAAACGCCTGTGTTTCTTCAGGCGACTGCATCATTACCGTTGCAAATTGTATGCCGTCGTGAAGCGAATACCGACGAGCAGCGCGACGTAGGAAAATTAGGAACAAAATTATTTAGGCTAAGAGAGTCGCTACTTAAACACGCGATTTGCAAGACGAGAACGCACGTGGTGGAGAAATACGAATGAACCTGCCGTTTCTTGCCGCAATTTCTAATTCTAATCCTGTAAAGCTTCTAAAATGCCACCAAAGGAACGAACAGGTAAAGTCGGGAACAGCTGAAGAATTCCAAGTGAAAGAACTATTATTACTAAATAATTATGAATATATAATTTAGTAATGTAAAATAATGAATGATATTTTGGAAACTAAAATTTTATTCTCTATAAATAATTAAAAAGATTACTTAATATTTTTTAAACGAATGAAACAAAGTTACATTTACAAATCCAAACTCACCTGTAAAATACAAGTGTGTCTCGAATAAGATGCCCACCACGATCCAAAGTATCCTCATGATGATTAGTACTCGAGCCTTTTCTTTAAATATACATCTCTTTCGAAGTATCTGGAACATAAGAAAGAATATAAAAGTTTAACATTCATTTTTTTCGCGATCATAATTAGTTACTTTGATATTAAGTTTTTCCTTAAATATATTTCCTTAAATATATTTCAATCTTCTTCCTTCTCCCAAGATAGCGTTAAGTTGCAATCACAAAGTATTATTAAACTGAAAAACGATCCATTGTATAGTGAGAATAATGCAGAAAAGAACATTTGAATTGCTTTATTCAAGACATTCGATAGCACTATATATCGAGTGTTACATGTAACTCTCAAAGTTTAATAATTTCATAAAATGTCTTTTAACTAAAGAATAGCGATAGAGTCAAATCCTGAAGCACTTTATAAACTATGTTACATATGCAGTAGAATATAAAAAATTGACTGACTTTTTTTATCTTTTGGGCAGCGATGTTCTTTGCTTATTCATATATATTTGCTCTTTCCTTATTCGCATATTGTCGCCAGATACAATTTCCGGTAGAAGTTCTATTTTCTTTTTTTCTCTATCTCCTTCTCTCTATTTTCTTTTACTTTAATATAAAATGTATTCCCCCTCTTTTTTATTTTTTATAAATTCTTTTCTTATTTTTTTGACACTTTTTTTTCTTGGCACTTTATCTACAATTTGCGAGGCCATATGCGTTCGCAAAAGAAATTAAGGTCAAAGAGAAGAGCGAAAGTAACTGTAGCGTGTTCCAAAACTACGCGCAAGGTGTCCCTAACGTGGTATTAACTAGTTTTGTCGAATAAAAAGTGTTAGGTTTTTTGTGAGATACGTGCAACTTTTTCTTAACATTTCTTGGCACATTGATGTAGCGTTTTTATTAAATTGTATAAGATCAATATATGCATATATACATACATACATACACATATATGTATATATAAGGACGTGGATAATGTACTTCGTTCAGATTCTTATCCATTTTTAATCCTTTGTTATTTTTAACACGCACTTTCTTATAATAACATTTTATTTTTTTTATATAACAATGTAGTTACGTAATATTAAATTTACAATGTAGCTACATAAATAAATTTAAATTTTACAGGATTAATACACAGGATAAATGAAGAATAAAAAATAAATAATTAAAAATTAATTAAATATAAAAAATATATGTATATTCAAAGAAACAATATAAATTAAAATATTGAAAAATTTTGAGATGTAAACGAGAGAAAGATTTCTCAACTAAGAATTTAAAAACTTTAAGAATTTAAAGAATTAAAAATTAAAAGTAACTATACAGATAGAAGCATAATAACCTCATTAAGAAATAAATTAAGAGAGAAAGAGAGAGCTGAAGTTTTATAACATAAAAGATATACAATTAAAAAGCACTTTTTCATTACATAAGAATACAAAAATATGTGTAATAAATGAATTGTAAAACGCCTTTAGAACCAAGCGTCCAAGAGTTGGAACGAACCAAATAAAAATGCAGATAAAAGAAAGTTAATAAAAGGAATTTGCACGATGGAAAGTATGTCTGGCGGAAAAACTAAAGGCATTGAGAGAACATTGAACGTTGCCATTGGGAATCAATGATGAAACAGATATAAATTCCAAGAGAAGGCTCTCTCTAAGATGGAAATTCGCGATCACGCGGGAGATACACCAGTGAGCTTCGCCGGGAAAAACATCGAAAGTATTCGATGAATTCCCGAGACGAAACAATGGTCGGACGAGCGTGATAATATTTCGTCGAGATACCGCTGGAACCTGTCAGTCCAATAAATATTCGGCTAGAATATTATTCATATCGCGATTCGCTGCCATCTCCTGGGATCGCCGAAGTAGAAATGTTTCGAGGAGGCTTTCATGTACTCGCATAATTGTCGTCCGGGGATCATTACGCATAAGTGAAAAGACACAAGCTGTTTTGTTGACAAGATAAATACATTGACATTTGCATACCTCGAATATCGACATAGAAACTGAAAATTTCTATCTTTTCAACTGTTAGTTATTCTGATTGTTATTGAATCTTATTGAAACAAACATTTTTATAACATGTCTTTCTTTTTCTTTCTCTTTCGATAAAAAATAGTTTGATATAAATATCTGAAATTTGAAAAATCAATTAATATTCCAAAAATTAAAAACCATGGAATTGAAAAAGTAAAACAATACTTTGAAAAGTGATAATCTCACAGTATAAGATACGAGACAATGTTTTCAAAAAGTTACAAATCCAAAAAGGAACAGAACAGAAGAATATCTTCAAATATAATATGTATTTTTAAGAGTAAATTAAACCTCTCTCTCTCTCTCTCTCTCTCTCTTGAGAAAATCTCAATCTTTAAATAATAATAATAAATTAAATTGAAAAATTATATACCTTTAAACTCTTAATTGTCATATATATTATTCTTTACTATTCGAATAATCTATTATTTTTTAAGCAAAACACATGCACATGTGTATTTTTTTTTATTTATAATGTTATGTATCATATACATGTATAGAAGGATTATCAAATAATAATATTGATTAGTGATATAGATGTAATATTATACTTTCTGGCCAAAACATTCTATAATATATAAATTTTATAATATATAAATACCTATAAATTGCTTCTCGTTTCGAGCAATAGGAAAATAGGTAATTTTAAGCATGATACGCAGTGCTAAATCTATATCGGATTTACAGTAAGAACGAGACTTGCAAGTTCTCTAATTCACGAGCGGTATTCGATATTCGCGTTTTTCTTCCACCACTACAGACTCACGTCTATATGTTACACTCGCAGATTGTGATTCGACTATTCGTAAACCAGCCACGAACGCCATATGTTCCCAGCTGGCATATACGTTAGAATTTTCAAAGTAAGCGCTCGCGCAACGTTTTTCTCGATCGACAAGCAAAAAATATATTCTAAATTTTTTCACTTGACTAAGTTTTCTGTAATATTTAAAACCAACTTCATATCACGTTAATGTTGTTTTTTTATGCATGTTATGTTAATTTATGTTTTTCTAGATTTAATTTATGAATAATAATAATAATAATATAATAATATTAGTAGAGAAATAATTTTCTGTATGTATGTCATGTTAATTAATAAATATTTTATATTTTAAATATATTTTTATTACAAATAAAATATCTGTCTTATATAAATATATATTTATGTTTATATAAGGTAGATATAAAAGCTAGATTAATTATTTCTTCGCGCACGAATAAATATTCTGACAATATAATCTTATTTAGCACACAGAACTCGAGGAAAGTACCTGCGAAACATGAAGACAAATGTTTTCCTCATCTCATGCATAAAATTGACATTTACTTTCAATGTCGAGAGAGGCCACGTTTTACTGTCACATGCATGTTTCGCTTACGGCGCGCTACTCGTAGACAAATGGCCGTGTTATTTCCTGTCATACTAGGAAGTTCATTATTCGGACAGGTTAACGAGCACGAGTGTATTTGTCCCTAAAGCTATAATCGATAAAGGATTTATGGAACGCGCGACATCCACCTCCTTCTTCTCTGCCACATACCAAAGGACAGAATTGCGCGAAGTAGTCACGCGAGCTCGCAGTGAATCCGGAAATCTTATAAATTCCCTCGGCTCCAAAACAATCTTCTGTCCCGAACTAAGCGACTCGTTTCCGCCCTTGGCATTTAAATATTTAACAGGAGATCCGAAAGTACAACCGCGTGCTTCAGACGAGTTGGCATCGCGCTTAGCGTACCGTGCGTGTGATTATTCGGATTGTCTGATGAGTATTTATATGTATTAATATTTATATGTAACGACATGTTGATCCTGCGATAATTCGTCAACAAATATCGCTAACAAATATCGACTTCGTGCGTACATGATTCGTGTCCGAGTCTATTTGGAGAGGATATCCATTGTTGAAACTATACTTGAAGTTAGATTTTAGACCGCAAACCATGTTCCTGTATCAATTCTATTAAAAGTCAGACGTGACTAACCGAGATATATACGAATCTAGACATTACGTCTGAATGATGGCTATAAATTCTCATGCCAGGTATATTTGTAGTCATTCTGTGTAGTTGTCTATATACAGCCGTTCAATGTAGTCGTCTATAAAACCATTGAATGCATTGTTCTCTTTTTTGCTTTTTCAGATGTATTAATCACAAAAAATAAAAGATTTTGGTAAAACCAAAATTTATGATCTTTAGTCAACTGCGTGTTACCTGCGTGCGTAACGAGATGCATTGTTTCTCTTTTAAATTCATTGATGAACAAAAAACTAAAAGCAATAAAATAAAAAAATATAAAAATCAAAAGTAAACAATTAAAATAATAAATGCAGTTCTAGCAAAATTAAAATTACACAAAGATGTTCAAGTATTGCAAATATTGAGTTTAGAAGAATATGAGAATAATATACGTGGAACAATAATTTTTTTATAAATTTTTCCCCCTTCAAAATAGTTTATATGCAATAGAATGCAATAAATTTATATGTAACGAGGGCAGAATTATTCCTGCATTGTCAAGGTAATGATTTCACCAGAGAGATATGCAAGAACGATCGACAATGAAAAGCAAAAGAAGTAAGTAAGATTGCGCGAAGCGAAGGAATGAATACAACAACGGAATGATAGAAAGAAAGCTGCATGCAAATCGACGGAATCGGCGTACATCGAGTTTCAATGGCATATTTCACCAGGCGCTCGAATCAAATTCAAATCGGAATGTCAACATGTCGCTGATTGAGCTTTTTTAAATGGAAATTCATCGGCAGAAGCTAAACTAGTATTTTAGATATCACGCGAGGAAAGTGTAACGTTCCTTTTTATTCACGGGATATATACATGCATTCCTCGCATTTGATCGAATCGATTGATTCAAGCGCTGTCTCTAATAGCATCGTAATTGGAGGCTTTACTTGAAACTCTTGGCATTTTCTCTCGTACGTCGAGAGAACACGTGATTAAATGCATTCTCTTTGTTTTTAAGTGCCTGGGAAATTGGAAAATAGGTCGGATGAAATGTTAGCCACGTTCTCCGGGATATGCGCTCCAATTCTCGCGAGGGATTGGTAGATTGTGGATAATCAACTTCAACCGTCCCTATTTGAGAGCTATTGAAGCACGACATATTTCAAATAGTATGCCATTATATATCTTTCGGAAAATGAGGGTAATGTTAATTAATATGTTTATCACCACCACCGACGTTAAACGATAAATCAACAGAGCACTATTTACGTCATACATTTCGCAGCATTGAGCTAACATACATATTTTATCGAACGTAATGGATTCTCGTGCAACGAGGAGATAAAATAATTTCCTGGCTTCGCTTTAATCACTTGCGGACTTTGATCTTTGATTTAATCTCCTTCGGTACTTTGATCTCTTTCTTCATCGACGGTTAGCTAATATTGCCGGCGGTTGAAAATTTATTGCCATTAACGCAAGTTGTCGTTCTTTATAAGTTTCATTTTTAATACCGCATATTCTTTTACGCGATCTATAATGTAGACTGACGGCCATTTCATACGCTGCATATCGCCGCATTGTTGTAACTATGTTAATTACCCTTTCGCTCCCGCTTGCGACATTTTATCTCGATATATCTCAGAATCAGCGCGTAAATCTCAAACTTACCTTTTCACGGCCACGTTTATATACCGCGATACAGCAGCGTATAATTTATACAATCTATATTAAAATACCTCGAGGTTGCGACAATTGGCTGGTCTATATTTTTCGATACTTTTTCATGTTTTATAAAAGACAGTCTATTTTATGACCACAAAATCGTCATTTTTCTTACACATCTAATAGTTTTTTCGTTATAAAATACAAAAATAGCGTTACTATTATTTTGTAATTATTTTGTAGCTGTTTATAGCGGACAGAAATCAGAATTATAGCTAGAATATTGGGCGCGCGCGTGTAATTATGCAAAAAATGTAAAATAATTTATAATAATAATTGAAGAATTTTTGATGATCGCGTCCTAAACTTAAATCCAGCGCTTATATTTATTGCACAACAGTTAATGTAACAGTTGATGTAATTTCGATATCCCGTTATTTTTGGTCTGGGCATGAGAAAGATTTATAAAGTTTCAATTTCGCGTATATGTATCACTAAAATTTTAAATAGTATTGAGAATAATGCATATGTTGTCGAGATAAGTTGAACAAGTCAATCATAGCAGTCGCGCTTCCACCGAAAATTTCCCCTTATGAAAGTTTTTAAAACCTTCGCGTTACGGAATAAGATGAGAGGAGGAGAGGACACGATGTTATACGACGCTACGCGGATTCGGAAGCAGCGTATTTACATGTGTAAAATATGCGGGGAAAAGATGCAAGGATGCTAAGCTGATTTAGGGTTAAACAATTGCGTCCTTTTCTGTCGTGCGCTCCCAGCGACTCTCGCGCTCCTCGGATTAGCCCCTCGTTTTTCTCGTTCTTTGAATAATTTAAGCGAGGTTTGGATCTTTACAAGCTATGGAACGAAAGATCTCAACGAAATGATGTATTTTAAGAGAACGTTACCCCATGAAGAAACAATTGCCACGGCGAAACTATCACAAATATTTTATGACTAGCCGCAAAACTGAAAACGTAAAATGCTCCTTTATCACTTTATTCTCTTTCCGCAATAGCAATGTCAGTACGATTTTATAATTTGATTTATTTTTTTTAAATATATAGTTTAATTTCTCGATTAAAAATATAAAAGGTATTTATGTATTTATTATTATAAAAAGTCACATATATACATACAAAAATGATTGATTTCGTGATGCAATGTTTTTTTATTTTAAATATTATTTCTATAGTCTTTCTCTTTTTTTATTGTTTTAATTTGATAAAAATCGAAATTTAATTAATTGATATAAAAAATTGTTAAATGTGTATGTGTATATAATCAACTTAATTAATTTTATTAAGGATTAATTAATATTTAATTAAAATTAAATATATATATATATATATATGACAAATCAATGTATTTTTGTGTTAACAGATTAGTTTTTTTATATCCATTGACATTTGACATTTGACGGTATTAATAGAGAGTAAAATTAATCTAATGCGTTGGACACACAAATCGATTATATTGTTACGACAGGGATAATGACGAACCTCTTTTATACGCATTTTATCTATCAACTTGTTTTCGACGATATTTTTACGGTATTGTAACGTGATATGTTGTCATACATTGTTATCCATAAATCATATTCTGACATTTATATCATCGCTACAATAGCGTGATACTGTCATTAGTTTATGATTATTCCGCTTGACAAAGTAAATTGCTTTCTTTGTTTTCCCTCTCGATTTTACAGAAGATAATTACCAAGATGATGTACCAAGTGATGTACACCTCGTACAGTGCTTATATAATCCTGGAAACTACTTATCATGATTAAAGGCAGAGTGTGGTATCTTGTAAAAATATGTTACGTAAAACTCGTTGATTGTATGCACATTCGTTTGATTAATCTGTCATTATCCTTATTGTTCGACAAGCTAGCAATACTATCAATAACATACATTTAATATATATTTTAAAACATACATTCTATAAATATTATTGCAGTGTATGAGCGTAATAATTGCAATATTTATTCCATCGTGTTACTCGATTACAAGAAAAGGAAAACCAGGAAGCCACGAAACAAAGTTTATACAAGTCCACGATTCGTGCAGCATTCTGTAATGCTTTTTAGAAAGTAACATTATATTGCACACTTGTCAACGTTGCTACGACGCTTTCTTTTTACGCCAAGAGGTATCGATCGATCTTCCAATTAATCTGTTGAAACCTTTGAAACGACCGTCATCAGTTAGGCGGGATTACCTTAATCTCTCAAGTCCTTCGACCCCCCGCAGAAATCCGCATGGTTTTTGTGTGGTTTCCGCGCATTGACATCATGTTTGCGTTGCCATCATGGATGATGGTTCTATTATCCCGCCTACTAGATATTTCTTGATAAATATTCTTAAATAATCCTGACCAATACATCTATTCGATGTTATCGAAAATGCTACGTTAACGCGAAGATTATCAATCGAAGCACATAAAGAAGCATTAATTTTATTTATATCAATATAGTGTTGTTTTTTACGTTTTTATATTTTTGATATATTTGAAAAAAGAGTTTATATATTTTTCCGAGAGAAATTTATATGGAGAATTAAAAATAAATAAATTATTTATTACATTTATTATTATTTATTATTACGTTAATTATTATATATTATGCTTTCTAAAAAATTGCAAGCACTGAGTTTATGATAGAATTCTACCCAAAAAGTAAAAAGAGAAAAATAATTAATAAAATAAAAAATAAATTATACACAGAGTTTTTATAATCAAATAGACTAATTTAATTAAATTTACATTTTTTAATAGATTAATTAAAATAGATTAATTTAATTAAATTTATATTTTTTTCTTGTTTTAATTTTATGTATTGTGTAAACTCTCTTGTCTTATTTAGTGTCATCATATGTCCTATTGAAATCTCACTTGCGGTTTTTGTATATAAGAGTTTAAGACTAAAATCTGATAAAATAATGTGTTACTTGCGGAAGTGCAAACTGAGTATTAGCTGCGAATTCATATACAATATATATTATATGAGACAATATTAAGTTCTATTTTTACTATAATAGTGTGTTTCCACAATGTGTCCCCAACAGTCCTACATAGAACGCGAATTATGATTTATAGATCTGCATATAAATGCATCATGAATAATAAATTTCACTGTGTTAATAAGCGTGCGCATTACCGATACTTCATTAACCTATCACATATAACATCCAACAATCTAATAATATTTGATAGAGTAGTAGCATTAACATATGTGTGCGAATTATTATTAAACTTTCATATTGAAAATTAAATTGCAAACTTTTAATTTGTATTTTGGCCCAGTTTGTAAATGTAACGAAAATCGTTAATTAAGATTACTAATAAATTAAATATAAGAGATGGAAATAAAGTTTAAATTTGTTTGACTTTGCATCTAATAAATATGAAATAAATAAATCTCTGAATAAATATTGTTACGTCTTACCAACTCCAGTATTTTGCTTCAAATTTTGATATGCATCGATTTAATAATTTCCACAAATTACTATCTTCCATTCATTTCTCTGAGAGACGTCGATATTTATTTTCTGCAAGAAGTCGATAAATCTACTTGGACAAATTTCCCAGAAGAGCAATTTAGAAATTAATCAAGGACCTAAGCTATAGAAAATAAAATATAAGAAAATAAATTAGAGTATCTCTCTCTCTCTCCATATGCTAAAATAAATTTAAAAAATTAAAAAAATATAATATGCTTTTTTCGAAAAAATTCACTTAAAAATTTTGGAAATTAACAATACATTTATACTTTTAAACTTAAATAATCCTTAACAATTTTGTATCACACAATAGTTAACTAGTTAATGGCTACTAAAAGATATATATAAGAAGACACAACATTTTTTTTATTAAAATATAAAAGTTTTTTTTATCTTGATATTCTTTGCATTTCTTTCTAATATATCATTTAATTTATTTTATTTTACGTTTAATTATTGTTTTACATATCGTTTTACACGTATATGCATGTGTTGTATTTTAATATTTATGCATTAATAGTTATTGTTTAAAGGAATTCAGATGATATATGATATTAAAAATCAATCAAGTTTTAAAAATCCTATAAATATGTTATTAATTTTCCAAATTTTAAAATTAATTTTCTCGAAAATATCATCTACAAAAAATTTTATTATATATTTTCTTATTCTTGTACTACTCTCTCTAGTTATATTACATTTCTCTATTATATAATATCTCCTCTATTATATAATTTCTCCTTCTATATAATATCTTCACTGAATTGATCGAAATAAAAATGTCCTTGCATTCACTACAGGATATTTGACGATAATTCGAGACATTCTTCTTCCTTAATCGACAATCTTCTCGATAAAGAAAACTTTATTTGTGAAATTTTGAAGGAAAATTTAATCTAAAATGTACGAGTTTTTCATTAGGATACCAGCATGTGTCAAGTAAAATGCGGGAAATGTGACTTTTTTTATACATTAGTCGCATTTGTAACGCTTCTTGTGAACTAATTAAATTTATACTTGCCTGTGTAACCAATTTACGCGTTAGATGTACAAAATTTCGAGAATGATGTATCGCTGTGCATACCCCAGCATAATCTAAGTACCATCCGAAATTACGTGTGTTGCAGCAAATACAAACGAAGCCGTGTAATTGTCAGTCCTCTTATAATTATCGTTTATTAAGATTGCGATGCTTCGCGCGATGCTCGGATATTACCTTGCGGTGCACAATATCTTACATTTCTGCATACATGCGCAGAGATACATAGTACAAAATTTGCTCGCACTAATTACATTTTTCTGAAGCAAATCATCGTGATTGCGCATCTTGAATCCGTTTCGTTTGAACAATCATGTATTTAAATTCTTCAAATATGTAATAAATTCGAAAGTATAATTTCAAAGTCAAAGAAGAGATCTTAATATTATACAAATATAAAACAAATATAAAATAATTTAGGAATATAAAAATAGTTTTATCATTTTTAAAATAGTTTTATTACTTTTATTTTTTTTTTTTTTAATAAGACTAGAAATTGAATATTGATATAATTAGCGAATATGTTTGAATAAATTAAGTTAATAAATGAAAATTAAGTCTTAATAAATGAAGAGAAATACACCTTTATGTTAACAAACAACCATCGCGGAAGAAGGATATTACCCTTACATCACTTATAAAAGGCAAACAATTTACGTCAGCTAGTCACGTAAAACATAATTTTGTTGCGGATATTACTAGTCTGTGCTCAGGACAGTCGTTACACAAGCAGAGAGCCCACTTTTTCTTCTTTTTTTCGTCGAGTACGCTAAACAATAATTAGGCGATACTACTGCGAAACTTTTTTTCCATCCTAAGTGGCAATTTCCTGCTTGCAACGCTCTTGAAGCTGAAAAAACGCGCGTAAAATTGTTTCTTGTAAATTGAGTTCCCTTCTCTCGCTAACATTATCATGCTGTGCGTTTCGCCGAGCGCGCTTTTACGGAACAGCGGATATGAAATTGGTAACGGCCGTGGCTGGAGGAAAACAGGCCAGAGTACGTCATGCGATCCGCAGATGCCGTAAACGAGATACAACCGCCGCGCGTACCGGCAACTTCACCTGAGCTGATGAAGTTGTCGGATGACCTCGCGTGCGCGAAGTGGCTGACTGCAAAGAGGGGAAATACCGATAGCGGGGCCTAAAACGCGCGCAGAGGGTGGGGGATGGGGAAGACGGGAGATTCTACTTTAATAGATTAGGGAAGCCAGATGGATGTGCGTTTCCCTATATCCCCGCGATTAAACCCGATAAGATAGGAAAGATGGAAGCACGAGGATCGGCGAGAGGCGCGTAATAAGATGAAGGGGAGGATATATCGTAAGATTTATGACGGTCTATAGCAGATAATCGTTTGTTTACGATCCTTTTTTTTTCGCGCTCGAATACGATGTGCATCCGCATGCAATTTTTGCCGAGAATTATCGTATCTAGCCGCGTGAATCAATGCGGCGCGATGGCGTGCGGATTTAATCCGTGCTCCGAGTTGCACGAAAATCGGAGCGAAAAGGCCGAGAGCTTCCTCAGGAAGTTCTTAATGCGAGAGAATCACGCTGGTCTCAATCGCATAGAAGAGAGGTCGAAAAAATTATACGCATGACTTTATTTCCAGTTAAATGATTAAATAATTAATTGCTATTCAAATAAAATTTAATATGCAAATTCGGAAAATTTGTCTACAAAGAATATTTTGTATCTACATAAAAAATAAAAATTACGAAGTTTTGTGATATGTATTCTTAACAATGTGATTTCCATTTCGAAATAATATACGAAATAATTATATTGATATAATATCTTTTGTTATTGAAATCACTTTTTTTTAACATCATGTACATGTAAAGAGATATTTTAAGAGCGAAATAATAAGTACGACATGAAAAAGATGATAAACTGGCCTAATGTATTACAGAAAAGTTCAAACAAATAAAAAAACCAGTGATAAACTATCGCGGATATAAAGGGGACGCAGTTGCGATGCTTTTTTAGATTGTTAGTTCGCGACTATGATAGATATTTATTAGTTCATCTTAGCGGTAAATTGTATCCTTGTCCTCATCTATATTCAGCTTCTTCCTCCCTCTTCGCCATAAACTTTTCTCTCTGTATTTCGCAGTCAAAAGTTTTATCACGCGTTCGGAAATATTACACTTTAACAGATATATCCAAACTCTTTGTGTTCAATAATATATTACACTATTTAATTAAATATTTTCATTACTTTATATTCTAAATTTTATTTTCTAAATTTATTTTGTTCTTGCCTTTAAATGCTGATATTTTCACCACTTTTTTATTTTTATTTTTTTGCTATTATAAAAATAGCGCTATATACATATATAAATATAATTTTAAATTTTATTTATCTTATAGGAATATAGTACTTATATAAGATAAGAGTGAAACAGAGCTATGTTTAATGTCTAATGAACTGTGAAAGTAGCTCGCTACTTTCAAACATCTATAAGAACTTGTGTATAGTCACAGTTCGTTCTTTGTAGATGAACCTGCAAGAGAGAATTAAAATGTCCTCGCAAATAGGACAAACTCCTCGTCGCGCGCGCGCTGGAAAGTTCCAAGTGCCCTTCGGAGACTTAAGGGCCAACTGGGCTCTTCGAACAAGCCCTGAATTCGTTATCTTTCCCAGTGGAAAATTCGTTAAGGCCACGTTAATGCCGCACGCTCTTCAGTACCATTGAAACAACCGGAATGTCGTCGACGACGGCGCTTCGGGGGTTTTAAATTCGCGGACTCGGGCACGATTAATCACGGAAGAACTTTATCGTACTTGAGCGGGGTCGGCGAAGTAAAACAAACAGATGGGCTATTAATCTCAAGCTGATGAACCTTTGCCCGCGACTTCGAAATTGCAGGGGAACTTTACGCGTTCGGTTCCCCCTCTTCTCTCTCCGCGCTCTCTTTCGTAATTAAAGGGACAAGTTTCCGCGCGGAAACAAAATGTGGCGAATTGAAAGCAAAGAGTTTGCGGACGCTATAGGCGAACTTCGGAGCGAATCTTCCTTCCAGTGGCCGAGTCCAGGAGAAGAAAGAGATGGAGAGCGCGATTTAATTAATTCCGGAATTGCTTCAGCCGCTATCGGCAAATTGTCTGCTTCACAGGGAAACATCGCCGTTGTGTTTGTTTCTTCTTCGAGAAAATAGCACGTAGTTAAGTGATAATAAAATTTTTAAATAACTCAACAAGAAAGCAATATTCGTTCGTTTCATTGTTTTCGTAACGCGATGCGATTCAAGGATGCGAATAACGCCTCTATCGAATTTTTTGTCTGTCCGAATAAGCTTAGGAAGAATTTATCTTACAAAATATCCCCGTACAAATCGATTATTACGCTATATATTACTTTTATATATGAGAATGATCAATCGAATCCGAACAGATTGTCGTAACGGAATAACAATTTTTTTCAATTCCTTGGAGAAATCAATCTCGAGGATTCAGATACAGATAAAGAAAGGAATAAAAAGGAAGATCCAGAAAGCTATCCAGTTGACAGCGCATTGTTTTGTGTGTTTTTTTTTAGCAAACGATAGCAGGAAATTAATTGAAGTCTTATCCCTGAAGCGACCGAATGATGTCGAAAGAAGAAGCTATTGGAATGTTTAAATCTTGATCTGCAATAAGAGCTTGGCTTGAAAGTTATATCCGAGATATTCCATGATTTTTGCAATTAATTATTGTCTTGCATTAACTAAAGAAAAAGAAACATTTCTGTCCTCCCTTATAAAATATCAATTTAAAAGAAAATTTAGCATATGTTAAGCATTGCAGATATGTGAGATATATGTGTTATTCAGGCTTACATTTAATCGTGCTTCCACGTTAAGAAAATAAAAAAGAATAATAATAAAAAATACCTTACTTTCTGCATTGTTAAGAAGAAAGTGAAAAGTGCAATTTTTAACTTTGACATAATGTTATATCTAGTCGCTCTCTGTTACATTTTAAATTTTTACAACGTATTTCTTTTGCTCTATTATACGAATAAAAATACTTATTTTTTTAGGAAAGCTAACAATAAACAATCGTAATGATTTAACATTAAATTCTCTCTTCTTATTGGTATTACTGTTGCAATATATCTGTGGGAGAAACATATAATATTAATATTTTTGAGACATTTTCTCCAACGTAATTTTGTGAAATGAATGAAATAAGTGTCAAGACTTTCTGCAAAGTGATAAAAAATGCGTAGCTGAAGTGTTAAAAATACCGCAGTTAACATACGGTTTTTCGCTTTTTAACTGTTCTTTTAAATCTTGTTACGAATAGAAAATCTCTACTGTGCATATATCACTCTGTCATATTACATGTACTATACAGTACCGGTCAAAAATATTGCATCATTTATAAAAACAGGGAAATTGTTACTTTAATGAACAAAAATATATATAAATATTACGAACTAAATATTATATTACAAATATTAAATTATATTTTATTGCTTTTATTGCGTTTTATGTTTTAACTTTATATATATGAGCAAAACACACACAATTCTAGGAGAAAAGAAGATGAAAAATCTATTCATTTATTTGCATTTTCTATATTTTTGCGGATGATGCAATATATATTTTCGATTAGTATACTGTACATACATATTATACATACGATGCGTGTAATGTTACAGTTCTCGCTACCTTGCTCTTAGACCGACATAGATATCCTACGGACTAATTACAAGCCGGGACTTGCATACGTTACTTGACGGCGTATTCACGCCAAACCACTGGCAAAAGCACAGCATGGTCGCAAAGCGCGTTCCGAGCAGAATGCCTGCCGGTGTGTTTTCCGTAGGGGAGATTGTCAAGCATTCGCCCGACGTCAACGTCTGTGTAGAACGTTTACAAGGCTCATATCGCGTTTCCAGTGCTGCCTGTTACTTGCGACATGTGACAATTAACTACAACATAGAATGACACGTCGTCATAATCACTTACGTTCATAAGCCTACATCTACAAAGGCATTGTATATAAGGATATGAAGAGAGAGAGAGAGAGAGAGAGAGAGAGAGAGAGAGAGAGGGAGAGAGATGTGTAATGATAATTTTATAATATTCTAAAAAAATATACATAGATAAAAAATGTAGATTTAATTTTAATCTTTCTAAGAATGTTATATTTTCAGAAAAAAAGATTTTTGCGAAATTATAGTGTCTAAAAAATATCTGCTTTTAATCTGGTTTTAATTTTAAATCAATATGTAAAAAAAATATAATATATAATTCTTAAATAAAATTATTGCTCTGTCGAATGGCGGAATAAATTTAATGCGATGAGAAAGACCAATGATATTTCGTTCCAGAAATCAAAAGCTTAATATTTCCAATATGCAATATTATTTTTAACAATAAAAATCTGACAATGTGCCGATGAAATAACAAAATTTTGCAAAATCACAATATTCGAAACTATATGTGTTTTCAATAAATATAAATACGTAAAGAGAATGAATAATGAAAAAATAATAAAGATTAATTATTTAGAAAAAAATACTGTTATGTTTTATCGGTTATATTTAATGGTGAAATAAATACCGTTCGACGAAACAAATTGATGCATCTCAGAAATCAGAATTAAAATTCGTCGTTGTTATTCAATATTGGTGTTTTACGGTCTCGCCTACCAATGAGATGGCAAGAGTTGTATGCGATCTGACGAAAACCACGAGCGATTAAAAGATCCTCTTTAATTACGTCGGCGTGACCAATGCACGCGGCCTACGGATTAAAGTGACTTGCACTCGCGGCATGCGAGTGACATATATTACACAGAGTGAAGCCGCAGACCGGTTAAGATCCACCGGTGAGACGACATCTCCGTGTTTAAGTCTTTCATAGCTGTGATAACTCTTCGCGATTATCAGGCACTTTGCGCTTTATGACGCGATCTGGATAAAAGTGTACGTGTTGCAGAGAACTTTTATCATGTAATTCGGTTGCATACGGTTAGGACCTTAATTATATTAACACGAGAGATTTCTCATCTCGAGTGTCTCTCTATTGGAGTGTTTATTTAAATATCTACTCTTTTTGATTATTCTATTTCTAATACAACAATTAATTAATAGTAATGCAATTCAATCGAGAAAAATAGGAACATATTTTTTGTCCTTCAAAGAGTTAATACAAAATATATATAATGAAAAATACTATTAAGTTGAATCAATAGACATAATACAAGCATTGCAAATACATAACAAGCAATCTCTTTATCATGATAACAGCGGAAAAAGGTAAAAGAAATTATAACGAAAGCTTTTATCGCACGATTCTCTTGTAAATCAGTTTGAAATGTTTGTATCGTACGCGATGCTTGTAGCCGATACATCGAGTGTATTGATATTTTCTCTTCGTAGCGCATGAGAAACGCGCCGTGCGGTGAATGCATGTAATGCATTCTGCGTGATATGAATCTGTAACTTTATTGTAAAGCGCAAACTTTTTCGCTTCCCAAGATTTGACGGTGGTTTTTCATCGGAACACATCGATCGCATACTCGAATACGAAATATCAACATGAACATCGAGCAATTTCATCAAAGCTTTGTAATAAAAACTAAAAATATCGCAACAAGACTTTAATAAAATATTCATATTAAAATAAATTGTAGCATTTTTTAAATAAATGTAAATATATTTAGAGAGATAAACAGCTAGATACAGAGAAAAAAGGGGGAAGAGGTATTTAAATTTTGAACATTAAAATTTTTGCTGTGTATATAATTCGGCTTCGAAATTATAAATTACAAAAATAGAATTTCTCAACCTTTTGGCTTGAACGAGAAATTTTAACATATACTGATATAAACGTGTAAATGGTGGAGACATCAAAAGCGCTGTCAAAAATTTTATTAAGCACACATATGAAAAATCTCTAATATAGCCGACTAAAAAGGCCTCTTTTAGATAATAATTTCTTTGATCTTGTTTAACGCACACGCTTTATTTAATACCAGCTTTATGAAATTCTGGTTGATAAAGCAGCGTGCCTGATGGCGTTTTTCACATTTTATTTTAAAAACACAGTTCCGTGAGGTAACACGCTCTGCACATATTATTGATTTGCAAATAAAAGAAAAAAAATATGTAAACAATAGCGAAGCATTTATAAATTTTAATTAATGCGGCAAAGAATGCGGCATGGAGGACAATGTATCTATTATGTCATATTTTTGATATAATTAAATAATTTTTTAATGACTTTTCGATAATAGGGACAAAATTTTATAAAGTGCACATATTAAATGATTAAAAATTTATTAAACTTCTTTGTCATCGAAAACGTCTCTCAAGTATATATATTGCATATTAACTGACATATTTTTTATTATTAACTTTTTTTATTTTAATTCTTTTTTCAAATAAATATAAATCAAATTATATATACGCATCGTCGTATGTTTTTACACGAAATATAACACGTTATCTACTGACCTATTAAAACAGCAATCTGTATTTCGTTGCTTATCAAATGTTCAGATATAGTTCGTGTTCATTTCCTTTCTGTTGAAGCGAGTTTACAACGTGCAACGTATTTAGAAAAGTATCTACATTGCGATCAAAACTTTCGCGACAATGAAACATATAACTATGATCGCAACACAATTACGAATTGCAATGCGCGATACCAAATTTGATTACTCTAGTCGCGTTTGGTAAACTCAAACTTTTCGAAAAAAAATCAGGTCGTACTTTAGCCGTATTCTCGAGCAAACTCGTCGGTGCAATTCATCCATTATGAAGAAGGTGTCACGACGAGGTCATACACGCAAAACCGATTCATATTCGCTAGGTCGGACTGTGATCGCGTGAAGTTTGCGATGGCCATCGCCGCTTAGGCAGGCGAACGCACTTAGGATCATGCGATCCGTTGATCTCGATTTCATCGGATCGATCGATAATCACCTATGTGATTTACACGTTTTCATGATTTTATAACGATGCGTTCAACCTTGAAAAATTGATTCGAAAACTACTGAATCCGGGTCAAGATAGATAAGTCACTCTATTTTATCGTGCTTTAAAATAGGAAAAAGGGAAAAATAAATTTCCCTTTAATAAACATATTATATATTATTTGACATTGGATATAATACATTATATCATATCAAGAATATATTATATGTGCATACATGTATAAAGACATTTTCACTTAGATTTTTTTAAGCATACGAGCTAAAATTTATTTTTAATCCTATTAATATATACATATATATATATACATATATATCCCACTTTTTTAATTTATTATTGTGCTGATGTGAATTTTAATCTCGCATTTTAAAAGCAAAGAGCAAACAATAATAATAATATATATATATTTCACGGTTAAAATCTTCCGAATTATGAATATACGGATAAAGAAAATTGTTGAAATATTGTGTGATGAAGGAACTATGCAACATTTACATTAATGCTACGACGAATTTACATTTCTCTTCCGCAAATGTATTGTCTACTTCGACGTTGGCGCATTACAATCGGCGATAAGCGCTCGCTATTACGAATTTGCATTTGAAAATGTAGATATATTGAACACGACGAGTACGCAAAGTTGATGCAACGCAGTTAGTCAAACGAGTTTCTTTGAAAAGAGGTATTTGCGCGCGAATTGCGTATATTCGTCATTTAATTCACAGATCAGAGTACATTAAGCGTTTAATGTAACATTTCCCGGAAAGCGCATAGTTCATTATGCTTTTTTATAGCTTATAAATAATTCTATTCGAAGATTTAACAAAATAAATACGTCAAATTATTTGAAATATCAAAAGTCACACGCAAAATATCTCTATCTGTATTTCGTTAGATCTTTGGAGCAAATGTTTCTGGAGCAAAATGTTTTTATAAAATTTATAATTATTAATTTAGATTTGGAATTATATTTGTCGTAAGAAATG
Source organism: Camponotus vicinus (assembly GCF_025532165.1). Taxonomy (NCBI): domain Eukaryota; kingdom Metazoa; phylum Arthropoda; class Insecta; order Hymenoptera; family Formicidae; genus Camponotus; species Camponotus vicinus. The sequence continues at coordinate 11,087,520 of NW_028141948.1, read as the reverse complement.
TACTTAGAATTTCGAAAATCGTAAGTTTTATCGAGTGTAATTAGGATTAGAATTTTGAAGAATTTCTATCAAAATATATTTTAAATAATATTGAAAAATGAGATGCGATTGTGTGAATAATATGGATTAAATATAAAAATAATATTAATTTAAGTGAAATTTATGAAATTTATAAGCAAACGACGCGCGTCAATATTCGATTACGCGACGCGTTTTTTTTTTTTATATCTTCTTCATTGCCGACATTACTCCCCCAATATTTCAAATTCCGTTCATAATCCATCGACAGGGTCTTTATCCCGCGTCGCGCCACCGGAGAATAGGGAGCTATCGTGTAGCCAATGATAGGATCAAAAACGAAGATTGGGCGAAGCGATATGCGGGTCACTGCGGCAAGGCAGGCAGACAGAGGCAGGTCATGCGCGCCCTGTAAGCAGGGTTCTAATAGGTTTTATTGCATCCCCCGCACCGTGCGCAGAGAATGAAGGTTCAACAGGGGCACAATAGAACGGTCCACCCTCGGGCGTCGTTATTAATCATCGCATTTCCCGCAATACTACATTTGAATCCGTGCACGGACGGTAACCGATGACGAAGAACAGACAGTATACACGATTGGTTCACTCGCGCGGCCATTGTATCGACAAAAGCAGAAGAGACGAAGAGATTGTGTCGTAATCGAGTATTGAAAATGGTTCTCCGCAATCTCGTACACTATTTCCGTATACGTATACACACATGTGCACGAAGTCTGCCTGTCTATTTACGCGAGATCGTTCGCTAACGTGACGCATAAGCCGCTCGTTTTTCGCGCAAAGTGGATCCGAGATTTTCCTTGATGGCTCAATAATTCCTATAGCTGGATGGAATTGAATTTTGTTATCCGAAAGTACTGTTTATTCTATTATTGTTCATAAATCATCGACTTGTATTGAGACATAATTGTTAAATATATTTTAAAATTAAGTGTCTATTAAAATTAAGTATCCGGATATCTTGTGCTGTTATTTTTTTTAAATTATGTTTTCTTTTCCAATTAGAGTTAGCGAAAGATGAAAATTACAATTATTATTATTATTATTAAAACTTTAGATTTGATCTTTTCATTCCATGTATGATAAAAGTTTGCTCGAGATGGTGCAATTTTTTTGCAAGCATTAATAATTTTTTAATTGTAGAGAATGCTTTGGAATTTATAGATTTTTCGGAACATTGTATTTGGAACTATGGAGAAAAATTTCGCAGTTCTCAAACTTTTAGTTTTTCTGATATGTACAGCTTAACTGCAGAAATATCTAGTAAATTATTATCAAAGCTTTCTCATATTTCTCATATTTGCCAACCACATGCGCGCGCTGGGTATTAAATTCAATAATTTATATGCAGTTTAATAAAAACTTTCAATGCAAACATTATATGAATTGTTTCGACTTGCTGTTGCAAATAACAGATATAGAGTAACAATTTTGTAAAAAAAGCAATTAAAATATGTATATATAAATCTTTTTGATTAATTGTTTTTCATATATCATAAACTTAAACAATGTACTATAATCAGTCTTAAACTAATTACCAGTGAGATTGCGTTTCTCATCACTATGTGATTGCAATCAATCGCTTTCAGAATCGACGTTTGACAAGATAACACGAAGAGGGATAATTAATAGCGACATTTATCGACGAATGTCATTTATCAATAGCGTGAAATAAATAATTAATGTGATTAATAATTGCTGATCCTGGTAGAGGTATAGTTTCTACTTGGACTAAATTTTAACAAAATTTTAGCTAGTTCTCTCATAAATTTTATATGTAATTAAAAACATAATTACATATATTAGTTATAGTTTGTTAAAAAAAGACATCAATGTAATTCTAATTTTAAATATATACCATTTATATATTTCTAAATATCTGATAAAACATACTTTTTTAATTATTATGTACTAAATAATATTACATGATAGAAAATCAAGTTTTTTCACTACGTGAAAACTTGTCTCGTCCATGTCGATTTATCAGAAGATATGCCTTTATGCTATACAATTACTCGCATCGATTCCAGAAGAAAATTAAAGCGATATTTCATAACGTACAGCAACAGAAGTACACGGCTTGCTTGCGATTGTTCACTCATGGAATGAAATCGCTGAAATCACGACGTAGACTGGCGTTGTCGCGACAAATCACGCCAATTTCAATTTCGCCAGTGATCGTCACGAATCCGCTCTACTCGTTCGTATTTCAATCGCGCAGATTAATCTTTATTTTAATAGATTTCCAGCTAGCACGAACTGCGAACACATTTCTTATCTTCACGTTTGTCCGACCGTACGTTCATTGATTGATGTCACGTGCTCGATACCGGAACTGCGCGCAATTAATGACGTGTCACGATAGCAAGCGGTGATTGTTCATCACTCTTGGAATGGTATAGACGTTCATAACTTCATCGACAGTTATCTTGAAAACAGCATCTAAATTAATAATTTCTTGAGTTCCAGAACATTGAATACTTATATTGTATTTTTTTTTTAATAATAATGTACGATAAATATTTGAAAAATATAATTAAAAAAGATAAATATAATATAATTAATACACTAAAAAGGAAATAATTATTCGTGTAAAAATAAGTCGAAAATATTAAAAAAAAATTTTAATATAGGATAAAAATATAGAATTATAAAAAAATTATAAAGTATAAAATAAATTTTTAGTACGAAATTTCTCGTTTTTGAGAAAATTAATCTTAAAAATTGAAAAATTAATAACATATTTATAAACTTCTTTAAATTTAAATAATTTTCTTTTGTGTTGTACTATATATGTATATGTATATGTATACACACACACACACACACACACACACACACACACACACACACACACACACACACACACACTCACACACACACACACACACACACACACACATATATATATATATATACACATATATGTATATTCGCTTTCCTTCATAAATTATATGCTATAAATAAGATATTAGAAAATATATTAATATCTGTTATTATTAAGCTAAAATTAAGTGTGTCAGTTTTTTTATTACTCGTTTTTTTGATACTCGCTTATTATTATGAGATTTTCTTCATATCAATATTTTTATCCTAAAGAAATAATCGTTCTCCCTCTACGTTCAATTAAGAACGTCACTTCTCATTTTCGGAAGGCAAGAAATCTAAACTAAGCTTGACGTCGTGCTAAAGCAATTTTGGTGTAGACGCGACATGTAATTTAAATAACATACACATAAAACATACATTATACTAACAAGTGCACTTATAAAAAGATATAATAAGCAATATAAAACTTATATATTTTTCTACATTTTATATGTATTTGAAACTTTATGCGCGAACAATTATCAATTTAATATTGTTAAACTTTTTAGTTCTATAAAAATAAATTATATATGAAAATTAAATATTGGAAATAGTTTGTCAATTTTATATCCCGGCAGTATAGTAAAAGTATTTTATGGTGATACGCCTTTAATAAATTAGGTCATGCAAAATGAAATCAATAATTTGAAAGTAGGACGACGTCGATTATTTTTTAATTTAAAAGTAAATAAATAAGCTGAAGTTGTGAGAGAAAGGAAAAACTTTCATTTTCTGCTTTCTAGTATTTATAATAGATTATTTTAGTTGTAAAATATTGAAACACATCTTGCAAACCTATTAAGATAATGGACAGGTCGATTATCTGAAAATTATTTTATTCGAAAGGCAATGCGACCAATTTAAGATTTCTATTACAAGTCAAAAGGTAAAGAACAAATCAAGAAGTAAAGAAACTTTTTTGTTTTCCCAAACAGATGGCTGACAAAAACTGGCTCCTCTATGATTTATCATAACTTCAAAGTGTCTTTGTGTGTTCACAGTAGTGGTTTGTTGTTTAGCTCTCTTTTACTGTGATTTTATGTCAATTTAAAATGAGTGCTCTCCGTTGTGCAACTGTATCAAGAAAGAAATGTGATACATTTCTTCACTCAGGGAGACCTGCTGACATTATTCGCAAATGTAGGAGTATGGTGAGTTATTTAAATCGTAATAAGATCTATAAATAGATAGATCGTTTCAAAAATAGTCGGATTTCAGTCTCTCTTTGAACGTTTATCTCATAGATCTTATTTCGATTTAGATAACTCACTATATTGCTGCTGCATTTTGCAATAATCCCTACAATTTCATCCCCTTTCTGAGTGAAGAGAACGTATCACATTATTTTCTTGCTATATTTCTTCTTTGGTGCAGTTAAGAGTATTTATTTTAAATTAACCTAAAAACCCTATAAAAGAGAATTAAATAATAAACTATCACTCAAACACATAAATATATTTATAATAAATCATATATAGGAGAATATATATACATAGGGAATTGGTGTTGCCAGCTATCTGCTTGGGAAAACAAAAAATCTTTACATTTTAATTTGCCCTAGTATTAGCATGGAATTGTGTTCGCCTGAATTATTTCGGGTTACGCGAAGCTCGCGTAATTACGTTCGTCACGTATGAAATTCCGCCGGGGAATCCACAGGAGAAACGATATGTCGCATCAGCGGAATTCCGAGAGATGCTAGCGATAATAAAAGAAAACGTACAGAGAAATTTCTCCCCTGGGAGAGAGGTTTCCAAGCTTTCCAGAAGTGAATTATGCTGTGCAAGGCACTTAAGTCACCGGATGTTATGGTCTAATAACTGGATGTGGAGCCCTTTACAACAGCCGGATCCTCCGTCAATTCATACCAGACATAGTCTAGCCTCGCTGGTCGTTTTGTTAAATACAGCTAAACGATAAGCTATCCTCGTAATACCCGCTTAACGGTCAATACAAATTTCGGCTTAAACTACAGTGAAGCAATAACGAAGTGTGGGTCGCCAGAAATAGAGCTTGCCCTGTGGAACGTTCGATTTAGTACCCACAGGGAATAAACCGTGCGATTGGTTTTGCAAACAGATTAGCTTTAAATAACAGGCATTAATTTTTCTCTTGGCGGTTTTTTAACATTAATCCGGTCGTTTAACCGACTAATTGATATTCAGGAATATCCGGGAATCTTTTAAAAAACATTCCGTGTTTACCTTACACTTTTTTACACAATCTTTGTATATAATATGATAAAAATGTATATAACATATAAAGTAATAAAATTTATTATAAACACTATGAATAATGTAAAATATAAATCGATAGATTTATAGAAGATCCCATGCTTTTTGCAGATTATGGAAAGAATTACATAATAATTATCATATATTCAAGAGTGATAAAAACGGAAAATATTTCCCAATATTTTGCTTCCTTCATTTCTTTTTTCTCATCTCTATCAAATGTGTCCATTGCGCTGAAAGCTGCTTCTTAAAATCCCGAAGAAAGAAAATTAATCGAGGCGAGCGTCCCTGAGTCCCGAATTCCTATAATGTATCTCACAAGCCCGTTATTCTCGCGCAACAGCGGGAGCGAGAAATAAGTATTTCTTCCCAAGACATTCTTCTTCAATCTGGCATTTTCGAATATACCTACATACGCTTCAGTAAACGTGTTTGTTGTATTTATGTATATACAGTATATATGTATGTATGTGTATATATATATATATATATATATATACACATTCCATTTGCCGATAAGAGCCGGAGAAGACAGGGTCTTTTCGCGAGGATTCGAATTGAAACCGATCGATCGTCGCCGAGATACGATTCCGGGGGCACCACCTATTATCTACGAACCTTGCCATTTGTCACAGCATAAGCCATGGAAACTGAGGCCGGATTCTGGCTACGTTTGCTCTCGCAAGATTTCTATGCGCGGGCGAAACTTCCAAGTCCTATCCTCGAGATTATCTGAGAATTTCGGTTCTCTGCGACCGAGCAATATCAGAGATGCGCCGCATCCGATTAATAGAGATGTCATTATGTCGGCTATCTCGAGGTACTGCTAAATTTCAGTCGCGTTTTGCTATAATCAACCCGCTCGCAAACCATTGTCTTGTCGATATTAATCGATAAAGCTTAATGAACAGAATATTCGATATATTTGTCACTTTCAAATGTATTGATTTTGTGAATTGTTACGTTTAAAATCAAATTTCATATAATTTTCTCAATTTTATTATGATATGGAATATTTTTTATTTAAGAATATTTATCTCTTGCCTACAGAAACATATTTATTAGTCAAAATTTGTAAACGTCATCCGAATAAAATATTTCGTATTATATTCCACATAATAAAGGAAGAATATATAAGAATACCTACATCTGTTTATCTTTTTATAATTTTTACTTATGACATTTATCAATATTTTTAGATATAAAATTAGATACTGTCAGTTTTGAAAACTAATATTTTAATCTGCTTCAATAGTTTTTACTTATAACGTTTATCGATTTTTAGATATAAATATATCAGTTTTGAGAATTAATGTTTTAGTCTGTTCTCAATTTCTGCTTTTATGAAAGGTTAAAAGATTTTTTACTTGAAAATTTTGAAACAACATTATCAAGATTATATTAATAAAATCTAATAGAAGATATCGTTTTTAATAAATATTTGTAGCTATACTTTTTAAACTTTTATATGTAAAAACAAAAATCTGAAAATAAAATAATACCGATTTTGATGTCTGTTCTCTTCAGAAATGATTAAATCCTCGTCGTCGCGTTTATTGATCTTCTATTGTGAAAATTTTTAAACAGCAACTGTTGTACAAAGCGAGTGAGCAGAAAATTCCATTCCCGGGTACAAAAGTATACCTATAGCTTTCCAATGCGCACGTTCCAAGACTGTTACAATTCGGAGACATTTTTCATGGGTACAGGGTTATGGACGTCGCGCGCAGAACAAGAAATCGTGCAAGAAAACGCGATAAATTCACCGATTCTGTGCTGCGGCACGTTTCGGTTGCCCGTAACCCGTTCCAGGATTAGTTCGATCTATACCGGTGTATATGTACATATATGTGTATGTGTGTCGAGCAGCCTGGAGGAGAAACGTGAGAGTCGCGGGGATCCGGTCGCCAGGAATCGGAACGAAATCACTCCAATTCGCGTATCCCAGGATCGATTTCGACCAGATGCACACGGTACGATGGGTTGCTTAAGCGTTCAATTAACAAGATTCTGTTGGCGGATTTACCGGATTTCTCACGTTTGCGCATCCCCTTTTCTTCGCTTCTGCGGGAAACCCGCGACGCGCGGTGATCCATTTTCATTATCCATATCTGGATAGGACACTTCTGGTCGCTGCTCTCCAAAAAAACCGGGTAAACCGGTGTCGCCCCATTCCGGAAATTGCAGCTGTCAGAATTAATTAATGATGCAGTTCCGTCAAAGTAAAGTGATTCATTAAATCTCACGGTGGAATTTGAATCTAAATGTCTTCTTGTTTTTGTTTTCGTAAAAAACAAAAGAAAAGTTTTACATTTTGTTCACTAGTTGTTCGCTTGTTTTGTTCGCTTCGAAGTTTATCGGAAGATATTTAGATTTTTATTTTATTGCAGAAGCGACAAGTATTGTATTACCGTACATAATTATCTTGAATCTAAGCCAAGAGTTTTTCCTTTCAATAAAAGGACTTTTTTAAACGAATCTAAAATCTTCGTGCTCGAATTCTCAATTAATCACGGCGATTTATCATTGTCAGAAGGAGAGAGGAAGAGAAAGAGTTCATATGTAATGAAATCACGAGCAGCATCATAATACAATAGCATTACGATAAACTCCACTGATAAAAATGATTGATATCTGAGTGGTACAAAGAAGTGTAGGCTACAAGACACGCGCATGATGTTTTTACGTTCCGCATTTTCTAGATTTGTAACGCTTAGCCTCAATGCGATTCTCTTATTTCGATATTTGTTCACGCTATTAATTAGAAGTCGCGATAATTGGCCGGTAAATCGTCAGCGCGTCGATTGCATAACGCAACCGATTACATCGAGTTACAGGACTCTCGATTCTCGCACCGCACACAGTTCCCAATTATACATGATGATAACGATGCTTGTCTTTCGTAAACACAGAATATTTGACCACGTCGTTACATAATGTCAGAGTATTATGCAACATGGTCCGCATATTTTTAATTGTGAGACACAATATTCTAAAGATTATCTTACGTAAGATCAGAGACGTCAATTATTCAAATATATTATTCTTATTATTATTAAAGTGAAAGGAGATAATAAACATTTTTTAATTACGCATATATCCTCTAAATTCGCCATCAATATTATTAAAATTATGAATTTTCATTAAGTAGAATATGCTATTAAAAAAACTGCGTTTTAATACATTCTTTAGTACATTTTATTTTAAATTAATTTCTCGGAGATAATGTGGAAAAGTTAAAGTGTTATATCATGCATATATTAACTGTTTATTTAAGATTCACAAATGCAACGTAGCTAAGGAAAAAAATGTTTTTTTTTTCATTCCGAGCATAATCTCAGTCATGTAATTTGAGTCACGTCGCCATGTAATTTGCCTCGAGCTAAACCGGACGGATAAAAGTTGTATTTCGTGAAAATTGCATTTTTTATGTCCAACTGTTCCAGAACAACTTTATTTTATTTAAAAAAAAACAAAAGTATAGGGACAATTTTATTACACGATTTGTATTAAATCAATAATTAAAAAATTAAAATAATGATTAATTAAAAAGATATGAGATGTATAATTGAATGTCCGAATTGAGCGTCGCATTTTTGTAAACCATGTTATTGCCAATATGAAGTTGATACAAAAACCAAATATTCACGTATATATAAATAATGTGCAGTATCCAATTTACAGAGGGACATATTAGATTCGCTTTATATTCGATAAAACTCACTTTTACTTATTATTAAACGCTACCTCTGTTTTACTGACACAGTTTCTCTATTTACAACGAGCTCGAGGGAGCGCTTTTCGAGAGAATTTCGCTTATTGTCTCGGCCTTCCCTACAATCCGAGGTCGTACTTAACGACCTGAGGGATGCACAGGTGGGCGCCGAATCCTTTCAACGGCCAAATGAAAATCCTTTGAATGTTTCCTACCTTTTGTTTCTCGCTTTTCTCTTTTGTCCTCTTCTTTCCCCGTCCCATAAAACCATCGACGCAACGTGACATAATTGTTAATGTGCTAACAGCGTTTTTCTCCACGAGTTAATACTAGAAATGCCATACTTCACTCGCAATCTCGGAAATTCTAAGAAGAGACAAAACCATGTTCTGCTCTAGCTTTATTTCAATATTTGGCAATATAGTTCATTTCTATATTACAATTATAATTAATATTATTTACTTTTAACTCAATGAATACAAAATATCAATAATATGTTATTTGTTTTATTGATAAGGATGAAATTTCCTGAAATTACACAAGATATTATTTTAATTGCTACAATAAAGTCAATCTTTTCTTAGAGAATAATGCAACAATAGCTTATGAATCACAGCGATTGGAAAAAATGAATAATAAAATTATACTTTTTTATTTAGATAAAGTTTATTTTATTTCTATAGAATTTTAATTTAAAGACTTTTTTTATTAGTCATAAAAATGTATAAATGTATACTTTTCTAGAAAAGTTTTGATGATTTCTTCCGACATTTCTGCTGCGAAAAATTCAATTTTAAATCGATTTTCGATCGAAGAATCTGTCATTAAAGAGGCACTTTATATAATCCAAAAATGGTTGAATTTGTAAGGTTAAAAGTCTGAATGAAATTGCAGCGGTTAGATCGTTGAGGCGAATTTTATCGTTTTTCGAGCGCATCGGCTTGTTCGGCGATTGCCGGCAAACTCAGATTTACGGGATTGTTTTTACATAATTGGAACAGAGCGACGTGCTCAACGAGTCTTTCCTCGTTATCGTCAATATACGCTACCTCTTTCTTTCCTCTTGGTCTATTCTTCACGCCGAATTACAGTAACGCACGAGTACCAATCTCATCGCCGCATATCCATCCGAATGAAAGGTTCTCTCACGGAGAGTCATTAAAATTTTTCCAATGCGTTATACCGCAATTTTCTATCCCATTCATTGCATTTGAGGGCAAAAGAGGAAGAAAATTATTTAAAATTTTATGTACCGGATGTCTTTAACCAATTAGTTTTTTCTTTTTTTTAGCTGCAAATGTTTCGATAAATTTAAAGTCTTTTTTCTATAAAAGCATAATGAAACTGAATCATTTGTAACACGTTTTATAATTAATTATATTAATTAATCAATTACAAATAGAAATTGTTTGCATTAAAGTTAATAAAATAGAAATAGAATAGATTTTTTTATAGGTTGATATTTGTAAGGTTTACTTCATTTAAGCTTTAGGTCAGATTAAATAAATCATCGATAATTTAATGTATATTTTTTTAAAAATAAAAATGGGTTATCTTCAGTGCCTGACAAAATATTTAGCAATAATTTGTTATATCGTGTAGAAAAGAAAAAATAAAGAGAATAACAAAATTCAAGGAAGAAAGGACAGTATATATGTATATACTTTTACATTTTATATCCTGACAAATTTTTTCCAATGACATATTCCAAATAAGACGCACGATTCACAAATCCATTTTATGTGTCAAATTATTCTCACTTCATCCGTTTATTGACGGATTGCTTGACATATCAGCCGTGTAATCAAATGGAGGTATCACTTTATAGTGACAAATACTCTTTTGCGTTTTTAAACATTTCCATGAACTTCATTGATTTATGATATAATGTCAAACAATTTTATTCTGGATCATACACAATCTAAATATACTATATCTATTATAAAGCGATTTGAAATTTTTATAATTTTAAAAAATGCGTAACTTTTCATCTAAAAATTGAAATAAAAACATAATTTAAACTATTGTAGTATAAAGTCTTTTAACGATTATAATATAAATATAACTTATACGGTAAAGCAGTTATAAATTTTACTTTATAACAAGAAGATAATTTTTTTATCTTAATATAATATATACTACGTGGACTTAATAATTTATTTTACCGCATAGTAATCTGCTTTTACGACACAGTCTTATGCAAGTTGTTAAACTTGACTTCTATATATATATATATATATATATATATATATATAGCTGATGCGTGCCACAAGTTCTTCTGCTGAAAACTGCAGTGTAATGACAGTAACGCGACAGGCCAGCATCGTCTGTTAATTAGCATCGATTGCTTTTGCGATACATAGTTGCAGTTTTTGCATATCCATTTGCGATGCGTATCGTTGATTGATGAAAATAGGAACGCTATCCAATACAAAAAAACGATTGCACTCGACAACGATGGCATAGTATCAACGCGATCGTATCGATATGCAAAATTCCTGGGAGGAAGCTTCGCTCGCGTATAAATTCCAGAAGCAATAATCGTCGCTCATAATCGTTCATAGAGCGTATTTTTTAATTTCGCAGCGATGGGTGCGCGCGCAAATTCACAATACTCGCGCAGTCTTGTTTTCATCCCCTATCTGGGCCGGTAAATCAAACGAATCGATACACTTAATGCAAACTCCGGCAACTGCACGCTCGCCTATCGCGGGAATTGCTTTATGAGTCACCCAACGACGATAACGGGGGCGATAACGTCGATAAATCGCAATTATCGTTATTATCGTTATCCGGGAAGACGGACGTCTTTCCGGATCCTTAGTGGTGTCAGCATGTTTTAAATTACCCATCAAATCTAAGTGTTCCGCCCAACAAAGCGATACTGCCTGGCCCGCGCGTCACCTTGTTTTCCTCAGTAAACCTTCCGTGCTCTCTCCCTCGACGTCCGTTTGATCCTAGCGACGCACACATCCTCTTCGTTTACATAAGTCTGACGGATATGTGCGCGTTGCGCATGTCACGAAAGTACTAGAGGCTGCCGGATTTAGAGTATCACAACCAGGGTCAAAGAGAATATCGTATGAGACCCGGAGAGCTTGATATAACATCTTTCTTCTCGCAGGCGCACCCCCTGGCAGGTAAACTAACTCCGCGTCAGAAATTATTCAGCGAAAATACGCCACATTGCACGCCAACATTGAAATCAAATTCTTAAAGAAATCCTTGGAAATACCTTGGGAATTTAACTGCAGGTCCGACGGCTCAAGGAGAAATTGGAACAAAAGGACAAGGGGAACGATATCATTAATATTGTATGAGTCTTGGTTGCCTATAAGATCTCTAAATTTAACCGTGTTCAATATCCTTTTGCTGATACGTCGATTTTTTTGTTCATTAAAAATATATGTGAAATATTATAATTATTATAAAAAAACATTGCAAGTAATATTATGTATTTTAAAAAGACTTATGATTTACACTTGTCTCTTCTGCAATGCCGATAAATTCTTGATATACGTTGTTATTTCGAGTTGACAAAGATTTATTGAACCAAAATAGTGTAACTCGACGGTTTGACGATTGTAAAAATTAATATGTGTGTGAATAATTTTATTCATTCGATACGAGTATAAAAATGTATATATTGTTTTTAATAGAACGAAGATAATATTGTAGCTTTTCTTGAATTAATATATTGCACGAGTTAATATAGTGACACTACAGAAATTGTGTACTTTGACAGCTCAAATCTTTAGGAATCCAGCAGTGAGTGAATTCTGATTGATTTTATTCGTTGGGAATATGTAAAAAGAATTTATATCAAATTTATCTTTAAAACATAAAAAAGATAATAAAAAAACACGCTTCTGATTAAACTTTAAATTGTGTATTTCATAAAATGCCATATTAAAAATGAGAATTTCTTAAAACACATGTTATGTTTATATGCATCGATATATGATTATACTTCTATGCATTGTAGCAAATATTTTTTTTAATTTTAGGGTTTATTAAATAATGCAAGCAAATAAATGGGGAAATAAGTTTATAATATTTCTTCATGAAAAACTTTTGTTAATTAAAAATTTTTTTAAACTAATCTTTGTTTTTTCTACAAGCATTTAAAGACAAGAAAGAAATTAATTAAAATAACTAAAAAATCAACGTTAATATTATAGTTTATGTATACGTATTATATATACGTTAATATTATTATTTTTGAAGATGAAAATACTTTGAAATGTATGCGTTATTTCAATCAAAATATTATCCAACATGAATATAATAAAAGCAACAAAAGCAACAAACCATGCATTATGCAATCCAATGTTGTGTGTTATTACATTATATTAATGCTCCCCTAATATAGTTACTTTACAATCTAACAAACAACTATGTCAGTCCCATGTAAATAAAATTGTACAAACAAAACCATAATCATATCGCAATAATACATTATTCACTTAAGTGAGGTGCTAAATTAAATATACCACTTCGCTCCATGAATTATTAATCGCGTTAAATCAATAAAATCTATCTCATTCCGAGACAGCTTTTAAATTTAATAAATATACATTCAAAATTTAGCTCCGCGAAATATTTAATACGAATTTAAACTAGTATATTATATCTGACGGAAGACACGATTGTGTCCCCTCCGGTCTAAACAAAATCGCGAGAATTTGTCTTCGTCCTTCGAATCTCGGCGCAATATCGTATGTCGGAGAACAGCAATGCGGAAGATATACGCACGTATTTCGCCCTTAATAACCTCGCCCCCTGCGACAAACGGCCCGCGAAGAACGCGGCGCCGTCATCCCCCTGCCCCCTGCGGAATCCGTCGCGGTGCGCCATTAAATGCATACCACGCGCGAGGAACATGACACGGTCGCGAAAGGAAAAAAAGCTAGAGCCGGAGAAATTAGCCGGCACATCTGTCGTCCCTCCTCGCATGTGTTTCGCCGAGATGGGGTGGCTTCTAAGGGTGGTGACAAGGCGGGGGCCAATCAGCGTGTAATCTGTTTAGGTTTGCCGATTTGACACGGATGACTAACCGCAGCTAGCTGCCGCGCTCACGGCTTACCGCCCTCACGGGATTTGCGACAAGGAATACTTTATGAGGCCGACAGATGCGCTCTCGGATTATCCTTTAAACACACAAAATTCGTCTCTCGTGTTTTATTAACCATTGCACGAGCGTGCGCGCGCTCCCGCGATCTCGGGGGCGTTTTATGACGGGGATGACTGTGTAATGAGAACTTAAACTCGGGTCAATTATACAAGCGCGGGTTAGATTTTCCTATCTTGATGATACGTCAATGATACCTCGTGCTTAACTATCGACTGTTCTCTCGTGCTCGTTTCTCGTCGACATATATGTTTTTATGTCATTGAAGTCTACGGATATATTTCGAGATTTGTAAAACTCTTGATATTTAACTTAATTATTAATGAAATTTTATTAATGAAATTTTACATTGACGTGATACGGGAATAAAATAAGTTTTATTAAATAATGATTCTAAAATTAATAATATGAAAATATTTGGCACAATTCCGATAACTTTGACGATGCGTTTTAATATTTCATTTATATTAATCTCGCATAGACCAATGTAAGAGTCCCAAACAGCAATAATTTTAAGTTTTCCAATTATGAATGTAATTAGATATTGTTAGAATTGACATGGATATTATTAATTTAATTAAATCATAAGAAAATCGGAATTAAATTAAATTATACACATATGAAGAATTACATATAATTAAATAATAATATAAATATTTTCACAAATTCTTTTAATCTATATTTTAATTACGATAAAGTTACGTATACAATAAATTATAATGAATCGCTTTTACAACCATTCTAAGTGACTGTTCAATATTATGTCACGAGGAATTTTACACGTATGGTAAATGCAAATCCGCACGAATTTGAAAGTGGAATATGATTCACAGAAATCTCAATCCTCTGTCATAAAAGACGCGATTCTGCGAGAAACAACGTACTAATTTCGCATTTTATTTGTCCCTATGGTCCGTAAGTCCGCGATAAGCCAATCGGCTTACAACGGAATCTGCGCGTAAGCGTGCGAGCATAAATTTGCATTAATTCAACAGACTATGTTGTGCGTATGCTGGGCAATGTAAAGCGCGGGAGGAAAGAAAAATCGTCGGCCGAATAATTACTAGCCACTCTCCCCCTCTCTCCTTCTCTCTCTTTATATATGCGCATTACACAAATGCTCTTATAGTTCCCTTACAAATACCCTATTTGTACCCTCTCCAATTTATGTGTGTGCAACTGGAAAATTTGCTATGTTCACACATTTGCGGTATCAATTGTATTTATACTGCACGGTAGCTTACAACCTGATATTCATTCATGATTGTCTTAATAATTACCTTATTATAGTTTAATCTAAATCGTAATATGTTGTTTAATGAAACATTACGTATATTTTGATTTCAATCATACTAATAACCAAATAGTAAATTCATTATTAATGTATGTAGAATAATTTTGTTTTAATTATGAAGATGTAGACGCGTTACACACACACACATAAAAGTTGTCTAATAGTTACAATTCTTAGAATTTTAGAAATTTCTACTGAAAATTTTGATTGTTTTATCATTTATATAATATAAATTTATGATTAAATCGCTTCGAGGAAATATTAGCACTGTTTAACGCGCCTGTTTTTTAGCAAAATATTAAAGGATGATTTATAATGTTTAGACCATAATACTTTATACAATTTTATTTATTTATATATAATCCTTTGTAGCTTATAATATTAATTAAAATAAATATTAAATATTAAATAAGATGCGAATTAAATTATAAAGATGGGTGCCATCTAACTGCGCTTATCAACTTTGTGGTGCAATGACTCTATGACTTTATGACATGGAATAAAATATTGCTGTGACATGTGCTCTTATACATCGATCTACCGTGTTACGTACAATCAATATTTATGGAGAAACCCATTCAATATATCCATATTTCTTGCTAAAGTTAGAGCATTTCCCGATATGTGAAGCACCATGCGTTATATAACCATGAATTAAGACTGACGTCATGATGCAATGTGTTTTTTTTCTGCAACATGTTTATTCTTGGATGATCTAAGTGTGTGAAGTATATTTTTATTACAGATAGAAGGAAGAAAATTCTACAGTGCTTTAAAATAAAACATGCACAGACTATAACTTTTATTGTACAATATAACTACAGTTCAAAGAAAATGATTATCAGTTTCGATAAAACAATCATTCTAAACACAATTGGAAATACGTAATATGCATAAAATTATTATTGTAAAAACTTGTATTTTGCACAATATACGATAAAGATTATATTAAATATTATGAAAAAACATTCTCAATTGAAAAATATGTCGAAAGAGATATATCTCTTATCAATTAGAATAATATAAAGATTATATAAGCATCAGTTGTCTGATTGATATCAGTAATTATATAATAATAACGACATAATTTAGTCTTTATCAAAGGAAGCAAAATTCAAAGAAAAAGATTTAAAATTAATGTTAATGTTATAAAAAAAATATTCATGATAATTCATGTACTCTTATCTGCGAAATATCCGTTCCATGCAATATATTGCTTAGAGGACAAAGACTAAGAAGATAATATTCTCGGGAAGAGATCAAATTACCAGGTGCATATAATAATTATACGTATAATTAAGCATGAAAAATTGATAAGAATCACTTCGCTCGACTACTGATGTGCCCTAGTTGTCTACATTTTTTGCATCCGTCCTCGTGCATCACTGATGTCGTTTAAAGTTTAACGTAAATCCATAATGTATGTTAATGACATGAGTCGCGCGCGAAAAAAAATACATATGTAGTGCGACAGCAAATAGTGACTCGATCAGAACGCTTAGATAAAAGAGACATAACTCCGATAAATTCAGCAATGATCTATGATTCAACTATTTTCCTCCCCTCGCTTTAGAAGATGGAATCGTCGTGTGTATGCCTTTGGCGGTAGCACCGAGAGGGTGATTTTCTACTGGGAATAGGAACGTCTGACCGTTTGATTATCCACGTTATATCCCGGTGCTCATAATTACAAGTCGAACGCGATATTCGTCACGCCATCTGCTATATCTCAGAACCCCCTCGTGAAAGATAGCACCACGAAGTCAAGTCGACCAAGAAAATAATCGATGCCGCAAGCGATGTAATATGTGCAAATATTGCAAGTCCTACCTCGTACATTGAAACTTTTAGCTTTACTCAATAATCTAACAGTATAAACTTAGTTTTAAAATAATCTTTCTGAAAGAGAGATTAAAATTTTAATAAAATCATAAATATATTAGCTTTCGTATTGAAAATATAATGCATATGTAATTTAATGTGATTTAAACTTTTTTTTTATTATTACGAAAAATTTTCTAAATTTAACATTGTCTAAATTTAAACAATAATTTTATATACACATTATATATACATACATAAACTCGATAATTTTAATAAGAACGTATTTAATTAAAACTAAATGTAATTAAAATATCAAATATATTAATAATAAAATCTATCTCATATTTTAAGAATTCAAGCACTCTTCTCCCTTGAATTAGCAATTCATCTGTCAGAATCTTGTACATCGAATTCTAAATTCTATTATTTCATTATATTATTAAAATAATATCTCATTAAATTTCCCACTGTATAAATATTACAAATTCTCTAAAACATCAATGTGTTACAATTTCTATTAAATTATACATATAAATATACCTCTATATATATCTGTATTTTAATCAAATACTACGTCAAACAAATAAAATTCGCGGACAACTGTTTTAAACCATGTAACTGCCTGTCTAATATATGTGAGATATATTTTTCATGAATCTGGAAGTGTAAGCAAGCAGATCCATTTCTGTAAATGTCACTTTCATCGCGCCAAATATCATGAGAGATTCGCGCGGTGGTATTTCCCGCCGGATTTAAGGTCGCGCGACTTGAATCGCGCTCCTCGTGCGGCGTACGAGATAAGTCTGTTTCATGTATATTTTACAAACCAGGCGGGAAAGTGCTAACGCCAGTTTATTTTGGAAAGAGGCGGATACGAAGGAAGAGGACGAGAGCGGCTGAACTGGGGCGCAATTTTCAGACAATTTCGTGTAATAACTTTTGCATGCAAAATTGCAATAATACGTTTTCCCGACGAACACGTAGGGCGCTTTATGTTATGCAAAGGGCAGCCTCTTCCGTACTTCCTTTCTCTCATTTCTTTTTCTCTCTTTCTCTCTCTCTCTCTCTCTCCCCCTTTCTCTTCCTCGCATTTCGTTCTCCTTTTCGCATCAGTGGCAATGGCTACTATCGTGAAGTCAGTTTTTTCTTTTTTTTTCGTTCTCTTTGAGATACTAGCTCCCGTCTTCTTCCCAATCCAATTTTCCTCCTTTCCTACTATAGTTCTGTATCTGTTGGTTTTCACTTATCCATACTTCAACCGCAAAGTTGTAATTACAAATGCCTCCCTCGCGATCACCGGTATTCATCAACGTGTTGTATATTGCTATATTTATTAAAATGCACTTGTTTGATTTACGTTCGGGTTTATTTAAGAAAATTGAGTCATTTACGTAATTAAAAGGATTGTTTAATAATAATAGATATAAAAATATTACTTGATAGAGAAAGAGAAAGAGAGAGTGGATAACGTGATTATTTGCATTTATTTACCAAGATAAAATAATTTAAGCATACTCTATTTTCTTTTACTATTTATCGATAAAATATCAATATTTTCAACATTTCTATTTGTGCATTTCGTGCAAAATTCATATCTTAATTAAAGTTTTTAATAAATATTGATTTAAATAATTCTACTTAGATAATTCTATAGTTAGATAATATTTATAAGTACAAATTTTAATAGTAAAAAATTTGAAATAATACACCTATCAAATAATACACATATTTTATGGCTGATATCTGACTCATATATCAATATTATACACTTTTATTAATTTAATCACAAAAATAATGGTATATAAAAAATGTAATATGAAACTGTTTCATAACATTTATTAATGTTGTAGTTAAAATAATTGAAAAATTGATTCTCTCTCCCGCCTGTTCAAAAAGAAGTTTATAAAATACTGATTATTTTTTATTCAAGTGTAAATCTTAATTTGATCTAAAGTATAACTCCTCCGCTACTTTTGTATTTTGTCTTAAAATGAAGATTTTTTTTGTCTCCCTTATGTTTCGATGGTTGTGATAATACTTCTTCAGTATTCTATATTTTTATAGATACTGTCGCGAGTATTTCGCTTTTAACAGAAGCAAAGCGGATGGAAAAGTATTTCGAGTTCCATTGGCAACTTGTCAGATGCAAATATAGCGATCGGATATTAAAGGACATAGAATATTATAAAAGATAAAAAATTTTCGAAGAGAATTTTATTTTCTTTCTACGCGAATGTAAGACAATTTCTCGTGCAGAGAAAGCGAAGAAGTGCTGAAGTATTAGCGAGACCGCTTCATGGAAATAAGATTTAAAATATTAAATGAATAGAAAGAAAATCGAAGTTGTGCATGCGAATTTTTCTGCAAGAAGAAAAAACCATATTTCCATAGCTTGCAATATTTCTGAACAAATCACCATAACAATATTCAAACAGATAATTATATGGCTACAATTACGGAAAGAGCGAGTTTAATTATTGTGTCGTAAAAATACTTACATTATTTTTGATAATTTTTCTTTAATTGCCTCTTCAGATCTTTTAGATATGTGAAATTAATTAACAGAGGTAAAAATTAAAAACATGCATTCATATTAATTTTAATCATGTGCTATCTTTATTAATTTTGTGAACTTTATTAACTCTTGTAAGATATATAATGAAATTTGCAGTACACTTTAAACTACCATATTTAATTCAAACATGTTTCATTTATGAAAATACTAGCATTAAAAAGAAGAAAAATATATTACGATAGTAAATTATGATGTTACAGTTATGATTTTGCAGTGCTTTTTTAAAAATTACTTTCACAAAGTATATTTCTTGAATATTCAGGAAAATAAATTTACAGACATAATTAAATCCTATTTTGCAAAAATGAGCATATTAAAAATTTTCTATGCTACACTGTTTATAGCTCACTTAACATTATTATTGCTTTCGCAAAACGTGCCTACAATGTATTCAAAGTTTTTCATGTTACGATTAATATCTATTATATTTTATTGGTACAAAAATACAAAGTTGCTTTTAAATTTTAATTTAATTTAATATACAATCATTAATTTTTATAAAATTGCCTGGTTTATTTTTCGTAATATAAAAAAGTAAAATAAAGTCGAGACCAAAAAGAAAATTATTATTCTCTCACTCGTCGACAAAAAGTGCAGAGAAATTGTGGTCACATAAATACACCTGACATTTCAACTGAAACGGTAGCAAGGACGAATGTTTTTTGATAATCGTGCTGCTAGAACAAAGAAAGTGTTCGCATTTTATGTTGGTTTGTTTGCAAAAGCTCTCTCAAAAAAATTTATGTCTTGCAATACAAACTAAGAAAATGAAATAGAAAGGAAAGAAAAATAATTGCAATGAGAAAATAGGATAATTATATATATATATATATATATATATATATATATATATATATAAAATTCAATAAATATAAAAGATAAATAGCAAGAAAATCATTTTATATAATCTTATTATTTTAACAACTAAGAGAATATTATTTTATTTTTTTAAGATTATAATCTTGCTAAAAATTTCGTCTATTCGTGTGCACATTATTAATATTGTGTAATATATATATTTTTTTATACTAATTTATAAAAATAATATAATTTAACAATATTTTGTTTAAGATAACTATTTCATATATAACTATTTCTTATATAACTATGTCTTGTATAATCTAAATTAAAATAATTAGATTATTAATCCTTTTTCTTTTGTTTAAAAAAAAATTTATAAAGGGCTACTTATTTATTATTCTCAAGTTTATAAGTTTTGAAATAATATAAAGAATCATTTTATATGTTTCCATCATGCAATTAAAATAATTCAAAATAGTTTGTGTCAATATCGCGAAAATCGAAAAGGACAGTTGTTTAATAACAAATCTGACAAAAAATAATTATTATAAATTAATATATCTAAATGAATATTAAAGCTTGTAAGTCTAAAATTTGTAATCCTAAATTTTAAATAAAACGTAGTTTTATTTAAATTCCGAAATCAATTTTTAAATTTATTCATCAAAGCTTCTATTTAAATTATGTCATTATAAATATATCGATCGTTTTCTTGTACTTTTCAATTTTAATTACATCAATTTTTAATCCATGTACGATATGCGGATTGCACGGATTGCAAGATATCAATGAACTCTTGTTTTAAAAAAATAAGGAGAACGGTTGTACGATATCAAGCGTGCAATAGTTCCATACAACACGAAAGCAAATGATGTAGCACTTTACATTATACATGCTGTAATATTTTTTTAATAAAACTTCTAGAAATGCAGTTTAGCAAAGGTATAAGATCAAATAGAATCACAAACGTCGTCGTGTAGTGTTTCATTTCATGTATACTCGGGTGTTTCTGTTGTGGTATCAAACATGAACAATGCTTCAAGAAACTTGATTAATCTTGTGAGGAACAAATTGTTGTCACATGTACACGCAAAGATTCATCTTAAGTTGTTTGTGCTATCGATGATTCAAATTATCTTTATTTTTACAATTTAATAAAGCATAGAAAAATCTTTACGATTTCATTAAATTATGTATTGTAATTAATATTATTAATTCTGTAATTAATTCTGTTATACTTTGTAATTAACTTAACGATAATGATACTGCTATTTCCAATTTCGAATACGATATCATTAGTGGAAACGTGACAATGAGACATTATATATAATTCAATTTCAAGAGTTTACGTTGCTGCTATCGTTATTTCCAAATTTCTCTCCCCGAATTTATATTTAACTGCGCATGCATGTGTGGACTATCCAATATGATAATTAAAATAAAACCGTAACGCCGTCGTTCTATTTGTAAAATCAGCAACCGAGGTTGGACGAGCTATATATTTCAGCTTTTTTTTTGAGGACACGTCGCGGCAACCGGATGTGTCTGAGCATAATAAATTCTACCCTCTTTCGTCATCCGGTTCTCCTTTACTTATGCTTCATTCGGGTATAAATCTTCGTATACGTACAATGTGAGTACCCTTCATGAATATAACATAAAAAGTCGTTTCGCACAAGCTCGAATACATTAACGATTCGTGCAAAGGAAACACGGAGATCACAAGTAGCTAGAGATCCAACATTGTTAAGTGTACATTGATGAATTTATTTTTAACAACTAACTAACATGTAAATTATATTTGGAATTATATTTTTTACATAAATATTATCCATCAAATTATATATTCAAATATATGCAGTGTAACGTGACATAATCTTGGAGTTTTTGTTTTTTCTTTTTTCTAAAAAGAAAGCGAAAAAGTTCCCATTTCTGTATTTTCTATATTTTGAAATATCTCAGATTTTGAGTTTTCTAAAATTGCATTTGCTAATCCATGAGATAATTCATGAGATGTAGCTCCAAGAGCTCAAATTGGAAATCTTGATAAAACATTTAAAAGAATTAAGGGGAATGATATTGATAAAATATTAGTGATGATTGATTTCCATTAATTTATAACATTAAATTTTTTGTGCAAACTTCTTAAATCAATTAGCAAGAATACGTTTATGATTAACGTTCTGCATGTAACATCAAAAAGCTTACATGATGCATCAATGCAAGTGATACATCGATCAATGTTGTTAATTACAAACAATATATCTGAAACAGAATGTCGTAATATTTTAAAATCATTTGTCATCAGTTATTGGACATATATATTGGTAAATACAACGTGAAATACCGTTGCTGTAAATCAAAAGAATTGTAAATTATATCTGTAATCCACGCGATGCCCATTGTACATTAGAGATGTTGATGCTCTTTTAGTGCGTTTGATTAATTGTGCACAATATTGGGATTTTCTTTATATTTCATTGACGCATAACAGATGAATGTCAACTGTGATTATCTACTATATGATTATACGATTTAAACGTAACTTTATTAGAATCCTGAAATTTTCTCTAAACAAAAAATAATTCTTTAATTAATCTTTAATTTTTATTTTTATTTCATATTTTAGTATCATTTTTATATTCAAAGATATTATTTTATAAAATAAAATTATATAAATGAAAATTTATAAATTTTAGAAATATTTTTATTATATCTCTCCAAACTATGTATTTTAATCTTTTAAAAATCCCAAGTACATAGCATTTTTAATTTATTAAATCATATGATTAACACAACATTTGCAATTTATAAAATATATAAATTTAAAATATATAATATTTTAATTTATATTTTACTTTAATATTTATTTCAATTCGAAAGAAATCTTTTCAAAAATCTGATATTCCTATCCGATATTTCTACTGATCTATAGAAAATATCATTGAAACCTTGAATTATTATTGCGCTCGTAACGATTCGTTTCGATTATCTTCGAATCGCTCATTTTATTTTAATGATTCCCTTGCTTTACTGGCGTTTATTATCGATGTAAAATCTAATTTGCATTACGTTATTTTTCGAACAAATATGTCTGTTAAATTTTATATTAAGTGTCTTTAATATTCTTGGCGGATATTTAATAGAGAATCGCACAAATATTTGATGCAAATAGTTAAAATTGCAACTAATACATTGATATTTTAATTATGACAATTATGATGATTCTTTAACAATCTGTAAACGTCTATAATATTCATCATTCCTGTCGTTTCTGGAAAAAATTAAGCTGCGAAATAAATTGAGCTATAACAATAACGGTTCGATGAGGCTGAATACTAAGCGAATTTAACTCGCGTCGATATATTATAATCATGTTATGCCACGGACTCGATTCTCGCAGTGTTTCTTCTTCGATAGTTTTCACGACAATTAGAAGAAAGTTGCGTTCGGCTAACGAAGTACAGAGGGATTGCGGGTACGTATTTCTCTCCGCGAGACAAAGAGACACACCGGTAACAAATGGTACCGCGGTTTCATCCGAGAATGTCGCAACTTGGTCGTCGCGTCCAGGGCGTTTAATTCAATGGGGCGGGAATAAGTAATGTACCTTTGATAAAGTCATTCTCCTTCTTCTCCTACCCGCTTCTACTTCGGGGACCGCAGTGCATCCTCCCAAGTGCTTCAGGCAACGAAGCTTGATTATACAAAGACGAGAGCAATTCCGCCCCCACGACTCGACATTGTCCTCCCACCCTGGATATTCCGTTTTATGAGTCGGCACTATAATCCTTGCTCAGTATGTATTAACGGTAATCTTTACTATTAAATCGAGCTTTAGTCGGGATTCTCAGTATTAACACTGATTATTGCCTGCTTTCGCGAGCGAGCAAATGAACGAATAGTCACCTTTCGGCAAATAATTGGTATACACGAGACATATGCTCGTCAAGGCATCGCGCTCGCGGATTTTGATGCCTTTATTAAATAATTTCAATAATTTATCACGCTTATTCAAAAAACATTTGTCTGACTTTCTTCGATTATTTATTTTAATTAAATACGTGAATGATAATATTCGTTAGAAATGAAATAAAATTACAACAAATATAGTATTTTTGTGTTTAATTCGAGACTATGTCTCTAATATTCCTCTTCGAAAAGCGTTAAGATAAACAGTAGTATATGCCCATGAAAAGCTTAAGTAAATATAAAGTTGTCCCAGGAGAAGTGCTACTACTCTGACAAAATTTGATTCTCATATTTGAATTTGCAAATATTCTTACCAAAAATTCAATCTTTACAATATCAACGGTAAATATTAGAAACTATGCGCTAATTTAAAGACTTGTTATGGTAGAATCCATCCAACAAATAATATGATGTATATGTTAAGCTATTTCGAATGTCCTGTATTCTATAAGGAATTCTGTATGTTCTGTAGATTATTCGGTAATAAGTGGTAATTAAATTAATTAAATATAAACCAATGTTATATAAATCTAATTTAATTGCGACTAAGGATTAATATCGAGTTGCTCCGTCAATATTTGATTAATACAGATATACAGTAGCAAGACATGAATAATTTGAGATGCTGAGGTATCAAAAGATTGAAATAAAAATTTATGAAACAAAATATAACAAAATTTTCAGTGCAAATTTTTGTAAACAATTTTGCCTAGTAGACTCGAGGGATATTCGATGATCAAATTATAATGTTCAAAATATGCTCATACATAGTAAATATGTAAAATATGTGTAGAAGCTCTGTAATGTTTGTGTGCACTCGTTCAGGAAATATTATGGCCAGATAATAATGAAATATTACAGTCTACTGAAAGTTCTCGCTACGCTCTAAGAAATGTCAAATCTTGAATTCACTTGAAAATATTTTTATTAAATTTGTTTATTAGATTTTTATTAGATTTTTTGTCTAAAAATTTGAAATTACATTAATCATATTATTCAAAAAATTACGTAACATTACTTTAATGAAATAAATTCATTAATTTTTTTATTATAAATAGCATTTAAATGGCGTAGAGTTACATATTTATAACTTACACATAAATCTTAATGAAATGTTTAATAATAAAATGTTTATGATTATAATATATATGTTTTTTTGCTATAATGCTGCGAAACAGCTGATTTGCGTCAAACAAAATCATATTTTCATATTTTAAAAATTGTAAAGGATAACAAATAGTCTTTCGTACAACTACTGCATAAATGTTACGAATAAGCCATTATTCTTGATCATTTTTCTCTAAAGGATTGCAAACATCAAATATAATTTTAATACATCCGCGCGGCAAACTTTTGTCGTACCATGTTCTAGCGTGTGTTGTAATTTTTATCGTTCTCTTCCCAACGGAATTCTGTTGTGTGTTTAGGAATTTAGTATACGACATACATGGCACTCTCATCGACGCAATGTTGTTTGAAGCTCAATCCCTGCTCTACTTTATTGGAACTGGCGACTTTGCTGACTTTCATTTCAATGTCAAATACGGGCACGAAATGTATCGAGGATCGAAATTGCGAGAAATCGCTTATAGTGCATGTGACAATTTTGATATGCACATATAGTTTATAACTTTGAATTATATTTGCTGTTTAATATCAAATGTTACTTTATTAATTAGCTACGAATATTCAGCAAGCAAGCGGTAGGAAACATGATATATCTCGATGATACAAAATTTATGGATTTTTCATAAAGCAAATAAATTTGCAAACTGTGCGCTCATGTGCGGTAAATTTATTTTTATGATGTAAAAAAGTGAATTCTTTTTCATTCTGATAACTTTTCATCCCGTTTACATTGTCGGTATATTCGCAAACGTATGATGCATGATGTACATGTGTGTATATATATGCATATGCATGTATTAATGTTAGCTATCTATTATAAAAAAAATAGTGTTAACGAGTGTATGTAAAAATATAATTATTGTTCTTGTTGCTGGCAATTTTATTTTATCTCTACTTTTATGCGGAACAATAAAATGCCAAAGATCCATCGTGCATGTTTTATAAATAAAACGCTGTTCATTTATCGCGTGTTACATCAATGAGACTGACATACATTCTCGTGATCTTACGATCCTCGAAATGGCGGGCAAGTCGCATAAAAATGGACATTCTTGCTCCTTGTAATTTATCCGTCTCGTCACAATGTTAAGGAGAAAAAAAGAAATCGCGAAGGGGAGTTGGTATGCCATTACTGCTCTTCTCGTGCCAGCGTGAAATGGAATTTTTTATGACAGGCAATTCTTACGGATCGCATTTATGTTGAGTAAGAAGAATGGACAGATTCTCTAATTCGGTCGGGAAATATATAGCGATTTGTTACATATGCGCGCGCGCGAACGCAGACACAGGGACACATACATACGAGAATTAATAAAGGCGGAAAATGGCAGAGCACAGTCGATCATCATCGAATATCCTGGCACTTCGGGAACGAAACACGGCATCAGTCTCGCGCAATTTGAATTGCCAAGCGCGCGCGCATATCGGGAACTTGAAAATAGCTTAATCGATCATCTCCTCATTTTGCATTACCTTAGCTGTCATACTGTAAGTTACTCGCTCAGCGACTCGATAATGCTTTGAATTATAATCACGGAAAACAATATATATATATTGAATGGGATTAGTAGCTTATAGCGGATGATCGATTAACCATAAAGGGATCAAAACGGAATTATGAAATGTCGCTGTAACCGTCTAAGAACTACTTGCTACTAATTATTGTTTACAATTTTTAAGAATTTCTTTACATCGTAATTATGGAAAAAATCATCATGAAAATAATTTTGCAAACGTCAAATCGAGCATAAAAAGATATTTATTATAAGTTGTTAATGACGTGTCAAACAGTCGATAGATTTTTTGAATGAATTAAAATGATTATTCTTTTATCGATGATAAAATACTTAACAGAATCTTTTTAATCTATAGATAATCTGTAGAAATCTGCCTGAAAAGTCTCTGTTCTCATTAAATTAATATGTATTTTTAATATATAGAGATAATAATTGTGCGTTATAAATTTATAAATAAAAACATTGTGTTATAAAATAAAATATAATAAACAGAATAAAATTTAATTATATTTATAAAAAAATGTATGTTTAATATTATTATAGGTACATAGTGTGAACGTGCGCGCGATGTAGCTATTATATTCAAATATAACACACATATATATACATAATTTTTAATCAAATATTTTAATCGAATAATTATTAAATTGTAATATAAATTAATAAATAATATAAATACAAATTAAATATGTAAATTAATAAAATTATCAAGTATCAGAATTTATGTGTCTTGATGTTTGACAGTTATAGAGTGACGATTATATTTTCTATGATTATTCACTTGATGTTCACACTTAATAGCGAATCCAGTTGAGTTTTACGTTCACGCAATTTCACATGCATTAAAACCACTAACAAATCGAAGAGCAATTAGCGAAGTGACCGATTATCGGTCGTGCATCGACTTCTCTAAGCGATTTGCATAACGCACGAATAATTATAATCAAAGTAATTAATTGTCCCCCACGTTATCCGTTCTCACAAATTGTCATCGGATCTGCGAAACTTGCGAAATAACTAAATCGTGATCCTACGTAGGTTTGCAGTATTATTATTAATTCAATTTGCACAGTTGCATTACACATCAAAGGATAGCCAGAAACGTTTCTCAACCAGCCCGAGACTTTTCTGAAAATGTAAAGTACACCTTGAACGTAGGGCAAATTAGAACTGGAATTATATGCTCTATTATTCTTAGCAATTTAAATATATTATGTCTTATGAAAATAAGAGGCAGAGAGAGAGAGAGAGAGAGAAAGAAAGAAAGAGGGAACTGTGCTTTTTTCTTTATATTTGCCTCTTCATATGTAATTTAATGCAGTCCTGAAATATACCGTCATACGAAATTTTTATTTTGTAAGAAGTTTATCGCTGGTTCTACCAAGATTAACAAAAATATTTTTGTCATTATTTAAGAACTTCTAAAAAATTTTATGCGAAAATGAAGATACTTAACGCACTTTGTTTCAAATAGTAGATAACTAATTTATTTTTCTCCAAATATCAAAAAGAAAAGAAAAGAATAAAATTAATAAATTGAGATTTTCCATTAGCATGCTGTATTCATTTCGAGAATAATTAAATCATTAATGGCTTTCTGAAGGTATTCATTCCCGCATCCATTCGTTTCATCGAGTACTTTTCAAATAAATAGAAACATATGAATGACAATTTTTTCGCTCATAGCGATATAAAATATCCATAGAAAGATAAAATTCTATTGAAGCTAAGCTAATCTCTCTTATGCATTTATATACTATTTGTACTCGTTAAATTCTACCGATTTTATAAATGAGCATGCTTTTCTGAATATTAATCCGTGCGCTATGTCCGTGGAATTCAAATTGATTTATTTTACAATAGGAAAGATAACGAATAAAGCGCGTAATGCGAGTGATTGAATAGTGTTTCACTGAAGAATCGCTGACATCCCAGAGTGCCACACAACAAGCCGATAATGGTCGCCTGTTAATTACTCGTTTTAACAAGTCTGCTCCACGTCGCTGATGAATCCGCGACGCCCAGCGGGACGATTCATTACAGCATCGCACGGAAAGTGGACCGACCGGAAAAGTTGTACGCTTAATGTGCGCGAACTATCGCCATGCTATCGAACGGATTTGTGTCTAACTTCCTTTCTTTCTCCTTCTCTTCTTTCCGTATTCTCTTTGTATCGGGAAATATCTACCGGCCATTTCTCCGGTATGAAGCGTCGGGCGTAAATCCGAAATAGAACGGTGGATGGCGATCGATTGGCGGCATTCGTGAAATTACGCCTCGTGAATGAAGATGAATAGTTTACTACCGGCGTATCGTCTATTTCGTGTGTTCACGATAGCCGAAACTCTATGCACGTGTCGCGATTGTGACAATAGTCATGATCCCGTGTCGTTCGGGCACCAATCTATTTTCAATGTTTCGCGAATTTCAAGCTGCATATATAAAGTATCTTTTTTTTTCAAATGTATGTAAAGATTTTTTTATAAAGTTATTTTTTTTAGTTTTTATATAGTATTTTTTCATACAGTTCACTCGTGTAATATCGGTTAGAGAGATTAATATTAGTATTTTTTTAATATATATATGCACGCGCACGTACATGGGTGTATGAGAGAGCTAAAAAATAAACATGTATGCACAATGATTATGTATGCATTGCTTATTATTTTCTAAATAAATTAAATTAGAAATAAGATACTTGAACTGTCAAATGTGCTTATTATTCACGCTGATAGTTAAACGAAAATGTCTCACGTTCTTAAATAGATTAAACATTTGTTATAATAAACATCACCGAGTAAAGTTTTATATTGTCCCGTCCTGAATATTCTACGTTTCTCTCTGCGCACAGTTGATATAATTTCAGGAGCGTATCCCGTACGCAAAAAGTCCGTAAGTAAACTCCAAACTAAACTTTAAAAGCTTAAAAACGAGACCCTAAACTCGGCCCGATAGGATAATCGATTAGCTTTGAGCATTTTTATTACCTAACAGCGCAAAAGCGTCTGTGAGCTACCGTCCAATAAAATTCCTTCCGCCAGAGATATAAGTTGGAGAACGCATTGCATATTCAGCGTGTACAGTCGATTGCATATTCGGCACCAAAATTCGCGCGGCATCGCTGATAAATTGTATTACGTTTTTCGTCTAGAGTGCAAATCGAAATCCCCATTCTCTCTCTCATCATCGTCGCTTTCGGTGAAAACGGCGTAAAATCCAATTAAAAAATCAAGCGAAAATTTTGCGTCGGGGCTCTCGTATATAAATATTATTGTTCATTGTCTGTAAGCGATAATAACGAAATAATGCGTATACTTGATCGGCCGGCTTATCAACGACGATTGCTGCTGTTATTATTATAACTAAAATGCTACCAAAATGATTGTGTCACTATTACTATGTGTCATTTTAAGCATACGCGTCGTTAATCCCTCATGCACATGTACGCTCATTACACGATTATTAGCACGATATTTGAAACAACGTCAATTGCACTCTCTTCGTTAATTATTAATTCATCACTGAACATATTTCATTACAGTCTTACAATATATATGTATATATATATATATATATATATATATATATATATATATATTTATAAATGAGTAATATTTTGTCGAATTCAATGAGATTTAATTAAATTATTTAAGTAAAATTGTATTAAAATGTTAATTAAATTTACTTTATAATTATAAAATATAATGATTATAAACTGTAAGAAGATAGAAAACACTCTAATAATATAATTATAAACAAAATATAAATAATATTATAATATTAGAATTAATTTATTAATATCCTTGAGTTTTATTCAATCAATTTTAAATGCATCGTTTAATTTTTTAATAATATAATGCACATGAAATTTTTAATTTAATTTAAATTTGTAATTTTACAGTAAGTAAAACATATGTAAACTTTCTTCGTACGTTTAAATAAACGTAAAAATTTTCTAGATAGTTTTCTAGATAGAGCAATAGTTAGAGAAGTACGCTCGTCCACGCAAACCGATTAAACGGGAGAAAGGCTAAGACCAAAAATTTTCTTTATTTAAAGAATTAGAAAATTTTTGGTCTTAGCCTTTCTCCCGTTTAATCGGTTTGCGTGGACGAGCGTACTTCTCTAACTATTGCATTTTTAAAAAATTCAATTTGCTTCACGATAAAAATATTGCGGAGCATTATTATTTATAAATGAAACTGTTAAAAAGCCTTGATAAAAATATGGTTAAAACGGCTAATAATATCCATCATGGATAATTCCGTTGTAAATGATTCAGGGATTAGATCCCCCTAAGACTGACACGTTTTCTCGAGGCATCTCGTATACCTTATCACTTCACATAAAATATTGAACGATACATTCGCGCACACACACACCGATATGAAAAAAAACATGGGTTTCACTTACGGATGTCGGAACTACACTTTAAGGACACTGCGTATGAACTTCTTAGGACGAGGGAGTGCCAGAATCGCATCTAAATCTCGCTGTGAATGCAGTGCGGTCCTCCTGAATCTCCGCCGGATCCTCCCAGGGGAAATCCTCCTCGCGGCACAATAGATCCGGAAAAACCCGAATTCCTCGTGTGACTCGGTGGTTACGCGCACTTTTACGCGCCGTTTACCGCAATGACGGCGACACGCACGATGCAGTCACTTCCGGTCCATGTTCCCGTTGCAGGATATACGTATCTCACAGCTCCTTTCGTCGAGGACGCAGCACCGCTGATCCAAATCATAAACGGCACGCGCGTTTATTCTATCATCATCTCGCGATCAGTCACTTCGATCCGCTCCATCGATCGCGGAAACGTTCACTCTAAGCGGACGCAGAAGCGCAAGACGTCTTGGCGAACAAATCGCCATTCAATCAATCGTCGTTTGTTCGCGATCGCGATCGCGCGGCCCACATCCTAACGAGTCGTCGATCGGAGCACTTTTAATACACTGTCGCACTCCCAAAATGCGGGTGTGGGTGTCGTTGTATATTAAATGCTGCTACGTGAAACCCGATCGGCAAATTCGGAATTATCCGTACGATTATCGCGAAATCCACTGCCGGAAGGAGTCGAAGATCGACGGTTTCCCTATCGATCGATATCGGATCACTGATCGGCCGCCGACGAATGGAGTGCCTGTCACCAGCGGCGAGGGTGGAAGGGTGAGAAAAGCGAATGCGTGTAAATCCAACGTTCGCGAGGCGCGAGCGACACGTCGTGATGTTGGCGGGCGACTAACCTCCGAGAACCGCTCTGCACCCCCGGACACCGCGCATGCCCCCTACCTTAAAGAACGCACCCCCGCTCTCGTATCCCCGATCGAGTCTCCCTCGGCTCGTGCAGCTACTCCCCCTATTCCCCCCCTCTCCCTCTAAACCGCGTTGACTTCATCTTTTTTGACGAGGAAACCGCCACTCTCTCTTTTCTCACCTCTCTCGCGCCCTTGTGTCCTAAAATATATATATGTCCACCCCGTCGCCCTGTCAATCTCCATTTATACCCCTGTCTATTTGTGTCGCGATAGCACCTCTTCCGATTAGTATGTCTTAAAAATTCTTCCATTTTGGTCATCGTATTTTCAAATTTTCTTTTTAATCATTCTCAAAGTCGTACTATTTTCTTTTCAAATTACACAAGCGAATGAAAAAGCTCCTCTAATCACTCTTCTGGAATGAATCGAGAATAACTCTCTTGCTCGCCTAAATTAAAGTAATTCTTTTTCTTTGGAAACTTCAATTTGAGATTATACAATACGTACGGTACAAAAAGATAATTTACGTTAAATATTATAAATTGTTTTTGTAACAGATAATGATTTTTTATGAAATGTATTAAAGGATTTGCTGAAGGCAAAGTTGAAATAATTAATATTTTTAAATCGCCATTCTTTGCTAAATTTCATATAACAATTAACGATTCAATTAACGGGTCTAATTTGTGTTTTACATTTGTAGAAAAGAATTGAGAATTGTATTTCTGTTTAGAGGTACATTTAATGAGAGTAGAATGAGCAGACCGGACTATCGTGACCCTATGTTGAATAAAGCTGGCATTATATCACTGCATGTCACGGCGCAAATTTGTCGGCAAAATACAAAAACATTTCCCGCCTAGGTAGTAAAAAATACGAGCAAAAGATAGAAAATTGCGCAGGGTAATTTCTTGAAAATGTCACGCGTACGCGTCCCGGGAAAATACTTTTCGTACGCCGGAAAAGCTGTGCTACGGGATGAACTAAAACGAGTTTTCATTTTTCACCGTACGTTGGCAAACAAAGGTTACCAGTATAAATATTCGGTTAAATCTATATTTTGAGCTTTTAACAGAAAAAAAGCGAAATAAATCACGAAACTACGCACGATACTGCATTTCTTAGATGCAGTTTTCATGGCCGGTCTCGTTAAAATATTATATCTTTTATTAAATAGCCGTCATCTTCCTATCCTTTTTCTAATAACAAAAATTATAAATTTCTTAATATTACATTAACTGATATAAAATTAAAAATTAAATAAAAATCCTGCACGATAAAGAGCTACGAAATCATGTGAAAATTTCGTCTTTGATTAAAGCAACGAAATTATACTATCATAGAATTGAAAAGCTATATCTTGATGTATTTGTTAAAACGGAAAATTTGATCGCGGATGAAACTTCATGGACGGAAAGTTGAGGCGAATCTGAGCGGGGCTCTCCGTATAACTTCTACCACACCCAAGTAATAATGCGATCGTTTCATTTCGATCGCGCGGCACCGGCGGAACATTTTTCACATCGCCATTCCGGTGCGCGTCATAGAATTCGGGCCAATTCAACCGTCGTATTTTATGAACCATTCGAATGTCCGGCGTGAGCTTTTTTTTCGCCGACCCTTAATATTTCTTGCGACGGTGCTTCTCTTCACAGTTGATTATAGATTGCGGTGTATCGATAACGCAAGCGATAAAGGTCGGATATGTACGGTATATATTCGTTGCAGCGATCTTTTTCTCAGTTTACATCGGACATTGCGGTACGAGATTATTATTTGTCACGATAACGAGAATGAACGGCAGGTCGTTTTATTGTCGATATTTTGTCGTGCAATCCGTGAGAATCAGCGACTCTGCATCGTCGATGCTCTTACTCGAGAACGGAGCAGGATTAAAGGAGAATTTAATACGCCGACTAGTATTCTCTGGAATAATTCAAAATCGGAAGTTTGTTCGCGAGTCGCAATTCTCTTCCAATTAGGAGATCATAGAGAATAACATTTCGCGTAAAACAACTCCTCGCTTTTGACGTGTTTTTTGAAGATCTTTACGAGATATTGATTTGTTCGTTGCAGATACTAATAGATGCCTTTTATTATTACTCTCATCTTTCTCTATTATTCTCACCCTTCAGTCGACACGTTGTCTTTCCTTGACTAAGTCTCTCTTCGATCAAAGAATCCCGATCATTTCTCATTGTGAGATCTTAACAAAGTGAATCATTAAGCAATTGTGTACATAAAATCATCCGCAGCCCGACGTAGAATTCGACTTATTATTTGTCTCTTATATTTAATGGTTATTTCCCTTAAATTTAGTTCCATCACAAAGACATGTCATTATATTATAAAAATATATCAGAGATTTATCATGAGAAAACATCGATACATTTTATCATATTGTATTGTATTATTCTGTATATTTTGTAGTTATTAATAAAAAACTAATAAACGCACATTTTTCTTTTCTCCTCTTTTGTTCTCTTATAATACATTTGCTAATTATAAATGCTAAATATTCATTAAATATCTGTAGCAGACATTGCTTGTTTATAAATTAATTATCATTACAATTAATTATCATTACAATTATTTATATTTATAAATATATATATCTTATTTTTACAGAAAAATAAATTCAATAAAAAAGTGAAATATGAAAATTTATGCAAGCAATATGTATCTGTTCTTTTTATAATTACTACAATAAAAACATATTTTTTTAAATATGTATTCTTTCGATAGTAGTCTTCGTTTATATGTCTTTACTCAGAAAAATTATAAAATTTTAATAGTTTATGGTACATAATAAAAAAATAATTACATTTTATTTCTCCCTATCTTTAATTTATGGAAATTAGATGCAAATGAAAGAGAGATTATCTGCTTCTAAAATTTCAAGGATTCATAAAGTTTCGAATCGATTTAATGACTTTTTCATATTACAGTCAACTTAAAATAGCTAAATAGTGACTGTTTTAGGCGTTGTTCTTGTACTTGGAAGATGAGAGCGTTTACTTTCGTTAAGGTGAGTGCCTGGGGCTGATTCACCCTCCTTATCCTCGCGTGACATCGAGCAAAGCTTTGCAGTTCTCCCGAGAGGACGGCATACGAAGGGAAAAGGGAGGAGCAGAAACATTGGGCTCCAAAGAAGAACATAAAACCGAATCGTACGACTTACGAAATCCTTTCACTCTTTGAGGAACCACGAAGAGAGATTGAAAAGTTCTTTTACGTTAGTCTCATTCCCTCTCTCTCTCTTTCTTTCTCTCTCTTTCTCTGTTTATCTATCTCTGCTTCTTCCTTGCATGGCTGATCTACCTTCGGTACGCTTCCTCATTGAAATTCTTCACGATGATCGAATTCATTATCACGCCACCTTCGTAGCGCGTGTTTTCAGAGCCCAATCTCGAACTCACATGTGCCTTATGTTATTCAACTGATTCATGTGCCTTATCTCGCAACTTTACGATCAGGGAAAATAGATCTACTCTTACCATTCCTATATATTAACGAATCTTTAATATCAAAGATATCAGTTACTATTAAATTTGCAAGAATGAAAATTTGTGAATGCTAATATCTACAAATCTTTTTTTCAGCAATTTATAATATTTTAGTTTCACCGCGTTGAATTTAACAGTACATTTTATGTTATATTCATATTATATTTAGTACATTATTTAACAGTAATTATTAAAGTGCTTATGTAACAATTTAATGTTTGCACATTTAAATATGTGAATATTTGCATGCATATGCATTGTCATTTTATCACTGCAATTAATTTAGATAATTTTTTCAACAAACACGTAGTCGCGATCAAAAATTTATAAATTCAATATTCCAATGATTGTCAACACGTGCAAACTCCCCTACTAAAATTTCATTATTATATAAATATAATTCGGTAATTATCTAATTATAATATACTATTTATTATTCCCTATCTTGCAAACAACGTAATAAATTTAACATCGAATTTTTGCCAAAAATATTCGTAATAACAAATAATTATTCAGCGTTATTTGGATGAATAATTGATGATGAGCTTATAAATATATGCCGGAAGCAATTTCGGTATTTTTCAGTCAGAAACACGTATAGAAATAGTTCGACAGAAAAAGGTAGTCGCTAATAATTGATGATTAGAGATCAACAAGCGCTAATTAAAAGTCAACA
This sequence comes from Camponotus vicinus, assembly GCF_025532165.1. Lineage (NCBI taxonomy): Eukaryota > Metazoa > Arthropoda > Insecta > Hymenoptera > Formicidae > Camponotus > Camponotus vicinus. The sequence continues at coordinate 11,050,989 of NW_028141948.1, read as the reverse complement.
CAGCTATGAAAGGGAATTCTCAAAGTTCCCGAATGTCGTCAAGTCGAAAGAGGAAAAAGGGCAAATGCCATCGTTTCTTTTCTAGGTCGTACCATCCTCGTGCATTTACGGCGCGATGCATCAAGACCGAGATCAATGAGCTCGATCGTTAGTCATGTGCCGCGGCGCGGGACGGATTCAAATTAACCGGTTAATGGGAAAGTTCAGGCGGCGTGAGTTTCTAAATCAAAGTGTCGGATCGACTCGAAGACGTTCGCGAGAGTCGACAGCGACGGTGTTGTGTCAGTGATACTAATGGCCAATTTGGTTCTTTCCCGTAGTCGACGATACGTCGCGCATAATCCAACGGATTATTCCGCCAACTGATCAATTTTTTCCATGGAACGTTGGGGATTTAAACTCACTCTCTTCCACGGGAATGAGATCATCAATCACGTATTTTTAGAAGACCCAATTGAATTTTAAAATAAGCCGTGACTGACACGCAATAAACATAATAAATTTGTACATCTTTTTCTTTGTATATTAATATATAAAATATACGAATTATATAAATTTTAAAGAATGTAAAAAGAATAATATTCATACGTATGTACAATTTATTCGGTATTTCTCTTTCCTTAAATCCGATTTATCTTTATGCATAATGCAAACATTGTAAATTATCTTAAGTTACGCAAGATTGGAAGTGTATTGGTTGGAGCAGGTGAGATGGGTGCAACAAACTTTAACAATAGTATCATCAAATTACCTATTTTATATGAATTAAGGTGCGCTTAAGAGATGCTCGCCCGAATTGTTTTACTGCTTGATACTCAAGTCGGCGGAACTTTGGTACGCAAACTATCTATCTAATCGCATTACAATAGAAACTATTTCTATCCGTTATCGTACTTTCAGTGACTTTCCAATAGTTTCAGAACAATTCACAAAAATTTTTCGTAAAATCTCATCGAGTGTTAAAACACAAATAAAATTTTGTTTAAACGCAAGTATTAATTTTTCAGTCAAAAAAGATTGTAAATGAAAAATGAAGGCTAAATATCATTCTTCCTTTTTCCATCGCTTCTTACATAAGATGAGTTATTTTATGCTCATCGTAGGAGCAAAAACGCCATCGATGAAAAATTTCATCTGCTTAACTTTGATCGATAGTTTTGATCCGCGGTGCAGTTGTCAGATAGACGTCATTCTTTCTTACGTCCCTATCCTTGCGAAACAAAACGAAGTTGATCGTTCCCCAAACGACCAACTTTGAACATTTATCAATCGAAGAGACGTAGAGCTTTTTGAAACACATACCATATTATCTTCAACTGCACAATTATGTTACGTATAATAATATGTAAATAAAAAAATATTAAATATTAAAAAAATACAAAATAAAGAAATATATGCATATATTTTCTCTTGTTATTAATGTGTCAAATATATCTGCAAAAAGTTATGACATGAGTGTTTATCTTTGTCTAAGATTAACTTGATTCCAGATTCTGTAGCTTGGATCTTATTGAGAACAGTTCTTCTTTACATTTTTTAACTAACTTTTCCGTCTGGAGTCTTGATTGTGAATTTTAAATAATATAAAAATATTAAATAATAAATATTAAATATTAAAATATTATATAAATATTAAAAATATTAAATATTATATGCATAAAATTAAATAATATATTGCCAAAATATTGTTTAAATTATCATATTGTTTTATTTACGCTAAATAACTTAACATTAAATTATATGCATAATATATACAATATTCAACATATATAATATATGTATAATTTTTATATAACATATCGAAACTATTAGTTGAACGTGTGCTGAAACGTTATCGAAGGAATCGACAGTTTTCGTACGATTTGCAAGTGTACGACACACAAAGAGATGTCTGACACGAGCACTTCGCCGTACGCTGCATGGATCAATCGAGCAACCGTGTCGCGTGTCTGGCTATCCCCAAACGTTCTCCCATGCTATTCCATTGTAATTCGAAGTCCTACCAATCGGCAGGTAGTGGCTCACGACAGACGTCGAGCATTTATCCGGTCACAATGCGAACGATTGCCGTAGGATTCGGTAATGTCGAAATTCGCGATTGCTGAATTTTGGGATCTTCTACCTCGCTCAATCGAGATTATCGCGGCTTGGTATGCTCGATAGAGCGCGAGACACCGTATTGCGATAACTGCAAAATTATGCCTTACGACTCATAATTAAATTTGGATGGTACGTTGAGTGTCGTTAACGGGACGCAATATTGCACAACCTCCTGTTATGACGCCGATCGATTTCGACTAATTAAATACGGGAAAAGGAAGGAGAAGAGGAGGGAGGAAGGGTTGTGTATTGATAACTCAATTTAATAATTACACGTTTTCCCAATTACACGCGCGATTTGGCCGCCCGTATTGTATACGCGCTGAAATATACAAACATATTTAACACAAATTTAAATTATTCAACTAGAAAAATTTATCTTTATATATCTTTCTGTTTTCGGTTTATTATTCTTTCGTAAAAAATTTTTTTATACATACAATACATGTAAAGTTTTTTTTATACATACAATTCACGTAAAGTCACATATTGACCATCTTACTGTGTAAGTGAGGAAAAAGAACATGGACTCATCATCCAAGAATATAACTTACAAGCTTCTAACCAAAGTAACTTTTAAAACTGATACGAGTTAAGCTTCTTAAACTTTGCGATACCGCTGAGGCACTTGGCCTACTATATAAATTTACACCATCAACTTCCGCCAACCTATCTATCAATACAATTAAACTTTCGCTTTTGAAAATGTCAATAATGAATGAATTATTGATATATGATTATCTACATTTAAATTAATATTGCTTATGTGGTATATTATTTTTATTTAAATTAATATCGCTTATACATATATATTACTTTTATTAACTAATTCTAATGAGATAAATAATATATTTGTGTATTAATTCCTAATGTATACACATATTAAAAATAAATTAAAATTAATTAATGAAAGTAATATCCCTCTTTTCAAAACACTCACTAAAAAAAAGAGAATCAAGGTAAAAGAGGCAGAGTAGGTAAAAAAGTGTCATTTATTGTTAGTAGCTTGATTAAACTCCGCTGAACCACTATTTCATTTACCGAGATTGCAAATGATGTCGAGATTATAGCTCTACTATTCCGACGCCGGCGACGGAATATTTATGCTCGTGACAGAGGATTGCACGGCCACGAAAATGCACGTTGAGGTAAAAATAACCCACGCTAGAGCTGTAACATGCTAGACACCGTAAACACAAATTTATTAACGAGCCCAGGCACCATCCGAAAGAACGACCCCCGGTCGACCCGGCCTGCTTTCTAGTTTATCAGAATTAAGGATCGGCCTTTCGGGGTCGGCTCTCCCCGCGGATTGACGTATTTGGAGAGAATTAGCAAAATATAGCTTTACTTTGATATCAGAATTATTTATGACGAGATTGATTATAAAAAGTATACGGAAACTTTACGTCAGATATAAAATAATGGCTCTTGTTCTCCCGACATTGAATTCACTATTCGGATTAAAAATGTTGCATATTAGTTATCATTATCTCTTATCGTATATTGTCAGAGAAATTGCCATAAGAACTATAAACGACTAGACATGATGTTTTATTAATTACATGTATTATTAATAAAGAAAATTATATTCGATAAATGTCAGCTTTTTGCATGAATCTGTCTCACGTTTGAAATGCTTGTAAAAGAAAATGAAATGTAGAAAATGTCATACTTTGAAACTAACTCGAATGATATTATAATTGAATTTTAGTCTTTCGTAGCTAAATAGCACAAGTAACTGATATGACAACTGCAATTATCACGAATGTTAAACTGTAACGAGTGCACAATAATGTTTGACGCTATCTTTACACGCGAAATTCTCTCGCTCGTTGTTGGCTTCCTCGCAATCGTTAATTAGCAATTTTCGGAGGTTTCGCCTGACGCAAAATTAATCATGCGGCTCTTCTCACGTATGCGCGTATGCGGGGTGCCTATAAAACATGCGCGCGTTTATTAACGCTTGCGCGAAAGAAGGCTTTATTAAAATGTACGATGTTAAAGATGACATGCGCGTCTTCCAGAAGGGATAAGATACAATGTCTCCGTGCTATAAGATACAATGTCTCCGCCGACTGTGGTTACGATTATCATGGCTACGACGGCGAGAAGGGGAGCGAAGTTTTGATGAAAACTGGTAACCGCATTTTGGCAAAGGATCCTTTGAAGCAGAGGACATCGTCACGCGAAACTGCAACGTGGCTTGATCGATGAAAGGCTAAACGCGTGGGAGACATTAATGCAGTATGCAAGCGAACGAGTTGGTATTCTCAGCTTTACAACACTTCTTAACTACGTACTCGGTTTTTTTTCAATTTTTTTTGTTTTATTAAAGAGGTACATCATGCGGCACGACTGGAACGTTATCGTAAAGCAAGAGCGAGTGACCGGCGATGAAAATAGCTATAGTTAATATGCAAATGTACAATTTCCTAAAATAGATCGCAGCGTCGTCGTATCGCATGATCTTTTGTGAGAGAAGGAGAGGAAGACAGCAAATTAATAGCGTTCCCTATTTTCATTAGTGCTAATAACCGAATGATATTAGATCGAGCAATCATGTGCTATGTGATCATAATTTCATACAAGGCGATAGAATATTTTCTAATTAATATTAAAATATTTTTTCTCTCTCTACGAAACTGAGAAAACAATAATCATCGAATAAAGAATAATGATATATTTTTTTCTGATTATCTTTCAATTGTTTCTATTTTCGGTACATTTATTTTAGAGAAATTTTTTTATGTAACACATGTTATATAAACATACACAATAAACTTTTATTATAATTAAAACATTTTTTTCTCTATATGTATGTCTATTATGAACTATAAATTTTTTATAAATTACTAAAAGCATATGACATTTTTATATATATTCATATAGCAATAAAAGTATTCAAAATTAATATAAATAACTGCTATGTAAATAATGTATTGCTGTTACATATTGAGATTATAATTAATTATCTGTAAAGAAATCACAGTTAGTTATATTAATAGTATACAAAAATGTATATATTTACTATTGTGTCAAGGTAGATTCATCAAACATTACTTTATCAAAACAGTTCCATCTCCAAATCTCATCTTGAAATATGGATTTTCGTTTCAAATGGTTTTCCAATATTTTCATTTTTGAAGAATTCTGTCTGTTTTCGTAGTCGCGGCATTCTAAAATGAAATCTCGCGCAGAATAGACAGCTGCATCGAGAGCGGGGAGGAGATTCAAAATAACTTATTACACAACAACAAGATCAACACAATTTATTACATAAAAATGTGAAAAAATGATTTTTTAATACTTTTCGTTTGAAAACTTATGAGATAAAATTGATTCTCGACCAATCCAATGATAAAGAAGTTGACATTTACGTAGATACGAAATTTTCGAGTTTTTTTATATTTAGTTTTATATTAAAACATATATAGTTTCAAAAGAGGATAATATCACCGTTTAAAAATAGAGATGTTAGATTGCAAATTAAGATCGAAAATAAAAAGATTTGGAGTCGAATTTATATGTATGTTCGTATATGTGTAATGTGTTGATTTATTTATTATTAGTTATTTTCCACATTTTCTTATTTTCTCATATTTAAAAAATATTCTTTAATTCTTTTGTGTATTATATCTATGTTAGTTACAATATTATGAAATTAACAAGCTCTTGAGTGCCTTTAAATATTATGAAAGATTAATTCCTTGAAAATTTATTTATGTTACTATATTTATCCGGATGTTCAACCTCATCTAGAGTTAAATATCACGTACGCGTCTAATTACGCACTCCCTTCGGGACCCTCTTGCCTCATTATACGAGGGAAAAATCTTTTCCCCCTCTTTCATCCGTCTCAGCGTGCTCTGCACTTAAATCCGTCTCGCATCCTAACTTTCCGCATTACGTTTAACTCAAAATGCACCGCTCATATCTACGCCGCGCTCTACGCGGTTCGCGAACTTTGCGTAGTTTATACAAAGCCGCGAGCGATCAAAGTTTCAACATCCGGAGACTCGAAGAAATGACTCTATCCGGAGATTTCCGTTCCGATAAACCGCCGCCAGCATGTCGTCGGGACGTCCAGCTTTCTTGCCGCGAGGAACAATTCTTCATCTCAAAGACCAGCGACGAAGAAGCGAATTTGCCCGTCATGTATTTTATACATATATATGTATATTACATCGAAATAATGGCGAAATTCTAAGGAATGTGCCAAGAATTCCTGAAAACGGCGCGAGATTCTCGTTGGAAATCATCGCGAGATTCGAACGGATTTCGCGAGTCGTACGTTTGCGTGAATAGCTCCGACTTTTACGCTTCTCTCACACACATCAACAGCCAGAAATACACCCACCTTAGAACACGAATTTATGTGGTAACACAACTACAGGAGGGTACCTCTCTAAGGAATCCCGTCTCGGAATTCGCTCCGAGACGGCAACCGCTCCTAATTTCATCTACTGTCGGAATAATGGCGCCGTGGGTCGCTCTTATTCTGTCATTATAAGAACGTGTTTTCATTCTCATATTGATTTTCATATCAACATGTAGTTATACTGCAAATACGATAAAAATAAAATGTTATTATAATTATAGTCTGTTATAATTATAAAATAAACAGCTTCGAAGCTTTTTAAAGAAAGAACCGCTCGAATTTATTTAAAATTAAAAATTTTTATAATATATTCAATACAATTAAAAATTTTAACATTACATTTAAATTTGAACAATTATATCAGCAATATAGAAATATATTATTAATCTTTCTAGAAATTAAAGGACTTTAGTTCATTTTAATCGGCCATCACATCTTTGAACAATATTAATAAAAATTTATTATATTTTCCTCTCTCGATCATATTGATTAATTAATTAATTAATTGTTCCTTGTTAATTCACGCTATAGGATATTCAAAGGCTTTCAAAATCTCGCTATTTCTTTGTATATTCCGACTGAAGATTGAAATCGGAAAGCCGCGATACGTGGCCCAGAATTCAAACTCGAAACTAGGACAGATCCGATTTTCGGCTAAACGATGCGACTCGAGATCTCTCCCGTTAAATTCGGCTCCAAAAACCACTATGCAATAATGGAGTGTATCTATGTTTGAGGCAGTATAACGACGTATATAGTGTAAACGACAAATGGACAGATAGACGGCGATAGAGTTGCTGTCGACTTTCGTTGAAAGTTTTGAGGGGCAACTTTCTCTCCCGCTTTACGCGCGCGCCTCTTGTGATCGTTAAATCGTAACGCTCACGTTCCATGCTCGTATATATAGCGGGAGCTCTGTAATGGTATCAGGGAAATTTACAGAATCTATCGCTACGTGCGTCACGCTACACCGCCACGAGGAATTTTTTCTCACCACGCTTTCTATATTCGATCTATACGAAGGAAATAAAGTTTTAAGAGCGGCTTTAAAGTCTAACTCGCTTGACTATTTCGCTTTCGAGCTCACAAACCGCAACAATAAACCGTTATTGATAAATAATAAACATGTTGGAGATAACCTTTTTGGATAATTTTTTTATTAAAAGCAAACTCGCGCAAATACATATTTAATTGTCAAAAATAGTAAGTAGTAAAGGAGTATTACTACATAATTATTTTGATATTTAATTGCAGCAATGCTATATAATTTAAAATTATAATAAATCGTTTTAATTTTATAAATATAATTTTTGAAATTGAATATTCTTATCATATGTCAAAAAAGCAAAACAATAGCGAAAATAAATACTTGCAAATGTAAGAACCGTATGAATTAAGATAAAAAGAGAAAGAATTAAAAACATATATATCCGTTTATATGAGTTTATATATATTACTTTAATTCAAATAAATTATCAAATTTAATATAAATTAATAAATTTATTTATTACTCTCTTTTCTTATTTAATTTAATTTAATTAATTAGGATTATAGAAATTTAATTTAACAGATGCTTCTTAAACAGTGACTTTTCAAGTAATGAAAAGTAATATTACCGTACGTTTATTCCGACATTAAATTCGCAGAATGTACAATGACAATGTAATTAGTATAAATTACATTGCTTTAATTTCGTGCATAATTTCTAAAGATGGATATTTTTGTCGCACGTCGTGAAAGCGAAATACTCGAGAAAAGAAACACTTAGAAAAAGTGCAAGAACTAATTGCACAAATTAAATTAGTATCAAAGAAATATATATATATATATTTTTTGTTTATATATATATATATATATATATATATATATATATATATGTATATATTTTATAATAAATATAGCAGAGAGGGAGAAAGAGAGTTAAAAGATACATATCCATTCACGCACAGACTCGAGCGAATTATTAATGGCGGACCATTTTTAGCCGACGCAGCGCGCGAAAAGTGTACGCTGTAATAAATGCGAGTATAGCGGTCATTTAATATCAATGAAATCCTTTTAGTGTCACAAATCCTGCGAGCGCTTGCCTAGCGTTACCGCGAAAAATCGCTCATGCATTTCCATTGTTTCCCACCCTTCTGCGCTATACTGAGAGCCGCGGATGAGCTGAGAGGATTTACACGTCGGCAGGAAAACATGCCGAGCGGTAAACGGTGGCGCTGTGCCAGCACGATTAATAATACCCTCGTTAATGCGGATTAAATAAATCGCGATGTAAATTATGCGAGCGAAGGCTAATGAGGATGAAAGAAGAAATGGCAGCGACGATCGTGTTTCGTGCGCGCGTCGCGCGCGTCAATAACGGATTTCTAAGAGTGCGCGCAACAACAGTGTTCCACCACAGGATATAACAAAGCCCATTCAGGATTTGAATAATTTTTGTCTTTTATCGTGTGAATACAGGCGAAAAATGGCGATGTGTAGCGGCGATTTTTCACTATAAAGCGATCACTCTTTGACACTTCGAGCAGCCATTGTCATAAAACAACCGCGTTTAGAGTTTTCTTTATTACGCGAGATAGTCTCTCAATCTTTCACGCGCGGTAAAGAGAATTTTTAAAAAATCATATATATTGAAGATAGAGCGTATAAAACACGTGAGAATGACAAATACATTTTAATGATTGCAATGTGTAATTCTTTTCGAATAAATTTTAGCAATTAATCCTCCGTGAGCATTTTTATTCCAATTTTTTTAATTATAATTTTATTTATAAGGAGAATTAAATAATATGAATTTGTCAAAAAATAGTACCTAATATGTATAATTTACAGACATACAAATTTTTGCCTGTTTGATTGAAAATATGTCACAATATATAATAATATGTGATTCAACAATTAAGCTACAAAAACAAAATGAATTTTTTTCTTGAATTTTTTTATTAGGATATCAAAAGAATATTTCCGATGCTCTAAGAAATGTATATTTATTTATTATATATATATATATATATATATATATATATATATGTACTTATTATATATATTACATATATGTATGTATGTAAGCGAGATTTTCAATGTGGCCGATTGTGGTGTGGTGGTTTGCAAAAGCTATTTAATTAAGCAAAGTTACATCATACAGGAACGTAGCTGTTAATTATAAATAGTGTATGTAAGCAAGCTATTAATAAGGATATTGTTACCAATTTCCGCGATTTACAATAATTTACCAATATATACTTAGTCACTAAGAACTTCAATGTTTAATTTAATAATTAATTCTCACTATTCAATATGAATAGCGCAGAAACGTTTCCATATTGTCTATACTTCATATTACCCAATGTGTCTATATTGTAAATATGCTTATGTTAGGGAAAATAAAGATTTAAGTGAAAACAGATTGGTAAGCCAATTAATAAGCCATTGGCTAAATTAATTATCATATTTGCTTAACGTATACATATTGTTATTAAAATATCGATTTCTCTAATATGGAGTAACCGATTTTAATTCGCTATTATGTAGCAATTATGATACGCAGTAAAATTTAACTGCTGAGGGATTTTAATTGCACGTAATCTGTTTAAATGTATTATTTATGTTCTGGTGGTATTTAATTACATTTATTCGATATAAAATTCAATATATAGTTTATAAAAGGGATTAAATTATAATTCTAATTCGTATCATAGTGTAATTTATAAACTCTTTTCGAATAGTAGAGCATGATAGTTTTTCAAAGGCACTTTTACAAAACGATGAAGATACATCCTGTGCAACATGTTTAATAAATTTTTTTTCGCGCGTAAACTATTTTTATCGTGCATATAAGCTCGTTTAATACAGAACATTAGCTTGATGCCACTATATATTGTACACCGCAGATAGTAAAGCTGTGATAGTTCGTAAAAGACTTGTTTTCTGTTTATGAAGCGTTCACCATTTTTAGAAAAAAAAAAGCGATATTGGGTCCACGTGATAATCTTGATGTATCTCGTAACTAAAAAGAGAGGCACATAGCTGCATTCTCATCACAAAAGCAAATTGTTATTGGACCAACAGCATTGTTATATTATACCTAATTGCAAAGCGTGATTAACTTTAAGGTAATTAGCGGATCAATTAGTATCTAGAATGGATCCACAGTAATCCATTAACCAACCATATTAGATATCGTTCAATATATAATTGTATTTCTATATATTTTTACTATCTCTAATTCTTCTTTACCTACTTATTGGCTAAGCCAGCGCGATTATCCAATCGAGATACGTGAAGTGCTATAAAAAGTATCGTTGATAATTGTTTAATATTGATTAATATTATTTATTATTAATATTATTAGATTTTTAAATAAATATTAAATCAATCTAAAAAATTTGTTACTTTACAAATTTTTTAAATAGCGCGTAAAAAGCTTATATATTTATATCTCTTTTTTTTATTCATAAAATATATTTCTTCTATATCTCAATAAGATTGTTGTCATCTTGATTGTTCACAATTATTTATTTGATCTATCGTAAATTAAACATAAAAAGTATTTATTATTTACTACACACATCAGCTTGTAAATTAATCTGGTAAATATATATGGTAAATATATATGGTAGATATATATATGCCATCATATTTGCGTTGTTCGTGTTTAAACGTTAAGTAAATTCCTCATCACCTGGCAAATGATCGTGAAGTTTGTGTATAAAACTCCGCAATAAAGTATTCGTTGATATAGAAAACGAAGAGACTGTTTTTTCTTCTTTGGATGTTGCTCGACTGAAATGAAAGTTTCGCAATTGATTTGAGCGTCATTAATATGTTAATTCGATTGAAGTTCAGTTAGCGTTTTCCCTCCGGCCAAGTCTAGCCCGAACGCATTAATAATCCTCGCGTTGTCCAAACCACCTTCATAATACTCGCAATAATCATAGGTTTCTTTCTTTCTCTTTCTACGCTCGCGAAAAATTTCTCTCTTTCATTTTTTCGTGATCTTTAGCAATTTGTCAAACTCATCGCTTATCTAAATCACAGCAACTTGATGTCTTCATTTCGTTTAAATATCTTTTATATAAAAGTTTTATTTACTCTGCTTATTTCAACCGCGAAATGTTTTACTTATTCAGAACAAAATTGATAAACAGCGATAAATTGCTTCTATTTTCCACACACTTTCATCTAATTTAAAAAGAGCCGCCGCGGAATAAATGATTATTTTATGAAAAAATATCTCGCTGTTGCTTTTATAAATGTATAATTGTAACAGTCAACAAATCTTTCAAATAAAGCAGTATTATATTAAATATTAAAACTGCATACTCTTTCGTATATTTTTCATATTGCGATGAAAAATATCAACATATCAAATTTTTAAATTTTAGAGTAAATAATGTTGCCATAAGCAATAAAATAAAAAAAAGATTAAAATGTTGGAGATACCAGAATTAATGATAGGGATTATAATGAAACTGTTATAACAGTACAGACAGAATTCAATCGTTTCCGCTGGACAGTCGCAATCGTATTTCAAACTTTTTTTATTTTATTTTTAATTCTCTTTATTGATACAACACCGGAATTAATGTTTTAATTCATATCATAATTCCGATAAGCCGAATGGGGATTATTAAGTTAGCACTTGCCAATGAGAAATCACCGTGAATTAAGAGGTTTTTGTCAGCGAAAAGGAAACTTTTCCAATAACCGGTGCGCGACGACGGTTCGAACTTTCGCAGACCGGTATGCGTACGAAACGTTTCATTATGAGACGCTCCATCTTTATTACCGCGACATTGTACATTTCAAGTGTTTTACCGTCCGGCTATATTCCATAACAGCCGGCAAATCCTCGCGATCGTACTTCCGCGACTGCGGAATTCCCGCGAGTGGGGTAAAACTTTTCCAATAAGTTTCGTCACGCGATATCTAGCTTACCGAGATGGCCAGGCAAAATAAAATCTCAAAAAGTGGCTGAGTGGCCCCGTCGCTGCTTGCGTGCTGATAAATCCGAGGGTCAGTGTACCGGCATCATCATTATCCATTGACACTGAAGGATTATTCGTGCGCTGCGCTTCCAAAAAGAATTCTCATCCCTACGTCTCGCTAGTTCTCCTAATATGACAAAGACTATTAATATTGCACAATACTTTCTTATACGATCATTAAGAATATTTTAATATATTCTTTAATCGATGACATAATCCAAATCTAACACAGAATATAAAACTTTGAAATTAAAAAATTTAAGCTTTTCTTAAGCTTATATAATCTTACATCATATATCGAATTCTTGTGACAGCGGCTATTAATACATAATTATAAAAATGAATCATTCTATTTAATAAGAAACATTTTTAAATAATTTAAATTACAGATACAGATACACTAAAGAAGATTAGATTTACAATATCAAGTTAAATCATTCGTTCTATAGAAAAAATATTGTACTTTTTATATATTTTTTAATGGCTTTTCACAAGATAAATTCGATAACATATAACGCAAAATTGTTAGAGATCGCTCAAGCTTAAGTAAACATAAGTATATTATCAATTTTCCAATTTTTAAAATCAATTTTCTCGAAAGGAAAGTTTCAAGTTATTCTACACTTTCAACTTTTTCCATGAGAAATTATCTTCTCTGTTCGGTTACGCTTTCCCAATTCACTCTGTACTTCTTCAGATCTTATTTTCTCGGAGAAAAAGATATATATTTTTTTTCTATTTATATTTATATACTTAATCAATCGTGAAAATTTAATTATAAGACTTAAATAATGAGGCACTGCACAACCATGCTTCAGTTCATTTATGCTCCGTCATAAACGTGTAGTAAACTTCCGTTAAGTTTATGCATCAATAACGAATCCTCAACTTCGCGGCAGCGCAGCAAAAATCCAGACGCCGATAGTAAGACGTATTCGCTAGAAGCGCGAACTTTCCACGGCGGGAACGATTACCTGAGTAAAGTTTCATGGATTTCTCGTCGTGTGGGACAAAGCGTCCAATAATGACTCACTTTGACTGCAAGTATGTTGCACAACACAAGACATACAACTCACGTCTTGCAGTTAAACAGTTGCCTCGTTTACGACGCTGCTCGGACGCGACGCGACGACGTTATGCACGCTTGCATCGATCCTCCTTTGAGCGAGCACAAGATGTAAGATGTATGGCATACCGTAAATCATTGAAGCTAATGTAACATCCGGGAACGTTGTTACAGAGATACAGAGATAGCGTTGATTCTAAAACTATATGTATATATATTATATTAACAAAAATAACCCTTTCCGCTAATTTATATTCTAATGTAATAATTGAAAGACTTCACTTTTTTCACATTATATTTTTCAAGCGATAATTAATATCTAAATATATCATATCTAATATAATATAATATGTCTAAATTTCTTTTATATCTACATCTAATATTTTCATATTAGATTATTCTGAAATCACTATTATTTAAATTGTTAAAAATAAAAAATGTATATATTAATCATAAGTCAAGTAAATATCTATCTAAAAGATTAATCTATACAATACGTTTTACATTTATAAACTTTTTATTAATAAAAAATAGAAAAAAAGAAAACAAAAAATTACGTATCATTTTATAAATTCTCAAATTTTTGTTAAAAGTATAAATAATTATTTTTGAGTATATAATACCAAAAAGTTTCCATTAAAACAAATTATTATTATTTATTATATATGTATATATTACTTTATTTTATTAAAATACATCTGTAAATCTTTATCTCTTTATTATTATCAATAGTTTAACTTTTTCAATTGTTGTTTTTTAAAAAAATTCCAATCTGAATATTTTTTTATTAGTGACAGTGTTTTTATTTCTATATAAAAAATAATGTACTCTATAATTAATTTATTTTAATACAAATTGTTTAAGAAAGATATCTATCTTTTTAATTTAAAAAGGCAAACCCCATAGAACCTTACGAATTTCGCATCATTCTAGTAATAATATATAATATGACGAAATATTTTAAATTTCAATCAATATTAGATCTATTCCCCTACTGGATTTGAATATATTATATTTATATTGTAGGCAAATAAAAAAATTTCAAAAAATATATATTTAAAGAAATATTAAAATAAATAGGTATAAGTATAAGTAAAGTAAAATTAAAAATAAAATTAATAAAGAGGATATTAATTAGGTACATAAATCATAAGCTCGTATGATACGAGTAATATCAAGAGTTTTGCAATTTTGCGAGATAGCGAAGAGGATCGTTAACCTTTCCGAGGCAATTTACGAGAAAGCAAAGGTAGTAAATATTCCAAGCGCAAGTGTGACAATTCGCTTATAAGGCCGCGTATTTTCATGTCTCTTTGCAATACGCAAACGATATGGAGTTCTATTATTATCGCGCGCAAACAATAACATTTCTTATACTCACTGTACGATGCCAGATGTTTCCGTTCATCTGTCGATATCGCAATATCGTTAAACTGTTGTCAAGGAAACCCGTAAAACCCATTTCCAGATGCAGTACGAAAGACTTCGCTTTTCTAGATAATCGATTAAACCGAATTGCAGCAAATTGCAGAAATTAAATTATTTAGACTAAGGTTGTTATATTGACAAATAAGAAAATTTAAATTACATTTGAATTATCTGAAATTAACAAATAAATTGATAAAGTATTATTAAATTAATTAGTAAATCGAATAAAATCAGACATTGTGGAACAAATGATATCACTGTGTACAATTATAAGGAAAATTTAATGCTGACTTTTATATAGCTATTTTTGAAATATTTTCTCAAAAACATTTTTTTAATATATAATTATAAATAATATATATTCATAAAAAGAAGAGAAGATGCGAAACCAGAAACGTCTGACGCGCGAAGAAGGTCGATTCCCCTAACATTTGATTATCGCGGGCAACCCGAGATTCACGAGTGTCCTAATAACGATAGCACCGATCGTTCCATCCGTTTACAAGCCGTGGATACCTCCAAAGTGGAGCTATCGGAATTACCGCATGCATACGTGCACGTGTTTCCATACTGCAGGCATGTGCATACGCCGGTACATTAGCAGTCACTGATGTATGCCTCAGCATGCACGCTGGATTAGATCCAACGTGGTTCGGCACATCGCTCATATATAACCGCTTTCGTAGTTTCGTATGCCTGACGTTGTTGGCAATGACTTACAAGTTGAAGCGAGCCCCAATCGCGAGTCCCGATCTAGCCGAAGCGGCGCTTAAAATGCCATTTTTCATGCGAATAATAATTTTGCACTTCCACTTTCAAAAAATAATAAGGCAGCGTTTCACACATATATTCCAAATAATTTGAATTGAATTATTGTACAAGATGTTTGCAACATTAAAACTCAATATTTAATAATCAGTAATTTAAGAAATTAATTGATAAAAGTAGAAACACAGAGAATTTTTTTGTGATATTAATTTGCACGTTGCAGATTATTATATATAAATTTATACTTTTTTATGTAAATTTTATCATAAAAAGATTATATGTGCAAACAGCTTGAGACACAAAAATAATACATAATTTAATAAAAAGATCAATAAAATCTAGGACTTAATTTTTTTAGTATAAATATTTTTCCACATATATATGAAGAGAAGAAAAGAAAGAAAGAGAGTCTCATACTATTTTAAAACTATTTCAAAATAGAATTCAACTTCATTTCTTTTTATACAGTTTTATATTTTTATAGAAATTTTTATTTTTTCAGCTGCATTAAAACAAACTTGGCAACAGTATGAACAGAAATACAGCGAGGATTTGACGAATCAGTCATTCGTGGAATGACAGCAAACTACCGTAATAGCGTAGCAGAATCTACACCGAACGAGCGAGCGCTATCTCCCTCGTTGTGTCCGTACCATGCACTCGCAGATTTGCATTTACGTACCCAACCATTTGCATCTCGTCCGAAGAGCTGCGGCGTTGAGAAGTGTCCGCACTTATGGAAATTCAAAGGAATATGATGTACGCGACGCCACCTCATGAGGACGGTAATGGATTTCACGCCGCAATCCGAAGACGATTTTGAAATCCGCTGAGAGAGAGCTTTCTAAGTCATTCCGGGCAAAACCGATAGCGACATTTTCCTCGATATAACTTCGTCTTGACGTGATCAACAAAACTGCACAAATTTGAAATATAGCGCAAGAGCTTTTTATTTATATGTATCAACACATTGAGCAATATAATTTGCGTGACAGTGTGTCTTTCAACGGAAAATATTTTTCATATATCATTTTGTACACGAAAAAAAATATTTCTTGTTTAAAGATATTTCTTGCGCTCTTCTATAAGATCTTATAAGAAATTTAACCAATTTATACTCTTGTAAATTTTAAAGATGGAATAAAGAAGTGTTCTGTGAGATATTGAAGATAAATATTATAAATGTACCGTACTCCATCGTCTAACAGTTCCAATGTATTTTATAAATTTAATGTTTTCCTATCTAACATCATCTCTTGCCTTTAATATTTTAAGAATCGGTTTCATCGATGTCGATTAACTTCAATTTCTGATCTCAACTTCAATTTTGTTTTTTTAATTTATAACTACATCTAGAAAAAGAGATTAAAAACTTAAAATTAAACTTAGAATGTCATGTTAAGATATGCAATTAACTGTTTTACGTGAAAAACTTCATATTTTATTTATATAAATTTAACTAAAGATAAAGATCACCTCTTTTAAATAATTTTTGTTTCTCACGAATAAATTATTCGCAACATCGGATATAAAATTATCGATTTAAACATCGATAATCTGCAAGAACACGTTGCAGACGACGATAAGATCGTCAGGAAGGGAAGTCCTTGAAAAAGAGGGAAACGCCTGTCGCGACTCGTCAAGCGAACTCCTTTGTCGTAACCCCGAAGTGTCGGGGCCGACATGCTACACCGAAAGGGAGATCAACGAGCGGTAGACAAAAAATGCGCTTTCCATGGAGCAGACAGGGATGAAATCAAACGAACGAGCTCGCTTACCATCCCAACCCCCGCCGCAGCGGATCTCGACGCGAGAAGTAATTTGTAGGATCTGGTCCTCGCCCTTTTTCCGCGCGTCGGCCCCTGCTTTTTGCAGCATTATATTCAGCTCGCCGAGGGTGACGTCTATAATCTTGACAGACGGCGCGCCTTGCGTCGCGTTGTCTTTAATATTTACGTTGCCATCGCAGTTGAAGCGAGATCGGAAGCGTGTGACGACCACACACGGCTCTATTGCATTGATACGTGAACATTACAGCGCTACGCGTGCTGCATACATCGTGCAATATGTGCTCGAATGTGGAGAAAATCTATCGATATATTCGAAAAGGTCCGATAAACTTACCCTTAAGCTATGGAAATAGAAAGGGGAGCACAATGATCAACGTAAAAATGTATTTATATATAGAATGATGCGTGCAAAATCACATATTGCTTTAAAAAAGCGAAGTTTATTCTGTCCCTTCAAAAAACAGATACTCTGATACCATATTTATATTTTAATACTCTTTAATCTGTAAATATGAAATTTATGATAGATCGCGAAATGTTCGATTTTACGATTTGTTACAAGATCGTTAGTCGATAAAGAACTAGTTTGTAACAAACTGCTTGTAATTATTCTAGCGGTGAGAAAATTTCTTTTTCTTTTGCTTGAAAAATCTTTGGTCGACGGTATAGTACACGTGGTACCACAGATGGGGTGTAACAAATATTCGAGAAAAATTGCAGACGAAGCTGGAACGCTTTCGAGCCGTGAATTTATCCTTGTCGCAATGCGTTAAGTTCGAGAACGTGAGTACTCTAAGATTGTCGATACGAGGTGCAAGGTGATAGGGGAGAAATGGAGCTGAATATAAAGCAGTGACGCGCAACCTCCAACCAGTCATTAAGGCTTCTTCAAATGTGTTCAGATCTTCAGAATGTTCCAGATCTTTCTGTTCTGAAATAAAAGTGAACTAATGTTCAATTTCATCTCTCGCTCATGCAACCCATTATTTCTCTCTTCTTGAGTTTACTTCTGGAAAAAGATATAAAAAAGTTAATTAAAAAATTAAACCGCCTAAGTAAGCTTGACAAAACTTTAAGTATTTTGATGATCAGGATGTAAAAAGAGCGGAGATGACCACATTTTTTTCATCATTATTACTAAATTTATTTAAGGTAGGGAATTTTATACGACTGATTTGAATAAGAGCGAAATTGTGCAGAGGGTTGTGCATCATTGACGAAGGGAGATCTCGGAGTCTGTCTTTCAAGCGAAAGAGAAATAATAATGCAAATGAATAATATCGCTATGCCGAATGATAATGCGATTTAACGTTCTTTCTGTTCCAAACAGACATGAAGGATGGTTTCTCTCTCGTCCAGCTTCTGTTTCCCTCTCTTTCTCTCTCTCTCTCTCTCTCTCTCTCTCTCTCTCTCTCTTCCCTTTTTTTCGTATTCGCGCAAATCGACTCGCGCGTAACAGATAATGGCACATAGCCAAAACAATCGCCAGCCGCTAAATTTCAAGTCAACAAATATGGGCGCATTGCCAAACGTTATCCTACCAGTCGTTCCTATAGAACGTCTAGGAGAGTGCATTTTTATATTTACTGCTGATGTCATCTCCAGCATCACCGATGTTTCTAAGATTTGTTATTCGAAAACGGTTAACTATTTGGAGACTCCAATTATATCTACTCAGCTTGTTTATTAAAGCGAGAGTATTGCTAGTGAGATTTTTCATGTCAACTGTCTTATTAGAATGTCCTCTTAACTTTTATAGCAACGATTTGTGCTACGGTATCGCGAAAATATATTTTAAAGAAAGCTAAAAAGGTACATTATGTATAATATATTCAAATTCTGTATTTGAAAATTTAAATTAAAAAATTTATAATAGCTCAAAACTTTTCTAATATTTATTTGAAAATTTCATTTCCAAGAGGATATATATTATAATTAAATTCTGTTTTCTTAATCTGTTTTCTTAATTTTTTAATTTATATGTGTAAATATATGTATATAGATTACCGAGCAATTCAATAGACGACAATGATGTAAATTCCAAAATGCTGAAATTCTAGATGTCAAAGATAAAAGCAACCATTATCAACGATTTTCAATGGCTTAAATAACCTTGAATAAATAAAAAAACTGGCTTTATTTACGGATAATTATTCGTTTTGTGCATGTAATCTAACGCATAAATCATATGGATCATATGGATTGAACATCGATTTTCCTGCAAATATAGTATATACATAATATATAACTGAACAATTTAGCAAACATTAAACATATGAAACTTTTTTTATATCCATATATTCAACATTTTTTATATCTTATTTAATGTGATTCTGTCATCATTAATTTTGTAATTCATGATAATCATTCGATCATACTTTTATATAAATAAAGATATGCACATTTATATATTAAATTTTTATTTATTTAAATCCTGATTAATATTAATATTTAATAATAATATTTATAAATAAATGAGAGTGGAGAGAGAGAGAAAGAAAAAGAGGGGTGAAAGAGATATATTTTTAATTTAAATTCCTCTCGGAGAAAAAACTTCCCATATTTGTTGGATTAATATATTTTCTTTTTTTTCTTATCGATCTAATTTTTTACATTGATCAATATTTGATAATTTAAAAAATCTTTTCTGCAACACACATGTTTGCATTAAAGCAGAGATTGACAATATATTTTATTCTTGATTAATTTTTATATTATGTTTTCACACACGATGTATTTTACAAGTTTTATGTATATATAATTTTTCTTAGTGATTTTGATCCATATGTGATACATTTATTATCGTACAATTTTCTTACCATAAATTAAAACCTATTCAGATAATTGCATTAAGATTTACGAAGTTATGGGCTTTACGTCATATATTGAATTTTATAAATCTAAATATCATCCATTCTGCTTAAGCATTCGTTTATAAAAGCGCGCGCGCGCACGATTCTATCTCAAATAAACAGACATTCTTATGGTCGCAAGCAGTGTGCAATAATATCACCATTCCATTCATATTTCTTTATTGTCTTTAGTGCCAATAAGTCGTCGTGGATTACAATCAAGAATATTGCGACTTAATTTCGAAAAAAAAGCAAAGCGAAAAATACAAAAACAGGAATGCAATAAGCAGAAATTGTTTTCTCTCTGTTATGTTTTTCTTTGTGTATTTCACGTTTACGCATGAACACATTCGAATAACGAAACTTTATTCTTCGATATTTAATGGTCATTCAATCTCTGTAGCAATAATTTTACATGTGGTTATGTTTATATGGCAAAGTATTTCTCGTATTTTATAGGAAATTCAATTTCCGAGCGCAAATAAATAAAAATACAGTTATAATTTTTTAATTAATTTAGATTTAAATTTGTGTTCACACAAAATGCGATTTATTATTTAATAAAATATATTATTATATAAAAAATTAAGGATATAATTGTATTAAATTTTTTATTACAGATTGATGTTTCAATAAAAAAAAATAAGTTCAGATATTAAAATATTCCTTTAAAAGTACGTTACTTATGTCTATTTCGAAATAATCTTTATATTATTTATAATGTTTACGTTATCTTTATGTTATTTTTCTTTTTTTTCTCTCGCATTAAAATAGTATTAATACAGAATAGTTTTACTATAAAATGTGATTCAACACTTGTGTATCGTATCACTTATTCAAAAATAGTTGAAAAGCTATTTTAAAAAAAAATGATAATGAAATAATAATTAATTTGTAATTTGCTTAAAATTTTTAAAAAACAAAATTTATCTTTTTAATAACAAGTTTAATTATACAATAAAGTTTAATTATATAGATTTAAATCCCTGTTTCGTTTTGCAAACAAATAATTAAAAACTGTGTCAATTATACTGTTTTCCACTTTAATTAAAATATTGTTCAATTATATTATTTTTCCACTTTTTAATTAAAATATAAAAGTTTTGTCAATCGCTTCGACAAATGAGTTTAACAATTGAATAAATATGTAATTTGGTCAATAGAATTTTTATTTATTTATTATTAACCTATTTAAAATATAGAATTTTTAAATAATACAGATAACTTAATTTTGTCATTTGGCAGATAACTATTTAAAAAAAAAAAATATATATATATATATATATATATATGTAACATATATATTTAAAAACTTTCTAAAATAGAAATGTGACAATTTATTTTGATACAAAATAATATAAATGGTAATTTATTGTGTTTTATTAATTTATCTAGCATTATATCAATATTAATTTATACATATAATAATATGTAAACATTAAGAAAATTATAATTATATATATATATATATATATATATATATATATATATATATATATATATAATTTAGTGCAATATTAATTAAATAAAATTGTTATTTAATTTAAAAATGGAACGTAACAATAAATACCTAACTCTTGAAAAGCATAATAATCGAAGTATAATAACAATTTAAAGTACAGATATGATCTTGTTCATTTGAGAATATGATTGAATCCACTTTTTACAAAAAATTATAAATATAAATTTAGATTGTATATAATTTTTTTTTAATTTTGATCTGCATGCAATCTTTTAAAATTCTTCGTGTGGCTATTTTTATTTTATTTTAAAAATTGTAAAACAATCTATATGACCTATTGTCTCTAAAATTATTTTTCGAAGTTCAAAGTTATTTTTGCCGTGTCAACTTCGGAATCAAGTACAATATATTTTATATAGATACACAGGCATCATCCATATACATGACTTACGAGGAAATAGAATTCTACGACTGTGGATAAAGAATATCTCCTATATTTTTTAAAAGATCAGATTCAAATTATGATCTACTGCATTTTACATTTTACAAAACTAACGACTTTCCGTTTGACTGCTTTTAAATAAAGCTACTTTATTTATTTTAACACTATATTATCTGATCTGATATTCAGGAATAAACATTTTAAATTTTATAAATTCTTTAATATACACACACAAACGTTACCATATTACAAAATAAATTTATTTGAATTCTAAAGTTGTATATATCGTATATTTTTTATATACAAGCACTTTAAAAAATGAATATACATATTCTCTGGGAAACAAACTCTTAAAAATAGCATGTTACAAGCTTATATCTACACTTTTATAACTATATTATAATAATATTACAAATTTAATTAATATTCTAGTGTCAAATATATAAGTAAATAACGAAACCTTTTTTTCAGTTAATTTTAAATAAAGTTTATTGCAGTAAGAATTTAACATCCAATTTGAATCTAATTTCAATGAAAAGATAAAGAGAAAATTGTTCTTTTTTTACTTGCTATGATATAATATTTTGGGCAAATTGGGTAACATATACATATATTGTACGGATGTTATATGTAAAATTAAATATCACAAGAATCATTATTTATTAAATGTAATAAATGTGATAATCTTTTGAATAATTTTTATTATTAAAGGACATCGATTTTGCATCGAATAATTAATCTATTTTCTGAAGAAATAACAACTGCCAATATAATTAGAAATACTGAAATATTGTTAATTTTCTTTTGTAATACATTTACTATAAAAATATATTAATCACGGGAAATAAAATCATCGTAGCTTGTTACATTCTAGCCGGGAGATTATTATCCACAAAAAAATACGAGGATGTATATGTATGCACATAAGATGTCAGGTAACATAAGAAAAGCAATAAGAGGGCCTGAATGCGCAGTACGTTATCCTAGAATTACGAGGATCGTACATCGGTTAAATCGCCTCGATACAATTTGAAATTATGGCAGATGTTGGCGGCTTGGCTCCGCCGCAAACGGATATATGTGTACACACCGCGCGTTTCGGTTGTTCCCTTTTTCTTCGCCAAGAAAGATAAGCTAGGACACCCCCGCACCCGGGTGGATAGAGGTGGACGATGTGGGCCGAGCGTCAGCGGGAAGAAACTGGAAGTTAAAACGTCGGGCGTCGTAAATTCCGTCGTTCTAAGGCCGAGAAATCGAAAACTATTTCGCCACGCCCCATAGATTACATTGCGAAAACTCAAAGCACACACACGCGAGAGGGAGAGAAAAAGAAGCTAGGGAAAGACCGACGTCGGTGTTGTGCTGTTGCCTTCTCGGAGGTGGAAAACGAACGCAAATAAACGACCGTCCGGAAGTTATTGGCCACCCTCCTCGATGGCGCTCTCCTTGTAGCGCCCGCTATTCTAACTCGCAGTTTATTAAGTGCGACATCCCTTAGCCTTTTCACACGGACCGGAAGCGAAATAGGAGGGCTTTCTTCGAAAGTCGATGCATCACCGGCGCGTGCTCTTTTTCCCGAGGGAAACCGTCAATCCGAAAGCGACGCGCAGCGAGTGCTCCGATTGATCTGCGACGAATTTCGAACATCGCTTGATTGTAACGAAATTTCGACGCATTCGTCCCGTTCGGTGTGACATTTAAAAGTGGTACAATTTTTGACGCACCAGAGAGAATTTACAAGTGTCTTGTGGACATTCTGTCTCAATTAAAAAGCAGAAATTATAGAAATACAAAAGAACTTCTCATAAAATTTATATCGCAATAAGTATCGTCTTTGATAACTTCTGGATCATTGAATTTTTTATAATTAACATTCTCATTAAGTATCATTAATACGATCACTTCTTATTAATAATCTCCCTGATTTTGTATCTTGCAGATATTCTACATTTTAAAACAGAATTAGTTGCAGTGATCAATAATATAACAAAAAATAAACATAATTATTTATTTATAACGTTCGTGATACTTTTTCTCTTTGTTATTTCTACATGTATTGACATAACTCTATTTTCGATAAGAAACTTCACGTGATAGCATAAATAAATGAGAAACAAGTCTGTTTGAATAGAAATGTTAAATGTTATTTATAGTCTCTGACACACATACTGTTTAATTAACTAAAACAACTAACAAAACTTTGCACTTTGTCGAAAAGTGAGTTTTATCACTAGACCGACACAAGCGACATACTTTATAAATTATTAAACTGAAATTTCTAAACATCAGAACTTTAAACACAGTTGAAAAAAAAGAAAAAAACGGGAGTGAAAGAGAGATTTCATTTAGATTTATATCTAGAAAGTTCTAAAACTTTACATTCATATTGTTGAATCATATCTTAAACTCATTTTATAATTAAATCGTATGTAAATAAACTTATTATAATAATAAAATTTTGTTTTAATTAAAAATTTTTTATTAATATTTTACGAACATTAAAGACACTATAAGTTATGTTTAATGTCTATTATAAATTCATAGTATATAATTATTATTCATGGTTAATTGCATTAATATTATATATTTCTAATATAATAATATATAATCTAATATATAATAATATTATATATTTCTAAATTAGTTAATACATATTTTAACAATGCTTAATAGTTTCTCATTTCTTTAATTTCCTCTTATTTGTTTAATTCTCTTATTTTTATACTTTATTTATATTCTGTCTTTGTTGTATGCAAATTTGAATTTTTTTTTATGCCCTTTGCATACATTTTTAATTTTACCTTCTTTTCAGAGAATCTTGTAAAAAAGTTATTATTTTCAATTTATCATTTTCAGAGAACATATAAATTCTTTAAAATTTCGTCAAACATTATTTACATATACGTAATAACGCTACATTCAGTTTTTCATTTCGCAACTTATAAAATACAGTTTTATGCTCTTTAGTCATCCATGGACTCTTTACTGTGTTTATATAAAAATATATTGTTTTATCTTAAAAATGATATGTACAAATATAACGTAAATATTAAAATATTTAACGCAAATATCTCTATTTATTATCTATTTATTATCTATCCATTATATACTCGATACATATCGTATGCATGGAGTTCATTCGAAATATATATACAATATTATTCGTGAGAAAAAAAAGGGAAAAAGAAAGATAGAAAGAGAGTAGAAAAAAGAAAGAGAGAGAAAAAGTGAGAGGAAGAAGCATTACAATGACCAAATTGTGCGATCGCTCAGATAGTGTGGATCGTGTGCGAAAATATACCCCAGGCCGAGTGCCATGCCGACCAGTGAAAAATCACGTTATTACCTGACTAAAGTGGCGACTATGCGTGCCTTCTGTGACAAATCGCGGTATCGTAAAACGAACGAGAATCGCCCGTTATCTTGACAAGCCTACTAGTTATGTCTATTCCAGAAAATTGAATTCGGGTTTCAAGCCAGAGATTTCTAAGAGTCTAACTGAGATTACGCGACACTCAAAAATATATTACTTGCGTTTCAATATGTTTATTCTAATTCATATATTATATGCGAGAATTTATGATTAATACAAAAATGATTTACTGTTATGAGTGTAGCTTGGAAAGCAAATGAATTTCTCGTAAAAATTACTCAGAAATATGCTTCTCTTGTATATTTAAATAAATGGCACTTTTTGGTAGTATAAACTATGTATATCGAAAACTTTTAATAAGAGAATAAATAACGGAGAAACATATAAATTCATAATGTGAGATGACGAAGTAGATGAAGATATAAGGAGACAGAAATTGTCGTCATTCTCCTTTAACATATATATTGCCACCTGTAGAATACGTATTTCATGAGCGATCCATCCACGTATAATCTTCTGTAAAAGATCCTACAACTTTTTCGAAACTATGTCGTAGGAAATTGGACAGTGTGAGTGCGAATGTGCAAAAAAAAAGCCAAACTTTGTGACTTTGTTTTTCGCACGAGCGCAGTGAACAGTTCCTAATGCAATCGAAACTCTTTGCAATAGTCAACATGTTCTCGAAAATCAATAAACGAAGTAATCTTGAGAAACTTTTTTTTCTCGAAAAAATTAAAAAGTACAATGATAAAAAAATAAAGCATAATGATAAAAAGAAGCTATAAAAATACACGTATTATTTAATTAAATGCCCCATTCTTTTTGTAGCCTAATAGATTCTTATTCACATGAGAATTTTGTCAATGTCAATAGTTCTTTGTGTGTAATACATTAACAAGAGCGTAAGAACATATTTTCCTCTCTGTTGTTCCATAAATTTCTACATTTAGAACTCTCTGGACGGTTGATTTATGGATCCTTCTGCAATGAACTACATCCGAGTTTCCCCGAGTCCAAAATTATGCTACAATTATGCGTTGATTAAAGAAGATCCACGTTGTTAAAGGTTTCTCGGCTATCGTAGTCGTATTACGAATATATAACGAAGACATTATTCAGGAATAACAAATAACATTTTCGCAGAATGCAACGTGTTATCGCTACACATTTTATTTTAAATTATATTAGTCGAGAAGTATTAAAGAATTTCTTTAAAATGTAAGAACAAAGATCAAATAAATTATATTTAAATATATGAGTATTGATAAAAATTCTTTATCTATCACTGAGTTTATATTTATTGAATCTTTCTAATCGGAGATATACAATACAGAATAATATCACGTGTGTGGATAAATTCATGAAATATATATCTCAAATCGTCCGAAGTAAATCGTGGCAGTAATAAAAGCATCCATTACGAGATAAGGGCAAATGATAAACGATGCAAGAGCGTCGTTCCCTTGCGAGAAAACTGCTTTCTCGGAGAAATATTTATTTTCACTGGCAAGAGCGGCACACATTTTGCGAATCGTTAGTTTGCAACAAGAGAGTCTCGAAGAGATCAGATAACTTTTCTCGTCGCGTTTCATCATCGGGGATAGAAGAATGGACTTGAAGAGCGTGTACAAGCCTGATGGAAAGTTAATGAGGCGAATCTACGAAACAGGTCTATTAAATGAGCTCAAGCGAAACGGCTGAAGAAAGCGGAATAAGCTAACTCGAATATATAACATCATCGTCCAATATCACGACAACGTGTCATCGAAAAGCAACTGACCGTAAAAGACAATATAAGAAGTATCAACGTACATATGTCATCGCCAATAAAATTGTTGAAAATTGGAAGAAACGCGCGATGCAACTAAGAAATACATATGTAAGAGAAGGAAAAGGCAATACGATTTAATTCCCAAATCCTTTAAAAAATATAAAGTCTGTGACAATTAATTCTTGAAATACAATCATTATGTACAAGTCTCCCTATATTAACAATTCAACAAATTTTATATATTACTTCTGATATTTCTCTCTCCCTTGTTGTTCGTTAAATTTCTTTTTGTTATAATTCTCGAAATAATCACCTGACATTGAGATATATAAGCTAGTTAAAAGTATTCAAGATTACTTCAGGATCCACTGTAATTCCGCCACAAAAGTGGAATAAACAGAGATTCTATCTTCCTGCTGCGGGCTATATTTTTTTCTTTATTTATAAGCAGAATCGTGAAAAGATCGAATAACTTTCTCGAGGTTGCTCATCACGTTGTCCAGAGTGATCAAGAAAAAGAACGGACAACTTTTGAATTGTACTGACGAGAAAATAAAAACTCAACTGAAAAATTCTGTATATGCGCATCGTGACAATAATATTGCAGTAAATTAGCTGTAAATTAAATTATTGCTGTAAATTAAATTATGCTTGAAATATTTCAGATATCAATTCCCAAAATAGTGATTCTTTCGAAATAATATTTATTTAATGGATCACACAATAATTTTTCCAGTTTACAAGAAAGTTATCGAAAAAGTTAATTTTATTCTTAAACTCCGAGAGAATTTAATCTCATTATCGGCAAAAAATAGAATAAAATTGAAAGCATTTTTCAACTAAAGAAATCACTTTACTTTTTCCCCTCTCGCATCATTTTTTTGCTTACTCTAATTTTTCAAAATTGAATAGCAGTTCCATAAATTGACATTATGTCTTGAGAATTAATTATTTTTGCACGTCGAATTTTGCGTTCGCGATTGTTTTCGCGAGCGTGCCGACATCGTAGTCAAGTAAAGTGCAAAACTATCGGTTACACGCACGATTTACAATGGAGATGGAAGGATACGGATAGTTGTTGTACGACGCATGATTGAGTCTGAGCGTATTGAATCCTCGTGAATTTCTCGTCTTGTCGATCGCGAAGATGCGCGAATCTCGCATATACGATCCTTCAACGGATTTGAACGTGGTGTCAATGCACATGCTGGATTGCAGGCATTTTGAACGTAGCGTCGAGATTGATCAGGATTTTTGTATGCATAGATCCCATGACGACACACGCATGAATGATCATCGCATGTAAAACGTTTTACAGATTCTCGAAATTTTTACTTCTTACAATTATGTTTATTCATATTTACGTTGTTTTTTTTTGCATTGAAATTATCCATTATTTTTTCTTTTCATTTTCTTCATTTTTTCGTACATTGATCGAATGATTATCTTTCTTCACCCATATTATTAATTTTATTATATATTGGATTATATAAATAATCCTTGCATTATTTTTTCATAAAATAGCATCCTTTCCATTCTCGCTGTAATTGGAACGTGAGACATACATATATATATATATAGAAATATAAATAATTTATTCAATTTAATTCTATTATTTTAAGCTGCGCTACCCGGTAACTTATCAATCTTATAAAATAATAAATTTATGGAATTTTCTAATGTCCTGTATAATCCGACATGTATAATTCATATCACACTGCACGACCTAGTCCAAAACTGCAGCACAGTGTAGCATAGCAGACATTCTTGCGGTATGACAGTACGTTAGTTAAATAAGTGTATGTCCTGTAATATACCATATACCGATGTATATCTTTATGTACAACGGATATAACTTGTATATCACGGCTTTGATCGTATGCATGCTTGTTATTACTGCTATGGGGTATCACGCAATCATGGAGATGGAATAAATGTGATTGAGTCACTCATAATGTATTTGCGCGACTAATTATACGCTTCTGTGTGCAAGAGTCATAAGCTCATCGCTATTCAAAAGAACGATAGACCTTGATATGCATGAAATTTGTTTAACAATTTTGAATATTGAAATAACAGTTAAAAATATTACAAAGTTACGAGGAAAATTCATTTCTTTTACGTGTCTATTTAATGTGCATTCTATATTTTTTATCTTTTATATGTGATTTTAGAAACAAAGAGAGTGACAAGTTGTGAACAAAATCAAATTTGTTACACGAAAATATTAAACTTATTGAGAGCGATCGGAAGAAAAATATTTTCATCAGAAATAATTACGTAATTTATATTGAAAATAATTACATATCGGATAGCAAATGAATGAATGAAATACACATACCGCATGTATGTCATCGCGATCTTTTATTTCTTTCGTCGTATCTTCTACTCCTAAAAAAGGTGCATATAACAAAGTCTACGTTGAAAACGTCAATATGATGGGCATGATGTTTATATCATAATGCATGCATGGTCAACCAACAAGAGACTTCCCGCACACATGTCGCTAAGCTACAAGGTTGTACCGATAATATTATTCCGCCACACTGTATCTAAAGATAACACGAAAATATGCAGCGTCATGGAATTGACATCGCGTGGTCGATATATCCGCAAAAATGTAACTGTCAAAAAATTGATTCGCTACGATGGGTGAACAAGACAAATGTGCATCTGCGATACGAAGAAATACGTATATATCCAATTCTATAGATATTATCAAGACCAATTAATTTTATTTATAATTTAATTATTTTAATTTGTCATCACTTTGAGATCACGATGCTGATATTAAATAGAAAAAAAAACAGGTTCGAACAATATATGTATTTTTGAGATATATATATATGTATCAAGAAAGTTTAAATTCTAGAAGGATCAGGGAAAACAAAAACGAGAGAGTTGTAATTTATATATATTTGCTCAACATATATAGAGTAAAATCATTTTTCACGCAATATGACTGTGCGCCTGACTATTGTTAATCGTACTTGATAAACTCAAGTTTCCTGAGTCAATTATTCACGTGGTTAGTACCGTTATTACTCTTCGAAAGTTAGTATAACCACCTTCCACAATTTACTTAGATTTATTTTATTGTCCTTTTTCTTAGACATTTAAACTCGGCTGTACGTTACGATCCGACTTTAGTATCGTTTGAGCGTGCTCAGACGTCTCGAGAGTTCTTCGATTGCCGGTAGTCAGATAGGAGTTCGTTCAAATCTAAACGAGTCAAGATTGCATAAGAGAACGTCACTACCGAGTCATCGTATCAAATCGCTCGAAATTCGCCCGAATAGCGAGGGACAAAAATGTAATTTCGTTGCCGCTTATTCCGAATTTTTCCCCGATAACGACCGATTTATTGCCATCGCGTTGGAACGAGATACAGACAGATGTACTCTCGAAATCTAATTTGATTATATTGAATTCCGGCACAAAAGACAGAGAGAGGTGGGAAAAGCAGATGCCATAACGAGGAAAAAGAGTGAACGAAAGGAAAGGACGCGAAAACGAGAGAGGATCGATAATAAACAAGGACCGACGAAGGAAATCGATGCCGGAGCGTGACGTATTCGGTGTATTGGAAAAATGGAGGTTGTAGAGATCTCTGACGAAACGAGCAGAGGTGAATCGTGCGAATGCAGACAGTGCACCGAGTGAAGGCTGCACATATATACATATGTATGTGTGTGTGTGAGTGTGTATGTGTACGGATGCGGCAATACGAGAGATGAGGGAACCGGATGTTGGCCGTTACGTCCTGGCGTTCGTCTATTCCGCTGAGCGAATTTGCATATACACGATAACGATGCCGTGACTTTTGCTCATATTTAACACGTTGGCGAACAGTAACGGGTATAACAGTTACGGTGAAGTTTATTTTGTCGTGTTTTTCCCTGTGTGTGTGTATATGTGTGTGTGTGTTGTGTACCATCTCTCTCTTTTTCTCTTTCCTCCCCAAACTATCTTCCCCAATTTTGGTACGATACTTATGGTTGTCCTTCCTATGGTACCTTCCTTTTTTCTCGCTACAAGTTTCTCTTATATACTTTATTCTGATTTTTAAATCTGTTTTGTGCATCTTTTAACATAAACCTGTAGTTTAATATAATCACTTTTTTCAATTTACTTTTATGTGTAAAGAATCACATTTTTTTCGGTTATATATTATTCGAATTACCCTATATTGCATAACAAGGTATCATAAAATATTTTTGAAACAACGTTATATTATTATGTAATTGTAGTTATACATTTATATTAAAAATTATATTTATGTAAAATTGCAAACTCTATTAAAAATTATGAAAATTACTTAATTATACAAATGAGGAGGATTTCTATTATTTACAGAAGAAATGCAATATGCAATCTTGTGAGAAGCAAATTTAATATTTGTTACAATTCGACGAATGTTCCGTCCTATTCTACGTGAATAATTACGAGAAGGGAAACGCGCTGGTAGCGTAGCTTCGCGGGTGAGGCGGAAAGACTGTAAAGTTGGAGAATAAGCCGCCGTCCCTACCTGCACCCTCAACCGCACGCCGGTAAACAAGTCTTGAAAACAAGAGGAGAAAGAAGGCGAGACTGGAGGGTGTAAGTTCCGTTTAGAAGTGCATTCGAGTTTCCTCCATTGCATTTACTTATCTGCGGCAATCGCGGTTTCTAAGACTGCTCCTCTCTCACCACTACCGAAACAACATGGATGCGCTTGTAGACGCAACCAAACGCATCGTTCCTTGGCTTACATTGAGAACAGCGAGGACAATGTTTCGGTGTTAATTCTCTCTGCGAAAGATCTTACCAACAACTTGTTCGCAAGATTAATTAATGTGGCTTATCAGTGAAAACATTCGAAACATATTTTCAAAATACAAAAATAATTTATTATTCATAAAATAATAATTTATTATTCATAAAATCTTGCATAAGAATTATAATAATTTCACAATTTTTTATGTAACTGAAATTCTGAAAATTTGTAAAAGTTGAACTTGTATTATTATCTGTTATAGACATTATTACTCAATACTCAATTATTGATTAAAATTTAGATGGATTTATATATCTCCTAATATAATAAATATATGTATGTGTTTTTTTTTTCATATTATTGTACAGAAGATTAAAGTTTCATAAAATTAAAAGTATAGTAAATTCAAGCTCGCTGTTTGCGCGTTTAATTAGCACATTATCCGTAATGAGGAGAGAAAATCAGTTTAAAGAGAATTAATATTCGTTTGCGATCTAGATCATGATTTTTTACCATTAATTGCTGACTTTAAAGTAATTTCATTAAAACATATGGACCTTAGGAAAAGTGTCCATAAATTCCGCTTAAATACCAACATCGCCAAGTCCTCTTTAACGGCAGCGCGAGATTGTATATCTTTACAAATTAGTTCAATAATATCATGCCATATGAAATTATTATGATATTTCAGTTAACTCTCATTTTAGATATATAGACCGACGATGTTTCCATTCGACGATTGTTCAAACATCTGCACAGCTTATTCAAATAGTCAAATATGCGTATGAGCAAGATTAATTAAGTCACTATTGGACTTACATAATTAAGGAATGTATGCTATATATGTATCACGTCTCTTAATTATTTAAGTGGCATAACATCTCAGAAAAATATCGTTTTACAACCTCATGAAACGGATCATTGAGATTTCCAGAGCGCATACAAGCAAGTAAAATGAGTGTTAGAAACTACGACTATGATATTTTTTTATCACCGACTGCGCTTTTTCTTCCACTAGATCGTAAATGTCTGCGACATCTTTTACGGTATCGCCGAAAAACCTTGTCGAGTTCGTTTTTGCACATAACAGCGTACTCTTTCTCACTTACAGTTTACGATCATACGTTGGTTCCCGAAAAAACGTTCCACAAAATCTCGTTTCATTCTTCTTATATTTTGTATGCAAACCTAATTTTTTTTCTTATAAAAAAAGTATAAAACTTAGTTTATACGAAAAAATATAAAAAAGTTCTCTTATTTAGAGAAATATACTATGTTGGATATCCTGATAACTAAAAGTTTTCTTAAACTAAATTTCTCAACAAAACTGATTGGAAATTTATATATTTCATATTTTAATTTTTAACATAATATCTAATATTAATAACATATCAGAAAATATCTTCACCAGTTTGAAAAATAATTCATTTGCGACAAATTTGTTCTTATTTTCTTTTTTGCACAATGGATAGTTTTAAAGTGAATTGAAAAATATTAAAAAATATGCTATCTAACATATTAATTTCTAATTTTAAACATATTACATCAAAATCCCTCCAAGTAATACAATGAACAATAAAAAAATTATTCAAATATAATGAATTTCAAGATAAAAGATGAACATTGATCACATAACATCTTGTTAGATATGCGCATGAATAGAAAGCATCTCAGTTAGCTCGTTATTGAAGGTAAGAAACTTCTTCACAAAAGAGAACCACAATATCTCGTTTAAGTAAGAGGGAAAATTCACGTTGTCTTCAGTCACTTTGACAAAACGTAACTCGTTTATATAAATTATACGATCTGACCGAGAGTGTAGTTTATCAAGTTAATTGAATTTTGATACTCTTCTTCATAAAAGTCTTCATAAAATAAGTAGAAGTTCCTTCAAAATTAGGTGTTATATTACTGATTACATCACAAAAAATCATAATAAAAACTTTTCGCTTTATAATTTTCTGCATTCTTGCATATTCATTTTGGAATATAATTTAATTGCCTGTATAAAATTTCTTTTTCCTTCTTAATTAAATTATTAATTATGATTTCATTAAAATAAAAATTGTAAAACAAATATAATGTGAGTATAAAAATATAAAAATATAAATATAAAATATAAAAATATAAAAATATAAAAATATAAAATATAAATATATAAAATATAAATATAAATATATAAATATCTTATTTTATCTCTTTTCTTGATTCTGTTTTTTGTATAAAATAGATAAATATCTCACACAAGTATCACATTGAAATAGAAATTGACTTGTACTTGTAAAACTCATATATGACTATAAAATATAATATATCAATATTAATAAATTATATAACAAAGTTTAACTAAAAAAGAATATTCTCGTAATATATGTTATACAAATATAAAACAACTTGCTATTTTTAATATCTTAAAATTTCTACATATTAATATCATAAAAAAATATTTATACTTCTGCAGTTTCAACTTATGGAGATACTGTGGCAAACTGTAGTTCTACCTTTGATAAAGTAATGACATTTGAAATCCTCTTTAGTTGCTCATACCCGCATAAAATAGAGAAACCCTCAATCATGCCACAAATTGCAGAAGATTCTATCTCACATGTCTTCACGTTTAATTATTCGTACTGTTCATATCGAGCATTCAGCATCAATCGTGATAGTATGTTTGTTGACGAATACTAGCGAGATTTGTTGATCTCAATTGGCGGTGTGGATTTCCTATGTGTGTGTGTGAAAATTGCGCTCATGTTACGATTTGTTTCTGCGGCGTGAATGAAAACAGATGAGGAATCGTCGCGGACGCTTTCTTGTATGTAAATAGCGTCTGGTATTTTCGGCTAGTTTCCCAACATGTTAAATGTTGATTTATCTCGATGAATCATTCAATTACGCCAATTAACTTGTATGGAACGTGTGATGATGTTCGTTTTGCCGCAATACGGCATGGCCTACATTTCGCTGTCTCTTCGCATTTAACTGCATGATCGGTCAAAAGCAGACTTCACCGAAACATATGTGAATCCGTGCAGAACTAAAAAATTCTCGCAAAAAAATTATCAAATCTTTTGTAAGTAATCTGAACGAATGATGGTTAATAATGAAATAATGAAGGAAATAATTACGTGAAATGTATGTTCAGAGATTTAAATTTTCGATGTTTATATTAATAATCGAAATTTTAAGAAATAGTATGTATCAATAATATTTTGTGCCTATTTAATGTTTCTTTCGTCTTTACTTTAGTGAATTGAAATTTAGCTATCCTAAAATCGAATATCTCATTGTGTTGTTCTTTCCTGGTAATGTTAAAGTGAAATTAATGATAATAACCGTACTTCTTATACGCATCATATTAATTAAAAACTAGCGGTAATTAGAACGTTAATTAAGACTGAGACATTCTGTCAGAATATGCAACTTTGTTTGTGACTCAGGTTTGCAGCTCACTTTGCTATAATTACAGAAAGCACTTTTCAGCTAAGTCCCGGCCAACTCTTCTCCAACTCGTTTCCATTCTTCCCAAGTCGGCCCGTCTTTCTCTCTTTGCTATAGTGAAATTATTCGATGCTCTCCTTGCCTTTAGGAAGGTGCTGAGGATGTTATTTGAAATGTGAGCTTTGCCTTCCTTTTCTTCATGTAGCCTCTTAAAAGATTTACGAAACTAGTCTTTATCTCTTTCTCTTCCTCTAAATTTTTCAAATTTTATTTCGTAAATTATGTTTAATGTTTAATTATACACAAATGTAATTTTTGTAAAATATATATATTCACATCTCTATTTTTATTCACGTATTACCCATAAGAATTTCTTCGCTATTTTATCACGTAAATTTTAGGTAGAAGTTGTATATAAATTAATTATAGCTAAAGTTTTAATAAATGCGTTTATTTCTTGTATAGTTTATTAAATTGAATTAATTTATGTAACTAGTAAAAAATACAAACATTTATATAAATATTTTGTCAAGTAACACGATGGAATAACGCGCGAAAATATGCAAAATCCAATGGAGAATTTGCGCTATGATCGTTCCAGACTACCGTAAATCCAAGAATTGTCATCACTTATCGCGGCCCATATGTATGCCAAGCGAGAAAGAAAGCGGCAAAGAAGTAGCTCGATAGCGAAAAATTTGCATGGTACTCCTGTATTTTTTGCAGTAACATCCGCGCAATATCGTTGTCGTACGATCGATGCCTCAACGAACGATCGACCGAAGATCGACAATCAAATCATCGCTGGTGCTACGCGTAGGGCGAGGTTCGAGAACATGCGAAAAAATACGATATTGATGGAAATACGAGCGTAAAAAAGAGATGCACAGAGAGGGTTGAAAGAAATGAAAGAAAGCGTGTAAAAAAAGAAAAGAGAGAGAATACAAAAAGAGAAAGCGAGAAGCATTCATGGAAATATAGAGGAAACGGAGCACGAGGCCGGGAAGACTGTAGCGGAGAGTTAGTTGCGGGTCAATTTAATCCTGAACGGGATTGTTCGAGCGAGTCCACTTAAGTATCCGGTAAATAGATTCCGATCGAGTACGTATCCTAGATCCTCGTGCAGACATTCACTTCCCTTTGTTTCGTTCGATGCGCCAAAATCCTGCCTTCCCGAATTCGTCGATTCAGATTTCCATCTCTCTTTCCTGCGTATTCGAACCTTGTTCAAAATAAAACGAGGAATTACTCAACGCGCCGTCGAGTAATATTCAAATCAATATACGTTTATTCGAGTTCCAAACCATCGAGCAAATCGTGATCCGACCGAAACAGCCATTCAATAAAAACCATTATCAATAAAAGCACGTAGGTCGTGCGTATCGAAAGACATTCACGCGATAATAGAAAATTAGTGGAAGAATGCAATTAAACAAAGCAAGGAAAAGAATAAATATTTTATAATTTTTTAGCGCAAATATTTTATCGTATATCATGATTTTGAAGAATTTAAATTTAAACTTGTAAAAAGAAGAGATTTTAATATATTGTGTGTGTTTGTGTGTACACAAAAATTCATTTTACTCAAAATTTTAAGTATATTACTAAAACTTGTAATCATCAAATGACATTTATTTTGAACATTAAAGTTAATAAGATTTTCGTGATCAAATGTAAAGTGTATTATACATTATAGAAAAATTATATATTAATAATCTATTCTCCATTATATGCATATGTTAAAATCGCTCTCTTTTTCTCATGTTTATTTAGTATTTTTTAGAAGAAATATTTAAACAAAAATGTATTAATAATTATTATAATTATAATTTTAATCTCCAATTGTGTGCGAAAGAATGTATATTATTTGCGGTAATTAAAACAAGAAATGATCAGTTTTTGAGGATAATTTTTCTTCGTAAGGGTTTCCTTTCCAGCTGTTCCAAATCTTTCTGGACGCGAATAACTCAAACGACAAAACTGACATGAATAAGGGCAAGATAAAATTTAATATTTCTGAATGTGAAACAGAAACGGAATTTATATATTTATGTATTATAGTAGATTAGAGAGAGAGAGAGGTTAATCGAACTTATTTTCTCTCTTCTTCTACTGACATTATTTTATATATACATACATATATACATATATATATATATATATATATATATATATATATATAGCCACTTTTATAAATCAATTTTATTATAAATAATATGTACAAGTTATTTACAAACAAATATTATCTAATTTTCTTCTTACATAAGGAGTGATTAATATAACAAATTAAAGAGATCCTTGCCATTTCTCATATATATATTTCTCACATATAAAAGATATACACACTTTTTATTAGCGAACGAGCTTTAAAATGAAGTACTGCAAAACTATGTAAATATCATAGATACTAAGCACACGTTTTCGGTGAATGAACACAAACGCTCATTAATTTCGGGTCATCTGATAATAATGTTGCGTTAATTCGTATTTGCGATCAAATAGCGCCAGACCCGCATCGTGATCACAAAATTAAAGTGAAAATAGATTTTTGATGCCGTAAAACTGCACAAACCAATTCTTCATATTATTTTATGTTTTCTAATGAAAAATGGATCGACTTGTATATATTCATTTATTTACTTATTTATTTTTTTATATTCATTTATTTATTTATTTATTTTTATATCAGAATTAAGCCGAGTTTTTAGACAAGTGTATCGCATTATTGAATGTATCGCATTATTGAATGCCAAATAAATATACGGTAACTTTATTATAATATTCGTAAATTTTTTATATTTAATTGAATAATTTCTGAACAAAGCTTATTTTAATAAATAACTTTATATAAAATAATAATAAATAATAAATAACTTTATATAAAATAGAATTATTTTTTCAATATTAATATATTTGTTACCGTATGTATTATAGCAAGTTGGTTAAAAATAAAAATCGAAAATAAAGTAATCTGTATTTAAGAATTTGAAAAAATTAATATATTAAATACGTCGATCAATTATATAGTATCGAATGCATCAAATACTATGACGAATTGCTATCGCTATACTGATTAAATCTAATATAAGAATAGATAATAGCCGCGAAAAATGAATGTATGCGACATTCAGGGATTTAATATGGAAAATCTTCCGAGAATCGTAAACTACCTGCCTGTTGTTCAACACTGATTTATGCAGACCAGTTTCCTCAGCCGCGTGTTACTCTCGTCTTCACAGTTGTCGACATTGCGTCGCGCGAAGAATGCGACGACGAATTTCAGCCGTTGCCGGCGTACCCAATTCACGACCCGGCTTTACAAGCTGTGCTATTTCATCTGAATAAACCAGCGCGTCGTCATATATATATATGTATATATATAGGAATATACGTATCTCGCTTTCCGTTCTCTCGCTACTTTGAAGCGCGCTCGCCATCTCACGCAGCAATTTGTCAATTATATTCCCTCGTAATGGGGAATGAATGCGCATCGCGAAGCACTCTGCATCACAGAGCATCTCGTTTCACTTGAAGTGCTTTTCAATATTAGGCGTGATGTGAAAGACGTGTTTCGAATACAATTGGTATGCGATTCGATATTCATCTACGCTATCAAAGCGCTTGTTATCAGATACCAAGCATTTATTAATTTCCTTTTCTTAAAAGGTTTTAAATTCTAGAGACCTGCTACAATATTCTTATTATTATTGTCAATGGCAATAAGGCAGTGATTAAAATACTTTTATCATTTTTGGACATACGTTTTGGATATACATTTTTACATATAATTTAATATTTTTTACAACAATTTATATTTCTAATTCCTTAGCAATTACAATCTCATGATTATATAGGAATTAAGTTATATAAAAATTACAATATTATTATGATCGATTCGATTTATGACGCGATGAAAATAAATCATTTTAATTTTGCATTTTGGATATTTGGCAAACCCTCACAAAGAAAAAAACTATTTTGTTAAAATTATTTCTAAAACATTTGAAAAATCTATATAAAATATGTTATATCTTTTACAGATAGAAAATAGTTATACAGTGAAAAGATTTATTACAAAACATGAAAACATGTTTTATAACATGAGATTTATCGTGCAATCATTATTTGAAGTTACATTATTGCTATATAAAATTTATTAAAGATTTTTCCGAACATCTTTGCGAAAAATTTAAGTGATGCTTGTCCACAATTTTGATTATATAATGTTACTCGACATATAATGTTACTCAGCTTAATAATAATTGGCTATTATTAATTGTCAATTGATTTGTTTAGTATAATATCAATTTTTTCAAGATTTAATCGTCGAATATTTAATAAATTTAATAAGCAATAGCAAAATTTATATATTTCTAAAAAGAATTATCGAGTTTTCAAATAATCTTTTCAC
The DNA here is from genome assembly GCF_025532165.1 of Camponotus vicinus. Taxonomy (NCBI): domain Eukaryota; kingdom Metazoa; phylum Arthropoda; class Insecta; order Hymenoptera; family Formicidae; genus Camponotus; species Camponotus vicinus. The sequence continues at coordinate 11,010,958 of NW_028141948.1, read as the reverse complement.
TTGTTAACAGATTTTTCTAGTTAAGCTGTTAATATAAGTTCTTGTCTCATTTATTTCTAAAGATGTATCCGTCAACACTTGGAAACATTCGCATGAGTATTTGCGCAGAGATTACATTTCGAACGACGCTGTCGATTTATTCGCCCGCAAATACCGCGGCAAACGACACCGCACGCGAGAGTAATCTACCGGAAACATAGTACACGTATACCACGAAATAAAATATACTTAAGGAACAAATTCTATTTAAACGTGAGATCACTTCGTCGGTTGTTGCAACCGCAACAAAGGACAACACAATGTCCCACTCGCAGACGTCCGTACACCTGCATGGCAGCTTAAAAGTCTCCCACGATTAGGAGAGGAGGACAAAAGGGGAGGGAATATCTTTTCCCGGGATAAAGTTTTAACTAGTAACTCGGGGAAGTGGTCGAAAACTCCGGTAAAGCATATTCGAGAAAATAACTCGTTAAAAGGTGAAGCGACAGAGGCGTCGAACAAGAAAGTGGCAAACGATAGGGGTGAAGGAGACGGAAGGTATTAGAGGTCAGAGGATGAGAGATGTAGATTGCCTGGCTTAAGAGACGGAGGGAGAGAGAGAGAGATAGCAAATTAAGCATGCAAATGCTTACACAAAATGTAACAACTTGTCGGTGTGTCATCGCGTATAACCATGTCTGCTTGTGCGCCCGTTTGTGCTCTTGATTCTCGACCCCTTCCAGACCCTGGGGCGCCTCCGGTGAACCGGCGCGACGCGATGCTCGACCATGCTCGACGATACGAGAGCAATGCAAATTGCAATGCTGCATACATAATGCATACGAACGACTGCGATCTCGAAGACGAAGCTGCGGCCATCGAGAGACAAGCATCTCCCCTCGCGTCCAAGGATCTATACGGAAACTGCTGTTCGACTACGAGAATCGGTATAATGACAAGGATATTCACGAAGGTTCTAACAGAACATCCCTGATTATCCCTGCATGCGTAATAGCTATCGTGTGCGTTACTATTGAGATACAGGATGAAGATAAAACGGATCGCAATCCCTGATTAAAGTTTATAATACACGTCAGGGAGAGATGGCCGAGAATGCTTGTTGGGTAGAGGGGCTAATTCGAGGCGTATCCATCCATTGTCTTCGGCCGATGGATTGATGGATTACGCTGGGCCGAGAAGATACATCGACCTCCGTACGGCAATTCGTTTGCACGCCTGTCCGCGTACCGATGCCGCTTTTAATGCCCGTCGAAAGATAATTCACAGGCACAGGCCGGGCTGATATCGCGTGCAATTAACGCCTACCGTTTTATCGGGCATCTTCCGCGTTCAATTTAATATAAGCGATTTAATTCGCTGCGTTCGTCATGATGCTTCCGATTGATAATATCGACATTCCAAATTCAGTAATTTAAGAGTGAGTCGCGAGATAATGTTCAGCAGAATGCGAAAACTTTGACCCATTTCCGACTAGCATTGCGGAAACGTAGCACTTCTTGAAGCTGCTGCAATATCAGTTTGCGAAACTCGTATGTAAAAGAGTTTATGTTAATTTAATCCCTTGCATTTCCGTCTATTCATACCAATATTGTGAAAAAAGACACGGCAAATATTTTCGGAAAACTTTTTTATTTACGTCAGATTCATAAATGAAAAAGAGATTTTTCCAAAATTCTTAGAAATTTATTATTTGACGGCGTTTAATTGATGTAATGATATTATGAAATTTGTAAAAAAAAAACACAATTTTACGTAAATTAACCCTTTTTAAAGAAAAAAAATATCAATTATTAAAATATGTGAAGAGAAATACACAGAATACACACATACACGTGTGTTTCTGATACGATATGATATGATATTCACCAAGATTAAGGCAACAACATGCGAATGACGTTCACCAGAAGATGTTTCGCAGACATCTCGGCCGACATCAGGGGTGGCATGCCAATTGCGTGGCTTGTTCCACCTTCCGCTTGTGCAGAAGGAATATCTGGAAACGTAAATATCTTGGGAAATTCATCGTCGTCCAATTTTGTCACGCGATTTCGTAGAACGTCACGCACGAAAAGTCGCGGATATGCACGTCTGTCGATACACGTGCGTCGCGTATGATGGATTTCCACTTCCGATCCGCTTCCACTTTTGAATACGCGTGATTCTCGATACATATGTTGATCCCGAACGCGCGCGAAGATATTGATAATAATGCGATATATTCCAATCTTATTTTACACCTTGCCACTGCATGCGCTTTTCATATATTTTCTGAAATATTATTCTCTTTGTAATCACTATAGGATCACAATATTTTGTTTGAAATAATACGTAAGAATAATGAAAAGTCCTTCTTATATAATTTTAACTTTTATTTATTTAAGTACTTATAAAAATTTCTTTTCTTTTGTATTCTTAAATTGATTTTAAAATATTATGTTAAAGTTTTAAGAAACTATTATATATTGCTTTGGTAAAAATAATTTGTACATATATTAAAAGAAAGAAAATAATTTTAAAATATTATATATATTTGATTTATAAAAATCATAATGCATATATAATGAATTTAATATTTGCAAATATGCTTCATTGAGTTGTTCTTTATAAAAATCTTTCTTTTTCTCTATATAAAAACAAATTATTAGAAATTATATTAGCAGTTACAAATATTTCCGTTCAGATTGTATGTGAATCCTTGATATTTGTTGCGATATTTGATATATTCTAAGCGACAGACGAGTTGGGGAGAGAGCGGACCTACAACTTCCACACGGTTAGAAGGAGTATCTTTTTCCCGTTTGTTGTTGCTTCGCGCGACTGTTGGAAACTTGTAAAGGAAAGATCTCTTCCGAAGACGGACCAAGTTTCTACCAGCGAACTCTCGCGAAGAGAATGTGACGCGTCTCACGTGCGACGAATACAAAATAAGTGTTTATTCGTAAAAGAGAAATAAATGTACATGTTCGCGCATATAAAAAAGCGTGAAGATGATAAAATCGATGAAAAATGGCATATTAAAATATCAATTTAAGTCAATAAAAATTTAATGTAATAGCAAAATGATATAACATAATCATAGCATATATAATTTACATTTTTCATTTGCGCAATTTTTTATACTATATGTATATATTATCTTATTTATTATATCTTTAATATTTTCACGCTGATAAATTTTTGCCAAATATAAAATTGTATTAATTTTGTAATTATATCGATATAATTAACAATCTATTGTATAAAAATTTTTATAACTGTACAGCTTCATGTTTAAAGTATATTTTATTTTATGCTTACACACAATTATGATTATTTCAAGCATCCAAATGGCAGAAAGCGAAGTCTGTATACTCAAGGATAGAATGCTATACGAAGTTAAATTAATATTCAGGAATTCAACCTAACACAGGAAGCGTAATCGCTCTTACCACCATTACTGTAAGATACAAGATATTGGAATATTCTCGAGTCACGGTAAACAATTGTCCGTGAAACCTCAATTTGACTTAAACCACGTTCAATACTTGGCCAATGAATGCGGACAATTGATAATTGTGTGAAAATGAAGAAAGAAATCAGAAAAATATAGAAGAATAAAGATAGATATTCACATGCGCGCGTGCGACCCAATATTTTTGCATTTAGAACTTGTTATTGACACTAACATTTTTCTTTGTCTTCGCTTTCTTTTCTTTTTCCGTTAGAAAACTAAGAGACAAGAATAAAATCACGCAATTGTGAATTTTATAATAATAATAATCGATTTTTTGTAAGAAATTTTAATAATTGAATAAATAAATATTTGTTTCTCTTTTCAACATAATTTTCTGTATAACATATGATAATGAATTTGGCGCTAAAATTATTTTTAATTATGATGTAAAATCTACACAAAATAACCGAAAACTATCTTTTCAATAAACAGAAATGACGTGTGCAAAAATTTTTATATTATTTACTTAATCACTGTTTTTAAAAGAATAAATTTGTCGTTTTTTATTCTTTGTTTTTTCCCTTCATTTTATCTATTCCTCCATCGTACCGCTCGACATTACGTTAGTCTCGTGTCTTCTTTGTTCAGAACCAACGTCCAATGACCAAAAGGTACAAATTTTCCGAAGACCAATTTTCGACGACGTGAGAGAAATCGAGTCACGCCGAGGTGGGACTTTGCACCACGAACTTAGCTCAGTTATGAGTTTGCGACTGTCCTCGGACATCACTGACACGCTAACTCGACACATGTTCACGTCTATGGGACGATAAAAATGAATTTTGTTGGAAATGGTTGAAGGGAAAGAATGGATAAGCCAGAGAAAGCTACAATCTTTTATAATCTGTTATCAAGTTGCCACCGAGAATACGTTACAAACAGACGAGACTAACAATAATTGAAGAAAAAGATGTAACTTTCGGAATAGATATTTTTATCAATAATACAAGTACTAGTGTCAATAGTTATACGAAATAAATGGATGTTTTATATTTTTGATGTGTATCTAAAACATTCGGTAAAACACAAAATTAAAGACAAAAATGAAGATTTGTCTTTGAATTTGTCAATTACAGAATTTCAACTTTTAAATGTGTATACAAAACTTGACAACTAATTCGATTTTTATGCCAAACTCGATACATATCTTCGCGAAATCAAGCGAGAAGATAGAGGAACAAACTCGAAACTTTGCTGCGGAAATCTTCTCATCCTGCGGTTGATTTCACGATATGGAAATGAAAGGTACCTTATCCTTCAACAAACTGAGATAGCTGTTTGATTTACAATATTTCTCACAATAAAATTTTTATTTTAATTCTCACAGTTTTATATTACCTTTTTTCAGAATAAATTCACCGTCGCCAAATGATTCGCTCTCATAAAACTCACAGAAATTATTATAATTGTAAGATAGATATACGTGTAATATTTCTGCGCTGAAATATCGTATTTTATAATGAAAATATGAAGAAAAATTTAATTCACTCTATTATGCCATTAAATTAATTTGGAGACAAAATATAATTTGCGTTATTTCACACATTATCTCCAACAAATCATCTCTAAATTAATTTAACCGATTGTTTTATCTGTTCTTCTATTTGACATTTTTAATTGCAAAAATTTTCTTGTCATCGTAATAATATCGCATGTGTATGTGTATGTACATCATTAAATGCATGTAGGATTTAAATTCTTCGCTATGACAGATTCGATTTTAAACAAAGAAATTAAAAGGCATTATGAAAGAATTATAATGTATCTACATTTTAATCTATGCTAAGACAAAATAGATAAGTAGTGCAGAGATAAGTAGCGCGATATTGCATGAAAGAGTTAAAGAATTTCATAGAAATCAGGAGAACAGTCATCTTTCTTTGATTCTTTAGAACAGTTTCCTGAGATAAGAAGTAACGTACCAACAGAAAGCATTTCCTTAATTATCCTCTTTCTGGATATGGTGCTAAAGAAAAGAAATAGGAAAGTATTGGAAAAGAGATCTCTGCAAAGAAACTCAACTTCAAGGTAGATAACCCCTTATCTATACTACTACGACTAATACAAAAAATAAAAGGCTTGAGGAGCAAATAAGGAGTGTTTTTTCGTACTATTAATATTAAAATAAAATATGCAAAGTACAAACAGTTTGTATTGTATACATTTTCTATTGCACCCTGAAAAGAATCCAGCCAAAAATTAAAACGTTTACATTTTTTTCTTTTATATTTTATTCTGTGTAATTCACGATTCGATAATTAACGTATTATTTTTGTGATCTTTAATTTATTAAAATCGTGATTCGTTTTAATTTATGTATAATTGAATATTGTACATACATTATTTGCTTCTGAAACCTTTTCATTTTTTAATTATTTTCATTGAAGCTTTTCGTTATATTTTACAACTAATATAATTTAAAAAAGATTGGCTTCACCTCATTTTCTTAATAAATGCATTGACTTAAAGGGCATGATAATGATTTAATCACAAAAATTGCACATGCCATAACTAGTTTGTCTAAATTTGATGGTAAAATAAATATCGAAATACCTATATATTTTTAATATATTTTAATTAAATTAATTTTTTAATAAAGTTCAAATCTTTTAACTTTGACATGATCTTTTATAAAATATGTGTACTATTATATAATGTGTACTATTCAAAAAATTTATTATGAGATATTTGTAAATAATTATTTGTGATTCTAGTATTCAATTATTTAATGAATTTGTGCAAAATCAGAAATAAATGGAGTTAATTTTGATATGCAAAATATTATATATAATATTATTTATAGATATTTTTCTATTTTTACAAAAGTATATTCTTAATTCTTCATATTTTAAAGTTCATTACGGGGAGTACATAATAAACTGAAATCCCGGAAGCGCGGTACGTCCAAAAATACAATGTATAAAAATTCTCTCTCTCCTTCTTTTTACAGATTTACGCTATCCTATTTAGAGGCACGTGACACGTTACATTTATATAACAAAACTGTCGTAGCCCTGTTACGTTTGGCTCGGTTACGTTTGTCCCGCGCACGAATGTTAAAGATCACGAAAACGAGAAAGAGCAAGGAAGTCTACGTGGATTGCGAGTTTATAGACGTCCATCCTGTACTCCCTACAGCCCTATCTTTCTCCGACCAATTCATCCCCTTTCTGCTCGACGCTCGGACTCGCAGAAAATCCCCTTAGCAAACACAAGCTGCCTTTCGCCTTTCAGAAAGAGACTTTCAAATTCTTCACCACGAAGAGAACAAGGTGAAGGACAATTCGACCGGTTACAAACCGTAGAAACTCGAATCGTAAATGGAATTGAACGAAGCATCAAATGTCCCACGCAAACGCGCTCATCTTATTATATATGTTTCGAACTTTGCACATTTTTCTTTTCATCGCCATTAATGTTGATAACGAATCCATCGAAGAGTTTTTTCTATTTAATAGTGCGCCATTGTATTGCTATTCATAATGCTTTAAATGCGTTTAATTGATGCTCTATCATATTATAAGACTCTAATAATGTAAGAAAGAGAATTATATAATGTAATTACAAGTATGTTACAAGTCTAAAAATCAATTACAAGTTTTTACAATTATTTTATATATTTTTTGACAACAGCACTAAAAATCATGCATTCATCATGATTTATATATATTTATATGTTTATAGTTGAAAAAAAATACAAAGAGATTATTTTAAAATAATTCCTTAAAGCTGTTCAGTATAAGAAGATTTAATAATACTTAAAAAGTATCGCTTCACAAAATTTTCGTTCCACAATATTACATATGTAAATCGATTTTGCATACCACTTGAATAAAAAAAGAAACTACAATCTTGAAATGAGAATTCCCTTTTCAAATACGATACGATATTGTAGGAGTATTCTTACTAATTATGCAGGTTGCTAAAATATCTCAACTCTTTTCTGCGTTTTGTTTTGCTCGCGAGCCAATCTCGTGTTTACCTTCTCTTTCACTTGCGCATTTTCTCGCCCGTTTAACCTCGCTTCTCTTTCTAGAAAACTATTCGAAATCGAGCTAGCAGAACGAATACTGGAATAGATTGAAATTAACCAAAAGTACTTGTCGCGTGTCAAAAGATCGTCGAAACTTTTTAAGAGCAGAAAGAGACACGGAAATAAGATAATGAGTAGGCTTATAAAAACCGCGTTATTACTATTATTTAATTTTCATTTTAGCAATATTGTTATAATTTCATAATAGTTTCATAGCAGTTTCAAAATCTTAATGATATCAAAAGTAAATTTTTAATTACGTTTACATTATCTCGAAGCAAATGCATTTAGTAATATATTACAAACTAAAAAAATATAATGAAATGTTTATTTTCCTTTTTTTCAAGGAATATAAATAAATATAAATTATGCAGATTTATAATAGCTTAATTTTATTCACAAAGCAATAAATACATTAGTGTGAAAATCTGAATATATATAGTTAAATGCGTTTCTTCTTTATCGCAAAGAATGGTTTACACAAGACAATTTAAGTAAACGACCATTGTATTTTATTAGTAAGTAACAAGCATTCGATATGGGTTATATATTTGAATTTGCATTGGACATTGCAGCAGAATTTTTAATCGATCAGCATTTTCCCTTCCCCACATCAATTCCGGCCAAAGGAGCATCTATATTCATCTTCGTCAGTGTCGTTGCATGAGATGCATGCTGCGCATATATACCATATATGTATGAATTTATGAATATTCGTCAATTCCAGATACGCGAGGCCGGCTATCGTTTCTAGCCAAATTTATACCGCTCGTCAAACTATTGCGACATGCGAAAATTCGTTGTCACAGATTACCATGAATCCTTAATATATTTTAACAATCTAAGATTCTTATAATAATTTTAATGCACATAAAAAATGCATTAAAAACGATATAAAAGTACAATTATTTTTCTCTCGCAACAATTTAAAAAAAATTAAATAATGTTTTTCTAGTTTAAAAAAAAATATAAATACTATCTTGCCTCACTCTTGAAATGAAATCGATTAAAAATTGTATCAAAAAAGAAAAGTTTGATAAACAAAATAACAGACAATTAATGCTAGACATATATATTTTGTCGCGGGACGTTAATTCCTGTGTTAAAACGAGAAAACTTTAAGTTGTTTTGTTAAAGACCGATGCGTATCCATTTTCCTCGAAAAAGACAATCTAGACTACGTTTCTATTGTATGCGTTTGCACTGTGTTTCACCTTTTTCTCACCACATAAATAACGCACAATTGTGTTCCTTTACACTTTATGTCTACGTAAAGTACTTCAGAGAGAAACCGCACCCATAAATTAATTGTAACGAAAATGTAAATTTCGTTCTCCTCAAACACAACGATGTTCTTGCATTAATTGTAAAATCAAAAACAATTTTAATTAACTTTAATTAATTGTTCTGGTAATATTTTCAGAAAAGATAAAATATCCGGTAAAATTACGCACAAATAATTTCACGAGATTCGTCAAATAAATGATTTTAATTATTTTGGCGCGATAATTACAGTAATCACGGGAGTTAGTTATGAATCCTAAATAAGCTCTCTGGATCGGTGACGTCCATTTTCGACGTTTACATTTGCAGGCGCATTTCGCATTTGCATTAGCTCAACATCGTTAGATAAATATTTCTCTTGAAATCCAAGCAAGTTCGAGTACCACAATCTATTTGTAGTCGCGAAAAAAAAAGCTTTTACATTCACACATTTTACACACAGAAACAAACGATTTCATCAACGAATTATTTTAATCTGATAAAAAAAAAGAACAGATTCTTTACAGATTTTTTACAGATTAATCAAAATCGTAAAATTGTACCATTCAAAACCAGAAATATGCTTCTTCTTCCTATTTTATATTAATACGTCTTATTTACATTCTTTTCCGATCAATCTCGAATTGGTAAAATTTTACAAAGGATTAAACAAGCCAAGATCTAGACACGTCTTTCTAGTGCCGAAAGCAAGCGCGCAAGCACTTCATACTTTCGAGGAGATAAAAGAGATTTATTTAGAACAGAATCCGAGAACGCGAGAGCGTGCTTGCTCACCAAAAGATCGGCGATAGATGCGCTTGATGAATGGAAATTGCTTTGCATATTTTTCCCTTCTCCTCATTCTCGCGCGAGTGCACGAGTCGCGTGCTACTAGTTTTACGATGTCGAGGAAGACGGAAAACTGAATCTTGTCGATCCCCCTCGCTCTTGCGAAGAAAATTCCAACCGCAACATATCAAAGCTTCTTTTCCTTTTCCTAACTTCCGAGGGGTTACAAGTTAATCCGATAACTCTATAAAATATAATTTCGTCATACGCAATAGAGAGAGCAAGAAGTTAAAAGTACTGGAGCATTATATGTACAGAATAAGTAAAACTAGGACTCTCGCGTCGTTAAAAGTCAAGTACGTTAATTGTAGGAAAATATTTATATTTATTACGATTTCTCCTACATATAAATCATTTAGATTTTAAATATTACAATTTTTTTAGATTTCAAATATTAAAATCTGTGTTTCTCTGTTATATAAAGTTTGCGTATGCTTTTGTTTTTGATACACCCTGGAATTCGTATTTCTGTCTCTCTTTTTTGAAAGAAGAAAAATTCGCAATTCTTGAAAAGCTCTCAGTTCTTATTTCTTTCTTCGCTTGCTCGTTCGATGGTGAAATTAAACGGAATAGCATAGAATCGAAGCGGCAAGGACGAGGCGTTGATAGCGAATTGAAACGCGTGCGCTCGATTCCGGATTATACGATTCACGTTATAGCTCATTCTCGATGGAAACGGCACGTTAAAGTACTGACGTAACCAATCGGCAAACAAAGTGGACAAAATCCAACGTAATAAGTATTTTTTAGAATTTTCCATTAAAAAGGTTTTGCCAATGTTATTACACGATAGTTAATAATGTAAAACATGAAATATGTATATTGACGAGCCATTTGTATCGATTTTAATTTAATAATGAAAATAGTGATATAAAATATTAAATAGGTCAGACTACATATAGTAGTCTTGTAATTAAAATGGCTAACTTTCCTTTTTATTTTATTGATTGTAATCTTTGATTTATGACAATTTTTTAATAAGCGCTTATTAAATCCTGTCTTTTTATAGATTGATGTTAATTAATTCATTTCCAGTTAATTGCAATAAAATATACACAATTAATAATTACTGTTTCTATTGTGAATAAAAAATGTAAAAGCATGCAATTATAAAAGTTTATTTTGATTTCAAGACAATTATATTTAAAGTATTAAAAATTTTTATCAAACATTTTTTAAAGAAAGAATTTGAATTCATCTTTTTATTAGAAATCATTTTGTGTGTTGTGTATGTGTGTATGTGAGATTGTAAACTTCGTAACAATTGCATGCTTTTTGGCGCGATTACAGTATGCAGAAACGGTAATATATGGAATAACAAAGATCGTTTTAAAACACGAATATCGCTGCAATAGTTTGGCATTGTCGACGTCCATAAATTGTCTTATGTAGGCGATTCTCTGACATTTCTATTTGATAAATAAGCCGTATTCTTCTGCGCGATCGTTTGTTTAAATTCAACTTGCAAAAATTCAAATTTTACAACTTATTTCCGTAGTATATAAATCAATGTACACGGACAGACAAATAAGTTTTATATTTCAAAAGTTTCGCGTTATTTTATTGCGACATGAATTAATAACTTTTTTATATAGAAAGTTCAATAAAATATACGATATATTGGCATTCATGGCCATAAAATATAATAAATAATTTACTTTCTAGTATATTTCGGAAATCACCCATATATGAAAATATATGAATAACTCCAATATTCCAAAATATCACGAAAAAATTAGCGCAAGTAGAATTTTTATAATTTTCATTTTTCTTATAATGTAACTAGAATCAAAAAGGAGAGTCCAACAAAGCTGCAATCTGCGCATATTTGCATAATTTGATAGAGAATCCGTTCTTTTTACCTTTTCCAGGAATAAAAATTGATATTCTTGGAAATTGATAAAATTGATAAAGTTTGCGCGCAAACATGCTCAAATATCGGCAAACTCGATTCCGCGAGTGCACAAAACGAGATCACGGAGTGCACGAATCGCGTGACACTGAGAACGAACGAAACCGTTAATTCGAATTACGAAAGCTCAAAACAGCAACTTTTAAGCTATCTTGAAAAGAACATTAGAGTTCTTGCTCCGCGCGCGTAACTATATCTTAATTGTTGCACGGAAAGAAGCCTGAGGCTCTTTCACCTCGTTAGAGTTGCAAATGGACCTGTCCGTAAAATTATGAATGCGGATTTCCAACAATAGAATCGTGCTCGTAATAACAGGGTTTACTTGACGACGACGGAATTTGGATAAAGATTACATTATACAGAGACTGATGAGAGACGAAGGGGATGACGAGGTGACGAAACCGAGAAAAAGATTGCGATCACAGCGACAAGAATGTTAGTCGTCTCGACAAATCGGTTGGAATGAGACTAACAGAGCGGATAATGCGCGCCAATCTTCTCGTTAAAGATTCGTAATCCGGCTTAGAGTTCTTTTCTTTTTAATTTCCCTTAATCTGCCCTTATACGCCGCCTCCTTTTTTTGACCCTGACTCGCCTCGAAGGATTACCTTCATTGAATGGCGAATGAAGTTGCTGTCCTCTTTCAAAAATGAAACTAGCATCTGGTGCTTTTGTGTAGACGTTCCAGATATCATAAATGATATTTCAGGTATTCATTATATAAATTTGTCTGCATAAAAATACAAATATATTTTTAAAACAATGAAAAAATCTTGTGGAAGTATTTTATGCATCATTCAACAAGTATAATATGTAATAAGTAAAAAATCAGAGGTCAACTCATACATTTTTATTACATTACATATTTCTCTCATAAAAATGAAATTTTATAGAGCATAAAGTTATTTCTTAATATTATTCAAATATATATACATACATATATATCATTCTAAATATATATTCCTTTCTTTGTGTGTGCTTCTATGTATTTATAATTTTTCCTAGAATTTACTATAAGAATTTGGATGGAAAGTCATATGATTTATTTTTCATACCTTCGATCAAAAATAAACCGAATTATCTTGTTAAAAGTTTCGAGAATTAATTTGAATATATCTTAATCTAAATTAATCTTTTTTAACGTTATAAGCTTTCTAACTTGGAGCATAACTAAAAATCACTCACACGTAAAGTACCTTTTATAGTATCCGATATAAAAAGCCCGGCGACTGACCTGCTTTCACTCGCTGAGCATTAAACGTTCCTATGTATAATACATACATGTCAATTTTCGAAAAATTGTCGTTGGAATAGTTTGTTACTCAATTGATGTAATGATCAGTTGATTTAATTTCCTACTTTTTCTGTTCTCAGCCAAAATGCGGTAAAAAATATCTATATATATTATCGAAAATGAATTCTCTTATATTCATTAAAGGAAATAAAATCATCGAAAAAAATCAACAAATTTACCGACAAAAAAATTATAATACATATTATAATTTGCTATTAAAATTCGAAAAGAAAAACATTATTCACCATATTTGTAAATTTATTATAAATATTTTCCTCATTAAATATTCTCACTTGTTTCGCAGACTTTTAAAATTTCAAAATCTATATAAGATTATTGTATAAAAGTATTTATAAATAATTGATATGTATTGTATTTATAAATAATTGATAGATATCATGCGAGGCAAAACTATAGAAAATATAATTTTAAAAAATGTTTCAAAAATTTATTATGTCATAACACAGAGAGAAACGAATTTTCGTAACAAAAAGGGCAACGGTTTCACATTGTGTCATATTTTGTAAAATGAGGCCAAAGCTTACGAAAAAATTTCAAAAACTAAAATTAGTCTTGATTGTTTCAATTTCTCTATGATACGCTATTAGCGTAACTATAAACGTGGCAAAAGCTTATGATAAGCATATATCATTTAATCGAATAAATGATTATTTTTGTAAGATAGATAATTGAGACAAGTCTAAGTAAAGAACGTTGCTTATTTAAACGTTGCTTTGTAAATTATTTCGAACTTATACAAGCCATCCGAATTTTATATCGATAATTTTGTTTTGTTATAAATACAAATTGCAATAGCACATCTCTAATATTAGAGAATTTATAATTTAATTAACTACAGTACTTCTTTTTAGAAAACTCGTTTCATTTAAAAAAAAAACGTATCATTCATTGAGCTATTTTATCAGCATTATATGATTTTTTAATATTTCTTTTTGCGACACACAAAGCAACTAGTACTGATGTCTTATTTACTTAATTATATTATGAACAAAAAGAAACTTAAAATTACATCAAGAATTAATAAAATAATATTAAATGAAATATTTTAAAAATTTTCTTGTTGAATTAATTTGATTTGTTTCCAAGTTAAATGCGTATCAATGTAGTAACAAATTTTTAGATTTAATTATATATATTTCTATGCATATATTTCTATATAAAACATTTATCTTTTGATAAAATGGTGTCCATAGAACTGAATTCAAACATCAAATACGTATAAAAGTCCTCAGTCTTTTCTAAATTCATCTTTGTCCTTTCAGTAGCTAAATGCGATTCGACGCCGGAGGGATTCTTTCGACATTACTAACTAATCCCAGATCTCTGATCGCCGAAGGGCTGTCAGAGAATTCCACGAGTGAAACTCAAAGAGCAAAGTGGAAATCCTTGCGCGTTGAAGAAAGCCTTGAGCGAAGCAATAAGAATAATGAGAAGGAAACGCGCAGAGGGACACTGTAATTTCCGTAATATAATGATGGATTATCTAAAATTAAAACTCTAAAAATTAATCTTAAAAAAAATGTTTAAAGATAATGTTATAGTTAATTACTATATGTTATAGTTAATTACTATAGCCAAAATATTAAAAAATCAAAGAATATCGATTTAAAATATTTTATTGACTTATATATTTGAAATATCGATAATTAAAAAATTTTTCTTCATTTTTCATATATTTAATAGATTTCCTTGATCTTTAACAATCAAATTATTAAAATTTTATAATATAATAAGTAATATAATTATAAATATAATTATAAATATTTTATAATATAATATAAGTTATATTATAATATAAGTTTTAAATAAGTATCAAATATAACATAAACTTATTAAATTAAAGACTTATTAAATTAAAGATAATTTGTTCCCGTTATTTATATGTACGATAAAGTCGTTAAAATTCGAGATCGTCACAAAATTCAAGAGTTTCAAATTTTGAAGAGGGAAATCTTGATCTTAAGAAAACTTTGTCGCTTAGCAATTCATTATTACGTCGCGATTAATACCTCACGAACAATGTCGTGATACGTTATCTAAATTTATTTCGATTATCTCTTTTAAATTTTAAGGGCATTAATATTTTTAATGTTATGCAAAATAATATTACAAAAAAATGCGCTAGTATGTTATCGAAAATTAAGTTGTCTTGATTTTTTTGTAAAAAAAATAAGAATAATGCAATGCAGTTAAAAGGAAGAGAAGCAGATTTGAAGCAAACTAAAGTTGATAATAATATTATACGTATAAATTGGTAATAAATTGTTGATATCATCTTCTGTGAGGTATTGTTATGATGTCATGTTCTTGCATTATGTTTCTCTCATGTCATCAGATCCAATTTGCTTTGCGACGTAGTTGCAACACGACGGAAAACCATCTCAAGGACCTGCCTTGCCTCTGGCACTTTTTTTCTTGTTCTTATTCACTCTCCATTTTCTCCTTCGTACAAACGGTCACACCCCCGGGATAAAGTGCATTTTTCTCTACATTTGACTCGACTTTTCTTCTTCGCGCACTTTACTTTTATGTTTGTACTGTTTTTTATTGAATAATATTTACTTGCTCGGATGTGCGATGAAATATGTGTATGATTGAAAGTACTATATAATCCACTGCCATTACGAATGAGCACTCTCGAATGAAAGAAAATCATGTACCGGATGTTCGTTTCAACAAGTTTTCTTGACCTCGACAACAGTGGATATTTTTGTGAAAACGAGAAAATAATAATTCTGCTTGAATTCTCAACGTTTACAACGTTATATCTGTGTTGCATTACAGTTATTATAACGCTCATAATACACTCCTTACAATATTGAATAGATGTTGAAAAGAAAAAGCGCCGCAAACTAAAAAAAAAAAGTTTTAAAAGTTTTATATATACGTACGGCACGTAAAAGTTTTCAGTGGTAGATAGAAAGGAAAAATAAATTCGACGAAATAAGCAATTTATTTCTTTATCATTACTGCAATATTGCACGGACGATAAATATATCTGTAATAACAAGTCGACATTACTTGCCGCATCGCGCACGATAAGTGCATCTTTTTTTTTCTCGTATAAACACTAATAAGAAAGGTCGCGTACATATTTTACCCGCAAAGCGCGTTACGAAATTTCGTTTCGTTCTCAACGATAAATTCCGGTTTCAGTTTTTGGTGTTAGTATGTTATGGCAGTTACATTACCACTGCACGTTCTATTTTCTCTCGTAACGTAGTAGCACTTTAAGTGACATTTAGCGATCGTAAATTAAAGTTCTAACGATTGGATCAGTCAATGATTAAAGAACTGTTACCGTTTGAGCGTTCGTCAATACAATTGATTAGTACTTTCCGGAACAGGCGGAATCGTTAGACGAATAATGAGATATCTAAGATTCACAATAGCGTCGAAGGCGATGTTTTTTTAGATGCAATCTCATCTAGAGATGATATCTCTCTACTATTTATTTTCATGAGATATTCATACCGCGCATGCATTCTCGCCTAGTGTAATGAGGACGGAAATTTAGGGATTGCGGTAGTGCGGCCCGTTGGATTTTATGCTAAACGTGTTCGACGAAGCGCATTCAATTAACTCTTTGATGAGAAATTCGACGATGTAAACGCGATCACAATTCCGGCTATTCTTCACATTGAATCTGGATGTGAAGAAATTATAAAATGCATTGAAAGGAAAAATTAAGAAAAATAAAAACCAAGCACAAAATTATTTTTGAAGCAATTAATGGGAAATTTCGATTGCTCAACCATGTCTATAAAATTCAATATAAGCTAAGCTTTTATTTGAAGATCCGAAAGCAGCAACGTAATAAAAATACTTCAAATTTTAACATATAATTTGCCGTTATTCGTATTGTTATCATTTATAATCTTCATTTCAAATAATTTCATCCGTATATACATTACTATATATGAGCATTATACAGCTTTATGTACTACAATAATTGAAACACCGATCAGAAAGCAAAATTATTGTATGATAATTCACATTACTGTACGTTAATAGCAAAATTATATTAGTAACAATGTCATGAAAGCGATTGTTAAGATAATATTCAAAACGTAGTCAGAATTATATCGCTAGTAATTAATACAGTCGAACACGTTCAAATAACATAACAATTTAGTACTTTGATTGATTTTGTGACCTAATACCTAATATATACCAAATTTCATGTATTGTAATGAGTAATCCAAGTTTCAATCAAGAATCAGGATTTCCAATACAGTATGTTATTAATCAACTTTCGTATCCACAATGTTTTTTAAATGTATTACATATTTAGTGCTGATAAAATTAAAATATTATTAAAAATCTCGAAATAAAAATATTCACACATTATATAATTATCATATAAAAAGAATATCAATTAAATAATAATAAAATGCAAAAATGAATATATTAATTATAATTAGAAACATTATTTCTTTCGAACGTTATTTTTTTTTAAATTCTTCAATAAAATGAGTATAATAATACATCCACTTGGTTTGACTATTATGAGAGAGGTAACATTGCCAAACGCGAACAGAAGCAGGAGTAAATGCAAAAGGGGTTCGGCAACCATCCAAACTGCCAATCTTAGCTTTCACCCTCTTTCTCCCTTCGTTTACTCTTTGCTTTACGACTGTTAGAATAAACGTGACGGGGCTAGCTTAATTCTTATTTATCGCGGCGCATTTATCGCACCCTAAGCATCTCTCTCTCTCTCTCTCTCTCTCTCTCTCTCTTTCCTGTCTCTTATTAAAGTACGGCGGTGTCGGAAATCGCATCGGAATCCGTTGCGCAAAGCCGACCGGGTATGGCATCCTTCCTCTAGGACGAATCAGCTGACACGGAAAGCCCGAGAAAATAAAGAAAATGAGACAACCAGACAGGGACGGATGAGAATTTTTCTACGAAATTTTTATGATTTTCCCTGAAGTTTCTATAAAGATCCGTTACTTCAATTAACTAGTACATCAATAACTTAATAGCATTCAATAGACGCCATGTGTTAAATATAAAAGTTAAACCTTTATAAAGAATGTAACGCGAGTCTTTTATTACTTTATTTTAAAGATCCAAGTCCCACATCTAAATGTCTTTTCTCTTCGATTCTCTTTGATTTTTACAAATGGTATCTATGAAATCGAATGAGGTTAAAAGGATTAAGTAGCGTCAGTCATCATACAGATGCGCCCCTGTAAAGAGGAGAGAAGAGAGAACGACTTTTGGAGGGATTTGATGTTCCAGGCGGCTAGATACCCATGTTGAGAATCGCGTCTAGTGAGGTATGTACCTAGCGTACTGGAAAGGCGAGTTCATAGAGAGCAAGGCAGAGTTCCAAAGATATATTGCTGGCTCAACAACCTTCTAACAATAATCTATACCTAACTTCCTCACCGTCCTCTATCCAACCTTTACCCTCCCTGCTTCGACATAGCTTGTTTCTCACTTCGTCTGTCTCTCTCTTTATCTCTCGTCCTTCTGCTAGCTGTTGAACGAAGCGACGTGTCTCCTAGTGCTCTTCGGTTCTTCCACAGGGTGACCTGTTTTTCTTGCTCCGATGTGATATTTCACAAAGTGACAAAGATATGAATACTTTGTAGGAATGAAAGTCGGATAGAGTTTCGTGGCGGAATCAATTAAATTTTCAAGAATGATCTTCGAGATCATTTTGATTTCTTTGCGTGTCACATTGTGTGTATGCATGCGTGAAATTATTTTATTAAATATGTGTAAAAACTATATTTTCAGAGAGAAATATGTATAAAATGTATGTATAAAAATTATTGTGATGATTTATAACTATAAATTTAGGATTTATAACTATAAATGTTATTCATTTACTAATTTACTTCGCTAAAATTTTCAGAGATATATAGCAGTTTCAATAATTTTCGGCATAAGAACTGATACCGCCTCTTCAAGCACTACTTAATTTTCGTTAAGAACACATTAACACACACACCCATACACGTATACTTTGCTTCATACAAGCCTTAAAACTATTTAACTTTCATTTAAGCTAAATGTTAACCTCTTTCTATGCGCGCGCCTGAAGATAAATACAGATAGATAATTTCCGTGGTGGAAATGAAACGCGAACACCTCGTATATAGGTATACCGTTTCAGGATGGCCTCGAAGTTAAACTCTCCAACGAACCGCTCGTAATTTCACTTGCGCCACCCTATCCACGGAAACGTTTAATGTTACGTAGCTGGCAGGACTTCCTTACTATTTGTCCACGAGCGTATCCTCTACTGCCAACAATATGACACAGTACCTCTGACAATAGTTTCACGTTTGAAGACTGTCCTGCGATCGCGTGAGTGCTCATTAACCTGAGCATAAATCTAACTTCTGCAAATTGCAACTAGTCTTAGATATCGATTTACCAAATTATCGAACAATATAACAGACATATTTATGAGCAGAATATACTATGATGTAAAAATATAATGAGATCTTACGTAACATTTAAATAGAAAAGAGTTAAATATTATAATACTGTGAACATATATTATGTATATAAAGCATAGCCTTATTAAATATTATTCCATAATATTATTTCATTTGTATAAAAAATGTTATTGTTGCACATAAGATTTACATCTAATTTAGAAAGAGCTTATTTTTTGATAAAGTAGAGATAATCCTGTTTTTTCGTATTTAATTGAACAGTAATTTAATAATTACTAATTTAATTGAACATTACTTTCTTTCGCAGAACTTTTTGATACATTAAGCATGTTAGCTAATTTTAAAATTAAAAAAATTTAAGATTTATCTATGTGTGTAATTTATATAAGATTAATTAATAAACTTTAATAAGATTAAATAATAAATAAATTGTTCTTGTGCCTATAAAAATTAATTTCTAATATTTAGTAAATTCATAATTATGTATCTTTAAGTTTAAATTTGCGCAAGAGAAAGTAAAGGAGAATCTATTAAAATTCATGAAATCGCGAGTTATGAAATATCCTGTCTTCGTTCTTAAGAATCAAATGTATTAAAAATTTTAAAAGACGTAGTCATAAATCAAAGTCACAAGCAAAAAATCAACCCAAATAGACAACTATGACAGTCGCCAACATTTTTAATCTCTACGCCGGTGCTTGATTCCCGTCTCGTTGTCTGCGGAAGGACACTTTTCCCGGATTTTTGTCGTCTGAGCATATCGGTTGGCGTCGTGTGAGGATGCTCGTTCTTCTAAGGATTCGTCAGCGGCGGTTGCCAGAATCACGAGTGGGAAGATCTCCCGAAAATTCGAGTGTCGTCGAGCAAACTCAACGTCTTGCCATGCTTCGTTCTCGAAGAGTTGTTCTCGGCAAGGATACAAGAGGAAACGAAAGACAGAAACGGGGGAAGGATGTTCTTGTAAAACGAGCGTGTCAAGCAATGCCGAAGAGCTCCCATATAAGAGCACAGTTTCCGTAGAGAAATCCGGTCGCACTTATGTCATTTGCGGAGAGAAATTTCAAGCGGAAATGTTTGTACGCGTCGAGACATGTGTTCGATCCCCGTTCTGCACAATATATAGTCTCACTGTGTATCCAACCCCGAAAAAGGTCCCAGCAGCCACATCACGAGAGATCATACACGTGCAATGATTTTATGATACGCTTGCGCACTCAAAATATGATTATATAGGAAAACATAGGAAAAGCCATAAAGTGTCGATCCTCCAACATTATTTTTACATTAAAAGAGAAGCTTTGTGTGTGTGTGTATATATATATATATATATATATATATATTATTATTATTATTATTATTATTAAAAAAGAGATTTGTAAAAAAAATTTCGCAAAAATTTTCAATATGTCCGTCTCTTTTGCTCTCAAACTTTATATATATGCGATATGTGTATTTCTTATACACATACAACGTGAGAATTGTGTGTGATTATTACTTTCTTTTTGAAATCTTTTTATTCATTCGATTTAGTACATAAGTGTGCGATGCATAAAAATTCCCATGACGGTTTCCCGAAATAAACGCGCTTTATCGAGCGCCCGATAACGCGAATTAAAATCGTTAGGCCACTGCCGTTAAAACAACAACCCTTCGCATGACGCTGGGGCGATAGACCGATGCGACGGGACAAAAAAAGAGTCGTTTCGTCGAGTGGTGCGTTTTACGCGCAACGACATGTCTCGGGAAAAACGCTTATAACGCGTCCGCGTAATTGAGTGTAACGCGACCGATTAAATTTTACGCATACGTGTATATATGTGCGTACTGTTTACGATATGCACGCACGCGATCGCGCCTTTTCGTCTCTCGTACATGCACAAAATTCACTTCACACATACACATTACGAATCATTACGATGGTAATGTTACTATAATGCTCGTAACAGTCGGAAATAGGAAGAGCCGTCGTGCACTGCAATTAAATTTGCACCGCAACCGCAACCGGGAATTTTGTCTCAGACTACTCGAGACCCGCAATACGATCGAAACATTTGCACACATCAATTTGACACTAATAATTGTGGTAAAGTACCATAACTACTTAATTTGCGGTTTCTTAATTTTTCATTTCAATGACACGTAAAATTGAAACAATTGAAATATATAAAAGAGAAAATATTATTCAAAATAGAAAAATAATATTTAGAGATGTTTTTTTTATTGGATCATAAACAATATAAAAAATAGTTTATTGATATGTGTTAATTAAAAAATCTACAATTTAAAATAAAAAAAATATTTCAAATATTTATTTCTCGTTAAAGACTATATATAAGTAATCAACTGAAATATATATATAATTATTTCTCTTATTATTATAAAAATAAAAATTTTAAATATGATATAAAATAAGAATATCTATATTTCATTCAAAATTATTATATTTTAATTAATAATAACAAGTATTGAGTTTTCTATATAAATTTGTTATTTGTACATTTATTATTTTCACAGAAAATATATATTTTTAAATAATATTTTACTTGAACAAGACACTCTGTGTTTAAATGATTATTTTTCATAATTTGTATTAATGTACATGATATGCTTATCAGTGTACAATACAATATATAATATGCTATGTACATAAAACATTTCCTGGAATGTATTTCCTGAAATACATGTATGATTTGTATGTGAAATATAATTTTTATATTACTGTATATTGCAAGAGACACATAAATATATTTATTCTGATGTAAATCGCGTTATTCTGGCCGATAATTTCGTGCGATAAATAGACTCGCTTACTGCTGCAATCGTTGCTTATATATGTTTCATCGTGCGCTACTCTTTCCCTCAGATACATTTCTCAAATAAACTTCGTTCAGATACATTCTCTTTAAAACTTGCATCGGAAACTTATCCGCCGTGAAAGGTAGTAACGTGCTCTGTCTTTCTCTCTCTCTTTCTTATTGAATTTGCAGATCGCGCAAATGCACACAGTATACTCTGCTCTTTCCTCCGTACGTAATTATACATAAACATACGCATATGAGGTAAAGGAGTTTCTCTCAAAGACCAATAATTGAAAATTTGCAATTCTAACACAATACGATGTACCATTACTGATACATCATATTGATCTTTGTACTCGCGATACATTAATATTGCATATATGTAACGGCTGGTATGGATTATTGAATCTATGATGACTATTGCATATAGGAGACAGCCTTAGGGTAGATTCATTTTCTTACGAATGGCTGTATTACGATATTCTCTCTATCTCTCTCTCTCTTTCTCATGTATGAAAATATGCTATATTCTCGTGGCTTTTATTATTATAATTCCATTGTCTATACTAATGTATCATTTTTTCTTTGATATTTAATTAATAAAACCTTCTCTCTGCCTTTTTCTCCTTATATAGATCAAAGTATATACAAAGAAGAATAAAATGCAATATTTCGATTTTAATTGCTTGATAACATGACAGGAGAAGTTTTTTTCCGACAGAAAACTGCTTTTATTACACAGTAAAAATTATTGATAAAATTACATTTGTAAAAGAAAGCTTGGTCCCTACATCAATCAAATTTATTTGTTTACTTATTAAAATCACAATGCCCTCAAATAGCAAAACTAATGTGCTATTTGTGGGCAACAAATTAATATCTGATTAATTACTCATTCATATATTTAAAAACCGACAAACATGATGTTTTCAAAATCGATTTCTAGATATTCTTTTTCTTCCAATTTTTTTCTCAAGAATTGGTAATCTTTTTATTTGAAAAGACAGTATAATTTTGGTTGAAGAGAACCCGAGAACTCGATAATTTATATGAAAATTTAAAATAAAAATGCAGTAATTTTATCAGCACCTTTTATAACAGCACTATTTTTGATAAAAGAAGTTACAGCTTATTTTCTCCCTAGATTTTTCTGTTTTAGATGATAGAGTTGCATTGCAACGTATGCGCAGTGTAAGTTACATCGCGTCACATATATGTTGCATATGCATATTGCGTATCTGTGGTTTCATGCATATAATAACAGATGCATTTCATACATACATATAGACTGGACGATGAACATGTGTAACAATAGAACACATATTCTTCGGGGGAGAATTGCTTATACACAAGCGGTGTATCCTTCTTTTCGTTCTCGCTCTCTTTTTTCCATTTCTCACATCGCTAGCTTATTACCTCAATCTTGTACCATACATATATCATCTGATGACAAAAATGAAAGTTATTAGCATTCATTAGGTTTTCCTCGTTTATTAAAACATCTTTATAAAATTTCTTTTCCGATTTTTTTAATAAAGAAAACAATGTGACATTTATTTAGAAAAATCTCAACGAAAATTTTTTTTTTCTTCATACAATTTTTATTTGTAATTTTCTTTTTCTTTTCCATTTTCATATATTCTTTTGACAATAAATACGAATTTGTTAAGAAATGTAGAAAATTTAATGTTAAAATTCCCTCTATAACTTTCATTGTTAAGAACTTTCATTGTTTAGGTTGCAGCAACATTATTCTAGATTTAAACGAAACTTAAATAGTCTATATTTCTGTCTAAATAAAAACAGACACATAAGTCTTACTTAAAGTAAAAATAAGGTTGGTGCCTTAGACAATCTTAAATGATAAAAATAATAACTATATAAGAACTCTGCGATTAAGTATTTAATATAATTTTTTGTTTATGTTGATCATATATTACAATGCATAATAATTAAAACTTATTTATCATAGTTGTACTGCATCTTAAAGTTTGAAATATATGCGAAAGAGGTATAATAACAAAATATTGTAAACTTCAAGCTTACTTTGAATACGCTATGTTTTCTCTAAATATGTATATATACATATATAATAACGCATACAAATTATATTATATTATATTTATATATATAGAAAATATAATCTCTCTCTCTCTCTCTCATGTATAGAAATAAAATATAATATTTTTAGCTTTACAAAAAGTTATAATACATATTAACTTTTTACATAATTAAATATATAGAAAAATATAATATATAGATTTAGTCATAAAAATAAGAGTCATAAGAAAAGTAGAGACTTTATGAAATGACTTCTGTTATATATTTATTTTTTCTTATATTTAAATGTCATCACAATAGTAACAAAAGTACAAAGTTTTATTGTTTTTAGTAATCATTACATAGTAATAAATTCGTTGATAATAAGTAATAAGTAAATATATGGAAGTCGCAAAATTAAAATTAAAATTATTTAAAAGAGAGAGCGGGAAGATAAAATCGAATATATATATATATATATATATATATATATATATATATATATATATATATATATATATTTCATATAAATTATTTTCATGGAATATTTTTGTATAAATAGTATTTTTGTTTAATAGAATATAAATATCAACGCTTTGAAAATTTTGAAATTCTAATTTTGAATATAATCTAACAGAAGAAAGGAAGATACTTCCGCCATTCGGAAATATTTCTCGAAGTAAAGTAGAAAGTTTGAGATTTTATTAAGAAATCTCTCATGTCATGATATTGCATCAAGCATTGCTATATTGGAAATATTGTTTTGTGAATATGATCCATATCTCGCGAGCTTCAATTGCTTCAATTCGTCCATTTTCTCTTAACGTAGCAATACGATACGACAAACGGAGGAAATGGTCGACAAATGGTATTAATAAATTGACCGGAATAAATCGAGAGTATGTAACAAACAGAGAATATACGTCACAAGTGGTATATTCGAACGATAAAAACTTGTCAATATGTGAATTGATCGCGCTGAATCGTTACACAGGCATTCCATGAAACTTATAACAGTTATAAAAGCAACGATATTAAAATAGACTCAGATTAAATCATTTGGCGGGAGTCGCTAAAATTTCTCTATTCTTGTCTTGACTTATATATATATATATATATATATATATATATATATATATATATTTATTTATTTATTTATTTATGATTGAATCTATTATATTTTACTATATATATTTATTTATTTTACTATATATATCATTTTTAATAAATTGACATTAAAATAATTTCAATCTCGTAATTTTCATGTAATTCTTAGTACTTTTTTCTTTCTATGTTCATATTAGTCATATTATTTATTTAACTTATTTATAACTTATTTATTTATTTCTTTGACTTTATGTTCAGTTTATATTTAGATCATTTTTAATAAATTAACATTCCAATCTCATAATTTCATGTTTAATTTAGTACTTTTTCTTTCTTTGTTCATATTAATTACATTATTTATTTAACTTATTTTACTTTTGTCCTTTGTTTTTACGTAGGCATCGTCAAGATAATGAGATACCGAGACATTTATTATCGCTTTAAACAGCAACCTTTGTAACAGACTCCGATATAAAACACATTGTTATTATATTACCTTTTATTATATACTTTCGCGCTGAAGATGACCCAAAAATAGGGTCGAAACGTTCGCTATCCTCTCTTTGTATGCTTTAATATCAATATTTATTTGATTGTAATATAAATAAATGTGTTATAACATCGACACTAGACTCGTATTGCCATTATAACTGTTTTGTTAATTTTATATTTCGAGTCTTATATTTATTAATTTTTATATATATTTTACTTTTATATATTTTTCTATATATTTAACTTTTATATATATTTTTTTTAATTATTAATCTATTCTATACGTGAACTATGATCTTAATTTTATATTGAAAAAAATTATCATTGATTGATAAGCAATTATATAATAAATCTTATATATAATACTATATGTATAAAATTCTATAAATATATAAGAATGTTAACTGATACTTCCGAACTACGCTTAACAAATTAAAATTCAAATTAAAAAGTGCTATTTACGATATAAAATTTAATTGTAAAACTGATAGTAATATAAAAATGAAATATAAGAATGACTGGAATTTGATTTCGAAACTTTATTATTATCATATCAATGAATTTATTCAGCAGTCGTAATGTAAGGAGAGGAAATTTGATCTGATAACATTGATAACATTCATGATATCATACGAAGTGTCTATCTAACGCCAATATTAATATTGTAAATATGTGCTAAACGAAAAATAAAGCCAATTTAACGAGACATGACATCTCGTTAAATGTATTAATTACAATCGATCAGTAACGTACAATATATTTCAGTATACAGTGTCAGGTGCATATACGCGTAATTGATAACATTAAATTTACAATCAATATAAAATTTTAATGAAAATAATACGAAGAAACTGTAAAATTTGCTCACTTGTGCAATAACACAAATAATTTGTCCATCATCGAATATTAATTCAAATATTGCATGAAAAATACATCGATGTTTATATGTTTAGGCATTCGTAAGAATCGATGTTTATTTTCTCATCTAGTAAATTACAAGAATTAAGTTATTTGCAATATCTCCAGAGCATAATTCTACAAACTTGCTGCTGCAAATATTTCATTTCATTATTGATTACGTATTATTGAGCACATTTGTTTTTGTGTTGCGTTCATCTTTGATATGATATTTTCTTCCTATTTTCATCTTTATGCATGAAGAATATAACGAAGGAACGTAGAGCAGATTCGCTAATTCGTTTCTAGTGCACCGAGGTAAATTAATATCCGTCCTTCACCATTACGTCCATTTATCTCGCTCTTTTATGTCGCTTCTCATTACAGTGGCTTGCGATGGTTATATGAATTAGCATGCCGAAAGCCTTTATGCGTGAAAGTGCTAATTTTTCGCGTTTGTTCATTTCCACGATCTTTCACTCGGAGACTCATATCTCGCTCTAAAATGTTCTACAATGTTTAAAATTTAGCAAGGAAAGCTTTGCATTGAAGATATTTCGTATAAGCATCTTCGTATTTTTTCTTTCGTATAAGTATCTAAAACGAGAACGTTGAACCTTTTTTTATATCTAGTATACACGGCAATTTCAATAACATCGGTACATGTATTTCTTTTCCTCGTTTTCTTCTTTTTTTGGATAGATATTTTGCGCCAACGCAACGTGCGCACTTCAGTTTAAATCCAGCTAGATCACAATTGTTATCGATACAAATTCAGCGGCGCGCCAATCGTTTTTAATAAAAATCGACTTGTATCCCCAACATAGAGCAAAAAAAATGAAAGTACACGCAATTTATATGAGTGCAATACAACACACATTGACTCTACGCTTTAATGTCAATTGCGTATTCTCAACACGTTGATCGGAAGTGGTCCTATCTGATCTAAACCAGGTCACAATCAATCACTTATATGTTTGATTTAGTGCACCACTCATAATATTTATTGTAACTCGTGTAAAACCTGACGCGAAACCTTCTTTGTTATCATCAATTTTAAAATGGCAATGACGAGAATAAATTAAAAATAATTAAACGCGCGATATTCTTATGTAATAATAAAAAACTGATAATAATAAAACGTAGCATTCATAAATAAAAATTTTAAATTTTGAAAAACTATCTTAATTTTAAAGGAAAATTTGACGCTAGAGCTTATTGATTTGTCAAAATAAATAAATAAAAAAAAACAAAACAATTTGAATATAAATCAAACTTAATAAAACTCTTTACTAATTAATATATATTTATTAAACTTTATTATTTTTTTGTGTTAATTATTATATATATTGCAATATTTTAATATTTTATTTTTCTTTATGCAGCATAAAACGTCTTAACATCTTAACTGCAATCGCCCTTAGCGATATCTCTGCGCCAGTTATCTGTTGCATGAATATATAACTTTTAGTATCGCCATACTTAGAGATGCCTGGGCTGATGTTATTACGCCTATCGAGTAATCCCGTACTGAACACGATAGCATAACCGTTGCTGCAGGGGCAAAGGAGAAAAACTCTCTTCATAAAAGTCTCATGGCGAGATGGAGGGAGCCAAAGTAGTGCTCCTTGCACGCGAAAGTGGGAGAGCCGGAGAAGCAGTCGCCGGCGGAATGCAATTTGTATTAATTTCAACGGAATTAGGAGTTACGCCTTGGGCCGCAATTAAAATTTGCATAAACAAATTTTACTCGTCGGTTTAAGCTGAGGAAAGATGGGAAAGACGTTTCCCTATTTTCCAGCTTTCTCTTTCTATCTCTCTCTCCCGCTTTCTTCCGGTCATCCCTCTTTTTCAGTTAGACACATTTCCGCCTATATCTCTGTTTCGTCGTTTTTCTTCTGCCATCATATCGTGAATGTACGGTGCATCTCCCGTCAAATGAAAATCGGCTAATTGTTTCCCCACTGTATTCTGCTTGATCTTTTCGCGTGGGCAAAATTCTGAGCTTTATCTATATTTTTTTACAGCGATACTCCTATTTATCGCCGTAAAATAAAGCCTATTTATTTGAGTTCATACAAAGTAAAAATATAAATCATGCAATTTTTAAGAATTAATTTAACAATTTATTTCTACGATAACAAAAATTTTATCTGTTAAATATCAAGAGAGAAAGTTATATTTCAGGTTCAAAAATTTTCTATTTTATTTATATTCAAAAAATGATTTTATGTATGATAAATAGAAATAAGTGATAAAAAACGGAGTTTCCAATTTTATTAAATAATGTAAATATGCATTTATTCTAGCCAATGGCTGGAAATCCCACCTTTTTCCTATTATACATTTTCTACTACAATTTTTTTGTCATATTCTCGCATATTTTCTCATGTCTTTTATTCCTATTCTATGTAAATTTTTTTCCATTTGTTTTTTTACTTTCTTTTCTCTTTTCCATTCTCTATTTTATTCCTGATATTTTTTTTTAATTTTTCCATCTCACAACTCTTTCATTCTTGAATTTAATGCAGAGTCCAAAATACACTTCTTTACTTGTCAAACTTTGCGACTTCTCTCTCTCTCTCTCTCTCTTATTTTCTCTTTTTTTTCTAGTCCTCTCGGTTACTTTCCTCTAACAATGCAATCCTTTTATATCTACTAATATAATAATAAAGAGTCTACTAATATAACGATAAAAAGTCGAAAATAAAGAGCTCGTCAACGCTGTTAAAGAATCTTGGTAGGTTGAGAGGAGGAATTGCAGCCTATACATTAGCTTTGACAAGTCCGGGTGTGCCTACCGGATGCCCGAGGCAAGGAGAGACGAGAAAAGAATAAAGTGATGCGAGGAAGCGTGAATCCAAAAAGTGGATGCGCGGAATTAGTGTGAAGGACGAGTGGAGAGGAGAGAGTAAAAGTGTGTCCCGAGATAAAAGGGGCGCTTTATAACAAGCAGCACTTAGGGAACTCAACGAGCGTAATGCAGTATCGTCTCTCACAGTACGTTTAATTAGGTGCAGAAATATTCTACATTAAAAAATTAAGAAGGCGCCACCGCCGAGATTCTCTTCTAACATCACTGAGATTTCCTTCTTCTACGGATAATGAGACAAAGAATCTTTTTTTTCTTTGGCAAGCCGGAAATTCCATTTCCTCAAGGAAACTGTATGTATAAGACTTTTACAAAACTGCAATTTGCATAAATAAAATAATTTTTAAATAATTTTTGCTTTATCATATTAAAGTCATGTACACAAAAAATATAGTTGGATCGCATTGCAACGATGGAAATTAATATGTATATAAAAATAAAAAATTAACGTTATAAAAAAACAAAATATTGAATAACAGACTCTAACGCGTTATTTGTATATTCATATCGAATAAATTTAAAAATACTTTTAGCTTAAAAAACAATCTAAATAAAATACATTGTAAACAATAATATAAAAAAGAAAAGTTATGAAGGATCATCAATTTCTATTTCTATTTATTTGTGTCGGTTTAATCTATCTCTCTTCTTGTGCAATAACAGTAAACCTATTATTTAACGATAAATTCATGCCATCGGCAACGGTTGACTCTGCATCTTTTTAATCACACTATCTTTACACAAAACTCGCGTTCTTCTTAAAAAGCGTAATTTGTCGATTTTCACTGTCCATCGAGACGCAGAAGTTTACGGAGTACGTTTATGCCGTTCCTATCACAGCAATTAAGGCCGTAATCCGATAAAATTCGCCTGTTGGGTCGATGAAGAGGCTAGGCGAGGATGCCCCAGTTTCCGAACCAACGAGCGTCTGATAATGAATTTAGTCCCGTCCCGTGGAAGCGCCGTGGGTTAAAAGGGTTCAAACGACTCGAAGACCATCAGCGCTTCCGTCAGCGAAACACCAACTCAACACAAGAGTATGTTATAATAAAAGGATTACATCGCGCGGCAACTAGCAGAATCTTTCTTGTAAAAACATTTTTTTCCTTGCAAAAACGAAAAAAAAAAGAATTAGTTTTTCTATTAAAAGTTAGCGTATGGCGTAATGCTAAAACGAAGTTAATTTTGCAGAGAAGGTTTTAGAACTATACTGTAAATATTTAGAAAGATAATAAAGCATGGAATGAGGAACAAATCTGTGTTAAAAAGTTCCACTTTTCTTTTATGTAAACTATCTTTTCTTATTGTAAAACGATTCTTTCACGGTTGCAATTTAATTTTTTAATACACTATTACCACGTAACAATAATGATAACGATCTAAACACATATAGTATATATGCCAGTATATATATGCATTAAATAATTGTACGAGAAGTTAACCAGTAAATAAGAATGGTTTTTTTCATTTCGGGCTTTCTATAATTCACGAATGTATCCGCGCGAAGTTTCACGTGTAAATACGATAGATATGCCTGCAACGTTCATTGCATATTTACTTTATCCCGAAGGACTTCTAAAGTACAGTAGTCATTTTTGAAACGCAAAATCTTTACAGCGCGAAAGTGTGTCGGATAGCTTCCCCTTGCGTTAGCAGGGAAACAAGGGAGTTCCATTTCCTGTGTTTATTTCCGTCTCTTACTCTCCCGAGCAGCACGCTGGAATGTCTTTACATATGTAATTTTATGCCGTACCGCTATTTTCATTTTCTTTTACGGAATCTGCCAAACTATCCGTAAAAACAAGCAGAAAATTTCAATTTGAAGATGAAAATTTAACTAATTTGAACATATGTGTGTGAGAAATATTGTAACGAGTTACAATACGGTTCAAAAATTATCGTGTAATCATTTAGATTCTTATCAATAATATGTAAAAATTTATTTATGTATTATGAATCATATTATACATGAATCGTATTAGACATCAGTAAAAATTAACACTACTATAAATAAGATTGTCTCAAATGAAATCAATTAATTTTACTTTAAAAAATATCGAATACGAAATTAAAGTTTTAAACAATAACTTTTTCTGTCGAGTATAATTCGGCGAAAATATGTAGGGAAAGATTATTTCCTTTAAAAAATTTTTGTATTTTTAATAATATTAAAAATACACCTTTGAAAATCAGAAAAAATATTTAATTTAATTTTTTTTTAAAGCAGTGCTGAAAAACATATACGTAGTTTTAATCAAATCAAATGTTTGTACAACGTATTATGCTGCAATACATTTACATGTTAAAAATGAAATCCACCAAAGAGAGAAAATAATGCGAAGAGAGAACAATATGGTTTTGAATTTCCGTATAAATGAATTTTCTGAGAAAATTACGGAAAATATAACGAAATAGCTGTTGAATGACGGGTAATTGTATCGAGTAGAGGAGATCGGATAAAATAAAGAAGAATCGATTTATGCCAATATAATATGCCTTCAAAGACTAAACAATGGGTGAATCTTATCCCAAACTTCATTATTCGCGCATTATTCGGTGAATAATCGGTAATCGATATTTAACGATGCTGTTTACATCCTAATAGCATGTCTAATTTGAATGAATCTCTAAACCGAGCGTCCATAATCTTTTTATGATTGTTTCATGCGTCTAAAACCACAAATATTGTAGAAAGATATATATACTTATTTAATCGAAAATTGACTTTTACCGAATTAAAAATGAGTTTGTAGAATATAAAAAAAAATATATGTATACATAAACAGAATATATATATTAAATACATAAAGAAAGAAGTTAATAAAATCATCTGCAATATAATTCATAACCACACACATAATTTGATCTTATTATACAGGATGATTCTGAACAAACGTTTGTCTTTAAAATATCAAATTCTTGAATGAATTCTAAGACGATTTTTCCTCTTGCAAAATTTTGCCCGGAGCTTAGTTTTTAAACTATAAAGGAAAATAGTTAACTACTTACGGAACGAGTACAAGAGGTAGGCAGGGACGGCGCGATATAGGCGATTACGTGGGGCGCTCGCCGCGATCAGCTGATTGCTATACGCGATGACTGTAACAATCAGTGTGTGTATGTGTGTGTGTGCGTACACATTCTCACACACACATTGATTGTTACAGTCATCGCGTATAGCAATCAGCTGATCGCGGCGAGTGCCCTACGTAATCGCCTATATCGCGCCGTCCCTGCCTACCTCTTGTACTCGTTCCGTAAGTAGTTAACTATTTTCCTTTATAGTATAAAAACTAAGCTCCGAGCAAAATTTTGCAAGAGGAAAATTCGTCTTAGAATTCATTCAAGAATTTGATATTTTAAAGACAAACGTTTGTTCAAAATCACCCTGTATATTTTAAAATACTTTAAAAATATATACAAATAGTTTTACTCCTTTAATTAATATATTATAGTAGCAATCGCGTGTTTTTAAAATACTTTCATAGATCAAAAATAAATTATTTCGTTTTTACCTTGTTTTATAACATTCTTTTCTCTACCTTAAAAAGTTTTCTATAATATCCCGTTTTTTTCTATTTTTTCAAACAGACTTAACATTTTAAAAAGACTGAAAAGAAAGAAAAAAAGACATTTTAACGCATCGTCACATTTAATGCTAACTTACAAAGTAAAATTCCTCGTGACATTTTCCGATTTATCTTGGCAATAGAGTCAGGATTAAACGTCAAAACTCTCTTCTTAAATGACAAACGATATCTTGAAAACAACGGAGGTATACTCGAAGCTTTTTAAAACATAATCGTCTTAAAAAGATTTTAGATATCTTTATTGAATATTATAAATGCATAAAAAAACTTTAATTTTTATAAGTTACATTTAGCGACTACAAAATACATTAATATATTTTTATGTAATATAAGTTAATTCAATAGTTAAAAATACGTATATGTACGTATAAAATACATATACTTTTATTTAAAAATTATTATAATTTTTTTATGCAATATGATATAAAATATAACTTCTTACATTATTAATTATTAATTTTAAAAGAAATTATCCTATTCTATAATCCTATTAGGAATTATTAATATGAAATTAAAACTAGGAAAAATGAGCAATGATAATAACTAGAAAGCGGAAGGATCGCAGAAGTTTCATATTCAGTATATTTTTAGTCAACGTTACAAATCCAAGGATTTAAAATAACCTGAAGCGAACTAGTTTTTCTGATGGCGCGAATAATGAAACAAAGAAGAAATTTTCTTAATAAAGAACAAAATATGTATGTTGTGCGTTGTTAATTAATAATTAAAAACGATTAGTTTTTGCTCAATGCATCTTACACAAATGTCATCGTAAAAAACTCATGGGATTCTATATTCGACACACACACGATAATAGTTGCAGATATATTTTATACGTATTCCGTTTCCGCTATTTTAGGTGCTTTTATTGAACATGAAATACACTCATGTTTGTGAAATACGAGATAAACGAACTTCTTTATCATAGATTCAGCAGGGACTGAGAGAGAAATAGAATTTCATACAAATATAATTAATGACTTTCTCTCTCTTTCTCTCTCGAACGCATTCGTGTAACTGCCATGAAAAACATGACGTCAGCATGAAACACATTCGTTCACAATCCAACGAGTCACGCTTTGTACAGAGAAATCTCATTGTCGCTAGTACATATAGAACAACTATAGAATCGCGAGGGCGATAATATTACAATTTTTAGGGCAGAAAGCCCCTCTTTTTTCTGGCTTTTTCCTTCTTGCAGACGACGCTTTTTTTCTCCACGAAGAATCATTATTCGCTGGCTTATAAAAGAAAATTATTATTCAGTGGCAAGTCTCGTGATAAATTACCATTGTGCAAAGGGACGCGTAACGAGAGCAAGAGAAACTTTTGATAGTTACAAAGACAGAGACGCAGGAGTCAGGGCCTCCTTGTAGATATGTTTAAGTTTCCACACCGCGCTGTGTCAAACTCAAATCATTAAGGAAATTCATATCAAAGTTCCATTATTACCAACAGTGTCTCGCAGTATATACGTAACTTTCTCTTCGAATTGTTAACTGAACTTGCTGCCACTCGTAATAACACGTATGAGCAGAAATCAGACTCTGAAGGTTGCTTAGAATACCATGAAAACATTTCGTTATCTCGATGATGGAACTGTACGTTCCCGAGCGAGATAAATACTTATCTAGGATACGTAGGAGTATTTATTCACTATTTCTCGCAATAATATTCCTTATTGGTTCAATTGTATTTAATTATGTCCTCATTTTCTCGCGTTAATTCGTCTTAATTCCCGACGCTTTTATTATCCCGTCATTTTCGGTCGGCGCCGCGACGAAACCGCGATGAAATGCGGTTGCACCCGTTGAACTTCCGTCTTTTAGAGGGGATACGCAGAAACCCGCAGGGGTTAAGTACGAAGGTCGGTTTTCAAAAGAGCAGGAATCGTCGTCGTCGGCCAGGCGCTCTCGGTTACGGTAGCCAAGTTTCTCACTAAATTCACGAACTTTAACGGGTACGATTTGCTCGCGGCGTGCCAGGTAAGTCGTCGTTGCAGACGGCGTCGCGGAAAGCCAGAGGCGGTTACGAAGCGCGTGATAAATACCGGTGCATCCTGATGAAAGGACTGCACGACAAGGATAACTTTACTTTCGTTCTTGAGCTTGCGCGCCGTTCCGGAATGTGATTTCACACGAATCGGAAGAAACGTAAGAATCCCTTTTTGTAACTTCTTTTATTCTTCCTACTTCTGTACTTCTTTCAATCCATCGTTGGAAATTAAATAATACCTTCTTTAGCGCGAAAGAATACTTTTCAAAATATATATTAAGAGATCCTTTTTCCACACAAAAAAATTCTAGCTTCTTCGATATAATTCCCATAATATGTAATATTATATTTTCTGTAAACATATCGTATTTTATTAAAAAAGTATACATAATGAAAACGAGATAGAAGAAATCTGAGACGGCACGCGGGTTAATAGATTATGGAGACATTACTATCAAAACTTTGCCAGAAGACATATTGTATTTCATAATGGAATAAGGTAAAAAACTTAATATATAGTTTCGAATGAATTTATCAGTTTAATGGAAATTTTCAAATTAACACATTACGATAAATTTATGATTCTTTAAAAATTCTCAAACTATTTTTGCTTACAATATATTTGTTTTCTAATTTTTATTTAAGAGATATTGATGACTTTTAAGATTAGAGCGTTCAATTTGTGCTTTTTTTATATCATGTCGGATAATTTTGATTCTAATTCTCTTTAATGTTTCTTTCTTTTTTACGTAAAAATCTGTTATTATTTATTATTAAAATCCCTGTGTTTAAGATTCTTTATTTTGCCTATTCCTGTGCTCGCAAATATTTGTATGACTTGTACGATCTACGAGATTGATTTGTTATATATAATTTTTTCCAATTAACACAATTGTGCCTATTCTATTTTCAAGCTTGCGAACGCACATTATCGCAAACTCCATGTACACATTTATTTGCCAACCTGATATGTCGATTTCGATCACAATCTTTAGATGACTAAACGTAACTGTCTGCATTTCAACCAACAAGCGCGGGGATTTATCGAGCAGGATGTTGAACTTAACCCCGTGTTGACCAATTTTAACGGTTTACCCTCACTACCTCGTTACCGAGTGCCTCGAGGTACGTAGACCAGAGGGCTTACGAAGAAGTTGGTGGAACAGGGTTGCACCTACCCTTAACTTTGCCACGCTGGCGTTACGTACCGCGATATAGCATATAGCTCGAGGGAATGGAAATATAAATGAATGGGTCGGAAAAACTATAGGTCGATAAATGATAAGTGATGGTATCAATAATTTTAAAGAAAACTTGCTAATATTATTAACTGTGAGGAAAATAATTTTTATGGTTGTTATTCGTTCCTCTTGCTTATTTTAAAACATTTTAAGCAATAATAATTTATATTATTTTTATGGCATCGCTTCCTAAAGAAGCTTTTTGAAAAATTCTCAATTCGTATGTCCGTATTGTATTATTTTTTATTATTAATAAATAAAGTAATATTTGTGTATGTAAAAACGTATATATAATTATTGTAAAGAATATATATTGTATATACACACACAAAGAATATGCAATTAATTGAATAATGATTTTATTTAATCTAACACTAATTTATCAATAATTAATAGTTATTGATAAAGCTTTTAAAACTTAATAAAAATGTTGTAAACTTTTGATTTTCTTCGAATCAATATGGAAGTTATCTTGTCGTTTGCTACATTAATACTTATGTAAATTTCATTACTGCTACCATTACTAGCGATTTTTTTTAATCATTTATATGTGACTATTCTTTACACACACATGAATCTTCGTCGTTAAAGACGTCATTCCACCTAGTTATTCCAACGTGACGTACTTTATTCTGCTTTTAAGACTCTAGTCCGCTGTCTTCCTCCCCATCGGAATTTCCTATCCCACATCATCTGTCAACGCTCGCACTCCTTTTGCGTGCCCACCAGCCACAGATAACCAGCTTGGCCGACATCCAAAGCCAAACGGGGGCTGCATTCCAATAAGGCTTTTCACCCTCTTGTAACGCGGTCCGTGTAAAAAGTAATATATGTATACGCGACGGGCGCTACAATATGAAGTGCGTAAAAGTATGTGAATATAAGGGTAACTTTGGGGGATTTCGCACTCTGCGCGCCAAGAAATTTATATCACTGCAGCAGCACGTCCAATATCTAAAATCGATTTACAATCCAACGTAACAACACATCAAATGTCGCTTTGGGATTCTAGTGTTTCTTTAATCATGTTTCTTCGTCGTAACATAAAATGACATGTGCATAGCGTGGCACTTTTGGAATTTTGTTGTGTATAAATGTTAAATATACGTAGTGTAATGTGTTAAATTTACGTAAATTTAATGATAAAATTGCTAGATAGAAATATAAATCATAAACAGAATCATATAAAAAGATATAAAAAATAAGATTTTATTAACGGCTTGAATAATTTGCATGCTATCAAAATAACATTTTGATACTTGTGTTTGATATTTGTCTATAAATTGGTAGCATAATACGTAAAAAATAAGAATATATAACAGAATAAGAATATATATAACAATAATATTATCTAGACATTATAATTGCGTTAATTTCGAATATTAAGAATATATGTTACTTTGATTTTTCTCGCCTTCAGAACATTTATTTAGCTCGAAGTTTATTCATTTAATTACTACTGAACCTAGAACCGTATTCTATTGTAAGGGATCGAACGTGCAACGTATACGAAAAATGTGGATTTGACCAGCTAACAGTAGCAACTTTTTCTAAGATAATCAATTTAAGCTTGGGCCAAAAAGTATCACTAATTGTAAGTGGGAGAAACAAATTTAGTAATAACCTATTTTCGATACTTGTATGTATAGTGTTGTAAATATTAATTTATCGAAACGGAACAGATTAAATATTATAACTATTGAAATGTTATTTACAATTATATATAATAATTAATTAATATATATATATATATATATATATATATATATATATATGTCCATAATTTTTTTCCAATATTTTTAGTAGACTTTTGTAAATAAAAAATAAATCTCTAAATCAGATTCACACATATATATATATGAATTAGTAGGCAGCAAGTAATGAATCTAAATGTTTATAAAATGACTGCCACCTACTAGAGATACCGAAAATATATGAAAAGTATTTTCGATCAATTCTCTTCTATCTCAGAAATCAATCCGTTAGAAAAAGGTCTTCGTCACGGACGATTAATGGCTACAAAGTAAAGCGTCATTGCTGGCGCCGCATTGTGATAATTTCACAGAGAATATTGTCAAACGTCGGAATTTAACGACCTGATAGTAAAATCGAATCGAACGTGACCGTCAATGTGTCAGCGCCCTGGAAGCGGAACCTTTACGCTGTTTGACAGGTTCTCACGCCAGTTCCTCTCTTTCTCTCTTTTCCTCTCTGGTGAAGCAAATTTTTTCACTGGCACGCAATCACGCGGCGCTATCCACTTTCGCAAGACAATTATCGCGCTTCAATCGCGATTTCGTCGCGGTCGATTCATTGACGAGCGATCGGACAGAAAGGTCAATCGGAGAACAGCAAGCTCGAACGGAAGCTCGCGCCATTAGTCCGTTCGGAAATCCGGATTGCGGGTCAATAATTAAACCCATACTTCCTCTCTGGCATGCGCGAGGCTTCTCGTGAATTTTCAAAGAACGCGAGAAAAGCAAGCAAATTATGCATCAAAGCGAAAAGTGAAAAAAGAAGAAAGGAAGAGACAGAGAGATAGAGAGAAATATGTGTGTACATGTGTGTATGTGTGAATGTATGTATGTGTGTGAGGGAGTATGAGAGCAAATATGGAAAACAACGAGATTTGAGTCGGTAGTTTCCGAGATAATAGAGACCGTGTTCAGCGAGCCTACATTATTTCGCGACGCGTTATTATTATGCCCAAAACAAATCTATCTAGTTCGCCACCAATTCCACTAGAGAATAAAATGCGTTCATCTTGATGCGTTGAATACCGACAATCATACCCTGACTTGATTGAGAAAGTAGGATTATGTTTGCTTAAAATCTGTGACACACAATTTAGTAATGAAATTTAAATGAAATCAGAATAATCAATCGCGGTATATACAATTCATTAAATTCACAGAATCTGATATATTATTTCGTATATCATTTTATCATCCATTTATGTATTAAACACGTTAAAAGCTCAGATTTTAATTATATATATTTGTGTGAACTTCTTTGTTAATATAGAGTAAAAGTAAAAAATAAGATATCATATCTATCTTTTCTTTACATATGTGATTTCATTAAACCATATAAAACGATGTATGTCATTATTAGACTAAAACACAAAGTAATATTTTAGATAAAATAGAAAGAGAATATTTATCTCTTAATAAAATTATAGACAATTATACAAATAATTGATTTGCTTTTTTGAAAATAAGTAAAAACATGATTTAAAAAAGGCATATGTTTTTTAAAACTGGTTCCATATTCATCATTAAAATTGATCTAATTCTGCCATACTTAAGATACAAGTAAACAATTTTAAAACTTTTCACTTAAATCTTACAAAAACTTAAATCTAATTTATCTTTACGATTTTTATCTCATTCTGAATTACTCTATCATATCTATCATATCTATTGTAATTATATAACAATCTTTGTTAATCACACAGTCTTCTTTCTATAATCTAATTATTAAACCTATAATTTCAATAGTCGAATTATAAATTATATGTAAGTTCACGCGAATAATGCGGCCCGCGGCACTTCGATTTTTTCAACCGCCTGCGTTTTCGTCGCGATAAAGATGAAAAAAACCTGAGACAAAAGCGGAAAAACCGCCAGAAGCTTGAGGGAAGGGAAAGTATAAGAAAAGCATGCGGGACTATGGCATACTTGCGGGTGAAGAAAGAGCGAAGATGAGACAGAGGAAAAAAAGATAGAGCGAGCGCAGCACCGGATACGGAAATGGCGCAATGTCCCGCGGGATATGCGCCACGATTGTTTTGGCCAAGCTCCCATTTCTACGGCTTTATGGGCAACGAGCGGAATTTGTGGCGTTCCGTATATAGAGCCACGCAACGAGCGCCGGCACTTTTGCCTCTTCGTGGGTCGCGGCCGCATCGCCATTAGTTACAGACCCGCTGCCAGCTCTTCCCTCTCACTTCCCCTTCCTCCCCCCTCTCTCTCTCCTTCTCTCACTCTCCCTCGTTTTCATCCCCGCCGCACAATTGTTCTTCTTATTTTCCAAAGTTGTGCCGAGAAAGAGAGAGTTGCTGGGCTACCGCGACCGACCGCCGCCAGCTTTTTCCACTGGCCGCGCCTGGTACAATGGTTACACCGTTCTTTGTATCGGCGCCGGGATCGACGCGGTGGATACCGCTCGAAGTTGCTCCAGTTCAAAGTTGAAGCCCATTTTTTCTTTTACCAACCTGAGGCGGGATTGTACCCTTTGACAGGGGGTTAAAGTACGTCGGCAAAAAATATCATTTCTCGGACGCCTCTCCGGCGGTCATTAAAATAAATTGAAGGCAGAATTAACGGATAGAAAAAACTAATGTCAGGACTCATTAATATTTTAATAAAATTTTAACAAAAATGACTCGTTAATGAAATTTTCGCATGGGATTTTAACATACGCCAGTTTATGATAAAAAAGTTTATAAATTCTTCTCTCTGTCTCTTTAATGACAGGACCATAGCTATTTATAGAACCGCGAATATAATACTGAATGTATCACTCTCTCAAAAGCATGTGATTATTTGCTGCTATTATTTTTTTCGAATATCTTTAGCTTGCAGGAAATTAAAATTTTATTTGTCAAGTTGTCTAACGAATTTCAAAAATGTACAAAGAAAAAATGTACAAACAAATGTACAAAG
The DNA here is from genome assembly GCF_025532165.1 of Camponotus vicinus. Taxonomy (NCBI): domain Eukaryota; kingdom Metazoa; phylum Arthropoda; class Insecta; order Hymenoptera; family Formicidae; genus Camponotus; species Camponotus vicinus. Next base: position 10,969,978 of record NW_028141948.1, on the reverse strand, counting down.
AATGCCAAAGAAAATCTTGCTTTTAAATAGGGGAAGCTCATCAGCTGTTAGGTCCATCATTAATTTTTGAAAATTACACTTTATATTATTTTGGAAATAATCCTTTCAGTTAAATCTCTCGACTAAACCAGAAACTACACCGATCTCTCCCTCGCGTAATAAACATGTTGACGTAAAACTTGGCAAAGAGAACTCGCTTTGTTTCCGGAAAGAAGATCGCGGTAACGATGTATGCGAACGGTAAACTGGTCTTAATTTGGTTAAACAATTTCTCTCTCTCCCTCATTCTCTCGCACTTGCTTCACTGTTGACGCGAGTAAACATGCAATATGAGATGCGCGTTGTATACAAGCCTTTCCCTGGTTGCCTTGCAATCTCGAGGAGCGCATTCCTCTTCCTCTCTACAAGATGCACTTGGATTAAACTGCAGCGGTAGATCTCTCTTCTCGCTGACCAACAATATATCTCTTCGGTCATAATATATTATGCATGCGCGATCCGAGATTCCGCGGATTCCTGGGGTCCGACCTCTGATTCTCTCTCTCCCTCTTTCTCTCTCCCTCTTTCTCTCTGTCTCTCTCTCTCTCTTTCTTTGAAAACCTCCCGAATATTACGCCACGGCTATATTAGGGTGCTCGAATACTTTGAGATCTAAGACGGTACCGAAATATCTCGATAGAGCTCAGCGAATTAAACGGAGGATGTGAAAGGATAACAAGCTGAATTGCGGGTTGTGCGGGCGCGAGAGATTGTGTAATATCACGTGCGAACGTGTGCTACAGATTAAAATTCCAGCTAAATTGAAATGCTTGCGCGTGTAGTAATGCAACACGAGAACAAATGTGATTATATGTTATAACGAAGAAAGAGAATATTTGTTATTAACTCGTATTAACATAATGTTGCTAAATAACGCTATAAATTAAATATTTTCAATTTCACGTCGAGAAATCTCTGCGAGAATATTATAATGTACATGAATAAATATTCAAAGAGAGGTATCATAATCATTATGCGATTTTGCTATTAGATCGCAAATGAACATTGGCCTGGAATTGAGCAAATGAGAGTAAAGCTCGTTATATCATATAATCGAACTTTAATGTATAATATTGACGCGATGATTCTGACGTAATAACTATGTTTGTGTCATTGAACAGAATACATTATACAATCTAACCAATCTTAGGAGATTGGCTTTGATGTCTAAGGAGGTTAATAGCATGTATTATTAGTATATTATGCTGTGTTTACGTGGTAGATGCGGAGACTAATTAAGTTCCTATACAGATTTAATCGATCTCTAGTTTATCGTTGTACATTCTGTAATTATCTATGATTTGATTAGTTTATTAATTTGATTTTCTTCAAAGATAACTTTATCTTGTAATTATACATTAATATTAATATAATTAATATTAATATTATTTTTATAAACATATTTCTTTGTTCAATCTATTCTATATTTTATCTATTCGAAAACTTTATATTTTATTTCAAATTTTATTGACGAATCAATTATTTATAAATAATTTTTAGAACAATATAATTTCGCTGTGCAATGAGAGGAGATAATTTATATATTTATTTACTTATTCTGCACAAATATTTAGTCATATTATTTTGTTTCGTTTTTACTGTCATTTCATTTTTTACTGTCATTTAAATAAAAAATTTGTTTCAAAATTTGGATTATCCGAGCAATTTGAACAATTGAAAATTCTAATTTCCTTGATCAAATGAAAATTGAACGTGCTATTTATTATAATTTGCATGTAACATTGTTAAAGGAATCTTCTTGATTCAAAAAAAGAATCAAACTTTTCGTGGTTAATCACAAAATCACCAGAATTCAGTTCGATAAATTACAACAATCATAGTATCGAAAGATTGCTCCAATGTCTTCGTTCTCTTTCATTTGGAATTCCTCGTTAGAGATCGGAGTGACAGCGAAGGGCTATTTCACGTCGAATCGAGCTTACCCTCGTCAAGCCTCATCGTCTATATTCAACTGCCTGCCGAATTGGCTCGACTTCATGAACAGTCGAGTCGATGCGACGTGTACTCGGGGTATTTTTCGCGACTCGAAGAAGCAAGGACAAGCACGATTTCCATAATCGATCCTAGGAAGAAAGCGCACGCTCCGGTCGGAGGAGACTTTTACTTCGCCGAGGGATCGGCGCCTTGTTTCTTTTCTCGTTTTGAGATGCCGCCTTCTTTTCCCCTCCATCAACCCGTGCGCTTTTTCCCAATTTTCTTCGGTTATTTCCCGGGAGAAAAGTCATCATCCCCCGATAGAAATTTCCAAGATCCACGACCGTATGTCCTGCACCGATTATTTGAGTTCCGACCAAATTACGATTTCCGATTGAGTGTCTCAACCATAGTTTCTTTTTCCCTTTCCCTTTCCTTTTTACCTCTACCCCCTCGTAAAAACGATATAACATAAGGCAACGACAGCTTGTTAAAACTGGGAGCAACGAGGAATTGACAACTACATATATAAATTATTGATATTTACATTTATCAAGATTGAGCGCGTGTATGTATTTCTAATAAGTATTGTGAATTATGTAGTATGGTTTATATTAATAAATAAAAACTTATGTTAGACTATTATACGAAAAAATATCATTTTTATGTTAATTTTTTTAATAAAATGATGTTTTAAAATATATGTATCTAATAATTTAATACTTATCTATCAAATATCGAGTACATTTTATTGTCTTTTTTTCTCAATCTTTGTTCTTGCTGGAAATTTTTATATATTTTCTCATGTCTATCTCTCTATCGCTTTGAATTTTTTTTATATTTTCGATCAAGTTTCTGTACCGTAATAATACATATCACTTTTTCTCATTGCTTTATACACGTTAAACTTTATTCTATTTAAACACTTTTTAAGTTTTTTTTTCTATTTTGTTGTCTATGCTTATACTATTTTAAAAGTTACTTCTAGATTTGTATAATAATAAGTGAAAAAAACATTCTTTATTTTTATGCATTTTGATTAGTATATATAATTTAACGCATGTGCAGTTTAAGTTATCATATAAACGTGAACAAGATGTGTTCGCATTATTAATGAAAAAAATAATGTACATATAAATAATTACTCACTGCGAGATTACTCCACCATCGTTCAATGCCCCTCCTAGGCCTGCTCCTCCTCTCAGATTGTCAAGGATTGTTGCACTCCTGAAAATATAATATATTACAATTCATTGCTGTTTATTATACGGCACCATAAGAATAGACGCGCAACACTTTGCATGGCACTTCTGAACTAATTAATACGCGACAAACTATTTACGATATCTTGAATATTTAGCTTCCCTTTCAGGATAAACCTTTCAGGTACTGAGCTCTCCCATCTGTGTCAAAGTGTCCAATGAGAAGGTTATATTATATAATTTTGTAATATATATAATATAATTTATAATTTATCTTATAATTAAGAAATTATACATATATTGCAACCTTTTTTGTTGATGATACAAAGGAAATATAGATAATATAATTCAAAAAACACCACAATTCACCTTGCCTAATAAAATATCTCCTTAATAAAAAACAAATTATAAGATATATATTATATAATATAAATATTAATTATATAATATAAATATCGAATTTTATACTTATATTTTATAATATAATAGATTACTATCACGAAGATAGCAGCAATTCAATCTTATAAGTAATAAATAATAAATTAAATCATTTAAAAATTGTTCATTTCAAGATTGTTTTGCTATCGTCCAAGTCCAACACCTTTCCTGGCCTCCTTTTCCATTTTTATTTATATAGTTTATTATTTTTTCATTGCATTCACACGACATTCATTAGAGAAAACACAATTAATTGTAATCGCTTTTTGATACTTACGTTAATTACTAATTATAATAAACGTAAAAAATAATCGTTTTTATCGAAAGATAATTCGGTATTACATAAAGCCGTAACATTTTTGCTCGTGTGTCTACAGAATGACAGAGACAATAATATGTTAACGCCACCAGCCAAAGCTCGTATGATCATTAATTTATTGTCGCTTCAAAAAGTTAATATTTTATAATACACATAAATTCACGCTGAATATATTCGTTATGCACTAGATTTCAAATTAATTTTGTTAAAGAGAATAAACTCTATCATATATAAAATATAATATTTATGTTAAATATAAAATTTACCATATTTTGATTAAAAAACCTATTTATTATTTGCTCTGACTTATTATATTAATGCGATCTATACAATATTGACTCATGTATTTATATTATATTATATTTTATAATTAATTTATTGACCTGTAATTTAATTGTATTGAAATTATACTATTAAAACCTATAAACTATATACTATTAAACCTTTTAATTGGAAATACAATAATAATGATATTTGAACTATTCTTACCGCATCTATTACAGTAAATGATAAGGTAATAAATTATAAATTAACTACAAATTAACCGTATTAATAATTTCGATGTATTAAATAATAATTAGCAGAGCAATATGGAAACATTAAATTCATAATATATTTAATATATCTTTATTTCAAATTTTTATTTTAAAATACGTTAAAAATTACGTATAAATATATCCTCATATTGAAATTTTATGTATGTATATGTATTTTTATTAAAGTTTTTTATAATAATAATAAAATTTTATTATAAAAAAATTGCTTAAGATTATCTTAGTTTTAGATCACTTATAATTCTCACATTATTTAATATTGTTTGCGACTCTTTTGTTTTATCCTTTTTTATCCTCTTTTAATCATCATACCCTTTTTTTACATATATTTTTCATACATTTAGAAATAGCAATTTTATACCCATAAAATAGTTACTATATTTTTTAACATATTTAATTTTATAGAAAACATAAAAATTTAGTAAAAAAGATTTATATTCGTATATATGATATTTTAAGCAATATATGAAATTAAAACATCAATATGTACAGTCAGATCTTATTTCTATGCTATCACTTGGATTTAGATCACTAATTAATGATTAAAATTGCTATAAATCTACATCAAACAGTAACGATTGTAGGAAATATCAAACTATCTATTAATACAGAGATCATCTTTCACGATATATGAATGTTTTATTTTAGAATATGAGATCGATCTTTTATTATAGAAAAATCAGTCTATTGTACTTCCAATTTCTAGATCTCACTCATATCAATTATATATAAAATTGAAATACGAATTTTTAGATTCTACAGATTATTTGCACTTATAATTGTATTTTTATCAATTATTATTTTTGCAAAAGCTATTATTAGAAATATATACATATGTATATATTACACAATACATATTAATGTATTAATATATTATACAGTATATTAATTTTTAATATATTATACAATATATCAATTTTTAATATAATTTTAAAGATAGAAAATCCATAAAGAAAAGACGCGAAAGATAGTAAGAAAATCACGAATTGCGGGATGTTTTCTATGAAAAGATGTCCAACCGTTTTCATGTTAAAAAGAAACCTAGATTTTTGCTTTCTTGAAAAATCGGATTTGTGTCAAAACGTATCATAAAGGGTTCCAAAACGACGACACTCTGAAAACACATCGTCGTACAGAGAAAATAAATGGAATGTCGTGAGCAGTGAAGAACCTCAGTAGTCATCGACATGCGTTATCAGACAACTGTCGCCTCGTTCTCTGATCAATTCTTATTTGTTTCTTCGAGATCTACCCTGGGAGTTCCAATAACCGAATCTAGCTATCTTGTACATTTCTGACCTAATTTCTTGATTTTTTTTCAATTGTTTTTGTGCTGATATCAGAATTTTGATTCAAACACAAGAAGTATATTTAAGAACGATTAATTACAATTTTCAAGTAACGTTTACGCACTTTAGATATTTATGTGGCTGTTATATTATTAAAATGAATATTTGAAGAAATCAAGAATAATTAATTGATTGATCGTTTTACATTATTCTTTAAAATTTTTAGCTAATATAATGATTAATTTTTATAATGCTTAATTGCCCTGTATAATCTAACAAAAGTCAAATCATCTTCACATTTAGGACAAAATTTATATTTTAGGAAAAAGAAGAGATTGTAATATTCATTCTAATTGCTTCCAAAGTTATGTCTCACATTGCATAATATATCCATTTTACTCTTTTAACGACACTCACTTACATTTTCGTGAAAATGGTCGTCGAAAGGTATTTTCCGGCATACAATTTTCGCGTGGCTGTAGAGGTAGTCGCGATGCATTAGAAAAAAGAAAAGGAAAAGTAAGAGAAACGACTTCGGGGTAGATGAGTAAAAAGGAAAGAAGAAGAGAAAAATATAAGAGAACGTCAGTAACGACTAACGCGAGAAGAGAAGGACGGCATCTTTTAGTAATTACCCGCCTCCGGAGGGCGCATTACTCTTTGTCGGCCGACATACCTTGGATCTTATCGTTGTTGAGAGAGAAAGAAAGAGAAAGCAAATAGTAAAGTAAAGGATAGAACCTGTAGAACCGGAAACCACTTTTGTACAATGGGATGAGGAGTCAGGCAAGGGGGAAGAGGGCAGAGGTCGGTTGCAGTCTCTACTGTACTGGGCGAAATTGCGTCGGACGACATTTTCATCCGCACCCTTGTCTATTTCATGAATGCGTATTTCGTTCTGTAATAACAATAATTTTGTAGTCGTTAAAATCATTATAAATAACAAAAATCCGAATTTTATTTTTTTATTAAAATATTGAAACAAATATGAAACTATTAATACTTAAATCATCAATACTTACATCAATAAAAGCAAATGTTTTTTCTAAATTATATTAATCTTGAGAAAAGCTATCGATAACATTTATTTTCATATTTTACATCAATAGAATTTTATCGATGAAATTAAAGTATAATAGTTATATTTTTAAATAAAATATATAATTTCGACATCTCATTCGAAAGTAGAATATTCAGTAGTACGTGTTTGTATTAGAAGAAAGCCAGAATTATCCTTAAGTTTTAAGTACATCCTAAATGTCCGTGCAAAATCTGCGAGAAACTATAAGAGGATAGCTTTCATCCGAACACTGCTATCATTACCGAGAAACGCCAGCTCGTAGCTATTCACGTTTTCAGCGTCTTTCGTGTGTAACCTCCGATAATGAGATCGTCGCAGAGTGATTGATCATATTATATATGCACCGTCATTGATCTTTAATAGTGGATGCGACAGCAAGTCTTAATCTTGCAAGATGTTCTATATGAATGACAATGAAATGTCAAAAGCGAAAGATTAATAACTTTCAAAATTAATTTATTCAAAAGTCGATGCAAACATCCACTATTTCCTTAATTTAAATTCAGATTCAATAAAAAAATAGTAAAGAAATTATGAAAACATAAGTTTTAGTGAATTTATTTTTATTGCATTGTACAAAAATTTTCTTAATAGCTTGTGTTATAGAACGTTTCTCTCTATCAATGCAATTTATAAAATATATTGTCTACATTCGTCGTAAATCTATTAATCCATATTATTTAATATTTTACAAAAAATTTTTTTTTATAGATATACTCCGATATGTAGATAAAAGAAGAATTTATTTTTAAAATGTATCACAAATTAAAGACATCATACATATAACTGACACATTCATTTAATCTTTAATATCATAAAATATATTTGAGAGAAAAAGAAAGGAGAAATGTTAACATAATATATTATATCTAAATATAATATTACTTATGAAAATATTATCATAAATCACATAATATATAAGTTTTATAGAAAAATGGCTATCTTTACGAAAAATAAGAACGAGAGACATTCTTTGGACACATATCGCGTTTTTAAGATAATACAGCGCATACTTGTAGATAAAAGCAAAATTGCGCCAGACTTGACTGCTGATGCAACAAGTAGTACAAGTCAGTATCGGGACGGGAACCGCAAATCTTCGTGCGGTATATACTTCCGACGTACACATCTCGTGTCACTGCGAAATCTCAGGGATAAAAGTTCAGGAGGGTTGAGCATTTTTATTGTCGACGGATTCTGCCAGTGGCGTTTCTCCTCTGCAGCCGTATAAAAGCGCATGCGTTTTACGTTACAAGGATTTTTCATAAAATAGAAATCCATTCGCAGTTATAATTCATTAAATATTTTCCATTAGCTATCTTGTATAAAATATCAGTCAATTAAATATTATAAAAAAGTAAAACTTTTATTTTGTTCATTTATGATGCTGAAATTAATATTCTGTGTCATTTTATTTTTTTTACATTGCTTTTATCATTGTTAAATCAATATTCATGAAGCTACCATTTACCTTAGTTCGATTATTATTGTCCGATTTAAAGGAAATGTAAATTCTCTAAATTGGAACACACACACACACACACATACACACAGTGTGTATAAATGAAATTATTTGTCGCCGAGAAGAGAGTTACGAAAGTATCATTGATAATATAACAAAATTAAAACTCTCTCTATAAACACCAATGAGATCATGAAGTGTAATCAACTGCGTGATGTGAACAGCCAAACACATACCATTTTAGCTTCAGCGTATAAACGAATTTACCAGCGGTGAGAGATTCTGAGCAATTCGTGTGAATAGTGTTCGATTATTAAAACGTGAAAAATAGATAAATGTTTAACATCAGTCACTGTATTTAGCTCTATGCAATAATATGGAATAAATATGCGAATTATTTATATTGCGTGTATTGACAAATTATTTAACATTATTAATAAAATTAAAATATTTTAATTTATCTTTATAAATTATGTTTCACATTTATAATTCATATTAATACAGAGTATGAGTAAAATATCGCGCGATATATATAAATTATATATTAGTTTACTTTCATATTTTCTACAAGTTTAGACTGCAAAAATAATATTTAATACTCAATATAAAGTGTTAGAAAAATAAGAATTTCTATTAAATAATAATAACAAATATATGTACATATAAATAGAGAGTGAATGTGAGAAACAACACAACACACAGATTCAATTTTATATTTTATAACAGGAATGTTACAGTAGACAAGAATCACTTATACTCAACAGATTATTAAAACAACAAAAATTTTAAATTTACATCGAAGACGCGTATTATCGTTGTCTTTTATTATTGTCTTGGCAACATTTTTCATTTGAAAGGAAAATTCGCTCTACGCGACATTGTGCAATTGCAAATATAATTATTCATAGAAAAGAAGGTTGCGTTTCATCACGTACATGTGACCTAGCACATTGAAAGCATTTTATAGCAAAGGCGCCGCATAAAAAATTTTATCGGCATTCATTGTGCGCCGGACTGCATTAAAGAAAAGAGATCAGAGAGACGTCAGAGAGACGTTGCATCCCTGAGGGAAAGAGTTGCACGATGCACGGATACGTCAGAATGTATCATATGTTGCGCTATTCCATATATGCCATTACTAGCGTCCGAGAGAAGTCCCTTCAGCTACAGGCAGCTATACATATATACAATATCCGGTCTTGATAACGATTGAAGACACTGGCGAGACTGCTCGTTTTAAGCTCACTCGCGCGTCCGTTTCTCTCTCGCATTTCCGTTCGTAGTCTCATTCCGCAAATGGAGGCGAGGTATTGTTTCCACACCGAGGCAAGAGACACCCTACGTGCCCCACACCTGAATGAATCGCGGCAAATCTGAAGTCTGAAAGCTCCCGTTTGTATCGCACGCTACGCGTTGCATCACGCGGAATGCACCGGGGAATGCATCGCAAATAGCATACATGCAATTGTACGTCACCGTAATGCGATCATATGTAAAGTCTAGACAAAGATAGCGAAAGTCCAGATAGATATTTGTGGATATTTTGATGTGCACGTTTTGCATTATAGTAATATGTAATATTGAACGTGCGTTTTTTTAGTAATTATTGATACAATAATATCTAATATTACACAATTTAATTTAAGATAATTTTCAATGAGAGATTTTCACATTTTAATAAGAAATTTTCTTTTTAAAAACATTTTGTTTTTAAATTCACAAAAAATATCATAGAAAAATATTACAGAACATTTTTATACAATTTCATAAATAGTTTCCCAAAGGCTAAACAATAGTTTTCGTAGCTATTGCATATTATATTGTTCTATTTAATTGGTTTTTAAAATGTGTAGCACTGTCATCGCATGTTAAATAGAATAAAAGTAAAATAAAAATATTTTTTTTTAATTTTATTCAATGTTATATAAATATTAATATAGAGAGTTTTACGTTTTACATATATGTATATGTATATATATATTCGTTATCATATAGTGTTCACCAATATGATTAAAATGTGTCATAGAGTATATTTACAACTCTCGTTTTACGTGTGAAAATAATTTATAGTCAATAAATTGTGTGTAAATAAATCTCGGGAAAACGGTTCGTATTCACGTAAACAGTTCGATTTATCACAAATTGTCTCATCAGTTCCATATATTTGCATATATGCATAAATCATTATTAAAATTTATATCTCACTCTTATAAAAAATGTGGTGCGACCATAGCTCTGCATTTATCTAACTATTTACACAGTAATGTTTTCCGATAAAGTAATTTGTGTATGTGCGTCAAAGAGAAAGAAAGAGAGAAAAGATTTTTCATTTATATTTTATTGAGATCATATACATAATGATCATCAAGCTTAACTACAATTGTCACGTATTAAAATAAAAATAATACGTTTATTTTTTACAAATAAACTAATCTTAATTAAAAAGTTTCATTATTTCTGTAAGAAATAAGTACGGAGGTATAGAAGCGACGTGACTTTACTTTTTTGTGTTCACTGTCACGTAAACTTTTAATTATTACTGTATCCTATAAATTATAAAATCAGCTGCCACGAACTGGGGAGATCTGTAATTTTCTTATCTCGCGTTCTCTTTACTTGCTTCTAGTCTTTGATCGACTCTTAAAATCCAGTATTTTTTTTCTCTCAAAAGCAATCTAATTGCAAAGCTTCCTGGCATGTAAGACCTAAAAAAAAGAGGTGTTCACATTTCTTGTGTGCTCTAACAAAGAGAGAATGCACTTTATTGTTCTCGTTAATGCACTTTTATATCGCGGCAGTAATAAACTGGCGCAACATCACTCTAATAATCCTTACCGTAATAATATTACCTAGCGAAACATGCGCAGATGGTAAAGTTAACGCTAATTGGATGCGCGTTGCTGTTGCTTTTCGCGTAATCCTAATTGATCTCGATGATGTACTTTCGAGTAACTTTAACATAGCGAGAAATATCGCCAATTAATATAAAAAGAAACAGCAGAGCTAGCAAGTATTTGCTGCAATGATAGCTTACAATAATTCATACATTTATGTATATTTTATATATGGGGAAAAATCGCATCATTAAAGAGCAGAAGAAAAAAAGGCGAAAGAGAAGAAGCATGTTATAAAAGACATTTCATGCAGGCAGTCATCTACATTATGCAGTTACATAATTCTAAAGTCCCGTATTAACATTTAAACATCTCTCTCTTTAATTCGTTTTTTTTGCACCGACCACAAGCAGCTTCCTTTTAATTTATCTCGGAATCTTTATTCCGCAAATATCTTGCACAAGTAAAAATCGTGAAAAACGCGGGAAGAAAAAGAGGTAGGATATAAGAGGACAGAGGGCAGTATTACCTAATTCTCGTTCATTTTCACCAATCACGAAGCGACTGTCTTCTCCCATATTCTTAATTTACCTGCTATCTAAATCCGCCGTCTGGATCAACATCCAACACGTAGATAGCCTGTGTCCCTGTACAAGGAGCGTCGTTAAATTCCCTCTTTCACAGTTTTATCCCCCTTCAGATTGTCGCTCTATCTGCAGTTTCCTCTCCGAGTCTTCTGACTTGTTCGTTTTCTCTTCTTTGCTCTCTCCCTTACTTTACGAAACTAAAAGCATCGTGTTTCTTATCTTAATTCTCAGCCTGAATCTCATGGCGAGACGTGACATTCCAACTTATGCCTTTCATTTCGCAATTTTCGAAGGTGAACGACACCTTTCAGAGTTTTGAGAGAGAAAGAGATCTTTATCCGTTCGATAATATTAACTTTATTCAAAGCGTTCTATATTCTTATTTTTGAGATACTTTCGCGTACTTAACGAAATTTAATCTTCGTATTCGGCCAACTTCCATCGATCTGTTAAAAATACAATGAAGAACAAAAAAAACAAGAAAAAGCCTATGAATCTGAAAAAGCAATTACGAAGAACATACAAGAATAAAGCAAACTCTTTTTGAGATTTTGGATATCAAACAAGTGCAATGCAAAATTTAAAATCTATTATTTTACATACTTATATACACATATCCGATTTATTAAAATTTACGCGATTTCATTATGTTTAATAGATTAAGATATACAGATATATTTATATAAATATAAAATTAATTATCATAAACTATATTACATACGAAGCGCTCTTATAAATTAAAAATTGAATACTTTTTCTGATTAAAAAAGAATGAATTAAGTTAAGAAAAACTTATTTAAAAAATTACAATTTAAGATTACTTATGAGAAATTAAATATTATTACAAAAAAAAAACGCAGTTGACTTAATAGACAGATATCAATAATCTAATGAATATATATAAATATATGTACATAAAATATATATAAATATATATATACATAAAGTATATTTACAAATATAAAAAAACACCGCATTTGAAAAGATGGTATCATATTTTATTGAAAAACATTTTTGCTTGCATAAGTAATAAATATTTTGCTTTAACTTCTTGTTAAATTTTGCAATATTTTTGTGAAAAATGTTATTTGTAGTCAGATCGATGCCAAGTTTAAGGCTACTATTGACCGCAACTTGATACGATACTTTCTCAGGCACGAAAACTTTAAGAGGTCGACGATGCCCAGGAAAGCATCCCCGCATTTACGAGTTGCTCCACGACAGCCGACAATATTTTACGTTGCGAGATTCAATCGCAAAGGAAATGACTGGCCCATTCGGATGACGTTCGCGATTTATTCACACAGTAAACAAATGTATACACTATGCTTGCTTACAAGCAAAAAATATAAAGAAATGAATAAATGAATTATTCTTTTGAAAATAGTACTATTTTATGTTATAAATTAATGTAAATTATGTAAGAAATATATGAATTGCAAAAAACTAAAATTTATATAATTTAAATAAATTTATATAGTTTGCATAATTTAAATAAAATCTTATACCTTCTATGAGTGTGTATACTTTCAATACATTCTATATAATAATTTATTCCTTTAAAATACTTTAAAAAGAGAGAAAGAAAGAGAGGAAAAAAAAGAAAAAAAGAGACTATATATATATATATATATATAATAAAGAAAACATACAGTTGTTTTTAAGAAAAAATATGGAATTGTTAATTGCAAATTACATATTTTTTTTTAAAAACAACTATGTTTTTTCTTTACACCAATTGATTACTCTCATTATTTTGCACATAAAAGTATTAAGGTAAGATAATCGAAAAATGAATATTTTACAAGATATTTTATGGTTTATGTAAAATTAAGAAATGATTTCAAGCCTCATAACTCGGAAAGTACTTAATGAAAACTAACTTAATTATAGTGTTTTGGAAAGCTCTCGAGATAAGCTACAAGAATATGCAAAAGCATATAGGGTGTCCCATTTAAAAAGTTGGAGGTGACCTTCACATAACCTTGACAACGCTATTCGAGGTCATAATAATGTTGCTGTGTAATGCGCCACATAAAACCCTATAACTTTTGTATGAAACATTTTTTCTTTAAATGCGTATTTTTCGAAATATTAAGGGGTTTCCACACTTTTGCTAAACCCTGTATAATATAGAATATAGAATATTATAAAAATAAATTATAAAACGTTGTATATGTGTGTGCGTGATAACATATGCTTCTTAACATTAATGCAATATAATTTTGATTAATAGCGAACTAACTGTCCATTTGTCAACTACAGTTTGTTATGTGATCTTCGAATATAAAGAGAAATATACTATTCTGCTATGAAACAAATAATGATGATATACTCTATACAATTCAGTTTCAGTCGAAGTCCTGTAATTTCACAGAATAATGTTTACATATCATTCAATTGTAATCTCCAAGCACCAGTCAGAAGCAGTTGTAGTCATTGTAAGTTAGCTCGCCCACTAATTAAACTCGTCACTACAGATCTAGCTTTAATGCACTTATGTTCATTATAAATCAGGCTGTTGATATGGCATGTATATAATGTGTCAAAATGCTGACTCACATCTGATACACATGTACTTACACATTCTGATGTACTATATAATATATTAAATGATCTATTAATCAAAAATTAAAACTAAAAATAAATTATATTCTTTATTAATTAATAATATAATTAATAAAAAATATAATATAATATAATTTTAATTGAGATATTGTGTGTTAAGATAATGTGTATTTTTAAACTAAAGAGAATATCTCTCTCTCTCTCTCTCTCTGAAATGATAAAAAAATTTAAACTTCTTAAAATATTTTATTCACGATAAAAAAATAACTTATAAAAAATAACAGAAATTGATAAATATAATTGTTTTATGTAATAAGTATATTTTTTATGTATCTCAGCATTGTTCTTGATAATAAAAATAAGCATGAATTGACAGATTTAAATAATTTTTTACAGCAATAAATCAAAAACTAATCGAAAAGTTGACGTCGACCATGTCCAATGTAACTTCGCCCAAAGTATTTATAAATCATCCGAGTTCTTTAAGACAATTTGCACACACTGTGACATATCGGCGATCAATTTTATCCCGAATCGTTTGAAAGATTTATGTATTAGAGATGATTCTTTTCTCGATATTCCAGAATAAGACACGAAAATATTTACTACAATTCTTCCGTATCATCGTATAATCCGAGACATCATTTGTTTAAATATTGAAAAACCATTATTGTTACTACCGATGAAACATCGCAAAAATCACGTAATTATTTTTAGTTATAAATCAAAAGTTAGATTAAATGATGATTGTGTTAATCTCTCAATATAACTCTGTACAACTTTACAAGCGAGAAACAAAAATAGAAATAAAAATAAACAAACCGCAGCGTATCGAATTCTTTGAAGATACGTTTGTACGTCTTTAAAAAAGTGCAAATATTGTCTAACAAAATAAAAAATCACTCAAACATTCATGCATGTTTTAAAAAATAAATATGTGTATTTTCTTTCAAAGATTTATCGAGAAAATAGAGTTTACTAGTTAAACAAATAGAGGATTTCGATATTCGCAACGAAATGACAAACGCAAATGTAATTATCTATTTCTATGGCGTTTCGTATTTAAATATTAAAGTGCCAATTGTGAGTGTAGCATAATTGAATGACATGCATGTAATAGTTAAATGTGCGATTTATATCGTCTATCATATTTTACTGTATTGATAATTATATGAAGATACTAGTTATATCAATGATTGCAGATTTGACACCCTTACGCTAGCATTCCGTTAGCGAAACGTAATTACGAGACGCCCATCGCGCGCTAACAAATTAGCTTGAGCGGTTTTTGTCGGGATTTTGCCATCGATTGCAAATTCCATCAATCCGATATTCGTTATCAGCTCTATACGCGCGCGCGCGAACGTGGATTTCGCTTTAATGTAGGTATACATACACGGTAACTCGGACAGAATTTCTCATACCTTCGTCGCGTTACATTTCCTCGCGTCCGACGGCTGACCCGTGAAATTAAACTTGAACAGAATAAGACGAGTCGGCCTGTTTTACCGAGTAATCTAACGTAACCATACCTTTACAATAAAGTTTCTAATTACTCGATCACATAGGTAAAAAAAATTAACTAGAAAAAAAATTAACCAGAAAGAGAGAGAGAAAGAAAGAAAATAATTTTAAAAAGTTGTCAAAGGTCAATTTAATTTCGAGGTTTTGAAATTTATCAATGAAAATTTAATCAATGTTTTATAACTTACATTTAAGATAAAATAATTACTTCAAAATAAAATAATTATTTTTCTTTTCTCCCATTAAATCTCTTAAATATTGAAATAAATGTCTCTTCTAAAAAATAACTATTTTCAATTAAATCTTTTTGTGAAAATTGTTACATACAAAAACAAAAATTAATATCGATCAAAATGAAAATTTACTTCAATTAATCTTATAATTCTTCGAACTTAAATAAAATAAAATAAAATAAAATATACTTATACATAAAATGTGTAAAATTCTTTTTTTTCATTAAATAATAATAAATTTAAATAACATTAAATAATAATTTTACCGAACAATATTATATAGAATTACGAAAGCTCAAATTTGCTTCGGTTATCATTTCGATCGTCTACTTTTGTAGCGTTAAACAGATTCGACGAGATATTACGAAATTTGATTTCAATTAACAAGTAGATGATTGGCCTTTTCAAAGCGAATCGAGAGATAATTTCAATGACGTTGTTTCGATTACAATGCGCATTGATACGTGTTAATTTAGTTTAAAATTTCATTGAGACTATCATTATTATATTTCGCACAGACATTACCGCAATCAAACTCACTTGGAAGTTACAGTGCTAATCGGTCCGCGCACGAGCAGCAGTAGAAACGGCCGAATACGAAAGCGAGAAACGTTGATGCTATAATCGAGCGAAACTGGGCTCTACCGCATTGCGTAAAACGCACTAGTCAACAACCTGGGCGACGTAGGAAATGGTAGAAGTAAACTCTGCTGACAACTGAGGCGATCGTGTAAACGTACAATTTCAAGCAGTACAACAAGCTACATATAAGTCCTGAAACGTGAATCATAGTTTCTAAGTGATGGAATAGATAGAATGCTTAATAATTTATCTTTTGCGTTAATTTCTCAAGGATTTGCGGCAACATTTTTATAGTAATCGAGATATTATATGTGATCAAAAAAAAAGCACAAATTTTCTTACATTCGTTTGCCATAATTCTTTGAAGATAAAATTAATTAATCAATTTGGAAATCTCAATTTGGCTACATAGATTAATTATTAATAAACCGTCAAACAATTATATAATGTTCACACAAATTATAACGGAATTAATCGCGTATGTCCCGAGTAATTACTCTAGCAGTAATTGAGTTATTTCTCTTCCAATCTCTTTCAATTATTAACGATTAAATATATTAACTAAAATTAAACAGTAAATATAATTCACAATATCAATTTTTCATATATGGCATAAATAGATGATCAGTTTACATTAAAATATGAATTTTTGTATTCTTTCACATATAAAATATATCTAAATGAAATTTGCAACAATTAAATTGGCAATTAGATGTTTATATGTATAATATCTCATAAAAACACTTTTTTATTAATTATGATTATTTAAAAAAAATAGACAAAAATTGTAAATAACACATAGAAAATAGAACAAGCAATGTGATCATAAATTTCTATATCAATTTTATTTTACATCAATTTAAAATCATTTTTTAATTCTATATATAATTCTATATTTATATGTAAACTAATTCATAAATCATTAAAAAAATTATTAATGTGTTCTATTTTTGCTTTTTAATTTTTATTATTCATTTTACATTCATAAATATATATCACGTTTAAATTACGGTATTCAAAGAAGAAAACTAACAGAACAGGCAGAACAAACGGAACAGAATTGTGCGAAATTGTGCTTAGAATGAGCTCGAACCATAATGTCCCGAAATTCCAATCACGACGAACTCATTGTAGTTTTGAGAGAATAGAGAACTTGAGGTAGCTCGCGAATGATAGTCAGGTTTGACGTACGAGAAAGACGAGAGGAGGACGCGCAAGATGGTTCGAGACGGCCAGAGATTCGAAGAGGGTGGAAGAGATCGAGAGGCCTTTTTTGTCTCCAGGGAGGGAGACAAGGTACCCTATCGATCTTCAGAATTCACACGCGAGATCCTTCATTCCCGACGGAATCAACGAGTGGTAGGAGAGGAAGTGATAGAAGGAAAGAAGGGTAAAAATAAGGACGCAGTCACAGCACCGGCAAGTACTTCTCCGATCCGAGAGTGAAGTAGGGAGGAGAC
The DNA here is from genome assembly GCF_025532165.1 of Camponotus vicinus. Taxonomy (NCBI): domain Eukaryota; kingdom Metazoa; phylum Arthropoda; class Insecta; order Hymenoptera; family Formicidae; genus Camponotus; species Camponotus vicinus. The sequence continues at coordinate 10,951,871 of NW_028141948.1, read as the reverse complement.
ATGCGACAGAGGAAAAAGGACGTAAGTCGTTCGAGAGACAAAGAGGAGATTCATCGCTGGCAACTTGCCGTAATTTTTTTTCCTGTGGTGAGAACTTCCTTGCCGTTCGGTATCTTTCCGGAGTTCGGTCCGAAAGGTTTCACGATATCGATTACAGCTATAAGGTATTGTTAAATTTTCACCTCTTTTTCTTATTTTCTCTTCGGTTCAGTAAACCTGCGTGATCGTAACTTTCGGATTTCTTCGATATTTATTACTCAGAAAAGATTATTAAGATCGATATTTCTTCATTTTATTGCGATTTGCGAAGCAGAATTAATATAATAAAAGCTATAAAGAGAAAATAAATATAAGGAGAATGAAAACATCATATGATTTAAAAATTTTAATTAATTATAATTAATTTCTAATTAATTATTAATTAATCATAAATAATTTTAATTTTAATTATAATTAAAAACAATACATGTGATTTTGTAACAAAAAATAATTTATCAAAAATAGAATTATTTTTTATGCAGAATAATATATGATAAATACGCTATACTAATGTAAGAAATTTGATAATTCCGTATGTATTGACAAATGTCGTATATCACCTCGAATTCTATTCGAGAGATACTTAGAGCGTCTTAGAATGAGAATTTCACCTACACCGTGCACTTTGTCTCCTGTCGAAGCTACGAAACTTTCGGCCCACTGTCGACATGGAAACTATTTCATACCACCAAAACGATAGAAAGTTCCTGAAATATTTAAGGGACTTGAAAATAAATCGTGGCAAGTATTATTGCGTGGTGAAACTTTTGGCTGAGTTCGAAACTTCAGTAACGTTTCGCCAAAGTTCACGCGTAGTAAGCCGTCGTTTAACGTAAAAAAAGGGGCCAACTCTTAATGGTGCGAAAGAAAATATCCGAGTGAGATGAAATGTTACGTAATCTTAAAATTTCAGGTATTTTCGGAGTGTCTCACAAAACATACAGACCATTTTTTTCAAAATTATTCTTTTTTCGTTAGATATGTAGATAATAATTTTAAGAAATAGTAAAATTGAAAAGACAATTGATTTTTTGACACATATCACATCTTTAAAATAAAATTTTTATATAATATTTTATATAATTTTTTATACAAAAAAGGATGTTTAACATCTGAAATATTATACATGAATATACTTTTGAATATACTATTACACACAGTTTTTCTGATTATAATGATAATATTGTTCGTGTCATGTGTGTGTGTGTATGTTAAAATAACAAAATGCGCGAAGAGATACGAGCGAAAAGCGCTATTATTATTTAATATTGTTGTTAAAATAGAGTATCCCTTTGCAGAGCATGCAGTAACTAAATCAGTATTACCTCACAGCGGCGTTCAATAAAGGCTTGCGTTCAACAGAGATGTCGATCGGGAATTTTTTCGTACTAAAGACTGTTGTTGATGACACGGAAAAGCCGATATCGAAGTGAGCAAAGAGCCGTGAGTCGCTTTTTCCACATAGAAAATATATTTATAGCGTATAGCGCCAGAGTTAAGCCCCGTACACATCACTAGGTCACTGTGTTAGCGCTGCTACATCTATGTTACAACGGTCAATATGGTGCCGTCGTAAGAGATATAATTTTAGCAAACGAGGACACTTTCTCGAATAAATTTAATTATACCATTACTTATATATCTATTGTACATTATTATTATATTTTTTTTCTTTTACAAATTTGTAAAAATATCTTGTATGTTTAATTTCTCAACATAAAAGCGAAAAGTTTTGATTCGTAAAGCTATAAATTATATATAAATGACTAATTAATAACGTTGATGCTTGAAAAAAATCCTTTAATAACATTCGCGATTGCCATTATAAAATATTGCGATGAAATTTGCTGATAATTATACGCGTCGGGTCATATGTTTAATCTAAATGATATATAATACTAATAATAATGACAAATTATTATAATCAGAATAGTAGTATTGCTTTTTATCAACTATTCATAAATTAAAAGCAAGAGAATATCGAATGGATTAATCAACAGAGAAGTAGAGGCAATTTCTTCGTCCGAGTTACTTAGTAATTTCCGAAGATTCTCTGCATCGAAGAGTCAATTTTAACTTTATATCAAATAAGTTTGCGACTTCATCTACGTTGAATCCTTCTTTTCTTGCATGTAGGCATATAGCATAAGTGGCAATAACGTCGATACTGTTTGTAAGTTTGATAACATAAAAAGTGTCAGCAATTTAAGGGGCTTTAAGAGAACGAGATAATCGCTTCAGACTTTAATACCGCAAAAATCTTAAGATTTATTTATTTATAATACTTTGAAAAATGATGACGTAAAGCATTCGTTGACAATTTTTTATCCAATAAAAATTTCGAAGTATAAATAATGCTGAGATATCATTCAGCAATTATTCGCTCAGTCTTTTCATATATATATATATATATATGAAAAATGTCGTCTCATATCGTAATGCTTCTAAAAAGTTAACATCAACTTTTAACGAAAGGCTCGGCTTATATAAGGCAAATTGCTTATTTGAAGTTGCTTCAACATACTCTAAACTTTTACACATCGTATCGTATATATTAATTAAAAGTTAATAGTCATGACAGCATACTTATGTTTTTCACTGGCTCTCTTAAATGATTACGGTTCTCTAAACACTGAAAGAGTTTCAAGCAAATGTTAATGCAACTGATAAAATGACTATAAAAATGCTACCTCGTTCGTAAGCAATTTTATGAGACATTCTTGATGTAAAAATGTAGAATTATACATTTATTAATACATCGCTAATAGTTTTTGACAGATTTTAAAAAAATTTTTTTAAATTAAATTCCTTAAACTAAATGTATCTTAAATTAACCGCTTACGCTAAGACAAAAAGTTATAAGTATCAAAATATACAATAACTTTATGTTTTCGTTTTGCAGCATTTTTCTACTTGCAATTTTTGCGCGCAATTGCACTATACAAAATGACAGTAGCGGACGTAAAGCCTTGACACTCAGTATCATTTGATTTTCCTTTTGTCACGACTGTTTACCACGAAGGTGCGACTCAACGTATCGACACAGCTAACGGTATTATTGAGGATCGCGTTTCGATGAACGCATCTCCCGTTCGTCTGCATGAAACGCCGATCGACGTCAACTCCGCACACACCGTTGTATTTTTGTTCATCAGCTATCCTGCGGCCGATAGCGCGTCGCCGCATCGCGCCTGACAGACGGACACGAACTGATTGATTGAATTCTATTTTATTTCGTTATATATGAACATTGCGTAACATTAAAAAATTATAAAAACTAAAAGTGGGATCTTCTACCTTGTGCGGACACAAACATTTAGATACATTCATCAATGTTTAATTATAAAAATAAAAGAAAATATTAATATTAAAATAATATCATATTATAAATTGTACAATTTAAATAATATTGCTATGACATCTTACTGTCATATAATTATATGTAATATAAGCTCCAAAATTTAAATATTGTTAAGAATAATAAAAAAATATTAAAACAAATTGTTTTATATTTATAATATTAAAAATTACATTCGTCGAAAAGTTATATCAAATTTATTATATATCAAATTTAATTTTCGCGTAAATGATATTTGTAAGCGATGAATTTATCATTTCTTAAGGAATATTATAGCTTATATTTTTTATAATTTATATAACAAAAAATAGAATTGGTTATTATCTTTATTTAATTTATTAATACAATATTATTTATACTTAAGTACATTAATAAAAATAATTTAACTTAGAGAGATATTTTATATTTTATTTTATGACGTTTTAAAATCAATGATTATTAAACTTGAAAGCGTGAAAAAAAGCATGGAAATTATTTTCTCTGTTATTATTCAATTCTTTGATATACATTTTTATATAGAATCAGATAAAAAATATTAAGTAATATTTTTGTGAAGATCCATCTAAAATACTATTAACTAAACAATTGAATTATAAATTGCTTATTTGCGTAATGTATTATTAATACAAAAACATACAACATAATATAATCATGATAAATGTGTTTCTGCAAAATAAAATTTAATATATCATGCATAGATTTAGGTTTAAAGTTTATGTTACAGAATATTAATTCAATACTATATTTAAAAAAGGATCGTATTATCTTTATATATTGTATATCATTTTTATCATATAAAATATAGAATATATTTTATTTCATTATTATATTCATTATTTATAACACGTTTTTTTAATAAATACGATAGAAATAGAGTACAAGTAATAAAATAATATAAAAATAATTTAAAAAATAAGGGATTAAACCATGAAGAAAAAATCTATTAAAATCATAAATCTCCTAAAACTAAGCGCACTTATTTTTTAATAATTAAGTGCACTTTATTAAAAGTAAAGAAATCTATGAGAAATCTACAATTTGTGCATTACTCATTTATGTGCTAAATGGCTTGTATTAATATTTGTCAAAAGAAACTTGCCCTAAGTTTCTTTCAACACTGATTTTTTTGCAAATTATATATATTAGTATCTTTCTTGATAAACAGAATATATAAATATTTTTTTCTTGAAAATATTATAAAATTATTCCATTTCGTAGGTTTCTAAATTTGTTTTATTTTTCTTACGATATATTTTACTTTTATAATTTTTCAGAGTGTGTATGACTGAAATTTTTTAAATATAAATTCTCGTTTGTTTTTGAAAAAAGCATTATATATATTAGTTAAAAGCATTTGTTTATGTTAAAAGTTTATATAAAGCTGTATTAAAATAATATTCTAATTTAATAGAAAGCAGTTTATTTCTAATAAATCTATGAATATAAATTTATATTCTGAACTCATAAAGAATAAAGTCTAAAAAGAGAATGGTTTGTTGATCTTTTTTCGATAAGCCTTTTGCAAATTATAAGTAAGCAGACATTAATAAAAATATGTGCCTCTTCCCATTCTATGTATTAAAATTGATAGATATTTCCATACAAAAAAAATTTCTCTGCTATATAATTTTCTTTTATTCTGCGTTGACATTTTATATAAATTATCTGTCGTGTTTTAGATTGCAGAAAAAAGCTTCTCAGTTTAGAGAAATAACTGTTCTATTTTAAACTTATCTTCTACGTAAAAAATCAGCATACACAATCTAGACAACGAGTTCGCATTTATACATGCACCGATGTATTAATTATGCACGCACTCGTACACATTAATTTTCGCCGCACTTTCCATTAATTTTCATCAATCTGTCAGTAATTTTTCCCAAATCAATCACTTTCCGATATAGTTCACCTAACTTTTTTTTCTCTCTCTCTCTCTCTCTTTTTATCTACCCATTTATCTATCTATCTCACTCTTCTCTTGTGCTCTACGAGACTCGCTTTATCTTTATATTAAATTAATGGTCGACGAGCCAATTTTGTTTGGCAATATGGTCTTGCGTAACAAAGTAATTGCGCTACGCATCGGTATCCCCTTCCCGCCTACGTAAAGACCCCCTTGTTTCCCTTCGTACGGGAAATTTCATTTAGCGCTGGAGATCCACGCTTGACATATTCGTGGTTTCGTCTCTCTCCGAACGAGAGAACGACCGAAATTCGACCGCTTCTGTCATTTTCGTCGTAGAATCGCACACGAACACGCGCTTATCACTTAATTTTCTTTTTGTTGTTTACGATTGTATATCCATGTCGACTTGCTTTAACAGAAATTATTAGAAAGAATCTTAGAAAAAGAACAACGATTTTGCATGCAAGTAAAAAACAGAATTTATTCAGCATAAAAATCATTTACTTGCCTAAATTTTCTTTGAAATTAAAAAATAAATAAAAAAGCTGCAGATAATAAATTACAAGTAATATATGCTTCTTGATCGATGCGTTGCATTAAAATTATTATTATTATTATTGCTCAATCGCTTAAATACATGCACCGCATCATCGCAAAAGCAACATTATTGGGAATATACGAGCGGAAATGGAGAGTTGGGCCGGAAAATTTCCACCACGCATTTCCACAAAGCTACATTAACTATGGAACTTACACCGATGGCAGTAACATATCAAAACAGAAATGGATAAAATTCGATACACCGCGAAATTAAATGCTCGCGGTCACCGATTTCGGCGGACCGCGCCAAATTTTCAGCGTCGAGGGGAGAAAGAGTTTGTTCACGCGCCATTGTCCCCTCTTTCCCTTCCTTCAACCCCCGTCCTGTCGGCCACGTGCGCGTGTAAATTCGTCGGTTAAATAACACGCCATCGGCTTGTCAGCATGACGTACCGTCGCCAAATGAGAAATAAAAAAATAAAAGTAGAAGAGAGGAGAAAAAACTAAACGCGCCGTGAATTTTTCGCGTAAATAGCATCGCAAATTCGGCGCGTTTTAACAGACGAATACGGCAAACACACAAGCTGCTTTTATTCGCGTGAAAAACGCGGGTGCTTGCAAAAATTCGTAAAATATTGTATATCGATCGTGAGAATTTAATTTGTTTGATCCTCAAAAACGATGAATTGCAATAATATATCAATAAAAAAATTAAATGAATCACGCGATTTTTGTTAATGTTTACAGTATAGCGAATAAAAGAGACTGGTGAATTCTCTCTCCAATCTTTTTCTCGCAGCACAAACTAGTTTTTTTTTTTTTTTTATAAACTGTTTTTCCCCCAATTTTCGTTCATTCTATTGCAAAATTCAGTGATCTTTGCTAGCACAATCCCTTTCTTTTTCATTTTCTCTTTCTCTCTCTCTCAACAAACAAGAAGTCGTTCCCTTTTTCGAATCACAAAAGAAAAAAGTAGGAATAGAGACAGCGTGATACTTGCAATAGAGCTAGAATGGTGGAATAATTGAATATTGTACTCTGCTATCTCTTATTTATTTTTGTTACAATTTTATAAAAATATTTGGAAAAATAAAAATATCTTTGGTTTAATTAAATTGATTTAATTAATTTGATTTGATTAAAAAATACAGCAAAGTATCAAGAGGAAAGGATTTTGTTATGTTTTCGGAAGCATATTATGTGTAAATAATCGAATTTCAGTCGGGACATGTAAATTGTTCGTATTATCTTTTGCCCGTCAAAAGCAAAACCGACCTTCAAGAGGAATCTGTCTCGCTTTTCAATTCGACTCGGCATGTCTTTACGAAGAAAGAGCCTAAGATTCCCGACTACCTGTCACCTTGTCCGATATTTTCGCAATGTCTCAATGAATATCTTAAAAGCTTCTCTCGAAAGCTACAATAACGAAACAAGCTATTAGTAAGCAAACCAGAGAAAACAAGAAGCTATCTTTCTGGAAAGTGAACGTGAGTGGGTGAACATGACACGTCGCGACACTTTCGCAGTTTAAAACGGTTGTAATACTATTAAAGGCGCAATCGCAGCCGTTTGGCATACTTGTGTGTATATTAATATATTTATAAAATCACACTTTTGCATCAATTACAGATAATAGAAAAAGATAGAAAACTTCAAAGCAATGCTTTTCTGCAGAGAGATACTTTTGTCAATTATAATAGATATTAATTATGGGAAAATTAGTGATTATCAGTGCATGAATAATAATATTAAGATAATATTTCTTAATTGATTTTATCTTTTTTTATTCAATATTCACACGTAATAAATAAACTATTCATGTTTGGATAACTTCTGTTCGTTTTATTCAAACGCTTATACGTGAAAATCATGATTAATTGTAATCTGTAAATAATATTGATAATTTTGTGAAATAATGCGCGATTTAATAAGGTTATATATACAATTTTCACAGCAATTTTCGATTTAACTTAATTAATTTAGCACAATTTGCAATATGTGTTAATTTAACATGTCCAAAATAAAACGGCATACGGTTTAATTCGCATTATTTTTAATAAAAAATAAAAAAGTAGAATAATTTTATTAATTACAAAAAAAAACTTCTAGTGATTTTATTAGCACACAACAATCTCAGGATTATCAATCTTTTAAATGCTTCACTTGCGATATCTATAGCAATTATAATTAATTTCTCTTCATATGAGTAACTAAATTGTAATAATTTAATTAAATCTTTTACATTACAAATATTTAACTTACTCATTATATATGCTTTATTGTTACCGAGATAAAAATACGTCTTTTATAAAAATACGTCTTGAAAAAAAATGAAAAAAGCAATAAAATAAAAACATAAAATTTTGTAAATTAATTTTACATGGCCGATAGGTATGAGAAGGTTAAGAAATAAACCAGTAATTATTGCTTAATCCTGATTCCATTATGAGTGAATGTATTGAAAATGTGCATGTCATTTAGATATACATATGCTTTCGGTCTTGCTTTTCCATTTGAATATTTATAGTTGCAGAAAATCGTTATATGCATGCATAAATAGGATTCACTCGCAATAAACTAATTCAATAAAAAATATTGAAAAATGTCGAAGATATTTATACGCAAATTGTGATATATAAAAATAATCTTTACACATAGATGCATATAGATTGTATGTCTGCTCCAAATGTGAAACATTATAAATGATCAAAATTATGCAACTTATTTTTGGAACGCGCGCGAAATTTATCAATCCTCTTTATTTGTATTATTTAATTAATGATCTAGATATATCGCGCGCATTGAGCAGTTCGAACGTTATTTAATAATAAAACGACAGGATAAAATACATTAAAAGGCATTAATAGCCGTCTCGGCATTTAATTTTGATCAATGCGCCATTTAACTCGACCACCAAAACGGCCAAGCTAAACCGCACAATACTTAACACGCGTTCAACCGAAGCGCTGCTCTGCGAAAACCACACTCGAAGCTGAATCGACCGCTGCTTCATTATTTTCACGACTAACACCAGTAGTATTAAAAGAGCGAACGATATCCTGCTCGTATAAAACTTTCCCGTGGGAATTCCTGAGAGAAGTCACACGTTACAACAATTTTCGTGAATATCACTTTGACTTAATATTTATCTTTGAATTTTATAGTTTTTGTTATAGAAAGAATTCAGCAATTAATTTTTTTACTATTTTAATCATTTTAGAACAAATATGTAATCACTTTTTAAAAATATGTTCAATGCTTTAAATAATCTGTAATTTATGATTAATTTTTTTTAACACATATATATTATTGTATCAAAATATATGTATACATTATTATATGAAAATTTATAATATGTCGCAATATTATTTAACAAAATGTTACTTTTATTTTTTCCACGTGAGAATACGTACGTAAATAAAATTAAAAATTATTAAATGTGTCTTTCTCAAATATCATTAGGGAAACCTAACGAAAAGTTGGTGGATTCGATTTTGTTAGCAACTGCGATTCATCGGCGAACCGGATCGTGTGAAATATAAGCCTCGGGAAGAACGTGGAGCAAAATTAATCTCCTGTTGGTAACGGAAACGCGCGCGAGCCCGGTTTATAGAATTGGCTGAGCCGGCTGCAGCGGCAGCCGAGTGCAGAAAGCGCATGGTCGAAAGGGCGGCCGACGCGAGAACGTCGAATGTCGTTCGGAATGAAAATTGGTATAGACGTCCCTCACCTGCACACAGCCCAGGCCCATATTGTATGACATCGCGAGATTCGGATGATTTATTACGTAATATCACAACCGCGGGCGAAAGCCGGTCCGCTTTTTCTCCCCCCTTCTTCTACCACCTTTCGCGCCCCGTGTATTTTTCCTATATCCCGCTGCTACGCATGTGTATGTGTGTATTTTGTGTGTATGTGTCTTCTATTCCCCGTGTGCTTGTGTTAACCTTCCTCTTTCTACCCTATCGTTCCGTACACGTTGCGCGCGAGATGTCGATTGAAAGTGTGACGTTAAAGAATCCATTGACGAGATTGAGAGATCGCTCGTATAACTCTGTCACGGTTATTTTCCGGGGCCCACCGATCGATTTAGGTTCTCGAGAGATCTCCTGAGAATGATATTTTGTTTTCTTCGTACAAACATTGTGAAAATGTTTATCTCCGCCTAAAAGCTCATGGCTTTTTTAAATCTATTAACTCCTTGATATTTCTTTTAAAAAAACAATGAGCCTAGATTATATTAAAAACTATTTTTAGAGAAAAGAAAAAATTGATAAAACAAAATATTATATTTATATGCATATGTATGTGCAATTCTGTTATAAAAATTATTAATGAAATAACTGTACGTCATTTTTATATTGTTTCTACATCATTCTTTTATAAGTCAATGTCAATATAACGTTGTACGTTATTCTACCTATCGTCGCTTGACAATCTTTATTGCAGTTACACGTTCGCCGATCTCGCGGGACGATTATCAGCTGCCAACGAGTGTAGTGCAAACGTTATTCCCCAATGATCACGCGGTAATATGAAACGTGTGCAATCAGCCTGCAATAGGGTGTACAGTTGTAAGCATCGCTTCAACGGTGGCGATGAGATGTTGAATGGTTACGCCGACGAAAATCAAGAGCATTTTCCAATTTTTGTCTGGATATGACGTAAAGCCGCCAGAATCAGAAATGCTGCCGCTACGTGATAGCGATACCGATTCTTCCGCCGGAAGAAGCGGCCACAACCGGAATGATAACAACGCCCACGACTTATCTCTTAGCTGCACTTTACGTCTCGCGATAGCTACTCAGAGATTCGAAATAACACGTCTTCCTTTAAACCTTTTCTAATATAACATAATACTTTTCAGTTCTCTTTTCTGTGAAGACTTTTCAAGTACAGTGACACGGTAGCGTCGAGATGCAAAATATATAAAAATAAAAAGCAACTTTATTCTCGATGCGATTTTTATAAATATAAAATATTTGTACTTGACATATGTGTATTAAATAAATTTTTTTATATACATATAATTCTGTTGTATAAAATATTCCCAATACATATTTTATTTATTTTTATGATGTGTGTCCAGCAAATTAGAGATAATAAATATTTATAGATGTAAACTATTATATTTATGATTATAATATCTATATTAACTTGAAAAATATTTTCAAATTTTTTCAATATATAATAATAACTATGAAAATAAAATAATAAATTCGGATATTTCAGGGAAACAATTCATAAATATAAATAATACCAAATTTTTTTATCATCTGATAGAATTATTATTTTGAGCTTAAAGTAAAAAATAATTTAAACTCACCGATACGATGCGTAACAGAAGAGTTGAAGAGTATACGACACTGATCTGTAAAACACAAAAATATTTCCACATTATTTAGTGTTTAAAATATTTATTACTGTAAAAAATACATTTATTAAACGTTATTAAATTTTTTATTGGTCTTTCAAACAAAGATTGAGTAAAAAAATATATAATTTTCCAAAAAGTTATCTAGTTTAAATATTTAAGAGATTTAGATCTAATAAATAAAAGAGATCTAATAAATAAAAATCTGTAAATGTATAGAATTTTATTTATTATAAAAAATTATAATAGTTAATATATATTTATATATATCAAAAATCTCTAAATAATTATAAGAATATCTTAAACTAGATTTTATATATATTATAAAAATATGTTAATTTTAATATATATTTTATTAAATATTTTAATTATTTTAAAATAAACCTTATTTTTTATGATACATCATAAAATATATATGTATATAAATTATTATTTATAAATGATAAGTATACACATATATACACGACGCACACACACTTACGCATGCACGTACATACATACATACATAATTACGCGCGCATACGTACAATATTACAGTGATAAACATACACACGCACGCACGCACATATTTACATATATTATTCATAAATTTTATAAATGACAAAATATTAAATCCATAGACTAAGAGATAGACTGCGCATCCCTATACAAAAGAAGGTCTTAAACATTAGAAAGAGAGAGCGACAGCGGTCGGATATCTTTCTTTTTCTCTCTTTCAATTGTGCGAGAGAGAAAGAGATCCGGCCGCTATCGCTCTCTCTCTTTCTAATGTTTAAGACAGTCTTTTGCATAGGAGTGTACAGTCTATTTCTTTAAATCTATGATTAAACCAAGATATAAATTGCTTACCTCACAAATATTTAATCGATTATCGATTAATGCTGTCGCAGCTCTCCTTTTCTTCCTCCTCCCTCGTTTGTCCTTTATCGTTTCTGCGTAGCTGTTACACAACAAACACTCGCGAAGATTAATTAGGATTACCAAAATACAATCCCTCGACGTTAATTGCGCGCGACACACATTTGATTTTATCACGAGAGAATTAATGCGAAACAATCAACTCGGCGAAATTCGCACATTAGAATTACGCGCGATCCGTTTCGATTAATAATCGTTTCGACACTTACGAGTCATTAACTGCTAATTGCAATAATCGTAGAGAATAATCTGGAATGCCGCTACTTTCCCGCTCGAGACTCGGCGCACGAATGATAATGAACATGGCGGTCGCATGTGTAGCGTGACATACGCCGCGAATCGCGTGTGACGTCACACGCCGTGAGCTTTTGCCGTTACGCGGCTGTAGCGTGACGTATGCCGCGAAACGTCACATGACGTCACGTTAAAGGTGGCCGCGGCACTGACCTAACGTCGCGAAATATTTAACACGTCTTACGAGATAAATGGAACACTCGATTCCTCGCTTGTTTGCTTTGTATTCTTTAAATTATTAATCAGTTAGTAAGTGATTATCATGTATCGCGACTTTGTGTTACTCGAATTACTCGGTCCTGCAAGGAACGAATAATTCGATGAAAGAACTGAGTGCAATTACTATCGAAGAGCGCCAAGGTGGAAGAAGAGGCAACGTATAACACGTATGTAGTACGTACATACATATACATATTGAGTTCCTTAACGTACGAACATCGGCGGAATAATGTTACAATTGTTTCGTCTGTCGAAACATCGATACGTGTCCTTTTCCCCTTGTAGTGTAGGATATGGGCAGCGGGCCGCATCCCATTCCCCCACCACGCCGCCGCATACTGCAAACATGTACCAAGGTCGCGCCATCTCGCGTCGCTCTATTTCTTACATTCCATTGATACGCGTATTATTGCGCGCGCTCTCAACCCGGAAATATTCGGCGGATTTCATTAAAATAAGTGAGAAAGTTGAAACGCAATGTGAAATATAAATTCAAGCGTCGTTTCGAGGAAACAATTATGACAAATATGAGAATGTATAATTGCTGCTTCTCGTTAGTGAAATTTTTATTTTTAAAAAATATAATATATAAATCGCGTATGAATATATGATATACTAAAAGACAAAATAGTAAAAAATAAAGTTTCGATCATCGCCTCGATATGTTTATAAATCATCAATTGCACAAGTTTATAATCACACGGATTATCTCTAATTGTAAGTAATCTCTAATTATTTGCAGAAAATAATCGTATTGTCGTCTTTTATTGTTAATACCTATCGCAATCATACCAACGTAGATACAACATAATTATAATTAACGAGCAATTTGCGTGATTAATTAACCTTTACGACTCGTAAAATCGTGACGACTTTTATCAAAGCAGATATTTTGCGCGATATATTGATTTAAAATAGAAATCTACGAGAAAAGAGGGCAATTATAAATTATTACAATATTTAAAATATTGATTACATCTTTAATATTTCTATATACGATTATATTTCACATTTCAATTTTTAACTTTCTGCGCCGATTTAATTAAATATAATTTAATTATCAGATCGAAAGTATTACGCAAATCATTGGAAATAAGTAATAGAAAGTGGTACATTTTGATTGCTTATTAATAATTAATAACTACTTCGCGGGATTTATCTCAAAATGTATCGCGAGTGCAATATTATTTCGATTATTTTTTCTATTGGTATTTAACTAATTATATTAACATACTGAAGAATGAAATCGTGCATCTGGAATAATCAATAGCTAATCATATTTTTAAATCTAATAATATTTTCGAATATAATGAACTTTTATCGAGTATAATAATTATTTATCTTTAATTTAAGAGACAAGTGATGCATATAAATTTGATCGTGAAATTTTCGTCTTAATCGTAAGTTTTACATTGTTCTCTCGCGATAAAAAAATCAAGTGTGCGTGTTGCGTATAATTAACATTCGATATACCGTGTAAAATATCATGTGGTGATATTCTAATGATCGTAAGTAATAGTCTTCGCGAGTGCATAATGTTGTGTAAGTGCTATCCAAAGGAACAGCAAAGGACAAGCAAATCATCGGATCAAATAAATAATGGAGAGGAAAGGAAGGAGGACGGAATAGCATCAATTAACAGTGAATCAGGTAAGCAATCTATAATTTGCGTAATTTATTTGTTACTTCTATAATTAAATGCTTATCTTCTTAATATTAATTTATTGTAAATTATTTGTATTGTTCAATGCATATATAAAATATATTCTATCGACACTATTTTAAAATAATTAAAATATTTATTAAATATTTTAAATATTAATAATTTTCTAAAAATGGTTAAAAAAATATTATTTGAGATATTTATAGTTATTTATATTATTTATATATAAAAATCTTTATTACATTTTATAAATGTTTATGTCTAAAGAAAAACACTCTTTTTTAGCAATTACATAATTTTTATTAAATTTCGCTAAAAAATTAATAAAAAATCCAATTACGCATAATAATATTTTTTTAAATATTAATTGCACGCATTGTGTAGAATTTATTTAGGGAAGGCTGGATTTTAGTTTGGGATGTGTAAATTATATAATAATATTTTTTTATTTCCGCTCTTTATATTCATACTTCTTACCTATGTCGCAATTAAAATATCATTTTAATTATTCACACTTAGATCATAAAAAAATCCTTTTTATCTCGCTTTTTATCTCTAAACCCCCGATGAAAAATTTATTCAACGGCGCGCCGTGCAAATGCACTATACATTAAAAGATTCGCTTTGCGTGACAGATGCGAAACATCGCATTCGGGTGGGGATCAAAGATTTCTCCTTCAATTTTGCTCTGAGTGGTACGAATAATTTCACCGCGGAAAGTGAGTCGCTGGAGCAAATAGTACTCGGCGTCGAACAAAATGCCCTTTTTTTTCGTGGGTAGTCTCCCCCGACAGAGGGGTTAAATCGATTCCGCAACATATCGAGTGAGTCGCAGCGCGCTTGCTACATGATGCGATTTCAGATGTCAGCCGGGTCAAAGGATGTCTAGGGATAACGTTCAAAGCTGGTCAAAAATTGGGACCAATGTAATCTCGTTCCATGACGAGTGATGGAACGCGGACGCGACTGATTGACAGATTACAACATAGGGACGAATAATGTCGAGCAATAACGTCTTCAAAAAAGAAATAAGTTAAAATAAGATGTCAAGTGTATATCTGTGTGTGTATATATATATATGTATAAGAAAATATTATTTCCAAGAAATTATATAATTTTTTATTTATAAAACTGTTTATTCTATAAAAAAATAACATATTTCAAAAACTTGAAAATAGAAAATAATATCATGCTTAATAATATCAATGATACATGCATATATTATATAATGTTATATTATAATAAAAAATATCATCTTATTATGAATTGTTGATTATAATTTTTGATTAAAAATATATAATATAATATGTGATATAATATATGATATATAAGAATATACATATAATATAATATGGTATTGAGAATTTATAATTTTTGATATTAAGACAATAATAAATGTAAAATTTGTAATGTAAGAGACACGCACACAACACTTCAATGCTTTACTGGTAATGAACCAGTGATGTGCCCATGAACCCATGATGTATTTCTATATGTGTAAATATCAAATAAATGATATTTGATCTTAGTTGTTGATATTAAATTATACTATTTGTTCTTTACCGCCCGCCGATTTTTCTTAACAAAAATTTCAAAATCATGTAAGAATCTATTTCTTTTCTATTGCAAATTTTATTCTGTCAAACTTTAAAATAATAAATAAAAAATTTTAATTTAAAATTTAATTAAAATTTAATTATTAATGTATTAATTTTAATAAAACGGCACAAAAATGAGTTGTATTTTTATGCACTCTAGTTTTATTTGTGTGTGTGTGTGTGTGTGTGTGTGTGTGTGTGTGTGTGTGTGTGTTGTTCTATTAATAAAATAAAAAATTCTCTCTGTATTTATTAAAGTTACATAATTTTATTACACTTGTAATATAAATATTTGAAATGATAATAATACAATAAATTAATTTATATAAATAATAATTTATATAAATATTTTCGATCACAAAATAAAATTCTTCAAATTAAAAAAAATATTAGATTTAATAAAATCGTTTTTAATTGAATAATTAATTATATGCCATTTTTGATACTAAAAATGAATATTAAGTATTTCACATGTTACAGATAAGATCTGGTATTAGTAATCAATTAGTCAATTGATTGCTATAATACATGTAATATTTACACATATAGAAACAACGTATGTGTGCAACAATTTTGCTATTAAATTGTATTATAATTGTGAAATTATATAAACTAAGCACACAATCAAAGTTTATTCGTCAAATTTATAAAACTTCATTTGTTAACAAATAGTAGTCAGTAATCGTTTTACTTACAAATTATTTTGATTTTAATACTTAAATAAAGTGTCGTAAATACATATAATTTTAATTTAATTAAATTAAAATTATTAACATATTAATTAATATTAATTACAATTATTACAAAGTAGAACTGAAGTTATTTTCAAGTAAACTTCTTACATTTATAAAAACATAACTAGAATATATGTAAAGATATTCATTATAAAAGAATTATATGTATATCAATCATTTATAAATTTATAAATTTAATTTATTTAATTTAGTATCTATTTTTTGTTTTATTATTATTCTTTTATGTTATATTTAAATCTTAATTTCATAAATGTTTATTAAATTCTTAAATTCTTAAATTTTTATTTAAAAATAATCATAGAAATATAATCAAGAAATAAAAGAATTATGTTTTTCTTAAAACTTTTTATGTCAAGTTTATGACTAATAGGTTGAAATAAATTTCTGAAGAATTCTAATTAACGAAATTTAAAATGAACGGATTTTTTTATCATCATCATATTATTGTTAATCATGTTGTTGTAAACAATATTTTTATTATCATCATATTGTATCATGTTTTCATCATCATCATATTTATTTGAAAATTACTTTATCTATAGATATATTGCGCATGATAAAAAAATGCACACAATATCTAAGCAATTTAAAGTTAAAAGTAGAACATTTTGTTTTATAGTAACTACGCACTTACACAAGTAATTTCGCAAATAAAATCTTATATAAATGAAATCTTATATCAATTTATAACACTAAATTAACATGCAAAATTCGTCTATTAAGCAATCTCCTGCGTTGGTACCTATAAAATTAAATAATCAATAAAATTGATTATATAAGATATATATATATATATATATATATATATATATATATATAACTTTAAAAAGAAATAATATTTTTAGATATGTTATTAATATTTCTAGATATGTTAGACAATGTTCTTATGACAGATTTACACATTTCTGCTCCTTTGTATTAATGTATTACATTTATATCATATTAATGTATCCTAAATCAATTAACGATTTAGAGTAAATGAAAAATCTTCCTGGTTATTATATTACTTACATTTTGTAATTCAAACCTCTCCAAAAAATTGGTATTTCTCTGTCGTAAAGTGATATGGGCTCTAATCGTAAAAAAAGGGAGTCCAATTTCAGAAGTAAAACGGAGACAATTTCTAAAAGTTGTACATCTTTTGTGCAATCTAATAACAATATATAAAAAGATTAAATATAAAAAAGTAGCTGTTATAAATATAGATATTCTAATAATATGGGTATATATTTTGAAAATACTTATTTTATTAATGAGTTTCGAGATATATATATATATATATATATATATATATATATATATATATATATATATATATATATATATATATATATATATCTGTGTGTGTGTATGTACAAATATTTTATATTTCTTTCTCAGTGTAAAATTTTGTGTAAATTAGAGCAAGAAAAATTGGCTTACTTGATACAAATATGCAGACATAATATCAATAGAAACATCGACATTACAAGAACTGCTACCCAAGTGTTTTTGATCCAAATATAAAATACG
This sequence comes from Camponotus vicinus, assembly GCF_025532165.1. Taxonomy (NCBI): domain Eukaryota; kingdom Metazoa; phylum Arthropoda; class Insecta; order Hymenoptera; family Formicidae; genus Camponotus; species Camponotus vicinus. The sequence continues at coordinate 10,933,695 of NW_028141948.1, read as the reverse complement.
AAGTTCACAAATGAATTATAAGATGTATCTTGTATTTCTTTATTATAATCTTTTAGATCAATATTTTGTATGTAATCTGTGTTTTCTATATATTCTGTACTACATTCTGTATTCAAAGTGCTGTTTAAGAATGGTACTAAACGTGTTGTTATAGCATCTAAAAAATAATTTCAATTAGTAATTGATTGCATATTTATCGTTAATATGCAATCTATATGCAATCTATCTAAATCTATTTAATTTTGTTAGAAATCCATAATTAATTTTCAAAGTTATGTCATATTTTATTAATAATACGAATTTATTGTTAGTGAGTGTTATTTTTGTTCTAAAAAATTCATATAATATTAATAATACATATATTAATAATAAAAAAATAACAACTCAACAAATTAAATTTTCTGATAATAATTCAATAAAAAAAAGTGGGTGTGTGAGTTTGTATGTTATATTAACATAGTCGTATTGGGAAACGGTTTTAACTTTATAATTATATTTTTGTTTGTTATTAATATTTTAAAGAACACAGGAATTTAGTAAAGATATACAAATATAGATATTATGTGTCGCTATACATTCTCTCTCTCTCTCTCTCTCTCTATATATATATATATATATATATATATATATATATATATTTCATTACGAAAATATAATAAAATATAATAATATATAATATTATTTGTAGCATCATAATATAAATTATTATTATCTTACCTGACATTGAAATTGTGAAAATAATGCTCCATAATCCTCGCATCATAATGTATATTATGAGAACTTGATTAGTTCTTTTCTTCAGAAAATTAAAAGAAAGAGATTACTACTATTTGACTTCGATCCGTTATCAATATCAGTGTATCAATGTCTGAAATCAATAATATTTAAAATCAAACCATTTTATATCATAGGAAACAATGCAAAATGATGAAAGATGCAATTTTTTAACAATTAATTAGAATAGCTTGAGAATAATATATAAAAATGAAAAAACCAAAAAATAAAAAATAACTAAATATATTTAAAGATATTAAAGAAGGAAACAGAACACAATTTTTGTTAATATTGCAATATTCGGCTGTAGCGAGTTTTTATTAGAGGATGGATATTCATCGCAATAGAAAAAACTAAACTTGTAATTATAAAAACTGTATCTGTGAAGCATTATATAGCTAAAAATATTAATAATAATAGGAACAAAATGTAAAGTTGTGTGTGAAAGAGAGCAGGATGTTTATATACGCTATTACTATTTCAAAAAAGTCGTTACAATTAAAAGAGTTTTAAGTATCGCACATATGTCCAGTATTTTATTCAAACTTCTTACACAAATTTCTCAAGTCAGCAATTTTTTATAATAGAATTAACGCAAACTAATTTTTTTAATATTATATACGAAATCAAAATGATACTCTTTAAAAAGATTGTACTATATTATTATATAAATTTAATCTAAAATATTAACATATAATATACATTAACATGATACATATGACGAAAATAATATCACAATAAAATATACTAGTACAAATTTTAATACGTATGATTATTACTATATAAATGTTGATTATTGCCCATAAATCTTAGATCTTAAAGAAAAAGGTTATAAATTTTATAATAATTTAATAGAATCTTCAAAAATCACAATAAGATGCTAAGAAAAGCTTTGCACACAACAATTAATACTAAAATAGCTATTTCGATACATAAAATTAATAATTTTAATTAATGACTATCATATTATAATATGTAATATATATATTTGTTGATTTTACCAAATCGGCATTTGCTGTCTCTATATTTTCGTATCCGCACGACACTACGTCAATGTGATGAGTCGTAGGAGACATACAGGAGATATTTGCGTGAGTCTTGTAAGGTTGTCGATGCAAATAAAGGAGAATATTTATTCTTATAAACTCACAAACTGTTATATATCATTTTCACAATAACCTCAATAAATAAATCAATAAATAAATCAATCTAAAGGCTTTTGTAATATAATGTTATTCGAGTTTTAAATTTACCTAAAATATGGTTAGATTTATACTTAGTACATACGATTAAATTTCTTTTATTATTATAAAATTAATAAAAAATTACACATATTTATAAGAAATATACAAGTGTGTAAAGATATTTTATTTAATAAAAATTACTTACCACATGTTCTCAAAACTAAAAATCCTAAAATTTTTGATATGACATATTTAGAAGATTTACTCAAGATTGGACTTATCCTCAATTTTATTCGAATTAAGTTATAAATATAAAATTTGCAAAACATTATACTACAAAAATATGATTTAAAAGTTAATCATATTATACAGGGTGACCCATTTTAACTTAGGCAGCCAAATAACTCGAAAAATAAGCAAGATAGAGAAAAATGTTTTAGACAAAAGTGGTATGGTTTCGAGGGGGCCATAAGATGGTATCATTGGTTTGACCTTGAAGAGTCATTTGAAGGTCACGTGAAGGTCACTTCAATTTTTTTAAATGGAACATCCTATATATTTTTGTACATTCTTGTAGCTCATCTCGAGAGCTTTCCAAAACACTATAATTAAGTACATTTTCGTTAAGTACTTTTTGAGTTATGAGGCTTGAAATAATTTCTTAATTTTACATAAACCGTAAAATATCTTGTAAAATATTCATTTTTCGATTACCTTACCTTAATAGTTTTATGTACAAAATAATGAGAGGAATCAATTGATGTAAAGAAAACACATAGTTGTTTCGAAGAAAAAATATGTAATTTGCAATTAACAATTCCATATTTTTTCTTAAAAATAATAAATAATCTGCAATTCTGTATAATTATTTTCATATAATAGGATTTTAATAAAAAAACCAAATTAGCAGTTAGCAATTTATTAAATTCGTAATATTTATGTTTAAAATAATATTGTACATTTGTTATAAAAAAAGCAGTCATCAAAAAGAATAGCGAAATAGCAAATAACGAATATGCATAAACAATGTTGCCAATTTTATATAACTCAAGAAATTATTTATAAAAACTTATGTTATAAATAAAAAAGAAAATCGCAATGTAGTATTTATGAGTTAGTATATGATGTAAGTAAATATATAATATTGTAAAAAAATAAAATTATTTATATATTTACTTAGTAAATATATAAATATGTACACTAATATAAGATATTTACACACACATATTTGTATAAATTCTACATTTTTAGATATTGTAAATTATTATTAAATATATATTGTTCCATGAGAAAACGTTATACGACATGTTAATTATCTGCATTTTTATTATTCAATAAAATTAAAATTTTTTATACAAAATCAGAAAAAATTTCAATTGTATGTTTTGAAATTTTAAATATCTTTTAACGATTTTTATCTTTTACGATTTTCTTATTGTGAAAGTATTATATACAACATAGCAATCTGTTGATAATGACAAATTAATTATTAATAGAAAATTTTATAACTTTCACTAGAAAATATTTAATGAAAAATCTAATAATTAATTTACTATTTGTAAAGTTTTTATTTTACATGTATGATATTTCAAACTCTATTATATGTATAATATTATATGTATAATATTTTAAACAATATTAAATCTAAATTTGAAAACTATAGTTGAATATAGCTAATTTCGTTTTCTATTAAAAAAAATTAAAACTATTTTATTTTTCGAAATTTTTATGTTATAAGAAAAATTATATGGTGTAAATTATAATATTATACAAATAATTACAATAATTGTGTAATAAATTAAAGGAAAAGAAATTGCTGCAATTTTTTCCCTTTAATGTATTAAAACAATGTATTAATACAAAAATTTTGTTTAATAAACTTACACAATTTTCTTAACCTGGAAATTACAAATTTGTAAAAAGTTCGAGCTGAAGTTAATTAATTTACAAAAATAGATTTTTTAGTTGAAGTATTGTATAACGAAAGTAGGTTATAGCCTGTTTATAAAACAAAGGAAAAATTAAATAGTTTTATTGTAAAAGTTGACACGTTCTTGATAATTAATCAGTAATCTATCCAAATCAATTAATTCCTATGGAATAATTATTGCACATAAGAAATTAAGAATTAAATTAATTGAGCAACAGAAATCAATCTTTTCTTTATTTAGATAATCGATTCTAGTTAAAATATTTATAAATATTAGTAATATTTATTTATATAGATATTTATGTTTATATAAATATGTATATAAATATTTCCATTTTATAAATATACATACATATATATTTGTGTATATTTATAATGTTAATAATTATAATAATAATAATATAATTATTGTAATTATATTAATTATTATAATTATAATAATTAATATTTTCTTGAAAAATATACATGATAAAAAAAAAACTTTTATATTGTATCAAAATTTTTTTAATTTGTAGCTCTTAATAAGTTTAAATTATTTAAATCTAATTTTAAAAATTAATAATTTTTAAATATTTTAGTAGGCAACTCTTCTTTTGTCATTATAGATTAAGGAGCAGTTTATATTAAAATTTAATTGCACATATTATATGTATTGTCTAAAAGATTTGAAAAGATTTGGAGTTAAAAATTGAACCTATAAAAAATTGATAATTTAACCTATAAAATAATTTAAATGCCTTGTCAATATCACAAATAAATGGATTTTACTATTATAATTTGCAAAAATATCATGACTAATATCTCTTAAATATGTCCCTCGTGTTGCTGCAAAGAATTAAATTAAATACACATAAAATTAATAAAAATACAAAGAAATATTATGTATATATTTATATACAAATTTTATTTTGAATTTAAATTATTCTTCACATACATGCATATAAATATATATTTTTTATTTAAAAATATACTACGTATTTTTTAAAAATAGAAAGATTTTTAAATTTATAGATACATATAAAATTAACGACTTTTAAAAAATAATCAAAATCGCTGGTTTATAATTAAAAAAAATGATGCCTAACATATTTCTATTCCCGAACATATTTCTATTAATAATAAAAATTGTAATTGAGTATTTATCTAAATGCACACATATATTTTCCTTTTTAATTAATTTTCCTTGTATATACAAACAATACTTTTATAAGTATTAGAGAAGTAGACTATATGTATATATTTATATGCTTGTACTACGCTGCTATAAATTCTGTTGTAAAATAAATATATTCTTGCCAATTTAAGATATATATTCTGTATATTGTCCGATATATTGTCCATATTTTACATACCTTGTACATTGAACATCTTTTCATTTAATTTCTGTTGTCTGGCTAGTCACGCAACCATCTAGGAGGTATATTAAGACGTATTGTAGGACGAAATTTTTTGATATAGAATCTGTTAAATATTAGGACGTTAAATATTAGGAAGTATATTAGGACGTATATGTAGAACGAAATTTTTTGATATAGAATATGTTAAATATAAAAAGAGTGTTTTTAATGATAAGAACGCTTATTAAAAATTGAATTTTAATATAACAGTTAATAGTTATCATATTGCAGTAAATCATAAACTAATATAAATAGCATAGCTAACATAATAATATAAATAACTTATTGTACATTATATTAATCTTAATCTGCTTTTTAAAATTTTGGTGATAAAAGAAATAGAAAGAGCGTTACTTTAAAAATGTTAAATTTATAAAGTTATATTGAGTTTAATATTATTTCAAAAATGGACAATAAATTTGTTCTTAAATTCTTTAAAATTTTATTTAAAATAATTTGTTCAAAATAATTTCTTTTTTTATCAATATATGAGTATGTGTGTGTAATACATATTTATATACATTTTATAATTTGTTTCTCTATTATTTATCTAATTTCTTCTTTGGTAAATTTTTATAATACATGATGATTTTATCTGAATTAGATTAATGATGCTAGACTTGTAATTTTTTTTAATATCATAAAAATTCTTTGTTTTCACAATTATCACTGTTATGAATTTTTTGCTATAATATAACTCTTGCTAATATTATAAGTAAAAAGAAATAATATCAAACTCAATACAAATTTTTCATGGTGTGTTTTATATTTTAAACTTTTCCTTCTGATTAAAATCTTAATTGATTATAAACTACTTGTATACATGTAAATTAAATAAAAAGTTATGAACATTAACATTAATATTGAAAAAATCAGTTTACCTGCATATAGCACAACAAATTAACAAGGTGATTGTTAAAAAAATTCCAGATACTATCGCAATTAAATATACCCAGTAAGATGTATCAATTTCAAGATTTACATCTGGTTTTATCATATTAAATATAGTAGTAGTATAATTAAACATATTTTCCATATTATTTTTTATTATATTTATTATATGTTTATTAACATTTAATCCAAAAACATATTTTACGGCTGACATTATTATTATATAAACTAAAAAAATAATTATAATTATAATTTAATTTATTAATCGATAATATAAATTAAAACTATGTTATCATTATTTTATTAACCTTTTATACATTATTTGTTAGTTATAAAATTTTATTATAAGTTAAGTAATATTTGGTTTATAATACGTATATAATAAATATTAATTCAACTTTATTATAATAATTAATTATTAATAAATTAACTAGTAAAAACACATATATCTAAAAATATACACAATATTAGTAAACTAAATTTATTTTTGATAAAGTCGCATTATTATTTTATAAAAAAAAACTCTGAAAATATATCCATCTTTTTTAATTATAATGCACACGTTATTACACATGTTTTTTTATATATATTTATTTTTTGATAAATATTAAAGCTAAATGATAGTTTAAAGGATACAAATAGTCATTATTTTTAATATTTTAAATAAGTCAGATTGTAAAAATTAATATTAATTTAAAAAATTTAATTCACATTATTATCTAAATAATTATCTTACATGCTTTATAGTAAGTAATAAAGATGTACAACGATATAGCTACTTCAATATATACACGTATTATATTTAATAGTCTCCTGTTAATCATTGTTAGAAATAGCTCTTTTCTCTTCTTCCTAAACTTAAAATTCGAGATCACAATTTTTTATCCACTTTTAATATTCGAATTTAGTTACGATTATCGCAATGCTGTAATTATCGCCTGCAAAAAAAGATATCTCTTTTGTATATCCAAATCTTATATTTCTAAAAATTTAAATTCTAAACAAAATAAAAAAAAATAAATTTCTCAACGATTAAATCGTGAAGAATAACATTTCAAATAGCATCAACGAAAATAATATGACTTTACGATTATAAAAACATTGAAAACATAAGAGAAACAAAAGAATATCATGATTAATTAGTATTTTATATTATAGTCTATTGATTAATTAATATTATATATTAGTTTATCATCTCCATAGTAAATTTCCGATCAAATAAAATAGATATTTTTCCATATTTAAGAAAATAACGTATCTCTGAGAATTAAAAATGTTTTAAATTAATAATAATATAAGCTTTCTTTATGTATAAATGGCATAAAAGAAAACAAAATATTTATATTTGCTACCATTGTTTTATAAAGTCACAGTAACTTAAAAAAAGCTTTCAATGTTTTACAATGTTTCACTTTCAAAAAAGCTGGTAATTCTTTTTTAATTTCTTGCAAATAAATCAACAATTAAAATAGCATTAATATTAGCAATCATCAATCAATAAATAGTCATTACAACAAAAACTACTAATTATTATGACACAAATCAAGACAATAATTGTATTTTCTAGAAGTATTATATCTAATTTTATTCTTTGATATATTTCTTAATATATTCTTGATATTCTTAATATGTTTTTTCTTTATATGTTAAACAATTAATTAACACATAATTTACTAAATAAGTGAATAATTAACAACAAATTATTGCGTACTTCAAATAATAATATGATAATTATAATATATATAAATGATAAATGATAATGTCGATGTGCCCCGAGATAAAATATAATATCCAACAATGATCATATTATTTTATTGTATTAAAACTTATAGCAAATTAAAACTCGCAAAATAAATTAGCAAGGAAAATCTCGGCATATTAATCTATAATATACTAAGATGCTAATAATTTATTTTATAATATGAATTTGTTTTATTATTTACCAAATTATAATTCAAACCGTCGTTTCTATGTCCTCTGTATGTAAATGATATCATGACAATGACGAGCGTATGATTTGTAGAAAATATAATATAAACTGGATACTTAGCATCACACACACACACACACATACAAATGGATCCTTCGTCTGTCTTATTGGCCATCAAATTTATGTATTCTAAGAAATTTGATATACATATGTTTCTTTAAATAATTTTAACATTATATGAAGATCTGGTCCTATTTGCCACTTGCGGATATTCTGAACTTTGTCATAACGAATAGATAGTTTCTATTTGCGTACGATTTAATACTTAATTCAATATTCATATATTAAAATTAAAAAATATTATATATAGATTCCTTTATTGTAAAAAAATAAAAATCATTATATCTTAAATTGTTTTATTAAATGTTTTATGTTAAGTCACAAAATAATGATTTTATTTTGTGAAAATATTAAATTATAATTTTGATAATAATTAATTTAGATTATAATAATAGGAACTTAATAAAATATATAGTTAATGTAATTTTTAAATTCAATATGTGAAAATTTCTTATATTGATGTAAATATTACATCAATAATCTAAAAAAAAAATTATCTAAAATCTCAAAAAGTTTAGTGCTCAGTTTTAAAATTAAAATATATAATATCTTAATTTATATGATAAAAATTGGAAATTTAAAATAAGCATTTAAAGTTTTCAACGCATATTTTGAAATAAAATCATTAGTCTTTCTTATATAGCTTTTTTTAGTCATATTAGAGCATAATACTATACATAAAGTATGTTTATTTTAATTATGTGAGACAGTAATATATAAACAATAAATGTCGATGAATCTCTCTCTCTCTTCAGAGATAAACGAAGTTTATGTTGATGGAAAGATCACAATAATTTCATATGCTGGCTATATATGGCTATATATGATTTCATTATATCAAAACTTATAATAAATACTAGAGTTAGAGAAAAAAACAAGACACATATAATTTTTGTTTTCATATTATTGTGCTTTTGATTACAGAGGAAATAATAAATCATAAAAACACAAATATAGAAATGACAATTTTTATGAACAATGTGAATATAGCTTATAAATAATTAATAATTTCGACAAATTAATTACTGAAAATAATTTTTTTTAGAAAATTTAACATCCACAAAACGTATAAATGTAGAAAGTATATAATGTACATATTAAATTCCAATTTAATATGTTTACGTATATTTACGTAAGTTCTAGATATTTTAGATATCGTTCGTGTTATTATATAACAATGATATATACGCAATGTCATATTTTTAATAATATTAATTTAAATTTTATTTATTCTTTTCATATATTTTATTTATGTCTGTAAATTTTTAGTTATAGGATTTTTATGTAACCTATTCACACGCATAGTTTTTTTTAAATTGTAGAATATATTTAATCTATTCTTTATTCTTTAAATTTCTTTATATTGAAATTGAAAAAATATTAAAATTTTAATAACATGCAGTTCTAAGAAAACAAAATAAAAGAACCATGTTTTTAATATGAAGCTTTTAAACTTATATTATATACTCATATGCTAAAAACAATTATTAGTATGTAACTGTTTCATATGTATGTAAATGCAAATGTTATATATGTTATATATTAGTTAGTATGTAAATGTTATATATTAGGTATAATAAAATTAAGGGTAAAGAAAAAAGAAGTTGATTTTCTAACATTAATAACATTATTTAAAATAACTTATTAATTTTATTGTGTTTTTTATCGTCATTACATTATATAATACACATATATGATTGTCAAAAAAATATTATTTCATGAACAAACTTATAAACGTATATAATTATATTCTATGAACGTATAATATGCATAGATATGCATTGTCTAAAGTTTGACGATTTAAAGTTGAAGATCGAATGAAGTATTTATTTATTATTAAGTAATCTTAATAAAGTTTTTATTACACTTTAGCAATAGAAAGTCTTCTACGTCTATTAAGCTGGCACAGCCACTTTAGCACAGTGCCAGCTTAATAGACGTAATTCTTCTTAGAAATTTTAATTCTATATTTATATAATTATTATATCTATTTCAATTTCTATCTATTTTTATGTTATAAGAAAAATTAAATGGTGTAAATTATAATATTATAGAAATAATTAATTGTGTAATAAATTAAAGGAAAAGAAATTGCTGCAATTTTTTCCCTTTTAATGTATTAAAATCATACAAAAATTTTGTTTAATAAACTTACACAATTTTCTTAACCTAGAAATTACAAATTTGTAAAAAGTTCGAGCTAAAGTTAATTAATTTACAAAAATAGGTTTTTAGTTGAAGTATTGTATAACGAAAGTAGGTTATAGCCTGTTTATAAAACAAAGGAAAAATTAAATAGTTTTATTGTAAAAGTTGACACGTTCTTGATAATTAATCAGTAATCTATCAAATTTTCAATCTTTTAATTAATCTTTTAATTCAATCTTTTAATTAATTCCTATGGAATAATTCTTGCACATAAGAAATCAAGAATTAAATTAATTGAGCAAGAAAAATCAATCTTTTCTTTATTTACATAATCGATTCTAGTTAAAATAATTATAAATATTAGTAATCTTTATTTATGTAGATATTTATGTATATATAAATATGTATATAAATATTCCTATTTTATAAATGTGTATATTATACTTATGTATAAATGTATTTAGAATATTAATTATAATAATATAATAATAATATAATTATTCTTATAATTATAATAATTAATATAATTATAATAATTAATTCTTTATAAATATATTTATAATATTAATTATAATATAATAATAATAATAATAATAATAATCAAAATAATAATAATAATAATAATAATAATAATAATAATTATTATTATTATTATTATTATTATATTAATTATTATCATTGTAATAATTAATATTTACTTGACAAATATACATAATAAAAAAACTTTTATATTGTGCCAAATTTTTTTAATTTGTAGCTCTTAATAAGTTTAGATTATGTAAATCTAATTTTGAAAATTAACAATTTTTAAATATTTTAGTAGGCAACTCTTCTTTTGTCATTATAGATTAAGGAGCAGTTTATATTAAAATTTAATTGCACATATTACATGTATTGTCTAAAAGATTTGAGAAGATTTGGAGCTAAAAATTGAACCTATAAAAAATTGAAAATTTAGCCTCTAAAATAATTTAAATGCCTTGTCATTATCACAAATAAATGAATCTTACTATTATAATTTGCAAAAATATCATGATTAACATCTCTTAAATATGTCCCTCATGTTGCTGCAAAGAATTGAATTAAATACACATAAAATTAATAAAAATACAAAGAAATATTATGTATATATGTATATACAAACTTTATTTTGAATTTAAATTATTTTTCACACACATGCATATAAATATATATTTTTTATTTAAAAATATAATACGTATTTTTTAAAAATAGAAAGATTTTTAAATTTACACATACTATATATAAAATTAAAGACTTTTAAAAAATAATCAAAACCGCTGGTTTATAATTAAAAAAATGATTCCTAACATATTTCTATTCCCAAACATATTTCTATTAATAATAAAAATTGTAATTGAGTATTTATCTAAATGCACACACACACATATTTTCCTTTTTAACTAATTTTCCTTGTATCTATATAAACAATACTTTTATAAGTATTAGAGAAGCGGACTATATGTATATATTTATATGCTTGTACTACGCTGCTATAAATTCTGTTGTAAAATAAATATATTATTGTCAATTTAAGATATATATTCTGTATATTGTCCATATTTTACATACCTTGTACATTGAACATCTTTTCACCTAATTTCTGTTGTCTGGCTAGTCACGCAACCATCTAGGAGGTATATTAGGAGTTGGACGTATTGTAGAAAGACGAAATTTTTTGATATATAATCTGTTAAATATAAAAAGTCTGTTTTTAAAGATAAGAACGCTTATTAAAAATTGAATTTTAATATAACAGTTAATAGTTATCATATTGCAGTAAATCATAAACTAATATAAATAGCATAGCTAACATAATAATATAAATAACTTAATGTACATTATATTGATCTTAATCTGCTTCTTAAAATTTTGTGATAAACAAAATAGAAAGAGCATTACTTTAAAAATGTTAAAAATTTATAAAGTTATATTGAGTTTAATATCATTTCAAAAATGGACAATAAATTTGTTCTTAAATTTTTTAAAATTTTATTTAAAATAATTTGTTCAAAATAATTTCTTTTTTTATCAATATATGAGTATGTGTGTGTAATACATATTTATATACATTTTATAATTTGTTTCTCTATTATTTATCTAATTTCTTCTTTGGTAAATTTTTATAATACATGATGATTTTATCTGAATTAGATTAATGATGCTAGACTTGTAATTTTTTTTAATATCATAAAAATTCTTTGTTTTCACAATTATCACTGTTATGAATTTTTTGCTATAATATAACTCTTGCTAATATTATAAGTAAAAAGAAATAATATCAAACTCAATACAAATTTTTCATGGTGTGTTTTATATTTTAAACTTTTCCTTCTGATTAAAATCTTAATTGATTATAAACTACTTGTATACATGTAAATTAAATAAAAAGTTATGAACATTAACATTAATATTGAAAAAATCAGTTTACCTGCATATAGCACAACAAATTAACAAGGTGATTGTTAAAAAAATTCCAGATACTATCGCAATTAAATATACCCAGTAAGATGTATCAATTTCAAGATTTACATCTGGTTTTATTATATTAAATATAGTAGTAGTATAATTAAACATATTTTTTTTATAATCTTCTATTATATTTATTATATGTTTAGTATCATTTAATTCAAGAACATGGTTTATGGCTGACAGGTTTCTTTTGTTATCTAAAAAAATAATTCTAATTATAATTTAATTTATTAATCGATAATATAAATTAAAACTATGTTATCATTATTTTATTAGCCTTTTATATATTATTTGTTTATTACAAAATTTTATTATAAGTTAAGTAATATTCGGTTTATAATGTGTGTGTGTGCATGTGCGTGTGTATAATCAACCGAATATTACTTAACTATATATATATATATATATATATATATATATATATATATATATATATATATACATATATAAAATAAATATTAATTACTCAACTTTATTATAATTAATTATTATTAAATTAACTAGTAAAAACACATATATTTAAAAATATACACAATATTAGTAAACTAAATTTATCTTTGATAAAGTCGCATTATTATTATATAAAAAAAAAACTCTGAAAATATATCCATCTTTTTAAATTATAATACACACGTTATTACACATGTTCTTTTTATATATATATTTATTTTTTGATAAATATTAAAGCTAAATGATAGTTTAAAAAGATACAAATAGTCATTATTTTTAATATTTTAAATGAGTCAGGTTGTAAAAATTAATATTAATTTAAAAAATTTAATTCACATTATTATCTAAATAATTATCTTACATGTAATATAGTAAGTAATAGAGATGAACAAAAAATAATAGAGCGTCAACATAAATGCTCTAAGAATTTCAATTATTATTATTTCTAATAGTCTCCTGTTAATCATTGTTAGAAATTTATTTAGCTCTTTTCTCTTCTTCCTAAACTTAGAACTCGAGATCACAATTTTTTATCCACTTTTAATGTTCGAATTTAGTTACGAATATCGCAATGCTGTAATTATCATCTGCAAAAAAAAGGTATCTTTTTGTATATCCAAATCTTATATTTCTAAAAATTTAAATTCTGAACAAAATAAAAAAAAATAAATTTCTTAACGATTATATCGTGAAGAATAACATTTAAAATAGCATCAACGAAAATAATATGACTTTGCGATTATAAAAACATTGAAAAATATAAGAGAAACAAGAGAATAAATGATTAATTAGTATTTTATATTCTATTTTATAGTCTATTGATTAATTAGTATTATATATTTGTGTGTGTGTGTGTGTGTGTGTGTACACACACACACACACACACTTTCCGAGATACAAATTTGTAACACTTTACGTGGGCCACCCTGTATATATATATATATATATATATATATATATATATATATATATATATATATATATACACACACACAATATGCGTTATTATATATGTGGTTTAATGCAAGAATAATCTGCCTAATGCATTGTAATATGAATAATTATTTTACCTGAGATTAAAATCCTAAAAATAATTTATAATGTTTGAACTGATATATATTGTAGAAATAATATATATTGAATAATATTAAATATTGAATATATTGAATATATGGGAATAATATATATTGTGGAAATTTGCGTGCGTATTTTAGCTTTTTTCTTTACAAAAAATTAAATAAGATACAAAATAGCAGTTTTCCTCATCAAATAGTCGTTTATCAATATCAGGATATGTTACCAATTGCCTAAAATTAAAAACAATCTTTTCATTGAATGTCAAATATATTGTGTTCTGTTAGTTGACATCTTACACAAATTTCTCGCAAATAAATCGATAACCTAATAATAAAATTAAAATAAGATCCCTTTCTTAAATATTCATTATATAAGCATATTTTTAAATTATACAAATGAAGACAATAATTACCCTAACAACACACATGTCCAAAAGATGTCCAAAGGTCATCGAGAGGACATCCAGAGGACATAAAATATCGTTTGGCTGTCCTCTAGATATTCTATGGATGTCTTTTGGATATGTGTGTTGTTAGGGTATATTTTGTAAGCGATTCTGATATCCGTCAAATTATTAATACATTTAATTTAAAAAAAACACAAAATTTAAAAAAATTTCACGAAATAATAATTGCAAATTTATAAATGATAAATCATAGATAGCGACGAGCATTAAAAGTAAGAAATATTCTACAGTAATTCGATAAAATGGGTTATAATATTTTCAACATGTAAGTTTATCCTATCAATAATTATAACAAATTATAGAACTTTCAGTTATAGTATATTAATAAAAATTAATTTTTTTAGATAATTGAAATATACTACAGCGTTAATCAGCTGATTCGACACAAGAAAATAATAACTTTATAGTATTAATTTTTGAATCTTACCAAATCGAATGATCCATAGTTCGTTATCTATACACGAACAATAATAGAATGATAACCGGTTTCATACGAAAAGCATGCGAGATACTTTCGGTCTGTTGATCAACTCACATGAATCCTATTGACTGTGTGTCCGAAATTGTATATCCTTGGATGTTTGTTATTTTTCTCGCCAGAAATCTCTAAGTTATACATGTATATAGAAATTTATTTACTTTTATCCACTTGTGGTCTCTCTTAACTTTCTTAAATTCGCTGACAATTTAATCTGACAATTCTCCGATTATTATTTATAAAACATTTAAAAAGACATTTTTAGTTCTTTTTACTATCGCGCGTGAAAGATAATAATTATTCCTTTAAATTAAATTAATCGTTGATCACAAAAAAAAATATTAAAATATATTTTGTTCTTTTTCGTAAAAGCTCTGTGTATAATATACATATAAATAATATACATATACTAATAAATTTTAAATATTCTATATTTTTTCAATGTGCGTATGCATATGTTTGTGTGTGTGTGTGTGTGTGTGTGTGTGTGTGTGTGTGTGTGTGTGTGTGTATTCTTGGCATTATGTAGTATTAAGTATAATTGCTCATTTTCTTAGCATAATTTTTTTGAACTAATTGCTTTAATTCCACATTATCAATATTCTTCTCTATACGATATGTATATAATCTACAAATTACATTTTTATTAGCAACTTAACAAAATCGTCTTTTTCTCAATGTCAGCGATTGCAAATTCCATCGATCTATATTTGATATTTCAAGTGGTATACTTGAAGCAATCTCTCCAGAGATAACTCAAAGAAAAAAAATAAAGAATAGCGAGACACGCAGTACACATACACATACACACACAGATGCGGGACACGTAACCGAATATAGCAAAGATGAAAAAGAAATTTCTCATTGATGCTAAAATAAGCGTCGATTGTGTTTTCTTCCAATAACCGTTCACTGGGTAATTTTAATTTGCGAAGTTGTATGCAGCACGTCGCTTTGTGTACAAAAATAGGAAATATGCATCAAACGATTGTATGATTACTCAATACGTTTCATTTTGATGGACGCTACGTGTATATACGCGATCACTTTGAATTAAAAACGATTCCGCAAATGGCAGAAAAACTGCGACCACGCTGATAAAGTCTTTATATGTATTAACAATTATTCCAGTGGTTCCCACAAAGATAACATAGAATCGCATAAAAATCGTTACTAGTCAGCTTTACTTTTCACATTTCAATTGAATTTATAACGCGACATATCGCGCGCGATTACCGTTCAAAGTATTCTTTCTTTATTGTTAAAAATACAGAACGCTCTGTGAAAACGTAGCATTGTAACGAACTATGACAGAATTAATTATCTCGATGGTATTGAAATAACATTTGTATTCATATATTAAATGTTGTACAATATATCATAATAATTTTACTATTGATTAAAATCGCGGTCGATCGCTTTCGCATTTTCTCGCATTTTAATCGCACAATTATTGAATATTTCCCAATGTTTCTGTCAGTCTTTTCAAGCATTCATTAACGATTCTTTTAATCTTTATATTATGCAAGAAAGTTATTCATCATATTTAAATTATTATATCATTAAAAATTTTTATTTTTTTGTAAAAAAAGCAAAGATTTTAATCTTCATAAATTTATGCTATCCTCTGTGTTTATAGAAAAATATACCATTAGCTAAAATATTATATAAATAGTACAAATAGCAGCACCAATTTTTGCAATACTTTATATAAAATTAAAAATACATTAACAATAATCTTTCAAAACTACATTTTACAATTTAAAAAATTGTTAATATTGTTTGCATTAATAAATTTTATTACATTTATGCCGAAATCAATTGAGATTAGACCATTTCAAATTGCATTAGAACTAATCTATATCTTCCGTACATTATGCGCATCTTGCATTGATCCTATTACTCGCCGTTGACGAGTAATCCGTTTTGCGAGAGAAAGGAACGTGTTGAAAGTTGTGCTTTCATGTTCAACGGAACGTCCGACGTATTCGCGAGATTTATCGGATTTTAACAGGGCTCATCTCAGACTGCTCCTTCTGCTACTACGAGCTGGAGTTCTCGCAAAGGACCAGTTCACCATGCTCCTAATTTCGTTTGCCCTGGCCGGGATTTCGGCGTGCACGGTGACTTTAACCCGAGAATCCTTGAGATGCGCTGTTCTGTCCGTGATTTTTCCCATTTCCACGCCGAGAGAGCACTCTTTCCGGATCTTCCTCTCTTCTACCGCCGGAACTTTCCGAGGTTCTTTCGCTTCCTTTTTTTCTCTAGTGAAAAGAAAAAGATAGGATGGTAAGATAAACTTTGCGGCGCGCAACCGCGAATTTTCGTCCGAATAGAAGACGAAAGAAGCTTCTTATATATCTTTTTTTGTATATAAACTTTGCGTGGATTGAATATCTTTGTGTGTGTGATCGATCGCGATTCTTCAATCTATTAAGAATTATTAGACAAATAAATTTATTAGCAAAGATATTGTCGAAATAAAATTTAAAAGACGTAATACCACAGAATACGTGAATACAATTTAGTTACATAATTGTTACATAATCCAAATAAAAGAGTATCTTGATGATAATAATCCTTGATATTGAAATTTTGTCAGAATAAAACTTAATTGAATTAAATAAGAGGTGAAATTTTTCTTGTTTATTTTGACTCTTAAAAGTTAAAATCGAAAATTTTCTACATCTATAAGTTTTTGTTACTCAAGAATTATTAATATCCGATATTTTTGTGAAGAAAAATCAGCTTTAAATTATACATTATAAAACCCGAGATAAAAAAAAAACGTGGACATTCCTTATAAAATTACTTCATCGTCACAAAGTGTTAACTTTATATACAGATACAGATCAATTTAAAAAAAAACTAATAATTTTGCATCAAGGAAACTGCCGTGAAATTAATAGTCAAGAATGACGTCAAACATACTTATTCCGGCATAGTAGCTGTCCTTGTTAGCGGCAAGCACTTAAATCACCTGGCACGTTCCTGAAAGTAAGTGCTCCGCATAAACCGATTACAGCGTAATACAGTCCGCCGCAGGGTGAATTATATTTCATTTATGCGCGTTAGAATTAACGGCCATTAGTCAATATTATATCTTAATTAGCACGCGCCTTCCGTTACTCCGATTATGCCGAGCTTAATTCGACAGTTCTTGCACAGCGGAAATATACGGGAAAGAGAAACGCGATAAATAGCGAGAGCTTCGTATACGGCAACAACGAATTTCCACATTCTGTCGCAATTTACTGAAATGTTCTGCATTTCATTCGGATAATTCCGTCAGCCCGTTCGATTCTATTTTATTAAAACTGGCTATTTTCGCCTATAAAAGGTTTGCCAATAAATTGACATTTCCTGCATTAATTTTTAATTCTTTTTTGTTAAATTCGTTAGTTTTCTTTCATTTTCTTTTATATCTCTCATTCATTATCATTTTATAAGTTTCTTTTTAATTATTCAATTCTTGTCTTAATCTTGCCTTCACAGTTATTTGATACAAAACAGATTAGAATTTATAATAATTATAATTATTATATTTGATACAAAACTGATTAAAATTTATAATAATTATATTACGACTAAAATAAGTTTTAATTTCTTTTTGATATTCGCTCAGAAATAACTATTGTGACTCAAATTTGTATTCTTAAAGCTAAATTTATTCTTTAATTTTCAATGTTAGAGAAATTCGTTATTCTTTTCTTTCCTTTTTCTTTCAAAAAATAAAAATTGTGATAAAAGAACCAACTCGCGCGAAATCTTTGAACGAGAACATTTCTTTCGAAGTTTAAGTAGGATGTCGAGAAATCGTGAAATTACGAGAGTAATTATTTAAAGATTATGACGGGCGCAGGTACACGCCATTAATTCTTCCAATTTTCCTTCGTTTCACTACAAGTTTCAAGTTACCTTCCTTTTTACGCGTCGTTTCTGCTTCGCTGCCACCATAGTTCTTGTGTCATCTGAGGACCGTTAATTGGCAAGATTAACAGCCAACGATGCGCCATATAAAATAAGAAAGACCCAAGAAAGCTGTTCCGACACTATTTCCGACACTCTTCTCCAAATCGATGTTCAGAAAATAATTGTCTAAGAAAACAAACACAGTTTTTTGCAGTTAATCTTTTTCGTATTCGAACGGATCTTTAATTTTGTCATTGCTAAATAATACTGCTTTTGTAATCGAGTTTAACGAGGAGATAATTATGTCTGATGAGAACTATAAACGAAACAATGAAGAATATAAAAATATCAAAAAATAGATAATTCGAAGCAAAAAAGATTAAACCAAGTGTGTAAAATTTATGTATTCAATTTCGCATTTCGGAATATCTAATAGCAAATATCTTCGAAAATTTTCAATCATAATTTTCCTTCTCTTTAAATATAAGATTTATTATTAAATATAAGACTTATTATTTATATTTATTTGTGTCTTTATATATTTATATAGATTTTACAATATTCACATAAATTTTACATTATTTAGATTATTTGCATATCCAGAAAGATTAATGAAGTTTAAAAATGCTTTACTTTCTTTTCTAAATGTATAGAAATGTGTTTTTCCTGTGTTGCTTATACATTCTTTAATTTTAGATAAAATTTCTTCAGATAAAATTTTATATTGACTTACACACACACGCATACACAACAAAAATAAGAATGGAAAACTGCGAATATATTAATAATTACAAAATTGTTATTAGTTTTAATTATAACTTTAGATCTATTTTTAAAATAGAAAAATAATCGATAAACTTATAATTAAAAATGTGAGAAGACTGCAAGAAATGGAAAATATTTTATATATTTATTAAAAAAAGAGAGAAGTTTAAGCACATAAAAAATATATCATTTAATCATGATGTAAATATGAGTGCATTTTTTTCGTTTATCTTTATAATCATTCAATTTGTAAATAACATAAGCTCAACAAATTTTCTAAAAAAATAAGAAGTAAAATTAACTGTCCTCAAATTTTTTTATTATCGCTTTAGAAAAAAGCGAAGAATTAAATTTCCCGAGAGATAATACAGTTTCTCGCTTATCTTTGGTTCCTCTTGAGAAATTTACAAGAAAGAAGACTTAAGAAGAAACACTACGCAAAACATTATTACAATTTCAACAAAATCAACGCGAAACCTCTTTTCTGTAGGTACAGACTTCATGCATTTACTATGAACTACTTGCACTGTTGAATCAACCTAAGAAATGACATAAAACATGATAATTTCAAGAATTTCCAGAGATTCTTTATTTAAAGTTCAGAAAAACTATCAAAAAAATTTGGAACTAAGTCGATTAAAATATTTATGGGTGAAAAAAATGATATACCTAGTCATATATTAAGATATTAATATCTAAAGCATTTTACCAAAAATTGTGATTATTAAATAAATGATACAATGACACGCAGCAAGATCGATTTCAATGAAGATGTCGCGATATAATTTATTCCTTTACAATACATCTAACGATGTCGAAGTTTTCTAATTAAGTACACGTAATGAGTAATCATGTCGTCTTGCTGGTGTGTCAATGGCAAAGTTCACTGTGAGCATGCATCTCCTGTTCACAAGCGCCTATCTGCATATAAACTGCACACTCGATACAAACATGCCTGATTACTGTGCTCTGCTTACGTATGGCGAGAGGACTACTTTGATCCAAAAGCATTAATCTAGTATTACGGAATTAACAAAAGGAGCAAAGGAATTGATCTGCTCGATATACGAACAGAGAATGCAATTACTTATTGAAACAAATAATTCAATTTAAGAAATAAAAAAAGAAATATATTATTGATATATATTATTGTTAGTCAAATCGGATATTAGAGTGTTAAAATAAGCTATCTTGTCCTAAGATTTTAATATCGTTCGTTTTCTGAATGTTAAAATTTATAAATTAAAACGAAAGAAAAAGAGAAAAAAGAAGAGAGAGAGAGAGAGAGAGAGAGAGAGAGAGAGAGAGAGAGAGAGAGAGAGAACGTTGTAGAACACAAATAACACATATAACAGAAATAAAGAAATACATACGTGCATATAATTCCGCGTTTTTCTACTTTTGAAATTTTTCTTTTTAATTTAAAAGAAATATAATCATAAGTTAAAAAACAATCTATACTTACAATTAGAAACAAATATTATTGTGTCATTTTATCATAGTTTTTCATGAATCAATTGCATATTATAATACTAAGGTTCTAACATTTACAGAAAAATAGGAACATTTCAGCTCTCATAAAATACGTATGAGCTGTGTTCAAGAAAATTTCGCAAACGAATTACTACGAAGCTAGACAAATTCAGACAGGAATATAATCATATAATCACGTAGCGACGCATCGCGAATTACACAAAATGTGCATGTATTATATTTTCGACATTTCAAATATCTCATTCATGCTTCAATCACATATGATAAATAGTCCCTTTTATCTGATGATGTTTTAAATGATTTTTAGAATGTAATTAGGAAGGTCTACTACTGAAGCGTGATAAAATATAAATGTGCAAGCCGTGAAATATTTGTCGTATATATTTCGCGAATAACAGATAACACGGAGAATAAATCAGAATTGAATTTTACAATTTGCAAATGCAAGCACGATATTTGCCAAAAAAACGGTGTATACAGATATATATTATCTGTAAAATTTAAATTATTTGAGCCAGATGTTTCTTAAAATTAATCATCCATCAAGTTTTGATTTATTTTAGAAATTAGTTCAAATTATCTTAAACAGTTTAAGAGAATTTTATAAACACGAAACAATAACAATACGTTTATTAAAGAAAAAATATTCGTATCAAATTTTAGAATTTTAGAATCGTTTTGCATTTGCAAGTAGTCAAAACGTTACAACGGCCCGGCGACACGTAAGTATAGTGTTTCGTTTCCTGTCACTGCAGCTAGGTCATAAAATCTTGGAGGCACATTAGAAGTTAATAAAAGACTACTATATTATCATTAAACATGATTGCTACGTAGAATTGCGCAATCGTTGAGCCTGAATTTCTCTCTTCAGTGTAACACGCGAATTTATATTAAGCGCAATAAGGATTGAAAATTCCGCGAAGCAAAATTCGAAAGATGCTATCTACTCGTGTGATTTATGTGCATGAAAGTGTAACAAAATGAGCGTATTTTGTAGAATATAAGAATATAGATATCAAGAATAAAATAATTGAAATGAATCAAGTAAATAAAACGAAATAAATTTATATATATAAATCTAAGAGAATTAATAATAATATTTTCTAAAAGAGTCTATAGGTTAATTAAAAAAAATTATCTAATATTAATGATACGAAACGTATAATATTGCATATGTATATCTTTCATTATCGATCCAATTTATTCTTAAGAATTCAAAATGATAAAAAATCGAATATTTAAAATTCTATATAAGCTTCTTCTTTTAGAAAATATCAAAAAATATAAATAAGCAAGAGGTAATATAAGTTTATGATATTTTAATACTAGTATATCCGTTAAATTTAAAAATTTCTTTAAAAAGGAAAATATATAAAATTCTACTACAGCTTTAACCAAAACATAGAGAATTGCTTTATTTACTGTACGAGTATTGCAGGCAATTCTATTGGTATTAGCTCTCTTTGTATTATAAGATTTTGAATCTGAAGAGAACACGCTCTCGAGCTACTCTCATGGTCGTTGAATTTTATGTTATCGTTATGCATATACGTCGTAAGAGGTTCGGAGTTTTTATTTCGAGTTAATCGTGTTTTCTACTGCATAACTATTCAAACATTTCCAGAACTTGTGCGCATTACAAAAACCTTAGAACCATTACCGATATGTAATATTTTTATTGTCTACATTTTTTTCTATTCTTCTATGGTGAGATACATTGCGGGGAGTATTGTAAAAATTGCAATGCAACATATAAACAATTTTGTCATACATGAGATATTATTTTTTTACTTTTTTTCATGTAATATTATTTATTATGTGATAGATTATTTATGTTACGGACATATATAGGCCACAGAGAAAATAATTGTTGTAGTCTAGCTATCTTGTTTTAATTATTATTGAAATATACACAAATTTTTATTGCACGAGCGCATAATCATACTCTTTTCCGTATTAATTCTCAAAATCATCATTATTTAAATTCGCGTATTAAAAATAACTCGAAAGTTTTACGGAAAGTTCCTCGGATTTGACGAGCAGTAATATCAATTTTAACTTTCAGAAGTAGTTATGAAAAACATTCGAATTGATTCAATAAAATTAATATACTTTTACTTGCGAAATATATGCATATTAAAAGAACTTGATTTTAACTTCGTGCAGTATATGCGCAAATTATGAGAGTGCATGTATGTATATACATGCAATGTATTGACTACTTTCTTAAGACATAAATAAATATTTAAATATTATCTTTTCGGCGACTAAAAATGTATACAGTCATATAATATCCTGATCATGTATTTCTTTCTGTAAAATAATTTAAATAAATAATACATGAAAATTAGAAGAATCCATGTCAATAAATGTGGATTATTCCTTGGATATTTAGTTACGCGAATAAAATTCCATAATGAGAAAATATGATTATCTCTCCCTTTCTCCCCCAATGAAAACAGGAGAAATAATTAAAAAGCACCCTATATATAATTCATTTTATGCTACACCAATATATTTAATGCAATTATATCAATACAGTAATCGTTGAGAATAAATTTCTACGTCGATAGCTGATTAGTAATTAATATGCGAATAAAATTATATGTGTTATTAAATACTTTAACAGCGCTTAATTAATAGCTTGGTGCAATTAGTAATAATATACTAGCATACAATATACAATCGATGCAATCATTATAGTATACAATACAAAGCATACTGAATTAACGAAAATTGTTCCGACTAAATTTATTATTAAATTTTCATAAACCTTCTCGTGTTTGCTATAGTAATTTGTAACTTACATTCTATTATATTCATATAGAATCAAATTCATAAACTATACTATTATAAGTTTAAGCATTTCTCTGCGATTTCATAATGTAAATAATTAATATAAATCCCATCTAAAGTGACAATCTATCATTAATGATTAAATATAATTACGCATTGTTACATATAAAATTGCATAAGTTTATTAAATAGTTAATCATAAAGTGCAAACAATTTACTATTTTGCGCGATCTCTTTTGCACTCTCTAATGTAATGCTAGCATCATTAATTTCGTCGGCCGAATAAGTTGTTGAACAAGTTATCGAAGCAAAAACCTTATAGATAAATTGCATAATCCTTTGTGGTTCGATAGAGTTATTAGTTTTCAATCAGGGCTGACAAGAAATGGAATAAACTCAATCGATAATACTCTTTCAATATCTCTATATATGTATATTTCATTTCCCGAGGAAGAGAAGCATTAATAACTTTTTTTTACTAATTTTCTATCAATATATTTTCTACACATTATATATATATATATATATATACACACACACACACATACAATACCTTACATGAAAAGTTGTATAATATTAAATTTCAAAACTTCATCAAAACAATATAATAAATTCAAAATCCAAATAATAAATAAATAGTAAATAAGTCTAATTATTTGTTGATATATTTAATTACATATATTTCTATATTTCGTACATATGAAACGTTTCATATATATGTATAATATATTGTATCTCTTCTTAAAATTTCAATTTAATTAATTTTATAATATCAAAGTATTTCACAATTTAAACAACTTTTATCTTCTATTAAAAATTTACATTTTTACGCAAAACTTAAAAGTATGGCTCATTAATTCTCTATAAATTCCAATAATTTTTAGTTAAATTTTTTCCTCATTATTCACCATTAATCTTATCGATTATCTATTGATATGATGGCGTCTTAAAATATTCGTAAACAATTTGAAAAGTACAGGTGCGGATATTATCAAATTATTATTAAAGCATGTATTCTTATTGTTAGAGAGGATTATGGATTATACATATAAAATATTATGTCTGACACATTTATCGTATTAAATAATATGTCTGATATATATTTTTATACAGAAATTATCGATTATCTTATCGATATTAATTCGATTATAATTTCTTAATAAAAATATATAAATCTAACATTTAATACAATAAATATGTCAGACATAATACTTTATATAATTCATAATCCTCTTTAAAAATACAAGCTTTAATAATAATTTGATAATATCTGCACCTGTACTTTTCGAATTGCTTATGAATATTTTAAGACGCCATTATATCAATGAAATACAAATCCCCCATACTCACAATCAGTCTTCGTGTAGAATGTTTATTGAATGATTGTTGAGGAAAAAAGAGAGAGAAGGAGAGAGAGAGAGAGAGAGAGAGAGAGAGAGAAACAAATATCAGAAAAATATAAACATCCCCGTGGCTAACAATATGCTTAATGAATACGCGATTGGTGCTCGTCTTATAAATTTAATTTTTGACGAAATATCGCATAAACGTGCCAGGCGCATCAATGCGTTCCATATCGAATATGTAGTATTGATGTATTTTTTCTATTCCTGTTTTCTTTTTTGATCATAGAAACTTCAGCTCTTACTATACTTGACTATTTCTGCTCCCTTTCACACTTTGATATTTTAAAGATATTTTCAATTCTCTCACATATTGCTAACATTCTACTATTTTGATATTATAACTTGATCACAACGACGCATAAATATTTCAAATTCGGAATTTCTTGATAATATTGTTATAAATGAAAATTGACGTGCAAAAATAATGGTATCGAGTACGTCTACATGATATATATATATATATATAGTAAAATCATACTAATGAACTCAACATGTTCGCTAATTTAAAAGACAAATCATCGAATTACTAATAAATGAATAAAACATTAAGATTGTCTAGACATGCTAATATAAGAATAATAATTCTAAATTAATATTTTAATGCTTCGTAAAATAAAATAAAGTATTAATTTTTATTTCACATACAATGTAAAAATGTGACAAAATCTTATAAAACAAATAATTCGCTCAATAATCAATAGAAAAATAAATTGCTTTAATCTTAATTAAAATACTTATAGGAAAAACTCAGACGTTCTGTATAGTTCTAGTTTCTGTAAGTTATAGTTATTAGTGTATTGGGAGAGATCCCAGCTTTCATAATATTATTAAATTATAAAAATATTAATATCTTTTATAATATATGAAATATGCCTAAACTATTTCATATCTCTATAAAACTTTATATACTAATGCAACATATTTATACAAGATTGTCACTGATTTATTATTGTCAATAAACGCCCCATTTATTCGCCGATTGAATTCGTTTTCACAATTGTTACGTTGTATCTGTTTTCACTTCGCTGCTTATCATTTAAACGACATGGCGTGCTCACCTCGTTCCGGCTTATTGCTGCCTGCTGGAATACCACAAGAGCGATCTCCAGGCTCGACTAGTCAAGAGAGGGTACGTTAAGTAGCGATCGATTATTCCTCCTGTGAGATATGCAAATCGTCCCGGTCTCCCTATCTCTGTCACGCGCACTCTTTGCACCACTCTTTCGACGATTACTCCAGTTTCGGTCGCGCCCCATCCTCTTCTGCAATCCTTTTTTTTTTCCTTCTCGCGCGCGTTAGCTCTCTCGTACAAACTGGAACGTCTGTCACGTGATTTACGTCCTGAGAAAATAAGAGATCTCGCGTTATCCTGTGGGTCAGGGCAGGACAGGGAGAATTGGAAAAGAAAGGAAAAGAGCGGAACTACGAAGTCGACAAAGGAAGTGCGACCATCCCAAATCTTTCGACTTTCGAATGTTAGGCTCGCAGAATCACCACTTATCAGAATGACACTATCTCTTGCTACTCGGCTCCTTATAGCTTTCTCCTTTACAGTTTTTTTCGTAATTATAACTCCTTCTTTTCACTTAAAACATTAGCTGAGATATTTTATTGAATGTATAAAATATATATTATATAACAAACTTTTTTATAAATTTGAAATTAACATTTGCTTAAAAAAATCTGAGGACGGGAGAAAAGTAAAGAGATATCGTACCTTATATTAATACAATGTAAACCAAATAAAGTTATAAGTTAAACTTTTCTTCAGAAAAAAATTGACTAATGTTATTAAACGAATATAGCTTTCAAAAAAAGAAATATAATTCGGGCATATTCTGCATAATCACATACATTATTTACATAATATGCACTCTTGAATACTTCAATATCACTGAAATACAATTAAATTACATTGCAAAATTACAAAATACATTAATATTAGCATATCCAGAAAGCCCCACCGGACAGTCTATCACACGGTGATTTCTACAGTGATTTCATGATTTATCTCCAGAGATCACCATCAACATTCTTGTTGCTATTAACTACTAGCTATTGTTATTTCATGCGAAATCTCGACGGTGTAATAAATAAATCTACTTTGAATTGAGAGAATAGAATTCATGTATTTCAACATATAAAAGCACGCTATTTCAACACATACATACGATTTTAGAGAAAGACATCTGAATATTTAAACATTACATTTTATTATTAAAAAACCAATGATATAATTTAATAAATATAATTAATTAAATTATTGCGGATAAATTTTGCAATAAAATGCATGATAAAAAACAATGTATTACTGCATCGTATAATATATTAAACATGCTTTCGCGAAAATTATTACAGTATATTCTACAGCATTATTTTGTAAGAAATTTTTTACAAACAATTGTCATTACCACTAAATTCCCCACGTAAAAGTCAATAGACATCGTTAGCATTTACATTAGAAATTAGGCTAACCATCATATTTGATTGGACGTTGTGAAAATAATATCTTAAGCTACATTAGTTCATATAAGCTTCCGTAAATGACAAAAGTAATTCTAATACGTATTGTTTTTTTAACTTCAAAAATCAATTATTTAGAAGATTTAATAAACATGTGTGTCCGTGTGTGCGTGTGTAAGTGTACATATTGAAGATGATAAAAGAAATCTATCTAGCGATAATAAATAAATATTAGCTTTGTACGCAAAAATCTGCAGATTTCGCGTGATTTATTCAATTTATGTACATCAAGATAGTAACAATCGGTACGTGATTTTCAAAAATGTCCCGCATTAGGCACTCCCGATTTCGACAATTGAAAACACGTGGCAGTTTGAATCTGCCTGAGCATTCAAATTGGTCGCGTACGCCAGTTCGCGAACGCGTTAAAAGCACGCGGGAATTTGCGCAAT
The DNA here is from genome assembly GCF_025532165.1 of Camponotus vicinus. Classification (NCBI taxonomy): domain Eukaryota; kingdom Metazoa; phylum Arthropoda; class Insecta; order Hymenoptera; family Formicidae; genus Camponotus; species Camponotus vicinus. The sequence goes on along the minus strand of NW_028141948.1, from coordinate 10,905,072 downwards.
CGTGCGCGTGCAAATTTTATCGTGTCGCTCATCTGCGTTCAAAAGGAAACGCGATTCAGCTCACGCTCGACCCAATCTCCGGACCTAGCGCGCCATCGAGAACCCCTTTTGCTCCTCTTTTTTGGTCGAGCATCGATAAAAATATCCGATATATGAATCCGCCTTAGATACCTCGAATCTCGATGCTGTCCGCTCGTAAATCCGCAGAGAAAAAGAGAGAAAAAGAGAGAGGAACGAGAAAAGAGCGCAGCATGGTCATAATCGTTATCCGTTGAATCCGCACGACGATACCGCGTCTTTTCATAGCCGAATGGATCGCGAATGTCACAACAGCAACACGGGTCCGATTCGTATCCACGTTCGTGAAACATTCAACGTCTGTGAAGCTTTTCAGAATTTATCATAGCACGGATCGGTAAAAGCCTCATCTTTTCTCTTAACTATCGTTAACAGCACCGTCGAGATATTGTTAAAGATAGCCAGTCTTACGGGTATTCACACAGTTTGAAAAATCCGCTATACACTTAATCCCTTTCTTTAGAAATGTAACAGATAAAATAAGAAATAATAAGCACACAGTTGATAACAACAGAAATGCAATTATTCGCGAAAGAAAACTATTACATCGATATATGTGTACATGTATAAATCCGTTAAAATAATAATTTAATATAAATATTAATAAATAAAACAATATGTAACACAAATAAATATAAATAATAATATAAATATATAAATACACACACGCATATATATATATATATGTACATATATATGATCTTATTGTTAATATTATTTGCACGGCGACACTCGAGCAGCAAAGTAGTGCTGCGAATATAGTCAAATTATAATTCATATTAATTTTACTTTAGTTTTTAATTTTAAATTAATATTCAAATTATATTATGTTATAAAATTATATAATATAACCCTCCCATGGGTACACCTTGACGCGGTGGGAGGGCTTAGTACCTAAATGGTGCCTTGAGGCTTTATCTTAAATTTTTTTATTTAAGATAAATCTCTTAAGGAACCTGAAAGGGAAGCTAAGTACCCATTTGTACAGCATTGCCATACTCATATGTGATACGCGCATTTAATGCGTTGGACACACATTGTGTCGACTTTTTGTCATCGACCCTGACAATTTTGATAACCTGAGAGGAGGAGGAGACCTAGGAAAGATATCGGGCACCAATGGAGCAATCCTATGGTAAATAATTTATTGTTTATATATAATTGTTTTTTAATTGCGTATGCGTGATTTAAATTAATTGTGTGATTCGATTTTTTATTTATATAGCCTAAAGAAAAGAAAATTAGAGAAAAAGATTTTTATATAAAAGATATAATCTTATAAAAGTTTTTATTTTCATATCTTTTAATATAGTTGTTAGACAATTATTATTAGTTATTAAATCATTATATATGTATAGTAGAATTTTTTCAAAATTTATAAAATTTTTTATTAGTCTGTTTATTATTATATGCGTCGAATATAAAATTAAACGCATATACATAATTTTTTAAAATATTAATTTTTTTAGCGTAATAACAATTTAGATGTCTCCTTAATATGTTATAGATTAATGTAGCTGACAACCTGACGACCTGAAAGGAAAAGGAGACCTAGGGGAGGTATTGCATCAGCGAAGCAGAAGGTGAATATTTATTATTTGTATATTAATTGTGTGTATGTTATAAATTGCACATTAATCGCACATTTATTTAATCTCATAATTTAATAATTAATTGAATTAAATAAAAGAAAATTAGGAAGAAAAATTTTTTACGAAAATTGTGTAGAAGTTTCTATTCAAACAAATAGTTTTAAAATTTAAATGAAATTTTTCCATATGTATATGTATATCTACTTATTATTTTATACGGATATAAATTCGATACAATACTAATTTCTTGAAATATTAATGCTTTAAACACTATTATATTTTGGATTTTATATTTATGTTACAGATAATAGAGCTTCGATATCAATGACTCCTCTGTTACACATGAGTATCAGTATCAGTATCGGTGAGTGTTAAACTTTTATTTAATTTTCAGATAACGGATTTGTAGAGATTGTAGATGTAGATTATAGATAAATCCGTTATCTTAAAATAAATGGACTAGAATAAATTAGACAAATTATCACATTACTTTTAACAATTTCTTGTAATATTCATTAAAGCATATTACGAATGCAAATTAAAATTTAAAGAAATATATTATTTTAATGTGATATATAAAAATGATTGAATAATGCATGTGAAACGTAGATACTAATTGTAAACCAACGATTCAATTAGTTTTTCAGTTTTAGTTTCATGAAATTTAATGCCTGCTCTTTTAATATTACAAAATTGTGAGCTGACACAATTATTGAGAAGTTCGAAATTCATATTAAATATATTCACAAATTTCTCGTATTGGAATTAAATATTTGTTAAATAAATTAATAAATTATATTAATAATATGTTAATATATTATACATCACGTTAATCTTCACATTTTGGTCTCTTTGCTGGAGCGCGATCGTTACTTAATTTGTTAAATAAATTAATAAATTATATTAATAATATGTTAATATATTATACATCACGTTAATCTTTACATTTTGGTCTCTTTGCTGGAGCGCGATCGTTACTAATAAAAGAGCCTTATGTCGGATAGACACTAACAAATACGTAGTACTGTAGAAGAGTCAAAGCGGCCTTTATTGCAGAGAAATCATTTCTCGTCGGTTCTTATGTAATCCATCTACGACGTCTAATTCGGCTCGTTGAAAACTAAAAGTTTCCGTTGCAGAACTGAATTAAACCCAAATTTTCTTGACTCCTTTCTTGAATCCTTGGGAGCAATAATTTTAACAACGAATTAACAGTAACCGATTTTTTAAAATCAAATTATAAAATTAATTAAATAGTATATTTTGTAGAAAGAGTTTTTCTCCTTTTTTTATTAAATATTTTATTATTATTGTTAATATTAATATGATCCTAATGCTTTGAAAAAAACTTAAATAATAAAACATTAAATAGCTATTGTGTATAATTAAATATTAATTTATCAAATAGGTAAATTTAAATGTAATCTGTCTGCGTTATCAAGATTAAGCTTCCGAATAATATATTAATATATTATATAAACTTGCCATAAATATACCACACATTATATATCAAAATAAAATATATTAATATTTATACATATTTCCATCTAGCTTACAATTTTGTATTTACTTGGTTTACCACTAATCCTAGATAAGTAGACGTTCAGTGAATCATTAGACCACTTGAGACTGCCTTCCTCTCTCTCTCTCTTACTACTTTACCGTAAAGCTATCTGACGTAGCTACTGAGTTGCGGTTCCAAGGATCGCTGTTCCGAAGACGCTGTTTACAAGAGTGCATCCTGGACTCTATTTGAATCTACGAACCGTGTCTTTGTTTACCTTCTTATCCGTGAGTGCTCTTCGTCTTCTGAGCATTAGTAGTCAAAGTTGTTTACTTGCTTCCATTTCCTTGGCATAGTGTGTATCAAAACCCGTACCCAAAATTAGATGTAAGAGATTTAAGTTTACTTATAGACCGTGGAAATAGATTCTTAAGATCCTTATTAATAAGTTGAAGAAAGTTAACAAATTAATTCGTTATTTACCTCTCGCGGTTCATCAAAATCAAAATCGTTTTAACTTCAATATGCTTTATAAGATCTCTACTAATAATCGCCACTAATGTATTTCTTGTCGAAAACTGAGATAATTTTCTTTTAATTGAAACATCTCCAAAAAAAAGTCCATTTTATCAATGACTTTATAAGTAAAAATATCGTAAATTCAAAGATCTTATAAATCTTATTTAGACTATATTTGATCGATATTTTCGTGTCATTTCGAGCGGAAGTTAATTCTTTGCTTACCATAGTTTGCGAGTAGCGCTAGACATTTTTTCCGATTTCGTTCGTGTCAATAGCACGAGAGAAAACTTTCGATTTTCAAAAAGAATTGTTTCTTTTTTTTTTATAAGAAGTATATGTCATAAAGAAAGACAAGCGAGAATTATCATGAATTTTTCGATATGGCCTCACATCGTTAGATCTTCGAAATCAAAAATGAAATAGACACTTCATATTCACTTATAGCGTGTATCACGATATCGAACCAATTTAGAGGCTGATACGATATCGTGTTTCATGCGTGTTTCATTCGGCTTTTCCGTGCAGCTGCAAGCGATCCGGCATTAACCATTTACGGTCCAGTACCACCGTACGCCATCGTGCAGATTATATTTTTCCAGAACAAATTCGCTAGCTTAAGCCATTCCATCGCCCGAATGGGCAACCACTCTATATGCCATGAGTATTCGTTCATTATTTCTGCTAGTTCTAATTCGTTCGATACATTCAATACAAGATTTGACAGTCCACAATAAGCTGAGAATTAATGAAAATCATCAAATAATGTAAATACATTATTGATAATTATCCGAAAAATATATATAGATCTTTTTCTCAATAAATTACTACAATTTATATGGTTAATCTGTTTAACACTCGATATAAAGTAATAATGCTGACTTTTTCTCCTATAATGAGTCATTTTTTCTAAATTTTTCAATTTTCAATCGTTCAACACAGACCTTCAGACTTCAAACGTTAATAGATTGCAGTCACTTTTACACAAAATACATAAGTCATTTAGTCGTGTAATTAATCGATAAACAATAATGAATAGAATAGCAACAAAGCGAGATCTTGATCAGAAGGGACGTGCAATGGGATGAAGATTGAGGGAAATTCGAGTCAACAGCTACAGATACTGTTCCTGGTATGTATCCGTATAAAAGCACTCCCGCATCCGCCGAGCGAATCCAATGTTTATTGTGAGGTCACATCGGCGGAAACCACCGGTCGTTTGGCTCGCGAACCAATGTTTCCGAACTCCGTCCCGACGCGAAAAGCAGAAAGCTACGGCGATCGTAAATTCAATATCACCAATCGCATCATCAAATACGTTTCTGTTCCGAGAAAATCCAGACGGTCACTGATCTCGCAAATGACATTTATAAATGTTATTTTTATTTAATGAGCAGAAAATGCAGTTAAATATTATATTTAGCAGGACGTATACAAAATTGTGCATATATTGTATGTATTGTATATATATATCTTTGAAGCATATAACTAAATATTTATTGATACTGTTAAATACGGGAGATAAAGTAATGTTTAGTCTTTTATATATATGTGGTAATCCCTCTTTCCCAAATATTATAAATTAATTCCATTTTTATTTTTACGTATTTTATCCGTAATCTGCAAAATAAATTTTTGTGACATCAAAATCTTTTGTTTTCCCTAACTGGAGATAAAAATTAAAAATTATATCATATATTAGCATTATAGATTGATTTCTGTGCGAAAATGTACATCTCGCACGCGTGAACTAATCGATTCTCTCACAATAGAGAGTAAAGATTGACTAATCCATAGGTAACAATCCGGTAATAATCCGCATAGAATGGCAATAATCGTGGCAACAAGAGGTCTAGGACATGTTAGACAAACTTGTGATCGTTCTATTGGAAGATGAGCAAATGTCAATTACCAAAGCGCTTATAAGAGACAAAGTCTTCCTTAAGGCGGACGAATCCCTTTATTAAACGAGCTTATTAAAGATACGACAATAGAACAAAATTGTTATATGAATAATTAACTGGCAAACATAATGGCGTCAAATATCTAAACGTTAAACCAAGTATCAACACATCGTCGCATACGTATCGGTCTTTGGTCAAAGCCTTTACTTACTAGCTTGTATACAGATCCAGTCAGAAATTGCGCTTATGATATTGCTATTCTGATATGACACTCTCTGTAATAACGCGCAAATTTGCGAACATAATTCTAAGTAAATATCATAATATTTAAAAAAAATTGAAGTACATCTTTGAAAGATCTCTAGCCAAGACTTTCTAGATTGTAGTATTTTTATCTATATCTAAATTTTAATAAGAGACGTGTGCTATCTATATGTATATCTAAAGTTATTTGAAAATTTTCTTAAGCTTAATGCACAAAGTGTGAATAAAATTATATGTAATAATTATTCAATATAATATTCTTTACTAAATAATTATTCACGTAATTTTATATAATTCTAATATATAATTCTATATACATATATCTGATAAATATATTTACCTTAAATTTGATTTGTAAAACTCATCACTTAATTTTTAAATGCATAATTAATATATAAACGATAAGAGAAAATGAGAATAAGTTGACACATAAGCGCAAGGAAATGACTTACCTAAATTCATAACTTTTTAACGTAGCTCTGGGTTTATGAGCTTCACTATACCCGCTATTATTTCGCCTACTGCGTCATGTGTACACGGGAACTATTCGCCCATATATGTGCACCCATGTAAACATCACGCTGCAGAGGACAAAGACCCATTCCGTAGTCCCCTCTGGCCTAGCATGTCACGGAGGACTAGTGGGCCACTCGCGCCCTTCGTGATTTATTGCTGGCTGTTTACGTCTACCTCTAATTGCTCCCTTTCGCACCGGGAATAAGGACCCAGCGATATCCATAAAATGTGCTAAGTCGCACCATTTTGCGATTTAATTCTAAAAATACTGAACCATAGGTTGTCTGTCTATTGATAAATAGATTACTTTTACGTATTAAATTGCAATCATATGCAAAATATTGGTTGAATTTCTGTTTTCTTTTCGCTTAAAATCAATAATCCAAGAATAGTAACAAGTAATACGATATTACAAGAATAAAAAAATCACAATTTTTTTATATGATAGTTTTGCAACCATAAATGATTTAATAATTTTTGAGAGATATATTGTTAAAATTATCTTAATAAAATTCTCAATTAGATAATGATATATATAATTAAAATTCTGATTGGATATTAATTTTACGAATCGAATTAGATATAACTATAGAAATGGACTGATTCTACTCGTGAGAGTTATTCGGAACATATGTTGCTTAAATTTGCATTATAATGCACACTGCGATATGATATGAATGTACGTAACCGATATGACGCGCGTTACTTTCGAAATGAAATTGTCCGAGCAGAATAGATATGAAACTACAAATTTTAACATGTGTTAGCACGCTTCCGTGCCCGCTGTATACAGTATCTGTTTAATCAAAATGGTGGTGATAACTATGGAATACAAAAGCTATATTATAAGAATATTTTTCATATTATTCATTTCCAGTTTAAAAAAAAACAAAAATAAAAAAAAGTTAATCAAGCATTCTGCTAATATGATGGAAAAGAATTTGTTTTTTTGATAACATCAAATTCGTTTTACATGAAATATGTATTATAAGAAAAATGTAATATAATATGCATTATTAATTAGAGAAAGCAATATGTTAGTTATAGAGAAAACTATATAAATTTCTCATGTAATAGATATGTAAATTTATATTTTATATTTATATTTTCTAATAAATATTAAATTTAAATTTAATTAGGATTTAATGCTAATCTCTTTTTAGAATAATGGTTTTAAATAATGTTAAACAAATAAAGAATCTCAATTTATTTCAACTATTTGCACGTAACTTTTTATTACTTCTTATATATATTTCATTTATATATAAATAAAATATATATAAGTAGTAATAAAGAGTTGGACATATGAATAAATATGTAAGTAAGTAATAATAAAGCTGGATATGTGAAAATATATATTTTATTTATATATAAATAAAATATACATTATATGCACAACCTATCATATATATTTACATTATCTATCATATATTTATATTTACATTTGCACAATATTGTAATTACGCGCATAAAAATTAATCACTATCTATTATTATTTTAATTGCGATATACAATATAATAATAGGAAAGATCCTCTTAAAATCAACGTTGAAGAAGTTACTCCACATATTAAATTTAATTTTTTTTAGTTTAGCTTCCTTTTTTCACGTGTTTAAAAATTGACGAGGAGAATAGGAAGTGAAAAGTTAGATGGTGATCTTGTCACAGAGAAAATATGGGGATCAAGGCGCCGGTGTCACTTCCGTTCCGTGAAACCTCCCGGAAATTGTTCTTATCCCTTGATCCCTTGAGAGTTCATTCTGTCGTCGCTTCCTATAAAGCCGGAATGATCACACGACCTCGCCCGCTCGTCTATCTCGTTTACTACTCATCTGCCGATTATTCGTACGATATAAAAGAGTCTATTCTTCAAAAAAAGACATATTTTGGTAATTTTGCGCGCAAGTACTCACAACTTTTCTGGGACCGCAGAGAAAGAGAGTCGATGTAATCTTCCACAGTAGAAGAAACTCGATATGGTCAGCCAGTAGCGAAGTGATTTTCTCGGTAGGCTAGAAAACTAATCCGATTATATTTGAGATCGTATTTTCTTCGAAAAGCCGAGGCGCTTCTAACAAGGTGCTCCGTAAAAGCACCGTAAGTATTTTTCGATGTGAGGAAACGCGAAAGTTTCATACGTATGAGGAATAAAAAACCGAGAGATAAGCTCGAAGAAAATTTAATACGTACATGAGAAATTTTCTGAATTTGCACAGGATAATTTTCCCTTGTATTACAAGTATTGCATAGCTTTTACTGTGCTTTTACTACTAGCGGGAACTTAATTTATTATTATTATTATTATTATGTTTTCAATGTCATTATATAACAGTATTAATATTAACGTAAGATTAATCAATTAATTTTTCTTACAAAAACTGCAATAATTATGTTAATTTTTTTCAAATTTCTTCTCTAGTTATAGAAAGAAAAAGTCATTGCATATGTGTATGTATGTGTGTAAAAATTTATGTATAATATATTTGTAATTTATATAAAATTTAAAATTTATCAAGAATTGATAAATAGTTTGTTATATGACAAAGCATATATAAAGTAAGTTTACGTAAAGTGCATTAGAGAGAATATACATTCACACACATACAGACACACGCATATATGTAAAAAATTTATTTAATTTTTTATATTTAAACGCTCTTTTTAATTATTAATATCATTGACACTTTTAAAAAATTACTAAATTATTATTATATGTTTTATTGTCAGCAAATCATGACAAATATGATTTTAATTAATATGTTGATCATTTGAAAAATTATTTATAATTGTAGTATTATAATGAATCAATCAATGTAATCAATTGTCGCTTTTATTTGTTTTCAGTTTTCGGCTGAAAACTCATTTTTAACAAATAATATCGAACGTGAAAGGATTTTGATATAACCCTCGTCATACGAATACAAAAAAATCATCAAAACATTTCTCATTTATTTGTTCATGAAACATATTGCCAATGCAACAGATAGTATATTAATAAAGACGAAAATAAAAATTTATTCACAGATATCTCTCGGGATTGTGAGAACCTTCTATTTGTATAATAAATAACGGACGACTCATTTTTATTCAATGTCTCGTAGCACTGCCACTTTTATTGGTCTCTTTTATGTTGGAAAAAAAAACACATTTCGCTATTTTTGCTACCTGCTGCTTTGTGATTTTTTTTAAATGAATGGCTCGCAATTTACAAAATCTCACAAGTTATGTATATAGCTTTGGCTAAAAGTACATTTAATAATATTTCATAATACAAACTAATCAATTCTTGTGAAATACTCGAAACCGAGAAAACATTGCATAAATAATATAAAAAATATTTTATTATTTCGTGTACTCATATGTGTACGCAATGAGACTTTGTATATCATAAATATTGAAAATTTATTAATAAAGAGTTCGAAAATTCTATCCTTCAATTTATAAAAGCTGATTATCGGCTTGAAAGAATTTTTTATATAACTGTTAATATTGATTTTAATTAAATTTCGTTTATAAAATCTTAATCTCATATTCTCAGTGATCGATTCTGTTATCCCTTCTAAGTATACTGGCAAGGATTCTATCCCAGATTGTACAACATGATCTTTTCGAGAGCAGATGGATAACAATTTTTCCAGGCTAATATGGATCTATACTCAAAGCAGTAAAGTCCATACTTCGCTGCTCGACATTCGTTTGTCTGCATATGCATTGATCTCCCGACGTGTGCTTGTTGACCGCGCGGATCGAGAGCAGCGAAGCAGTTTTTCGAGACAGAAAGGAAGATAAACTGAATCGATTGTGCGGTGAGACCATAAAAACATGAAATAAAGATTCCGCATCGAAGCCGGGCGGTTGGTTGGCTCTCCTCGCTGTTGCGAGAGACGATATTTGGCTCCAAGCATATTTTCGGCGTCGACTTTTATTCGGTTCACGTACCACCCGTGTCGTATGTATAGCATTGTGGTGGTTCCTGGCTATCTTCTTTTCTCCGTCGTAAGAAAATTTCTTCTTCCTGCCTCTTTTTCCTCCCTCGCTTGCCTCTTATGTCCACCGCCTCATATCCTCTCTCATTTCCTCGCTCATTGCATCTTATAGACTACGTGTTCCGTCCTTATCAATCTACCCTTTTTCCTGTTCTTATCTGTCTCTATCTGTTTCTTATATCGCCTCCCTATATATCAGGTGTCCCAAAAACAGCAAATAATGACTAAGCCGACAAATATGTTAATTGTTTAACAGTAAAATATTGAAAGTATTACTAAAGATGAACAAAAATATGATACTTGAAGTAGAAAATAAAACCATTTATATTTCTTAGATCATATAAATGATTAATAGAAAATAATAATTAATTTGTATTTAAATTAAAATTTTACTTAAAATATATATTTGTTTTTAAGATTAAAAAGTGTTTATTTTAAATATATATTTGAAGTGTACGTTCATTACTGACAGATATGAAATTACTCAATCGTATATATTAAAAACCTTTAAATATATATCAATTAAAAAAAATGTAACTTTCAATTTATTTCAATTTTATTATTACTTTAATTTTTAATTGTACATCAAGATATTTAATGTCAAATATTGCTACGAAAAAATTTATTCTAAATTTGCTAAATAAAATCTCGCGCATGGAAGGATTATAAGACACATTGTATATACCTTCATTCTTCTCTCTCGATCGTTTCGTCTTTTTCTGCTCACATCCTTCCTTTTCCTCTCCAACAAACTACACACCTTCGTCTGTATCAATCTACCTTCTTTTTTTTGTCCCTATCTCTCTGATCCTCTTCTTCCACATGAACGCTATTCGTTCTTGACAGCTCGTGCAACCTCGTGCATTCACCGTCTCCAAGACTTCCGCATTCGATCGTCGGCTCTCGGCCAGACCAGTACGGTGATCATACATACGGTACATATTGTACATGTCGATAGCAATAGTCGATTTCATAAAAACATACGACCTCGCGAAAAGATCCCGTATTCTCCAGACCCACCGTCGTAAAATCGACGTCGATACGTTGCAAGAAGGCTCGTCGAGCGATTTCGCCGCGTCAGGGAATACGTTCGTACGTTCTTTCGTCGACATCGTCGACGGATCACGGCGAGATCGACGTCCCGGCGATCATCTTCCTTCCGTCGAGCTGGGACGGGAATATCCGGTCGCGTTGCGACGTGCGACACTTCGTGAAACGCTCACAACGATGTCTACGTGAACACGTGCAAATATATCTAATCCGCCTGCGAAATTTCGCCGACAGGATTGAAATTCCCGAAACGGTTCGCCGCATGAACTTGCTGCTCGGTTAAAGGATAATCGTCGCCGGTGAAATGCATCTCGCAGCCAGCGAACGGTTGCGGTCTGAAGTGCAGATCCGCTTGGACTTATTTTAGCCGGTGATATAGTCGGACGGGATAGTTAAATATCCTTCCATTGTCATGACATCGGAAATCTCGTATTTAATGGTAATATTAAGAATAGCTCTAATTATGTTACGATATTATTTAGTTAAAACGAAATGTTATATCTTGCATTAACACAATTAATGAGCAATATTTGAATTCGTATACAAATAATTACATTTATTAATTATTCAGACTCATACACTTCATTGAATTTTTATAGTTCTCACCTCTTTCATAGATGATATTGGCAGTGCTCTATGATTTTTGTCGGGCTATTAATCACCCTCAAACTTCACTTTTCTGTCCCAATATAAAAGTCGTAAAATTCAAATGCTAAAGCGAGTTTAATTGAATCGGCCGTTATAAAAAAGACGTAAAGTTCTCGGGAAATTTCCAATTAGAGGAACAAAAGCCTAGCTTTTTTGCCCAAGTACCAAGAGAAAATTTTTCATTTTTCGCTTAAATGAATGCAATTCTCACATACGTATCTTCTTCAAATTTTATTACTTAGCCATATTAAGATCTGCGTTCTTACAAAAGGTTGCTATTAACACAAGTCTATTGCAAAAATTTAATTATATCTATTAATATCTATTAAAATTTAAAATTCAAAAAAAAACAACGATGAGAAAAATATAATATAATATAATAAAAGAGCTTCTCCCCGATTCGTTTTGCACGTAACTGATATTACATCAATCATTGTTTAAAGACGTTCTATTGTTTACAGACGCTATACATACAGTTTACGATCGCGAGAATGAATGAAATATGTAGTATACTGATGACGATAATCAGTTTAACTAGTGTTTTACGATTTGGTGGGATATAATTCCCGCTTGTAACCCCAACGTATTTCTGCGTCCTCCACTTTCATTTGTGAGTTCCTTTACGATACGAACATACGATGCACCTGACCCTAAATCGTATCTAAACATTGAAGCAACTGCACGAGCACGAGAACTACACGTGCGCATTCTGTGCGACGCGTCCATACGTGCACTCAGTTCGCTGGCGTTGCATTTATTAATATGAACACGGAGGGCGTCAATATCATAAATTTTGTCGCGCAAAACAACGAACATACAATGCGACTCTAGGATGCAAACGATGCAAAAGGCCAGGATGAAAATAATAACAAAACTAAATGCATAGCAAACAGTATTTTTAACATTGAAGAAATAAAATTTATTCAACGTATTAATATATATATATATATATATATATATATATTTTTTTTTTTTTTTAAGTTTAATTGTATAATTACGATACGCGATGCATATAAATACATATTTAAAGTCATTATGATGTACAAAGAAGAGAAATAATTTTAATGTTATGTAAAAATTGCTTACTCCGCCTTGTTGAAAGATATAAATGCACACGTCATATGTATGTGTGTATCTGTATGTGCATGTATGTGTGAAAGTATATAGAGCGGATATCATTAAGGTCATAAACTTTTCTTGCGCTTATCAGCTCTTTTTTGTAGGCTTTAGAAGCAATTCTACTTGAACAAAAATTAGACGAAAAGAATACCTTAGAAATATTTTAAAGTTTCATTAGCAAACATCTCTCGATAATTACGTAACTTTTAGAATATTCTGCACATTAATAACTTGGTCATTTCTTGCAATAATTTACTTCGCTTTATCATAAATGAAATTTCGATGGATTAAAGTCTTAATGTTTTTTAAAAATATTAATATAATAATTACTGTCAAAATACAAATAATTAACATCAAAGACATTAAATAACATTTTTCACTTGTTTTATTGTGCACATTCATCCCCTAAAGCACATTTATAAATCTCTATAGTATGGAGATATTTTAATATTTTTACCGAAAAAATTTTATAAATGTTACTATAAAACTACGAAATATGTATTGTAGCTTCGTAATTAAAATACACGCTACGATGAATTCTAATTTTGACGTTACGAATTTCCGCAAGTCGAGTATTTCCTACTTTATCCAGTTAACAATATCTACATCGTACCTCGCGTGTGCGGGATTTAAAATAATCAGCTTCCGAATTGAAGCGGAGCTTTTCGTAATTACCTCGTTGCACAGCCAGCGGAGAAAGTCAGCCGGCCGTAAAATTTGCAAACGCATTCACTGGCGCATTTCGGTTTGCCTTCGTCGTCGTCGGAAAAACAAGCTGGTCATAACGATCGTGACACGATAATCGTCAGGTCGAACGTTTAATCGCGCGCTGGGAACACGCGATAAAATCCCATTCTCAAACTTTATAGAATCGCGAAATCCCGCGCAAAAACAATGCGAATTAACTTCTGTACATATAATTTATTAATTGTCCATCATCCCGATAAAAGCATTTTCTCTTCGATGAAATATTACTAAAAATGAGAGAAACTGAGCTTCCGTACACACGGGAGAGGAAAATATAACACGCGCTTTCGATATAATTTAAAAGATCCGAAACTAATCGCATCGTGATCGTTGGCTATCTCTCTAAAGCTTGCAAAACAATAATGAACATTCGAGTGTATATATTTATTTTAAATCGGTCAATTACATGATCGCATTAAACCATTTATGGATAATTAATACGCCGCCATTGCGGTCTGTGCGCGTTATTGCTAATGTTTACCAAGTTATTTGGGGTAGACATAATTTAGTTACCGCTCATCTTCAGTCAGTCTTTTTTGCTATTACAGGTATTATCAACAAATTATTTCCCACCGATTTAACAGCCCTATATATACTTTCGTGATATATATAAACTTTTTAGATTCTTCAAATCTTTTCTTCAGATTTTTCTAAATCTTTCTTTTAGGAAGAAAAGTTATACACACTCACACACACATATATGTATATATTTAAAAGATATTGCATGGTATAATGAAATATATATTTTATTCATATATAACATTTTATCGTACTTTTACTTACTATTTTCTTTAACGAGTTTAAAGTCGATTTTTGCTTAAGAAAAATTTAATGTATATAAACACTTTCATTTTATGTATTATATATTTTCTTTCTTTTATAATTTCCTTACTTATTTTCTTTATTTTCAATATTAATTATCATGATAATTAAATTACATTAATATTTAAATAATAAATGAGAAATTAACCTTAAGTATTTGATTAAAATTTAAACAGCTAATTTAATATTTATACAGCAAAAATCTTATTTTTATTTATTTTTATTAATTTTAAGAAAGTCTATAAATTTATAAAACAAAAGACAGATTCTTTGTTATCTCTGATGCAGAATATCAAAGTTTGTACATACGATTATTAGTACATATTTTAAATAAAGAACAAAAAAACAGAGGCTAATTTAACCTTTACAATAGCTTAAGGATGATAATGATTGATAAGAGCAAGTAATAAACCGGCATGATGAATGAAATGCTGATGAACAAGAGGAAGAGAAGCTGTTTGACGAACACCACAAGACTATCCTACGTCTGATCTGCAAACCGCCAACGCATAACACACGAGGTCCAATTAGAATTTATGCGGCTAAGCCAGGCAGAAGTGGTCGATGCATATGCATCGGATGTAACGCGTTTGCATAGTTTCAGAGGATACGGCGGCGGTCTATCGACATTTACAGACCAACCGCGAGATTTCGAAGATCTTCGAGACGAGTCATCTCTCCATCATCTCGTGCTCCGACCTCTCCTGTCTCTTTCGCTCTTCCGGTTGCTCCATCGTCTGCGGCGTTCATGTGGCGGTCATTAATTGATTCTCACGCTGAGATACCGCTTTCTCGTTGACGATGGCTCGTAAATTTTACCGTCGTTTCTGCGCCTGCGAGGAACGACAGTAACGACGTTGGATCGCTTCGGATCTCCGACGATAAAATAGCAAAGTGAAATCTCCGCGTCTCCCGTTACGACGACTATAATATGAGAAAATAAAATTTAGCGCGCATTGAGTTTCACTGATACCCAACACTCGCGCGATCCAATTTTTCATGTTTGCAATTTTGCCTATATAATGCAGCACATGAAGAGAATAGTGAGATAAATATAAAATGATAAAAAATGTGTGTGTGTAAAATTCTTGCCTATTATTTTACACATATGCATATGAGATAAAAATTATATATATAATTTTTATCTCACACACATATGTATAAAAGGAGTGTACTGTTTATTATATATATAATTATACAAGGTATAATAAATAATATATCTCAATAATGCATGAACAGCAGGTATTAGAAAATAAAAATATAATCTTCAAATAAAAATAGGATATATGAGGGACAAGATATGATGGTTAGATATGATGTCAGCCCCATATTTCGGCACTTATTTCGACCCAATTTTTTAAAATGGAACCTAGTTTTTTTTATACATATTAGTTTTTCTCTATTTGGCGTAAAAATTAAAATGGTAAAAATAAAATTAATTAATTTATTAAATATTTTTTCAATTAATAACTCGTGAACATATTGAAACAATAGAATAAATGAGTATATATTAATTTTATACTCAGCGATTGAGAGTAATATAAAGTTGAGAAATTATGATGATTGATTAATAATAATATATATTATATATATTTTGTCAATACACATTTATAGATAACAATATATATATAATCATAAATATATTTTGCGTATACGATTTTCGAACAATCGCGTTTTAATTAGCCATCGACTTTAGTAATTGTATCGAATCGTACATTAGAGCATGAAATTACCGATGCCATTTATGAATTATTTGGTGATTAACGGAATCGCATACATGGAACAGATCGGCTCAAAGTCGAACGGAATGACTTGTTAATATATCATAAATAACTTCGTATTTTATTTATAATAATATGCATAATAATATACATTATTTATAATAATGATTAATACTTATTAATCATATAGCATAAATTCAGCATTTGTACATTAATGTAGCATTAATTTATTAAAAGACGTATTTCATGAAATAACAAGATAATATATAATTGTTTTATTAAAATTTATTACAAAGGCACATAAAAATTTAATGCAATTATTTCTTAAGATATTAATTATTATAGGAAAAGGCTTTTAATATCAATTTACAAAGATTTAGACTTTATAAAAAGATTAAGTATTTTTGTAGAAAGATTGATTTTATAAAAAGTCAGCAACTTTAAATATTAATATTTAAAACATAAGAATATAAATAAATATAACATTTGATGTGCAAATAAATATAATATTTCACAAATTAATTAAAATAAACTAACAAAGATCAATGCTAATTATATATGCATGCACACTTATGTGATAGAATACATAATTACAAAATTACAATCATTAATCACTTGGAATTTATAAAATAAATTCATAAGTACATATGTACATAAATAAAAAAATATTTTATGTAGTTTAAATTTTATTTTAAAAAATGTTATTTCATTATTAATAACACGTGCAATTCTTATTGCAAGTAATAAATAGAAATGTAATATTAAATTGTAACTGTGAAATTTGAAACTGCTAGCTTCAAAATAGAATTGAATATTTTAGCATACGTTTTATTGCAAAGAAACGATTACCGGATACAAACTGCACTGAAATACACTGCAAAATAAAAAATTGGTAAAAATTAAAAACACTGATTGGCTATTAGCTATCTGATTTCATAACGGAAATCTGTTTAATGGAGTACATGTTGTGCCAAATTTATTCGTGCTCACATATGGGTCAAGAAAGTTAGAGAAATTCATGTATATAGACTCTAAAAATATACATACATAGATGTATATATATATATATACACACATACTAAGAATAGTAGTAATATTGTGATATTCTTACGCATATAAATCTCGATCAATAAGTACTGCTTATTTGCGTCTCTTGTGAGTATTTCTCTAGAAATATTTTCATGCACTTTACGATTATAGAGCCACAGTGAAGAAGGTAGAGTATGAAAGTTGCAAAGTAAAGCAAAATGCGATACCGTATGAATATTGAATATACATAGTCCTTTAGGCTCCGTTATATTTCTACTGTAATATTTTACATTACGGAGCGGAGCTTTATATTATTGTGCGACATGATTTTAAAGTATTGAAAATTTTATGAAATGTTTCATGAGTTTTTAGTTACTACGCAGAGACGTGTGTCACATAAAAATTATATTTAATTACATATTTATTTTTAATGCTATAAAATAATATTTAATAAAATAATTATTTTATAGCATTAAAAATAAATGTAAAATTATTAGTTATTAATTAAAATTGTTAAATTTATTAAATTAATTAAAATTGTTAAATTTATTAAAATTATTAATTCAAATTATAAATTCAAAAAGTGATTTAAAAGTAACGTGTTTATATTAAATTTATTTTAATAATTGCATAAAGAGAGCAGAAAGTTGGAAAGAGAGATAAGAAAAAAAGAAGAATTTTCTCTCTCATATATTTATAATATTTCAATAATTTCAAGACTAACTATTTTATACACTATGAAAAATTGTTTTATTAGCAAAATTATTTGCAAGTAACAAACAATGTTACATATATAACATCTAGATATAATAAATAAAAAGTGAAACAAGTAAAAAATCGTGTAAAACAAGAATAAGACAAATTGTAAGACATTCAAGAATCGTTCACTAAAATCGAACTGATAGGGGAAAACTATGCAGTTTGTCGATCGGATGGTGAAACGAACATCGTTTCAGCTTGTGTGTAGAGATTTATCTATCAAGATTTATACGTCCGCCGTCGCATGTATCTTTGTTCGAAAAGGAAAAAGAACAATGGGGGACTTTATGCGGCCGGATAGGTACGAAGAAAGATCGATGCATACGCGCGGTACTTGCGAATAAGAAATCACGAAACGAGTGCTTTCGAAATCGGTAGCATTTTTCTCGAAACATGTACAGCAAAAGAGTACCTTTATAAATGCTCTATAAATGCGATAAAGAAGATCGGAAATGGTTGCAAAAAGAATATAAAACTCAAATTTGCATTAATTACATATTTTATATTGAAATAAATGGAAGTTAGCACTGTGTATTTGATGTTAGTAGAGACAAAGTGTCCTCGATCTCGATTCCTATCCATTTTCACCCTCGTTCTCCTCCTAACGATCGAGTTAAAGGCGAAGAAAGAAGTTTGAGCGCGGACGCTCGTTAGAATTGATATCGACAGTTAAATGCAGGCTCATTGATCGGTCTGACAGTCGTACCGTGAATTTAATGCATGCCCACCGACCCTGGTATAGGTGTTGTCCGGTAGGATCTATGTCCCTAATGTCAGGCAGACATACTGACGCGTACAAAAGAGCCTGGGGAAACGGAATGCACGGAGGCGTTTACGATATCAAAGCCACCTGGGAACGCTGCTCTGAAATGGAACAAAACTTGGAGATGCTTCCTACTTTAACCCGTATATATACGGACTTCCTTTCTCTCGCATAAAGGCAGCTCGATTCCTCGAATGCATCTCGCTTCTGCATACGCGTAGCTTCGATAAGAAACCCGTCTCGCGAACGAGAAAGCGCGGGGACAAAAAACGGCATCGAATCGTATCATCGTACATGAGCGTGATACTCGGATCGAGCATCGGAACGCGGATTACGGTAGAAAAACAAGACTATCTCGCTTAATGGAATCGTCGATAGCGAAAAAATTCTCCTACGAGACTATAGAAACGAAATACGACAGTGGAACTTTTCGAAAACGTGTTACAATATATAATTGTGGAAAGTGTTATGTATTTATTTTGAACATATCTGAATAATTCAGGATATTTTTAGTTTTCAAAAAATAAGGTAAATCTTCCGGTACAAAATGGCAAAAGCTAGGCAAGGCATCCTCGCAAAAGGCATATGTTGAATTTACGCGGAAACGCATCGATGCAGAGCACGTGCGGTGGCGAATGCATCGCGAAGAAGGAATCTGTTTTACGCGATAGCGCGAGAGGGCAAAATCGTGATCGCACGTTTTGCCACCCCTTGGCAATACGCTTGCATTGCGCTCTCCCTTTCTTTTTGAAACGAATTAATAAAATCAATTTTTTACAGATATTGATATATCTTTACATATCAAATCCATTAATATTTAGTAATATAAAATCATAGAGCTCATCACACACAGGAAGGCAACGGCAAATTGAAAATTCGCAAATTAAAATTTTACTTTATGCTGTTACATTTCAAAAAATTGGAATTTTTCATGAAGTGTCGACATATCTGCAAAAAGAAATACATACATATATCATCCAATTATTAAAAGCGAAACTTTTAATTAATATTTCTAATAACTTTAATAACGGATATGAATATGAATGTTCATTACCTTATGCATTTAAATGAAGAAAATGTGCAGATTTATTTTTTTCGATTCTATATTTTTTGTGATTACTTTTTATTTAATTTTTAAAATTTGAAAAATTCACAAAATGACAAGTTTAATATTATATTGGATAGTATATGTTATACATTAATTATATAAATAATATCAGGTTTGAAATTTTTCTCCATAAAATTAATTAGTCATCGCAGATGACATTTCTCATTTATTTTTAATTTTTTCTCTCTCTTTCGCGGGTTTTTTTTCAACATTTTCTTTTAGACAGCTACTTTTTTAACTTTCCATATTCACGTGTCATATTCACTTATTCTGGTATTTTCCCATAGTGTTCCAGACGCAAATTATATACGAGTTTATAATTAATTATTACTCTCTCTCAATCATTCTGTTCTTTTTATACTCATTTAAAATACACAATTCAATTTATAAAGAGTATTTCAAAAGTTTTATCTTCATCTTATTTGATTTTATTTAAACTTTTTTTTTATAATCTGCTCGTATCTTCTTAAGAAAAAATTAAAATTAACAATATGTACGAGTATCGTAAGCTCTTAGGAATCAGCAGAAATTCGAAAGTAAGAGATTCATAAATAAAGCTTTCTTGCCAAATTGAATTTTCTTTCCAAATTGAATCAAGAAATCCAATTTATATTACATAAATAAATCGCAAAATATCAATATTAATTATATTATGATATTCAAACAAATAATACAAAAAGGTGCACAAAATGAAAATCGCTGTTTTGCCAGTTTTGATACGACATGTTTACGAAATTGCCTTCCATATATCTGATTACGCATTAAATACATACAATAATCAGTGATAGTGATACAAAAATGTTTAGTAACGGTATTCAGCTCGATAGTACGATCAGGAGATCATTATTCACGGACATCCCCATTTCTGTCTACCCATTCCAGGACCTGCCATCTATCCCTTTATCGCTCGCGGTCGTTTGTCCTCGTAAAAAGAATCATTAACACGTACAACGGATTTCTTATCCTACTACCGCGCACCTTATATCGCCATTTTACCGCACCACGTTGAGTTCCTTGCGGAACTCACGGCAACTTTTTCCTTCAGCTCCATTTCTCTCTGTCTCCTTTATGTTCGCGCTCTGCACTTAACACGTCCCTTCCGAAATATTCATATGAGCTGCTTATCAGTATTCCTTTCGTGCATACATTTTTTGTAAAGCGCAACGATGCATGTCTTATACTTGCTAATTAAATTAATTTAATAAATGTGACGCGATATATTTCCCATCGGAAAGAAATTTGCGATAAGTAAATATATTAATTAATTAAGAAATAGCATCTCAATAGTACTTCAATTGATTGAAAAATTAATTAAATATTAATTAACTATTCTATTATTTGTTTCTATGATGAAAATATTTGTTACACATAAAATTATGATTTCTAAGGTTTTTAATACTCTGACATTAATAATAAATTATCTATGCTAAAATTAAATCTAATGAGAGCATTAATTAAGAGGATAATTAAAAATGTTAGTATTTTAAAAAGAAGAGAAATAAAATATGTTTTTAATTTATTTATTTAAAATACAATTATATTTTTATATGTTTATTATATATATTTAATAATTATTTTATTCATTATTCATAATATTTTATTATTTTAATTATTATGTATTTAGAAAGTTTAATTTTATTTGTAACTGAATGTAAAAAATGAGGGAATTGCATTGAAGGATTTATTATGTAATAAATATCGACTTCCTCGAGAAAATTGGGTGAAACAGACCATTAATCCGTAATAACACATGGCAGATCTGTTTGTGCGAGTCACGAATATATGCGAGATAACGTCTCGTCGTTATATTTCCAACCAAGTTAAACGGAGGTGAATTGCGGGATAAACCGCGTGCATGGTTCGTTCATCCATAAATTCCGCGGTGAAAAACGTCGCGGCGCTTAACCAGTATCGCAAACGACGGAGAAATATCGAAAGCCAGCTGCTCTCTCTCTCTCTCTCTCTCTCTCTCTCTCTCTCTCTCTCTCTCCCTTCTTCTGGTTTCGCGAGGAGCTTGCTTGTTCCTATATCCATGCGATTCGTAATATCCACCACCGCGCTTGGCCGCAGTTGCTGCGGCACGTCGAACTTATCCGGAAGTTCGCCAACTCCCAGATTGTGTCTCGCTGCTCTCCCGCGAGAGCAGTCCGTACCGTCGTTAAGTTATTTACTGCTTCACGATTTTATTGAGATCCGCGCCACGGCGTTAAACTTGCTTTACACTTTACGGGGTAAGCACGACCGGCGCTAAATCGTTCTCAGAGTCGAGTACTCGCTACTGGTCGATAACACACACACGCTTCCGCGTGTTTGAAACCGTAAAAATGTCAGGAAGAAGCACATTTATCGGTATTAACGAAGACCACAAACATGCAATGATTAAAGTTAAAGATGGATAGATGAGAGCAACGTAAAAGGAAAAACATAAGATATAAAATGTTAAAAAAAAATTTTAGATGATATATATAGCAAACACACTTAGAATATATTATCAATCTTTATTATATGTACATATTGAAGAGAGATGTCAGTATATAAATGTTATTAAAACAAAACTCTTCTATGTTGAAGATTTTATTTGCGATTTTACAAAATATATATAGAAATGCTTTTAAAAATATTAATTATAATATATTGAAAATTATTTATTAGCTATTATTTCATATAAGTAATTAATAAAACATTATTGTATATTATTAGTACCTATAAATATGTACGTCTATCTTTATATCAATAATCAATATATTAATAAATATAATAAATAAATGATTAAAAATAAACATATATTGCATACGTGCATAATAAACTGTCGAGACATATAAAGTAGTAAATTTATTTTTAGACTGTATAAATTATTAAAATAAAAATAAACGTATACTGTACGTATACTATAAATTGTCAAGTAAAAATTATGCATGTAAAGTAAATTAATTTTGCAACTGTAATAAATTATATTGCGTAATTTATTCGCTATTAATAAAAATTAACTTTAATTTAATTAAAAAGAATATATTACATAAAAGTATTGTTTACTATTGAAATATCAAATTAACAATTAAAACATCAAAGTTTATTATTTATTATAACAGTTAAGTATATTATGTTATATGAAATATCATTTTGTCGCTTTAAAGCATTTTAACAATTTAACAAAGAACGCAGAATGGCTTGTTTTTTTTTTGGCTGATTGATAAATTCTATATGGGCTTTTGATCTTGAACAATGCTGAAAATAACATGACAGTAATAAGATTTATATTCGTCTAGCAGCTTTAGAGCTTTCGTGGCTGAGCATTAATCGGCTGGATGATGCGAAACAGTATAATAATGAGAGAAGAATGGTTACAACGGGGATAGTTTCTCATGAAGGTACCAGCGGTACTAGTTTAACGGTAGAAACATCCACGACCATAATGATGTCCGTTGACCGTCTTAAACCGCACGGAAGAACGGAGCTTAATATATACTAGTTATAAACAGTAGAATACAACGCGACGCCATTTTATGCAAAACGACGCGGCGAAAAAGAGAACACAGAGAAAGACATAAGGATAAAGCTCGGATTTTTATTCATGCAAAGCCGTCGTGTCGCCAGATTTTTATGCACCGACTAACAACGGACAAAAGATTAATGAGGCTCGTCCAATGTTAAACGTCTTTCAAATCCGCGGCTATTATTCTTAAAGCTCGGCGTCGGTAAAGCGACAATTTTTATCTCGTTGCTAGTCGGGATCGAGAACGTTGTCCTGCATCGAATAACTAATGAATAGATTCTTTAACAGAACGAAGAAAATGCGCATGTGAAAATTGCATTTCATGCAATGAACATTTGCTGAAAATTCGAATCACATTCGAAGTTAGAAAATTTTCGTTGTTCGTAAGAATAAAATAATTAAATCGTAGAATCGAGCATGAATTAATTAAGCGAAAAGATATATTTTAAAACATCACACGGAGGGATTTAATAACTCGCTGACAGTCGAGTTTATCATTTCTGCACCCATGTCATTTTGCGTTAAATGATGCTTAATATTGGATGCAGCATTTCATTAAATTATAATAAACAATATGTACATATATAATACATATATATCTCCACTTATTGTCATCTATAAGCAAATACAGAAGTTCATCATAGTGCATGGTGCTAATGTTTATTGTCAATTACTACGTTATGTTATACATTATATTATGTCTACATAATTATGTTGCTATTATTACATTTGCGTAAATCATTTTGACTATACATTGCATTTACGCTTCTGATATGTCAATATTTATTCATATAAATGTTATTTTAAACAAACAATTCATCTCAAAACTTTTTTCCTTAAGAGCTTTTTAGTTAATATCCTAATAATACTATTACTAGAATTTTCAATACACACAACATATATGTTTATTATTATATATGGTTATTTACTTTACATTCTAAGTTAAATCAGATTTGTTGTAATAGTTTCCATAATAGCTTTATTCTTAGAGAAGTAATACATTATTAATAAAGAAAATGTCAAAAAGACTTAGCTATATATGTAAAATTACAATAAGAATTTTGATCATTACTATCAAAAAAGAATTGATTTCTCAAAATCAAGATTTAATTTTTTTTAAATCTGTTTTAAATCTGTTTTCAACGGCAAAAGTAGTAGCACAACTTTAATACAGGAGAAAGTACGTTTTAATAAAATGATTTATTTAAAGAAACAAAAAGATGGCGTTAATTAAAAACACACAAAGACACGATGTATTAAATACATAATTTTAAACGTACTTTAATTATTATAATGAAATACATTATATATTATAATTAAATCTTTTGTTATTTTAAACTTGAGGTAGGCATATTCAAATATTGTCAGTTATTTGATTAACGTTGTATGAATTTATCTTTATAATAGATAATCGTGATATGATTATTTAAGCATGTATGATGTGTTCCTTTTTCAAATTTTTTACAAATCTGACTGTTCTTCTGAATGTTAAGGCATATAATCGAGCAGAAATATTTACGCGATGAAAATGGCAAGTGAAGATCTAGAGCTTTTTCAGACCACCCCGAGATTACTTTGCAAAGGGCGATAAACGTCGACCGCGATAAATCATCCGGTTGCGTACTAAGGCATTAATACGCGCGCGATTTCGCATAGCATCGGGACATTATTATGCCAGATAAAAAAGGCAGATAAAGCGATTCTCGCCATCGCGTTTGTTTTCCTTTCGATTCATTTTATGCCAAAGAAATCGTTTTTTGGAATAAAAAATCCCATTATCTGTGAACATACTGTTCCTTTTATTGATTACTTTAGCTATTGTATAATTATACGAATACGTAATATTAAATATATAAAAATAAAAAAGGATATACGTGCAAGAATATCTGCTAATAAAATAAAATCTTGGAATATCACACATTTTATTTTGAAAAATAATCATTTTGTCGTGAAATGATTCTTTTATACGAAAGATATTTTATCGTTTTTTTGTAAATTATGTGAGCTATATATCACGTTTCATGATTTATACATTAATGCTTCTGTCGACGACGTATAAATTATATATATATATATATAATTATATATATATATATATATATATATATATATATATATTCTATGCACATTCATAAATTGTACGTTATCCTTTACTCAACTAATACATTTGAAATGAAAATCCTATTTTAGCAAACGCAAGGTTTCACTATTGCGACAATCAATAATTTTTAAATTTTGTAAAAAATTCTAATTTATTCAGCATTTCTTTTTCATTATATACGTGAATATAAAATAAAATTATAATATTAAATATATTCAGTTCCCTCTTTCAATATTTGAAAATAAATCTCCAAATATTTAAACTAATTATGAGAGAAAATTTTATTCAGCATTACTTATATTTCACGCGATGGAAAGCGTTTTACGAGAGAATAATCGTGATAAAAGAAATCTAAAATGTCGACACGGAAGGAATAATATGGAACACTTATCGCGAAACATTCATCATTAGTTATAATACTTTAGCGTGCCAACTTTCTCGCGCCGACGTATTGCATATTGCAGTTGCAGAATAAATTACATATGTTCGAAAATAAGTATCGTGACGACTGACATGAATTACATCAGAGATTATTAATTCCTTTATGTACACGCTTTTACACATATTTAAAAATGGGAATGTTATGTTCGCAAATATAATGAAATGTTCACATTATTAGCATAAATTCAATATTAATATAATATTAAACTAAAGAAAATAAATACAACATTATGATATTATTTTATTTTTTTTATTAATATAACAGATTGATACACACATATAGTAAGTTATACTAAATATCATATAAGAATTTTTATATAATTGTAAATATCATATACACTCTCGTTTGATGGAAAGAAATAGGAAGAGGCAATTGTCATAAATTGCTTGGCGTATAATCCCCCTTATAGGCGAGATAGGCACACACGCACCAGTTGGCGATAACCAAAAAGCAGTAATCCGCGATGCTATCACGTTTTCAGTAGCCACATTCGCGAAACCTCGAAGCGAACTGTAGAATAAGTTTCTTGTTCGCGGGTCACGCGGGAGCGAAAACTTGAGACCGCGTAAACTTTATTTTCTCCGCGAAATTGCGCCGACAGATATTGCCCCTACATGAATGGCCGCTCTTTCGTGATTTCACAGTTGAGAAAACTGAGATCTGGTATCGATCAAACATTGAACGCGTGACGACAAATCTATATAAGATAAAAGTTATACTGTCATTTTTGGACAGGCAAGCTATTTTTCCTATCTTTATATAACTAGGAAAATTTATGATTAATATATCTACTTATAGAGAATATTTATTATACGTTTAAGAATAATAATTCAGCTAGTAACAATTAAGCATAAAATGATATTGTATGCTCTCGATATGAATTATTTAACAAAAATATTTATAAAGCGAGCAAAAGAGAAAATATTTTTTAAATACTTATATGATATATATCTTTCTCTATATTTAATTATTCGAGAAGTTCCTTTACATCATAGTTTTGAACTTGATTATTTAAAGTGGAATCATTTTAGCATAAAAATTAATAACTTCAAAAAAATCGCTGACTAAAAAATAATGCATTCAATAAAAGAGTATGCTTAAAAAATAAGCTTAGACAAGAATGATAACTCCAGCAAGCGTGGAAATATTCCCGGGTTGCATGCTAAATTCTCGTCAAGCTCGTGATACGTATCATAAATGATACCTTGTGCGACGTGGGGTAGGAAAAGCTCTTATCAACGAGAGACAGCATCCGGCGGGAAACGACACGTCGCGCGCATTCAGATGACGCAGTCTGCCCTTGGATAGACGTGGACCGATGGCCAGGAGGGAATGATTGTGTAATGTGGAAAGCCACTTCAAGACGGCATATTAGGAGGATTGGTATGAAAGTACGAAGGTACCTACGTACCTACCTACCTCTACAGTAACTCTCTCAGACGCGCCACAACTTATCTCTGTGAGCTGCGGCCCGATGGGGGCGAGGATAAGTCGCGTACATGGCGAGAATGGCGCGAATGAAATAAATAAGAGTCAACGAGAAAAAGAGGTGAAAGGCTCCGGAAAGAGCGAGAAAGAGAGAGAGAGCATGAGAAAGAGGATAAAGAAAGAGGGCGAAATGTTGGGATAAGGGAAGCGCGCGGTAAACGCGAGACGCAAGATGAAATGGAATTTCTGTCGGTTGGGTTAGATAAACAGCCGCAATTTCGCTCGCGCGACAGAAACCAACCCAAAAGACGACGACGCGACGCACGTTTTTACCCCATCTCTCCCTGCTCCCTTTCCCCTATCCCTTCCTGCACGAATCTTCCTTTCTTCTTCGTGGGGCTCTTATTTTCGGGGCTCACCGTTCCTTGTTCCGCTTAGAGTGCAACTCCTCGTACAATCCTCCGTGCTTTATCTTCCGTGATATCGTCGCTTTTATTGCGATCGACTCGACCAATCCTCCCTTTTCTCTTCGTTATTTCCTTTCTTCCTGCATCCTTGTATCGTTGCTTGATCCTGTCGCGACGTTGAAAAGTAGCGCTATCGTACGCAACGTTCTGTACAGTGCATATATTCTTTCTATTCTCTAAAAAATGCTACTGACTTCGTGCTACCATTTGATATTTTCTTCCCATCTCCTTCATAATCTTCTATATTCTTCTTCATTCTTTTAGTATTTTTCATGTTTCTTGTATCATTATTTGTATATTTCTGTATATAAATATTATTTTTTTTATTTAATCGGATGTGTGCAATAGATTTTTAATTTCGTTTTTTGTATATTTGAAATTTTCACGTATTTTGTTCATTCTTGATTTAATATATGTATATATATTTTTATTATTAGTATTATTTTTTTCTTTTTTTCTCTACTACTTCTTATTTTGATTATATCCCAGTTTATATATTTTTTTAAATATTTTAGGAATATTTAGAACCTCATCTTTATTCCTCTTCTTTTTTTCTTGTTTTTTTTTCTCGTATCGAATTTATTTTGTTGATAAATTATATTTTTTTCTTTTTTTTTGCGTTGTTTTTAATTATTTAACTTATTTAATTTATATTTTTATTATTATTTAGATTTTTTTTTTTAGATATTCGCTTTACTATTGAATTCACTATTACTTTACATGCTTTCTCGTATAATCTTAATGGTTTACTCCTCTTCTATCTTCTGGCAGTCTATTTTATGACTAATTATTCAGGTCTTCACTTTTTTTCATTCTTTTATCTCTAATGTTCTTGGAGCTTTATATCTCTCTCTCATGCTTATCTTGTTGCCAATCGTACTTAGTCTTTTGCTCGTCTCTCTCGTTGTTCTCGTTATCCTCTTACCTCGTGATTTATGTAAGTTTTCCATTGATCTTTTTCACTTATGAAATCTCGCTCTTCATTTCTTGCATTTTCATAACTTTGCTCTTGCATTATTCTTATTTATTTCTTATATTCGTTTTCGCTGTTTTTCTGTTTTTTGCTATATTATTAATTAAATTTATCATAAATGAATTATTATATATGTGGGTTATGTGCAATGATTTTAAAACTCCTCAGTGCAATCATTTTAAAACCCCTTTTATGTCAAACGATACAATAATTTACTTTTATTTTATTCATTCAACATTTGTCTGCACTATTGTAAGATTTGCCACGATGCTAAACGAAAATATTTATGATGAATCTTACAAAACACTTAATTTATATTCTCGTATTGCAAATTCGCTTCAGTCTGACCATATCTTTGATAAAAGCGAAGATATCGATATTTTCAGATGAGTTCTACGTGGTTTATTTAAGAATATCAAATATATATCGTCATTGAACTAGCCATCACTAGCTACAACCAACATTTTACAGTAATCTTATTCTCAAGGCGCCTGAAATGTTTCCGCATCTTATATCCTTCCTGTTCAAGCTCTTTACACATGACACGTAATATGCTCTCTATACCGCTGTCGTCATTGGCGCCCTATATAAGCTTGTACTCATACCCTCTTTCGCGTTTTCTTCCTCCATCTTCTACATCTACCTAAGATCGGAATTTCTTAGCGATTTACATCCCACCGCGAACCGCTTTTAGAGACATCAAACACTGCACGCGCATAGCTATGTCTTAGCTATGCCATGACACATATGCACCTTTAGTTTTTATTTCGGCTGCATAGCTATTTCTCCACGTGTACGTGAGCGCATGTGAAAACCGTTTACTGCTTGCTTGTGGTATTTGTCGCGGAATGGTTGACAAACAGTGGGTCTCCATGTTTCGTTATCCGGAATGCACAATGCATCAACAGATATAGCGATCGTTCCGCATGTTTTGTCTCACAAGATGATTAAAATGATTGTAAAGCTGAGAAGGTATTGCATTCATTTAACTTGTTCTTTATTATCTATTTCTTTATTATAGCTATTTTGTTATTTATTTTTTACTATTTATTTTACATCATTTTATTTTTTATTATGTGTTGGCTATGTCTTCAGAATAGTAATATAAGTAATTGGTATTTTAGAAAATATTTTATATATTTTATATTATATATATATAATATTATATATATATAATATTATATATATATAAGTGAAACAATGTACTAAATTATCGCATGAAATTATAAACAGGTCATCTGTGTCTGTATCATACGTGTATGTTTATCTTATAAGTCGATTTTCCCAGCTTATATATAAAAATACCAAAACAGAATCGTCAAGAAAAATCAATAATTTGCGAGATATTTTATATTATATATATATAATATAAAATATCTCGCAAATTATTGATTTTTCTTGACGATTCTGTTTTGGTATTTTTATATATAAGCTGGGAAAATCGACTTATAAGATAAACATACACGTATGATACAGACACAGATGACCTGTTTATAATTTCATGCGATAATTTAGTACATTGTTTTACTTATAAAAAAATAAATATCTATTGAAAAATTAATCTTATTATTGTTCAATTTTTTCTATTTTCAACGAAATAAAAGGTACAACTTATGACACGTCTGATATAATTTATACTTTATTATATGAGACTGAACTTATATGATTTCTTATTTAATTTAATATATAATAGATTTTATACGATTATCTCACTGACAATGAGTATTAATTTTGAAAACTTACATAAGAAAAACTTAACGTGCGCTTGTTTTTCGTGATAAATCCGAATAAAATTGGCCCGCAAAGAATCTGAACAAAATGATGTTACTGTCCAATTTTCTCTCCGCAACCTGAATGCAGATCTCGTGCAAGGCATTTATGTATCCAGATGTCGGATATCATTTGATGTGTAGTGTCTACGTGTGAGATACTAGCGAAGATACGTCGTATATCCGACAGGAAAAAGTTGGTGAATAAAGCGCGATCTCGTATGACTTTCGAGTAAACGTTGCGGCGCTCGTTTATGGGATCGTATTGTTCTTTATAGTACTTTCGCATAGTACGCTCGTCAAGTTTCTCTCATCTCTAAAGTATGAGCCGTTTATCGAACACGTACTTGGCATCGTGTGCATCACAAATACTTCAAAAAGCCTCTCGAATTGGGTTGCATCTCACCAAGAAATATTTTATTTTATTTCGTGAATATTAATAATGAAAGATATGAAAAAGTATTTTTCAATTTTATTCCTTTTTTGTATAATATTTGCTCTCTAAGAAATTCTCGATTTTTCGATATATTGGAATTTTCTATATTATATTCTATATATATCAGGATTTTCTATATTGAAATTCTATACAGAATAAAGCTCTTTAGTTCAGTATATAAAATTTAAAAACGTGTAATTTAAAAATTTAAGTTTTCTATTAAAAAGAAAAGCAAAAAAAATATTTATCAGTGAATCAATTAAAAAAGTTAAAAATTTGCTGCCTTGCAAAATAATCATGAAGTAAGAAAAAAATTGACAAAAGAAGTATAAAGATTATCAAAAAGACATTATAAATTCATATAAACAATAACATATAATCAATAATCGCATGACACAATCCTTTCTTTGACAATTTCAAAAAGAGTCGTATCAATGTCCTTAATAAATATCATAGGTACGCCCGGAGAAAAAATGCTACTTATTCTCAGTCTTGTGTATTTTCGCTCGGCGAGGTTTCCATTTATACAATGAAAACTTCGTGCCGTGGGAAATTCGGGAAATCGAGGGCCACAACGGCCCTCAGAAACTTTGCATCGAGTAAGCCCGCAGGAACTTTCACGGTCAATCCACGTATTCGTGCTTGGATCGTCCGTCCATTCGTTAGCCAACTTTGTTCTCTTACATCCTATTCGCGTAGTGTTCTTCCGGTGTATCCTTGCCACGAAAAAGCTTCCTGTATTCTGAGTAAACGTTTTTACAACAGCCAGATGTCCCAACCGAAGTTGATTAACTTGCACGACTGCTCACTACCGTAAATCGAACCACGAACATATCGTTGTTCGTTGCTTGCTTAGACAGTTTCGTTCCCAATTCAATATAAGAGCTCGAATACATCCAAAACACTAAATTATATTTCGAAAAAACTTGTAAGATAGATATTGCGATTTCTGGTTTCATTAAA
This sequence comes from Camponotus vicinus, assembly GCF_025532165.1. Taxonomy (NCBI): domain Eukaryota; kingdom Metazoa; phylum Arthropoda; class Insecta; order Hymenoptera; family Formicidae; genus Camponotus; species Camponotus vicinus. The sequence goes on along the minus strand of NW_028141948.1, from coordinate 10,872,871 downwards.
AAGAAATTATCGTGTAATCAATGTAATACTGTATATTTTTACATAATTTTTTTTATTAGTTTTCGCAAAAATATTAGACATTATTTATCTAAACTCTCACGACATATTTATAAGTGAGTATAATTACTTTTTTAACGAATCCTATATTTAAATATATCTTGCATCGCGATCAATAATTGATCGATAAATAATGAATACATTGAACGAAACATTAAGCATTTATATTATATAGTTTCGCAATATATAATGTAATACAATATAATATATACTATATTTTATTTTATAATTAAAACAATATTTTATAATAGCAAAGCGAGCATTGGCTAACTCTCGTTATCAATTATTCTTTTATCCAGAAAAAGGGCAATACAGCTATATTCGAAAGAAAAAAAAAAAAAAAATATATATATATATATATATATATATATATATATATATATAATTAATATAAATATAGATGTAATCAATTAATAAAATGAATTATATATTTTTAAAGTTTATTTCTTTAGCTGCGGATAAACTTTACGGATGTATTTGACGACAAAAAAAAATATATATATATATATTTATTTATTTATTTATTATAAAATATATCTTGATTTCTATTTTTTTTAAACTTCTATTTGTTGCACACAAATTTGTAAATATTTTTTTATGATTTTATATACTTAATTTGTATTTTATATTTTTTAAAAAGGTTTCTTTTTATAAAATTTTAAATTATTTGCAAGTGATAAAGGAAGCCGCTATTTTATTTGCGCTTCTGAAGCTCAGATTACCGTGACCGGAAACCGTTCTTCATCCAAGCTTCTTTTGTCGTTAATGAAATTTGCTCCGGGTTTCCAATACGGGACCCTTCGAGACACCTCATTTTTAGCGTAATTTCATTATTCACCTACATTCTTCACCTCTTGGCGCTATCTTTGAACAAAATTTGCTGCAAAAGTCGAGCCAAAAGTATGCACATTTAATGAATTACATCGTTTATGAATGAAGGTTCCGATTCGGCCATTTTTCATTCGATAGCAGCTTTGCACTCTAACAAGAAAATCGCCTGAATGTTTTACATCGACGTTATATGAGATAAAAAGCTTTTTTTATCCCGAATAAAAAAAGAATAGAAAATATCAATTTCTATAAAAAGAAATAAATACGAGGATTACGTATTTTTTCTTGATAAATCTATAAATATGCCCATCTACATAACATATCATTAATTTTATATTCAGAATTATGAAAGAATAATTATAAAAACATCTTTATTACAGATTAGCTGTAGATTATAAAATTATAAAAAGTACGATATTGTAAGAATTGTTTTATTATACATAATAAACGTAAAAAATCAATAACAAATCAATTGTCGCAAATAAAAGAGAAAGTACGAAAAATTGCACTGTGTCAGCGAACTCGACAAATTTAAATTGAAGCAATCGTAGATGCAAATATCCGTTTCACTCGTAACAGCGCAACAATAGAGAAAATAAATGAAATTTTTTCATCTCTCACAGGATTGTCATTCGTTGAACAGTAGACTAACAAAAATTGTTGTAAAAATCTGTCACGTGTGTTAAAAAAGACGCATACGAAATAGTACTGAAGAAAAAAATCAACCATATAATATAATCGATTTGAGAAACAAAATTTTCTCTCATCCATGCAATAGAGAGGTGAATGAAATTTTTCGTTATCACATTTTTCAGACGGCTAACGAAAATAAATCAATTTATGTTTCGATGAAACGAGATTAATTTGATTATGGACTCTAACGATCTCTTCAATGTGAGAAGAAAAACCGCCGGTATTCTTAACTGAAGCCAACACGAAAGAGAGAGAAAGAGAGAGAAGGAGATCGCAAGCGAAGCTTACAAATCTGATGCGGATAAATGGACAATCAATCTAGCGATGTTCGCAATTAGAGTAATGTAATTTTGTAGCGCGATCGCGGATGTACTCGTCACATAAACTGTAATCAAATCGTACATTGCGTTCGAAACGAGGGACAGAAATAAAAGGAAGAGGAAAAGGACGAAAGGAATCAACACTATAAAGTAATGCTGCCCTTGCCGGAGATAGCAAAGGCGATTATCCCGGCTCTGTAACCGGAAGGCAAGAGCCGTCGAGAATCCGATTAGAACGCTCTAAGCGCGATTTGCCGGGAACAGGTGTTTTCGAGAATGATGATTTATAAATGACAACGATACTATGATTAAACAGCATCTACTTGCTTGAAAACGGCTTGCAATATGATTTTTATCGTATCGGTAATCGGTGCAATTTTAAAGACATAAAGACAATTTAGATAGTTTTAAATTTTTTGAATATATTATTTTTTTACAAATAGATATAACACACCAACGCATACATACACACACATATATATAATTAAAAATAAATTTACATATAAAAATAAAGGCACATAAACTTGTGTTGTAAAGATTAATATGTGGCTTTTTAAAATGTTAATATATTTATGAAGAATATCTCAAAATAAAATACAAAATTTGTCGCGTTATAACTGCAGAATTGCTGCAAGACGATTGCACGAATAATCTCACGGAGAGAGCAATACGAGCCTTGTCCTAGTACGGATATATATATAGGATATTCGGATATAATACAAGATTACACCGAACTTTTCCGGAAGTACAGGGGCAATGCGAGATATCGAAGTCGAATCGTCGATTTCGACAATGCGCAATGACCCAGATCTTCGAACTTCCGATGTACGGCGTCGCATGCGAAGTTCACAAAAATCACTAGGCAGCGAAGCTGACGGAATTTGAAGAACATTACTTTCGTCGACGTTTGTCGGCTTTGCGATCGACACGAGAACGTCAAAGAGTGCGACTTCGATAAAGAAGAAAAAGATAGGGACACGTTTCTCGAGAGCACGACGGCGTTTCTCAACTTTCGTCGCATTTGTCGCTCACGTAATAGTCGTCCTCTCCCAAGTTTTGTACGTGTGTATCCCTTATTCCTCGCTTTTTCATAGGATTTACATGTTGTTATGTTCGCACTTTCGTCGCGCTATCTTTGCCTTCGCAATCCGCCGCGCGGGGTTTCCTCCCGAGCAAAATTGAAATTTCTGCAATGCGGATATAAACGTCGTTTCTGCTCTGGCATTCCATTTGCATGTATTTATTACGTAAAGATGAGGAGATGTAGATATAAATAAATGTAGAGAGAGAGAGAAAGAGAGAGAAAAATATTTTTGCTTCAATTTATATACATATGTATAGCTTTTAATACTAAACATTCTATACGTATATAATGCCAATTTATTAATTTCTATCGTTAAATTTTTCAGTTTATTCAATATTTAATTTGTGCATGTATATCTGTCTTGTATATTAAGGAGAATTATTGAATTATTGGAAAGAAGAATTTAAAATAAAATTTTCCAATTTTGCCAAATAAAGTGCAGCTATGTAATTTTACTCTGTTTATATTTGTAAAACCCAACATAGATAATGTAATTTGGAATTTAGGGTAGAATTGTAGTCTTACAATATAATACTGAAAAGATAATTAGAATTAAAATGTATATGCACAAAACACATATACATATGTGTTTAAAGTAATAGGCCTAAAGATAGGATATATGAGCTATGCTAAATATGATACATAATCAATAATAACCAGAATGCGTAAATGTGCAAGAGAAAGAATATATTTTCTCATATTTATAGCTACGTTTCCCATATTTATAGACAATAAATACAATTAAAAATACGGAGAAATTATCAATGGAAATTAAATCGTATAGTTAATGCTTCAAAACTCATATGATCGCAAATTTCCGATTAAAATTTCCTAAATTTCTCATTATCGCTGGTTCCCAATTCTAGGGTTTCCCAAATCTCGTGTTATCGCAGATTTTCGCTGGCATAGCCAGCAACAAAAAATTTAATTAAAAAAGTTAGAAAAAATTAAAGCTAAAAATATTTAAAAAATTTAATGGGAAAAAAACGCGATATACAAATATATGTCTGCAGATTAATAATAGTAAAGTCGGCCAACATTTTCTCATCTTTAATTGTACTTATTTACTTTTTATGATTTACCGCTATTTTCAGCGTTTTACAACAATTTACAATTTAATTTAATTTAATTTATTATTCAAGATAAAATTAAGTAAATAATTATTAAGGAACTTTAGATATTGATTGCTCTAATAAAATTAATAGCTATTCCTTTTTAATGATCTCCAAATAATTACTAAGCATAATCATTTTTAATAACCGTATTATAACTGAAATTTTACCTGCAAAATAAATGTTTTTCTTCGCAAATATTAAACTGCAAAATTAATATCTTAATTTATAGTTTTAATACAATAGTTTCCTACTACGATGATAGCGCATTTAGCGTTATCAAGAGATTCGAGACGATGAATAATTAACCAAGGAATAGAGTCATGTTCCTAGCAGATACGACAAGACCAGGAAAAAGGGTTGTCGACGACGTCTTCGATAAACCGCGAGCGGCCGAAATTTTCAAATCTTAATTGCGGTGAAATGGTGTGTAATGACGTGAAATATTGCCCAGAAAAAGATGCTGACTCTTATTACGGCCGAACGGACTCTGAACCTTTTAATCTGAAGCCTCCCGGCTCCGCACCTGCAGGAGAAAATGCTGACCCGTCAGTTCCACTGCCAATCTGTTACAGTCGCGAGAGAGTATTCTCGTGTCCGCTTTTTTCATTTCTCCTTTCGCGTTTTCCTTTGTCTAACATCATCGCTCCCTGCCACAGCAACTTCAATTTTCATACATGATTTTTTTCGTTCGCGTTATTCCGCAAAAATCAGCGAACGAAACATCACTCAAATTTCGGTCGCTTTTTTTCATACAGGTGTTTTATTTTTTAGATAACATATTTTAAACAAGAATGTAATAGTCTTGAAATTAAATGTAAGAATTATTTAAAGAGCGTTATTACATCGTGTTTTATTTTCTTCTTCTTTTTATAATAAGTCTGTAGCATATCAAATACATGAACCATACATGAAGAAATTGTATAGACTTAAATGATAAATCTGAACTTCCGCAATTCTTCCTCGCGTTTCAAAGGAGACAAGGAAGAAAATTCGCATATTATCTTTACTCGCGGAATTCTCGCGGATTCAACGAAACTCGGCTCGTTGCCAATTAAGCGCGGATGGTTCGTTAGCGAAGAACAAGTCGCGGTTTTATTTTAATCTCAAACGATGGTCGAAAGCTTCGGCAAGTTCCGTCGATGTTGACTGCGTTTTATTTTCCGCAACACTTTGTTTTGCATCGTCGTGTCGCGTTTATACGCCGGTTGGTTAAAGAGCCTTATTTATTCATCCGTCATAATTCTAACGCTCTCGTCGTATTTAATGGAATGGATATTTCGGTGAAATATAGTGTCTACATAACGACATACATCATCATTCATTCCCCAAATATCAAAACGGTAATGTCAAAATAGTTTCACTTCATAACGTTAATTCGAAAATTACAGATGACCAATCATTCTTGATACATGATTTAACCGCGAATCAATTTTATAATAAACCGCATAGCATTACTGTTACATTCAAAACTCGTTGGAAAAAGAATTTATGAATATGAAAAATTGTTTCAACATTATATATATAAAATAGTGAGATTAATCTGATAATAATGTTTTGTAATCAATGACATCACAATTTTATTTATAATATTAATGTGTTCATGTTCCTTAATAATTTTATAACATACCTATTATATTATTTCTGAATAATTTCATTATAGTTTCAATCTTAATGATGATTATTTGATTAAGGATTAATTTTATATTATTTTTTTATTAATCATATTTTTATTAATCAATTGTTAACCTAATTGCACATAATTGCTATTTAAACATTATATAATTATATTAATCGTTTTTTAACAACTGCATCAGATCGATCTTTCAACATCCAAACTGCACCACCATACGTGTTTACCCCCGTATTACACAGCAGCTATCCTGATTGACCCCATTGTACTCAGTCTCCGGATTCACGAAGGCGCGTGATGCGCGCGGCAGGGCCGTAGTGTCCAGATGGGTGCAAAGGGGCGCAGGCGCCGTGCCCAAGAACTACCCTCAGTCGTCGGCGGAAGCTGAAACGCGCGGCTTCGGGATCGGCCGTGGATCGTAAAACGATGACGTAGATGTATACATTTTGCGCGCGCCAATTATCGACGAGGATCGACGTTTCGTGTACGCGATAACAGTCTGTCCGAGCGACGAAACAAAAGTCGTGATACGGACTGGACGAATATATTTTTTATTCGCACGTCGTCATAGGTAAAATTGAATACAGTTTGCAATCCAGCTTGCAGTTGAATACTATGCGTCAAAGTGAGTACTGATTCATTTTTGTATATAAATATGATTTCTCCGTAAATTACACACAATATATATATTTGTTGAAAAGCGAAAACGATATATATAATTCTCTCCTATTTTTCATTTTAAAAACTCAGAAACTAATAAGATTTTAGAGACACAAATCTATTTGAAACATTACTAAACACGTCTAATTTCATCTATTCTATAAAAATTTAAATTAAATAAATTGTTACCGAATTTTAACAACTATAAAGTCGGACACACAGTATATAAACACAAAATATAAAATAATCTAATAGAATTTTAATTAAATTAATATTTTATAATATTAATTTAATTTAAATTATAATTTAATAAAAATTAATTAAACTAATATTTTAATGTATTATTAATGTATTTTTAATGTATTATTACAATTAATGTTATTTATCAATGGAAAGAATCATTATTTTAAAGCAATATCATGTCGTACAGCAATAATTAATTAAAGAATCATTAATTTATAGCAATAACAAATTAAAAGTAATTTAATCAAAAAATTTGTGAATGAAAAAATACAGAAAAAAATAAAAAATATATATTATACATAAGATCTGTTATTTAATATAAAATTAAAATTTTTGTTGGTAAAAATTAATTTTTCTACTTTTTAATTTGATAATATTTTAATACTTTAAATATTTTACAATAAAAAAATTTTATTTTACAATATCAAAAAGTTATAAAAACTTTTAAATGTCTCATAAAGCTGTGAAAAAAAAAGAAAAAACGGAAATTTTATCTGATTTTAATATATTCCATAGGGAAATTAAAATATATTTAACAAAAATTTTTACTCTCTTTGCATTAAAAATTGAAAATATAAAAATACAATTTTTTCCTGACAAACGATTTTTTTCGAGAATTTTTGTATTACTACTGCCGCGTATATTTAATGCTTTTATCAAATATATAGTAACTATAACGTTAACAGAATATGTATTGTTACCGTGATATTTTATTATATGTGTGTCCATATATATCGCGCGTTGCACGTGACAACTTATATTTATATAATATAAAATTACTATACCGGCCAAATAGAAATATGAAAGTTGAGAATTTCAATGATACAAAAGAGAGTAGAGCTTTATTATTTCAATTTACGATAATTAATGTCAACAGTGTTATTGTTAATGTTATAATTAGTGACATTGTTTATAGTTTATTTGACAAATATTTTATAGTTTATTTGAGAGAGAGAGAGAGAGAGAGAGAGAGAGAGAGAGAGAGAGAGGGAGATAAAAAATAATTTATATTTTATTTTAAAATATTATTTATTATTATTTTCTTTATAAAAAATGATTAAAATTTTATTTTTTATATATATGTGTGTGTGTGTAAGATTTATTCAAGCATGTAGTTGTTTCAAACCCCGTTGTAAAATTTAGTTTTAATGTAAATTGAAATGGCTCTAACACCGGAAGATGTATCGCCAAAGTTTGCAATTCAGATAAAGATCGCGCAGTATTGAGCTTTGCTTACTGTATTGTATTGCCACGAGTGTCGACCATATCTAGATTCTAATCGGTTCACTCGATTTCCTAGCGTATGAATTGCGGTAACGGCAACTACTGCCTGCTGTGAGGTACTTCTGACCACCGACGCGGTATAACTACTGGTCGGCATAATTCTAAATAAATTTTCCGTTTCTAAAGGAAGTTTATTTCCACCACTCGCAACTCACAAATTTGAATATTCCTATCAACTCGTGTTATACGACTGTTTTTGTCGCAAAATAAACATAAAATTCTTGGAATGTAAATATAAAGTTTATGCCATTTCTATTATAAATCATATTAATGTAATAATTAAAATTTTTTTTTATTTAGGATTTTTTTATATTTACCATTGACATTTTTATTGATGCTAATCTGATGTTGCAAATTATTTTTATTTACTAGTATATATTCTTTTTACCGTCACATATATGTACATACGTAATAAAATAAATTTTTAGAATTTTATATAAATCTTCATGAACACTTCCATCATTTTTTCATAAATGGAAAATAAAAATTGCTTATATAATCTATGCAAATATAATCTATGAAATATATACATATAATCTATGAAAATATATTGCTTATATGTAATATATTTTCAATAATTAATTACCATAACATCTCTTTCTCTTTCTTTAAAATTATTTATAATAAAAATATAATATTTATACAATTACATAATACTTTGCTCGCGCGATATGTAAATAAATAAATAATAATTTCACGATAAATTAAAATATATTAAATTATAATTAGTAAAGCTTATGTCAAAGAAGATTATGTGAAGATGTAACAGACTCTAAAAGGACTAGAAACTTTTAGAGAATTAATTTTCTATCTAATAATTAGTTACAGTACAGCACAACTTCTGTGTACACTGGTTCATATTTGTTTTGCTTGTCATATACTTCTTTAGACTTATTACATCACAATTATGCTAACACGAACTTTATAGTAAACTACTGAAAACTATGGAACTATAGTGACATGATCATTTCTTTCGCGATAATTACAATATTATTCAAAAAATGATATAAAAAGCATTTTAAAATAATCAAACACATATATTCGTATTTTGCAAATTAATTTGTGTGTATTTACTTAATGAACGAATTAAAAAGAATAAATTTTAAATATATATTATACAAATTACAACTCCTGATTAAAAAAATTCTTTAATAAATATAATTTTAATTATAAATTATTTGATCATTTAAAATTAATGATTCATTAAAATGTTGAATCACACAAGACTTATTAACTTTAAATAATAATGATTAAGAAACTTTTTTTGGGAATTAAACTACAGAATTTAATTGTAAATGAATATATGTAGTTAATCTTTATTTAATTTTAAAATAAACATTATTTCCCTCATTATCTCTCTCTTCCTCTCCGTCAATAGATTTGTAATTTAAAAATAAAATATACAAATTACAATATACAATATACAATATATCATATACAAATTTAATATTTATAATTAAAATATTTTTTTAAAAGAAAGATCGATTTTAAATATTAAAAATAAACTGCAAAATCTAAAAATTTTTGTATACGCATTAAATATAAAGTTGCAACTTCTTATTTACTTTTCATAATGATATTTTTAATAGTGATATTTTAATAATGATAATGATAATTCTATTGAATAATAATAATTTGAAAAGATTTTCAAATCTTTTAAAGAGACGATGTGTTCCAATTACAAATTAAATTAACTTATGTGTAATCGCGAGAATATTAGTCATGAATGAGACATTAAAAAGAACTTACTTTTTCTAGAAACTTGATTTTCATCACGGCGATTTATCGTTACCTAATTGCGTTCAAAGAACATTTAACATTATTGTGTCACGTTGGTGCGCATAAATACATTATAAATAAAATGTTACTAGTATACTGTTAGTATATTAATAATTAAATATATATATATATATATATATATATATATATATATATATATATGCAGAATTATTATCACAGAAACTTTTATTATTCAGATTATTCATTTTATGAATATATACGATACAAATGATTAGTTTTTTTATCATTAATTTTATGTTAGCTCCATATATACATCTCATAATCGAGGAATGCGCTATTTAGGTTCATTTGTTTATATTTGTCAGAAATTGTTTAAAATTTCTCTTTCCATTAATAAAATAAATAATAATAATATAAATATAAACTTATGTGAAGTTTAACAAGTGAAACAGTTAGAGACACTCTGTGAAAGAGTTGATCCGCGGAAAAGTATACGCTACGCGACGTATTTTATTCAACTGCATAAAGAAACTACCAAGAAATATTCATGCCAGTCTACTCGTTCAATTTAATAACGTCAGTCTGACACCCTATACGTGACTAGATTTCTATTCTATAAGTTGTGGAGTAAAAAAGAAATAAAATTCTCCCAACTTTTGCGGTGAACATTATTCTTGTCTTTTCATTAACTGTCTCAACGAATACGTTTAATCTTCGAAAGCTGTACGTTTCCAGGATATATTATCGAAACATCGTGGAACATTATTCTCAATTATAAATGATAATAAGAATAATTAACCGATTCAACAAAAAAATACATATAATTTCATTAGCATGCTGCAAAAAAGTAAAATATCTTTCTTATAAGATTACACAACTTTCATAAATCTTAATTCATCTTACAAATGTCTCTCGAAAAAGATGAATCTTCTTGAATGGAATATTTCTTTATTGTTTGAGAAATGAAAAAAAGAAAATTTAAATATGTTTTTTCCCATTTTTTTATTGTTTAATATATATTACAAGCAATTAATAGAAAATAAAAAGAGAGAGAGAGAGAGAGAAGAAGAAGAAGAAGAGTTAACAATATTTTTTATTATATATGATTTATTTGTATTTAAATATCAAACAATACACGTTACAATAATCAAAAATATGAATTTGCTGCAATCTCTGATTATTTATACGTAAACTTTCGCATTACTTCAATATATAGCGATCTTTTTGTGGGAATATTAAAAATAAATTGATTAATGAGATATATAAATATAATACTATTAATAAACATTTAGGAGCCTAAAAGTATACGAGTTGATGAAAAAAGTATAAGTCTTTCCATCGCGTTTAATCCCTTATTTCCGACCATGCATTCCACGGAGACCTTTCGCCCTTCCATTAGGAGGGATAAGGAACTTTATCACTGTTCCCGGCGAAAAGCTTCGAATACTCGGGTGAGTCGGTTTGCCCCGTGATAGCAAAACAGCGCATGGTCACGCGATTCCGCAACTTTTTTTTTCCGAATCAGCCGCGCTGAGGAGCGGTAGAAAGGGAGGGACGAGGGACGAGGGACGAGAGAGAACGCAGCTGGTGCTTAAGGGCGATGAGAATTTGAATAAAACCTGCGGCGAATCGTAGGGCTTTGCCTTATCCCAAAATCCCATTTCGGAAAGAAATGCGAGTTACATAGGGGAAAACTCGTAAAAAGCCGCGTACTGTCGGAGTCCGCGCAGTCACTCGACATCCCGACATTTGCGGACCGGGATGGTCGAGAGAGATCCGCCCTCTTTTTCCCTCGTTCGCACCCTTTTTTTCCTCCACCACCGCCCGAATTGGCCTCAACCATTTGCAAAACGATCGCGATTTGCAAACGCTTCGAACGCTCGTCGTCGCGGAATATATTCTATCCATTCTCTAGCATCATCCAAAGTCGTTAAGAGCCATCTCACCAAAGGCGTTATTCCGCGCTATTACGCGAACACGAAACGCAACATGCCTACGTGTTTTACTTAAGACAAAGGGATAGGATTGAAGCGGCGGATGCTGCGAACGAGGCAACGCGTTTCGAACCGTAGCGAATTTAATGCAACCAGTACACTTTCGAAGGAAGCGTTTAATAGCGTTCATATGTACTGCAGTTGTGCAGCTTTCTGTCGAACGTAATAGCTTCGACGGTCTTTTGTAATTGTCGATACTGCGACAATATAATACTCTTCCGTAATCTCGACGATGCATTAACGTGCGATTTGAGATGAGCCTGAGATGTAATAATAATATTTATTACGCACCTTGAAAAGGGGAAGAAGATCTATGTAAACGATTATTCTTATTAATATAACATGAGTGTGCAGTATCAAGTGCAATTCCGAAAGATCGTGCGAAACAGAAGAATTAAGTAAAAGAGATGCAAATAGCTGACAACGTATTCACAGTAACATCGATTCTGCGAGCAGCCATTATCTACACGTCCGTCGTTATCCGTTACACAAACCATCGTAATACTTCGAACAAATATTTGCTATTGGACTTTCGTTTGTAGTTATTCTTTGTAAAATACACAAAAAAGATCCGATCTTAAACAAAACATTTATTCTAACAGGAAATCTAGATTTTATTCCCGATGACTTTTCCAACAAAAAAATTTTTCAACGAAAAATTTTTTCCTTCCAACATGTTCTCTCTCTCTTTTTCTCTTTCTTTCAGCCTCTTTCTCTTTGGACTGCCTCATTAAACTGAAAATAATCTAAGGGATTATATGAAATTAAATCATAAGAAAATATATATATTTGTTTACGCAAGCGATTTTGCTTCACGTTGCCATAGTATAGGAACTTACGATAGCATAGATAATTAGAGCTTGCGGCAAATTCAGACTGTAATTTTGTGAAAACGTTGCGAAAGTTTCTCCGTTGCTCAACCCGAAACTTAATATTCAGTGTCTCACGATATTGCCCCAGATGAAAATCAGCTCATCCCATAGAAGGGTAAGCCATGACGAGCGAAACTTCATTCTATTCACGCCATTTTCGAAAGCACGTTGCAACCACAATAGCTGCACAATTACGCAGCGTAGATACTTTACTTGCATAGCAGCTATGCAACGCGTGTTGCAACAGACACCCTTAGCTATCGCATCGCATCGCCTTCAAAGCGCCCGCTTCGTTTACCCACGAAGTAGAATATTCTATCGGACCCCATTCTCTCTCCGTCGTTCCCATATCCCATTTTCGGTTACTTCTTTTATTACTTCTGAGAATGTCCTTAAGACAATTGTGTAATTTTTGAATCCACAGAGAGAGAAACTTTGGTCTAAAGTTTAATTATAAAGCTAGTGTCTATTACTATGGCACAATTATCATAAAACAACATGTCATGGCAAAGTTTTGTTTTTTTTTTTTAATCGAATCACATAGGAATAAAAAGATAATATTTTAAAACATTTATTTTCTAAAAACTTTATTAATTATTACGTATTTTTTTTAGGATGTTGAATAAAATTAAAATCATATGTCATTGCATTTCATATATCATAAAACGCTCATGTATGAAACTAAATCTATAATATAAATTTCAAAATATCAAAAAAGATAAATGTCAAAAAAGTAAAATATGAACTTCTGCTAACTTTTCTCTAAAACTTTTGTTATAATACTTATTTCTAATATCCCGACGTAGAGCAATCCAACGCCTTCTCAGTATTATCACGATTGCATGCAAGATTTAAACTTTTACGTTTCCAACTTACACTTATTGCAGAGCATCTGCGCAAATGCCATTTACTGGTTATATTGTCTTTCATGAAAGATTTCGAGCTCATTTATCCCGCGAAATAGAATATTCCATTTCCTCCGTTTCGCAAGGTTTCTTGGCCCTGTCGGCAACTTTTTACTGTTCCAGCTGTTGCTTAAGATGAATTTTAATCCGGTACTGTATCTGTTAATATGATTAACGTGCAGAATTTCGCAGTAATATCTCTGCAAATTTAATTACCAGCAAAGTTGCACAGAAATGAATCCGCGTGCTGCATAAAATAGGACGAAGTCCGCGGCAGTAATTCGTTAATCGCGCACTAATTTTTGTTAGCATTTATTTTTACGTGCTTTTTACACAAAGATAAGTATATTTCACGAACGGCACATGAGAAGAAACATAAAGTACAGTATCAGACTATATCGCTACGGTAGCGTATATAATAAAAATCCAGGATAAAATTTTACTGGAGGCGCTAAAAAATTTTTAACACAATTATTTGCTTTAAATTATTTGTTTTAATTTCTGTTATTATAACGTTACAAGCGATATCGTGTAAAGGTTTCCTACGCTTAGCTACGTCACCGTGTCAATTTACTCGCAAACTGTCATTTTCGAGTCAGCTGTCAACTATCTAGTACGCTCGATGCAAAGTCGAAGCCGAGGTCCCAACTTGTCCACTCGCCGTCTGTAACTATTGCACCAAAGGCATCGCCGTCAAGTTTCCAATGAACATCTCACTATCATTCTCGCCGGCTTCTCGTTTGTCCAATATCCCGTCAAGTGGAATATTCTATTTCCTCTTGAGTTTCTACAGCCTTGCACCATCGCGCGCGAAATAACCCAGATCGTTTCCTGCACGCGGTCCTTGCATCGCCTTTGGTATAATGAAAATCCTCGGACACTTTGGAAGCCGACCGGGATTTCGATATCTCGTCTTACCAGATCTTGTTGATGGTTGCTCATCTTGTTTTCCAAATTTTTTTAATTCAAGTACAACTACAATAAAGTTCTTATTTTTCGCGCAGAGTATGCGTTATTTCGGGGAAGTCTATCACAGAAATTATGTTTTTAACGATTGATTTCATTGTAATAAATTGTACCGAACTAATAATATTAATTAAATTTTTATAATTTATGTCACAGATATGTTAAAAATATGTCATGAATATGTTAAAAAATAAAAAGCTGCTAACTCTTAAGAAATAGAAATTTCACGATTACTTAAACAGTATTTTTTCCATTTTCAATTAACCACAGAAGCAAATCACAACAAACCTGCAGTCCACTTTACAAACAAAAGGATTTGCATCACCTAATCTATATTTTCAATAATAGCGGGCATCGTCGCGTAAAAAAATATAGTTTGATATATCAGAAAAACAATTTTATTTCGAGCGGCTTATCTGCTGCTGTAAAATTCGCGATATTTTTATTTTTATTACATAACAGGTTATAAACCGGAGGCGCGTCGGGTATTATTTAAAATGTAGAGAAATTCAATGCACGATATCGGATTGGTTCCATAGTATGAATGTGGTATTAACGCGGCGAATAATACAGACTCGATTTTTATTACAAAATTTATCGTATATATTTTTCATTCCACTTAGTCTGCTGAATTTCGCTTTTATTTCAAGTCTTATTTGCACTCGTCGTCATACGAAATTATAAAATTTTATATACTATATACATATCAAAAATAAATTATATATCAAAATA
Organism: Camponotus vicinus; assembly: GCF_025532165.1. Classification (NCBI taxonomy): domain Eukaryota; kingdom Metazoa; phylum Arthropoda; class Insecta; order Hymenoptera; family Formicidae; genus Camponotus; species Camponotus vicinus. The sequence goes on along the minus strand of NW_028141948.1, from coordinate 10,857,745 downwards.
TAACATTTATAAATTAATATATATAAATTATATGTGTATAATATGTGCATATTGACTATATGTGTATAAATATAATATTTCGATAAAATGGATAAAGAGAATAACCATGTTATCGCTTATAATCTGATGCTTATAGTCTGATGACGACACATACGAACATTGGGCATGCAAATGGACTTATCAATCCGACCTATCTATTACATGAGCACAAAAGCGAGTCGACCCTAAAGACCACGTATGTACCCACACGCAAAATCTCCATCCCCTACCAGCGATTCGCATCAAGAGAGACCATTTGATTACCATAAATAGTGTCTATAGCGAAAGAGAATCGCGTTCTCTATGGACAGACAATTCATGCCACAAGCGCGATAAGGAAACGGCATATCGATAAAAGTATATCTGGTATCTATCTGGCTTAGAATGATTTAATTTCGAGATAACATCATTGTTAATATTCTCTACTGCCCCCACTGTCATTTTATAATCTCTATACTCTATCGGAAAAAAATCTTCCCTTAAAAATCAATATATTATATATAATCTTGTGTAAAACATATTTTAAATATATATAAAATAAAAATATCACATTGTTTGATATTTTTATTTTTAACTCAAAATAAATTATTGTAGTTTTGTGGAAATCTATATCTATATAAATCTATATCTATATCTATATACTAAATTTAATATATTAATTATAATATTAATATAATAATTTACTTTAAGAAATTTTTAACCTTGCATTCTATTCATCATGAAGGATTAGTCATTAAAAAGTAATTTATTAATGTAAAGAAATAAATTATAATAAGATACGATTAAATATAATAATTTGCGTAGAGTTGATTTATAGAAATATAATTAAATTGTAAGATATCATTTGACAAACAAAAGAAATAATAGACTAAAGAAAAACGGAACTTGTTGGCAACTTAATGAAAATTGTTAAAATGATTACAAATTCTATTAAACAATATATTTATAAATAACATTTATAAATAACGACAAATAAAAATAGATTATTTCAAATATTTTGTTTAAAAATAATTTTTTTTAAGATTGATGCAAAAAAAATAGCATTGGCATTTTACGTTTTTCGAAATTGTTACCATAGTAAATATTTAATTTAGTTTACGGCTAGAGATAGCAACAATGCGGAAACTGTTGATATTTTTTTCAATAAAAAATGCATAAAAATATATCTTTGCGCATAAAAATGTATCTTTGTTTTCCGCTGTTGCAATATGCGCTGCTTTTCACGATTGGTGGATTATATTCGCGTGTATATTTCTCGTTAAGAATTCTGTATCTATATTAAGTTCTCCGACAAAAAATAATCTCCACGCGTATCGAATATCGGAACGGTAGACTCAAAAATAGTACGATATCGGAAATTCTGAAGAATTCGATTCGATTTGATAAATGAAAGAAAAACGTACCGGGAAAATATCGTGGCGCGAACAACGGCTTGGAGTTTTTACAATCATTCATGCGTCACCATGACGATTTTAGCATCTCATTTCCACAAATCCCGCAAAATGGATGAGATACCCATAAATTCTACAAAATGGCAGAAAAACGGTAAAATGCATACGTGATAGTATTTCATTGAACAAGATGATGTCTTATCCGATCAAGAGGGAGTAGCTCGCAGAAAACAAAGTTCCGGGGTGAAACTCGGGGTGTCTCGAGAAACGAGTTAACCAGCAAGGCCATTAGCATAGCCCGGGGATGAGTTTCGGTTAATTTCGCGGTTAGCACCTGGGAGCCCATCCAAAAGTGCTACCGTATTCCGGTACATGCCTCTCGGGACTTCTCGTCTACCGGGCCAAAAATTACAGTGCATGCTTGATAGCGGTTGCAACTTTACTCGCACGCGCAAAGATTGTCACCGCCGCGTAAACCTTGTCAAACGGAAAATTTATGCTATCCCTAAACTGAAAAAGGGATTCAATTATTTGCAAATAGATAAAATTCAATTGTGTCCAACATATTATAAAATTTTAACACAAACTTACTTTTACGCCAGTTACAGTAAGCTATATCAAAAAACGCAAATATCCATGTATTTTAACCCAATTTCTGAAAAATGAATATTTCTATAAATAAATATTTCTAAAAACGAATATTTCAGGTTGAAGTAATAAAAGCTTGCAAAAATAATGGATGAGGAAAATGGCAAAATGAAGAGTAATGAGAATGAAATTGAGCTCTGATGACACGATTTTCTTTTAATTTCTCTGCGATATATTCCGAAAATATCATTTTGTTTTTATCAAACGAGAGAAAAGGAGTTTATTTCCTGTTACTTTTAAAAATGTTACTTCTTCAACTTTGTGTCTCGTTACATGCGAAACGAAAATATCGGGCAAACTGTATAACAAAAATAGCACAAATTCAATATTTCAAAATCGAAAAATATTTCGCTATTTTGACTTGCTTGCAACTCGGTACACGTTGTAGGGAAGTCAATCGTGATACGCATACCGTTGTATTCGGCTCGCATTTGTGTGCGCTTTTCGGCTGTGAATAACTTTCGATGTGAGCCACTGAACTCCAAGCCGCTTCGTCGCTTCTCGTCGCTTTCACGCGCGAAATCCAACCGTTCATGGGTTTACGTTCGTAACAAAGGTACGATGCACGTGTTTCATGTACTTTATTTCGGCTACTCGTGACCATAAACGCTTCTACAAAGTAGTCTGTACCATTATCCATGCAAGAATAGCAGGTAGAAAAAAAAACAAATTACTGAAATAATAGTATCCGAAATAAACGAAATAATATTTAAAATTGAAACGAAAGATATCTATATAAGCTATTTCTTTTACTAAATTATATAAATTATTATTTTTTTTTATTTACGTGTTAATTAAAATCCTATTGAAAATATTTAATTAATTTTACAAATCAAGGATAAATATATATTTCTCATTTGAAACAATTATTTCTCTTATTATATGACAATATTTAAAAACTTTTTTCATAATTTTCTACTTATTTTATTAATTTCTATTTTTATCTCTATCTCTCTCTTATTTAATTTACATATTTTAAATATCCGTTTAAGTATATTTTATTTTATTAATTATTTTTTTATATATTAATAATTATTGTAAAAATTTTGATATTATGAATACATCTATATACTAAACTATAATAAATTTTTATATAATGCGTATTTTTATAACACACATTTATATAACGCGTTAAAAGGAATACAGCAAGCCTATAACACGGTAAATACATTTCAAATTTTGCGAAAAAATGTTTTTTTTGATAATAAACAATATATTTTTTTGTTTAACTTATAAGAGAGAGAAAATCGTAAAATGTGAAACATATTCTCTGCACTATATATGCGTGGGGTCTGCTGTATAAATATTTTATTTGAACAAATATTCATGTATATTTTCAAGTTGAAAAACTTATATTTCTCGAAGAATTTTTGAATAAATATAGAACGATTATATTCGATGAATTATTATTTGACGTAAAAATCATAATATTTGAATATAAATAAAAAATATATATGTACATAATATACGAGATAGCTTAAAGAGAGAGATATGTCTATTTTGTGTAATAAATGTATTCGATATGTTCTTTATTTATGTTTTATTATATATAATTTATTATATATATTTTATTATATATAATTTTATTATATATAATTTTATTATATATAATTTATACAAACATATTACAGATTCTCATGCTATGTTATAAAGTATTTTATAAATTAATATCGCTATTTTAAATTTGATGGCAGATAATGGCTGGTTGAATCGATTTTTCTTTAAAATCTGAAAAAGACTTCTAATTTATTGCAAATTTTAAAAACATATGAATTGAATTTTATAAAATCTCAATTAGTCGTCTATATAACATTAACAGGAACAATATTTAATTTATTTTGAAGATTTAGCGCCAGAAACGCCAAAATACTTATTATTATATTTAAAGAGTCTTCTATTTTCTAAATCCAGAAAATTTACAATGGAACAAGATTTTTCGAGCAAGCAGTAAATGTGATGTCAAATAAAAACATCAAAAACTCAATATTGCATTTTGACTTATTGAGACGCAATTCGATGAAATGCATAATACATTGGCGCAATGACATTTATGTCGCGGCTTGATAAATCGTCTCGTTAAGAAATTATTCTCCTTGGCCATCAGGAGTCTATTTTCTGCACCGTGAATGTGCATTAAATCGTTTTAACAACCTGAAGGCGAAAGGCAGCTTAAGTAAAGCGTCTTGAGATATCGTACCATTCATTTCCGTTTCTATCTTTTCTCTCATTTTCCGTTTCGTTATCCGCCATTGTCCTTACTTCCTTCGTCAAGATTCGTTATTTCTTCAACTTTTTTTTTCTCATTAGCTTCTTCATCGCTTTTTTCCGTCATGTTTATAAGATTTTATTCTAATAATTATATTTGATCTTCTGCAATACAAACTATTTATAAATTTTATTGCGATAGGAAGACTAAATGTCTCTTATATACGATATAATCTTAATAGAATTATGCTATGTATCTGCATTGCGATAGTTAAGTGCTCTCTCTCTCTCTCTCTCCCTTTCTCTTTCTCTCTGTTATATTTAATATTAAAACACAAAATGAACTTCAATATATTTTAAATTTAAATTTCTCATATTCCTTTTATATTAAATTAATTATTATAAATATTAATTATTATAAATTAATTATTAATATAAATATTTATATAATTTATAATGCAAAGACCGCTATTGAAAATGTTAATACAGAATTCAAACAATGATCATCCCACTTAGCTATGAAGTTTTAAACGATTCATAACTCGCTATAGAATTTTATTTATAATTGAATAATTGCATCATGTCTTCTAATATGTTCTGCATTTTGAATATTTTTGCATTATATGAGATAAATAAAATTCTATTTCGTATTCTACATGAATTAATCATTTCAAGAAGGCTCAAATCAATAAAGATAGCAAGAAGAAATTAAAATGTATTATCAATACATATATTAATATCTTATTTCATCATTTTAATATAAACAACATAAACAGAATAAAAGAAAATAAAGTGCTAAATAATTGTATTTGCTTATTACACATATATTATATTAATCACATGCCATCTAAATTGTTTGCAATGCATTTCCTCTGCCATCCTGATATATAAAGCGGAAACAAAGCAAAAACAAATAGCATACAGCGATGAAAAATATGTTAATTAATATCGTGCGCATGATCAAAAGCCGTGCGGCAGTCGGGGCCATTATTTATTATGTTAAGAACAATACTTATGTGACATACGCGCTGTACAACGCACGTGCGAAAAAAAATTTTTTATCTCGTTTACAGTCGCCGAGACGGGAAAAATATATTTTTCGTGGCTGTGCGTGCGGCTGTGACAGTCCTTTTTCACAACCTGCGATATAAAACATCGTTATTGCCGACAGAACTGCCGACTGAGATATTCCTATTCAACGCTTTTTTCTACGTGATGTTTCGCGTGAAAAAAAGGTAGTAGTATTAATTACTAGCCAGCGACATATGACGTCGCAGCGAGGAAAAAATAACGCGAGCATAATGTGATGTAAATGTTACATAATGTATCAACGGTCGCGAGTTTTGATAAACTTTCATATAATATTCTTTTTTTTATAAAATTTTCTTAATGTAAATTAAATTTAGATACGGTTCAAATATATGGATATAATTGTTATGACAAGTCCGTAGAAAGATCTCGCAGTCCGTTATGATCTAAAAAATATTTTCGTACGAAAAATACGAGCTAGCGCAAATATATTCTGCATATCGATGAATTCCGACTCAGAAATCTCTAGTCGTATTATTTCTATCCGCGAACAGCTTTTTAATAATTCTACTCTCTCGCGTTTTATACGCCAAATAAGTTTTATTCGTGTAATGTCAATGTACACAATAATGCGCGAAATGAAGCTTGCATATGCATTTTCGGCCAATTTATTCGAATTAATCATTAAACTACTTTATAAATTTATCGCTTCAAATATATACTGTTCTTACAACTCACACAATTTATACAATGAAATTTATTCGTAATATATAATTACATTCATATATGGAATTAATTTCGAGTTGGTAAATTTGGAAAATTTACATGTGAGAATTTCAAGTGCATCTTGCACTTTATTGTTAATGCGAATTATTTACGATGTGTTCTAGTTCGCGCTACAAATTCACCCTTTTCGCGTGCCTTCACTGTCGAATGAAAATTACAACCGTATCGAGTACAACGGAATTCCCGAAGAATGTAGTTTCATGGGTTGCACGGTTGCTTACCCGTGTATCATTCGAAACGCTTGCAATCCACAAGGTCTCTCGGTCCTCGCGGTTAATTTATGCGGTAATTGCAGTTACAGTTTCTGATGGATTCTAGCCGCTAACTATGTATTGAATTAACGGCCGAGTAATTAATTTGCCGTTCTACTACGTTAATTGCTGTATTGAGATAAATCGCGCCAATGGAAACGTAACTTAACATTTATACGCGTTCATAAAATTGAGACGATTTTATTGTGATCGTTTGTCCGAGATTATCAAACAGCCATTTGGTGCCGAGTTTGGTGCGATTATTGAAAATTGACTCAGCACGTTGTAAATTTTCGTTCGTGTTTTGTATCATAAATATATTTACTTGGGCACGATAAACATATAAGATAGACATAAAATTAATTGCCGCTTATACAATTATATTAACGAATGCAAGAAAAAGGAAAATTAAATTTTTAAAATGTTTCATCAATATTGTGATAATAATAATAATATATTATGGAAATCGTGTATTATCGAATTTCAAATTGTAACTAGTATATATATATAATTCATACTACATATCTCAGACACGAAATTTCAAAAATTTTCGTGTCAAAAATCCGATAATAAATATTGTTATATGTATAAAATAATAAGTATCTATCCGAAGCATTACAGTACAGATTTTCTGTGGAAATTGGAAACATATTCTGTGCATCTGTTCCACTCTGTTCACGTAGTCGTAACACGTATGTCATCAAACAGATCTGATTAGGATCTCGAAATTGTAACGCAACGCTATACTTGTATCTCAATTTAAATTTGAGCCTGAACAAAATATTTTAATTATAATGAAATTTTCATTTCGCGAAATGAATATTATATTATTTTATATTTCAATTATACGCTTTAAATATATATAAATTTTTTTTTAATTTTATATATTTTTAAATATTATTTAAATTTAAATAATATTTTTTATTTAATACATATATAGAAGAATATTATTTGTTTCAACATTGAGATACAAGTAACTTTTAAATTGTGCATGACTAAAAATTATTATTTTACGATCAATAATTCCACGGATATAAATACAGATGTAAAACCATTAATTTATAAAGAATAGTGAATTTAATTAATTACATAACAAATTATATATTTTTATATAAGACGGATTACATTTTTATAAATTAATTATGTATTACTTGAAAAAAAATAAGAGTCTTTATAATCACAAACTTTCAAATTGTTAGTAAATTGATGCTTAAACCAGCATCAAGCAGCATTGACAACATATCCATTTAATAGCAAATTTAATTAGCAAAAACTACCTTTTCCCTTAACTGTTTTACGACTCTAAAGGGATTATTAAGAGTTTGCAAGCAATTCCGTAGCTTTAACGCGATCAACAGATTATTATCGCGCGATTTAATACTCGATTTAGGAAACGGTCGTTACTTCAGCAAGGATCGCTATTAGCCCGGTCAAGCGTGGACGAAGTTTATGATACGAACAACAATGAATAATAGCGCTACGGAAAATCGTTAACCCACCATTAACGGCGCGACCCTGCTAGGAAATCCTGTACAAATACTCGTAAACTGAATTCGTTCGCTCATCTCGATAATGGATATCGAATCACACGTGCGCGCTGCACCGCGAAAATTCTGTCATCGTGTATTCAAAGCAAGTGAATGATCGCAAGCAGCATAAAATATACACGGCGATATTGGACGAAATATATTCGCAAAAAACGAGAATAATTTGAATGTGTATTATTATATACAACTTTTTGAATATGAATTATATAAAATTAATTATGTAAAATATATATACTAATTATCTCTTTTTAATATTATATATTAGTATATTTCTGGTAAAAACATATATATTTGTAAACGTAATTTTAATAAATTGTAAATTAATAAATTCAATCCTATCAATATCTTGATAAAAAAAATGTCCATAGCATTATCTTCTTTTCATGATTTTTGCATCGAAGAAAAAACTATTTAATATACGTATATATAAATTAACAGCGTATATGCGAATTGTTTTTTAATAAAAATTTTCTATTTCGTAAATATTTGACGCAGATTAATAATCGATACTCAACTAACGCATTATAATAGCGCGCCAAGAGCGGACAATGAAGGCGTGCAATCGATTTACAGTGAGGGATTTTAATATCAATTATTTATATGCAAAAAGCGCTAATCTCTCTACACGGGCATGCTGGAACGAACGTTACGCTGGCAGATCAAAGTCAGTGGAATACAGTAGTATTATGTGCTAATGTCTCCTGTTGGAATTATTTGTTAGAATAAATGAGATTTCTACTGCTTTGCGGAACGAACCGCTGATGAGGCATTGAATTAAATATTGTCTTATTTCGCGTTTCTTCTTTATAATGTAACGTACATAAAACGGAGTAATTGCATTACTTTTTGATTGAGCAATTATGTAACATTGAAAATATTTCAGATAACGAACTAAAATTTATAGATACAGATTATTATAAGATTATTCTCATAAAAGAAGAAATTTCTATTTAAGGCTCTCGAAAAATCAATTTCTAAATTTTTAAATTCATTGTGCACGATACTTGCTGTATAAATTAGGAAAATTGCAATTACTTAAAATAACAAAAATCTATATCATACTCTAAAGAAAACAAATTACAACAGCGAATTATGCAAATAAAAATGATTAAAGATATAAAATTAATTAGTAATTATTAATGATTAAACGATATTAATTAAATGATTAAATATTAATGATTAAATTCCCGATCATGTATAACTTACAACTACAGTTTATTTGTTAAATCCAGCTTGTTGCCAAATTGTTTGTCTAAATTGAATCTGCGATAGATATAATTTTATGCTAAACATATTCGACAATATCACAAAATCCGGACCTTCCGTAGTGTAATAAATTCGAGCGCGAACGAGCTGAAACAACGTGCAAAAAGAAAACTCGAGAAGTCGCGTAAAATGGAGAAAAAGCGCAATTGCAGCTCAATTCAACGAGAGATCATGCGGCAAGGAAAACGCCAGGAGCGAACAGGATGTGGAAACGGCCCGAGTTCCTCTTGTTTCCGGTACGCACGGACGGAGCGAAAATCTAGGATGGTGGTTTTGCATTCATCGGGAAGACCCCACAGATCCTCGCTGAAGAAAAGTGTGAGGAAACCAATTCGATGTCTCTACTTTCCGAGAGTCTCTTTACCGCCGTTTCCTACACGAACTAGTCGAAAAAAATCGAAGATTATTGAATAATCGTATTGAATAATTTGAAATAATTGTTGAATATAATTTAAAATACGCATCTTTTTGCGCCTTGTTATTGTCTGTGCAAAATTGTTAGCTGTGTAATAATTAAATTTATAAGCTTCATTAATATATGATATTTTAATTGATATTATTTTGATGAATATTTTAAAACTATCGAATTACCCATGTTTTTTATCAATCGTGAAAACTCCAATAAATTCACTATCTATTTCAAAATAACAAAAGTATCTACAGAAGATCTAAACCGAAAGTATCTATAAAAGATCTGAACCGAGTCCTATAATTTTAATATTGATTACATCATGTCTAAAATAAAATGCAATTAAAATTATTTAAAATACACAAACATTTTGTTATCTTCATCTAAAATTTTATCATCTAGAATTAATCTGCTAAAATACTTTAACAATTTATATTAATTAATAAATCAAAAGATTTTAATGTCAAAATATCTTTTATTTAAATATGAAAAATATATTAAGAGAGAACATTTTTTTAATTATAAAGATTGTGTTGTATATAATATACATATATACACACACATATTTTCAACAGATTGAACAGTTTGCATACCATGTAATATCACAAATTCCAATTCTATAATTTTTAACAGATTCGAGTAGCTTTAATAAAATTACTATGTCATAACCAGAGAATTACATAAGGATTCAACAAACGCAGTTTTATTCCTCTACAAGATATTCTGTCGAGAATTGCTTTTGCAAAGAGCTTCTCGCAGATCTCTTTAACCGCGCATTTTTCATCTCGCTCGGCATTTTCTCTCGTAATTTCGCGAAGAGCAGGTTGAATGCAAGCTGCAGTTTCAGGATGCATCGTTTTCGAGCGATTACGTCATCCGACTCTGCGGCACTGATTACGCCGAGATGCTCGCGAGTAGAGACATAACGAAAGTAAATGGCTAAGTTTCTTCCTCATCTTCCTTATATGAAAATTTCGCTGTCTCTAACTAAATTCAAACGATAAAGTGCACATACATATTGCATTATGTATAAATAAATAAAAAAATATATATATATACTTGCAAATGTAGCGATATAATTGTAGCATTATACATATCATTCTTATATATTTCATATATTAAAAAATTAAAAATTAGTAAAATTAAAAATATTGCGAAAATAATGATAATTTTAATTACTATCGCTGTAAAAGATATAATGTCAAGATTTAAAACTAATCAAAATATTGCACTCCTGGACATGAGATATGCAATCAAATTTGTTTTGATCAATATTCAACTTATCAAAATATAACGTTAATTTGCAGCGGATGCTATCGATTGATTAAAAAATGCAAATATAAATTTAAAAATTTTAATTTTAATTTTCAATATTTTGTTCTGATAAAAATAGATTTTACATAATTGAACAGATATAAAAAAATCCAATTAAGTCATTCAATAATAAATATACATATATGAATATTCGTCAATTTTTTAATAATTACGTAATGTATACGAAAAAATTAGCGCCTTAATTATCATAAAAATATATTATAAGTAATGGTAGCTTAAGGATGATTTACCATAATGTATGACAAGTAAAATTGTCAGAAAATTTTAAGAGAGCAATATAAAAGTAAAACTCGTTTCTAAAATTGACGGATTACAAGGAAAGAAGAGTGTAGAACACTCCATATTTTATATATAGGAACTGCGGCACAAACTACATGCAAACTGCAGTAATACTCGCAAAAGTTGAGTAACGAGAATAAACAGAAAAGTACACTCACTGTACGCATAAAAGAGTATACTGCAAATTTTATTGTCATAAAAATATCATATTTTTTTTTATTTTTGTCTCACAATGATCGAGTTAGAGACACACTTAAAGGCGAAGTTTCTTCTCTTATCGATTATGTTACAAGCATTTACAGATTAAGGTTAATCGTTATAGAAAAGATTTATTAGTTACAGATGTTTAATATTTCAAGAAAATTTAAATTTTAGAATAATAATATATTTTAATATTGTAATAAAGTATATATATTAATAATATAATAATGTAATATTATATATACAATATTCTTTTATTTTATTTATCTCTTTTCTCAAAATTGTTTAAAAGTTAATTATTTTACTTAAATTTAATAATTAGAGATTTGGCTCAAGTAATCAAAAAATTAAAAAGAAAATGGCATAAGAGCCAACGCGCGGTAGTTGGAGCGCAGAGAAGCAACAACACTTCTTTCTTTTTTCAGTATTAGTTTATTAAAAAACACATTATAATAACAAAAAACGTACGTTTCGGATCATCTTTTGATGCTTCTTCAGCGCGATGTTAACAATATATGTTACAGATAGTGACGCGTTACATTAATCGAATTTGTTCTCGACGCGTAGGTGACGCTAAATTGCGTCCCGCGGAGGTCTAGTAAGCGCTCTGCTTCCAATAGTCAATTAAATATACTATAGTTATGCTATGCGACGTCACAGCAGATCAGATTCCGCGCTTTTTACAATTAATAATATAGTATACCGCTGTGCGCCCCATGTCGGTTCGAGATACAATGAACGCGCGTTGGCTCTTATGCTATTTTACTTAATTTCTAAAAACAGATCTGACTTCTAAATTTTAATTTCATATTTAATTTATTAAATAATAGTTTATTAGACAAAGAAGAAAAGTTTCAAAAGAATAATTTGCCATTTGGAAAAAATTTGAAATGTCAAAAATTACTAAATCTTAATTAAATACAACTTACATAAGCTTTATTTAATATTCACAAATTATCAAAAGTTTTTGTTTAAAATTTTTCTTCTTTCTATCTGATAGAGGAGAATTTGAGTAAAATAAAAACATGACTTTTTTCAGAAAAACAATCATTACTTCTTTATTTATATCCTAGAAGGGAGAAGATCCATAGAATAAGTGTTATTACGGGAGATACTCATTAATGAGAATGAGTTGCAATGTAACGCTTATTTTCGCTAAGTTAAAAACGATAATATTATCGATAAAGTTTTACTAAAAAGGAGTCCAAATGGCGAAAGATATTTTTATGTGCGATTAAGCAAACTACCCATTCACGCAATGTAACCTTCATAAACTATCACTATTACACACGACGCGCGTAACGATAATTTGAGAGAGTTCTGGCGTTTCGTTGCAGGTAGCTCGTTACGTGAATCGTTGGCGGCCGTTTGCATAAAATTATCATAGCGCTCGCGAGTTTTACTGCCGGATGTAAAAAGCTAAGTGCATCTTGCTAACTTGTACCCAGTGGTCGCTGCTTTCTGCGGAGGGAGTCTCCTAAGCGATTACAACTGTTTCTGTTGATGACGAGTTTGTTGACCGATTTAAGGTCGATATTTTCTCTCTCTCTCTCTTTCTTTCTCTTAATTTGCTTATAACTTCTAAACCGCAAACTCTCTCAATACAGCGTTGGCAGCAATATATACTTAAAAATAGAAAAAAGTCATACTTAATGATCATTATAATCTTTGATTAACTTTTTATTAATCTACGTAGAAACTCCCTCGAAAGTTTCGACATTAAATAATCCAATAGTTAGGCCATTCGAGAAATTTTCTCAGAGGAAACATTGATTTTACATTTATCAAGTAATTTGTCAGGAACAGCGAAACTCCGTATATTCGAAGTACAAAAAAGGCATGCTCGTAAAGCGGCGCAGAAACTTTAGCAATTAATTTTGTATCTGTGCACTTTATTCTGATACTTAATTCACGACTGGCGGCGGCGAGATAAGGACTGTTTGCGTTTAGAATAGGTTGAATGCATTACCATGTACAAACATGCGGAGTATTCCGTATTCGCCGTGCACTTGAGTAAAAGAATAGATTGAGAAGGATATTGATTTTTTTAAATATACGTATGTTAAAACGAAAAAAAATAAGAATTAAAGATGAAGGAAACACAGAACAAATTGTCACGTAATATTAGTACCAATCGTGCCATAACTATTTATACAATCAATAAAAATCATTTACTTTAAAATTTACTTGAAATTTCCAATCAATCTAAAAGCGAGATTTATAAATAATTTTGACTTGAAAAAACAGATAATTATATTTTCAAGTTACGAATTAATATATATCAGATATAAATATCGAGTTGAATAAAAATCGATAATGTAGAAAAATAAAACTTGGAATTTACTTATTTATGAATAGCAGACGCGCTAAATAGTCCCTGCATTTTGCGAGCAGTTAATTACAGCCAGCAAACAGGAAGTTCCTTTGTCCTACAACTCTCGTTTTCCACAATCACAACTAAATTTACCAGATTCTCGTTGCCGTTGAGTTTCCACTATCGTCGAATTGCGCGACATACAATTTACAAGTGGAAACTCTACATCTACATCGACGATACGGTGACACGGTCCAGATAACGGAATATGCTTTAACCCAGTGGTTTCTAAACTGAAACACCCGGTAAATTTTGCCACAAAATATGGCTACGAAGAAAAGTGAAGAATTTATCAGCTTCCTTACTTATTAGTATCTTTTTGAAAAACTAAGTAAGATTCAAGTTTATTTACAAAAATAATTCTTATGATTAAATTTTATTAGAAATTAATTAAAGAATTAAATATATCTGCTAGCATCTTTTAAATCGTTACTCATAAAAAAGAAATAAGCTTTATATTAATAAAGCAATTTATAAATGAAAATATATCATATATATCTTTTTTATTATGTGCATCATTTCTAATTTTTTGATTTGCGGCTTTATCTAACGCCGATCAAAAACGTGGAATCTTCATTAATTGCAGTGTCTTTCCCTTAGACGATAAATCAGACTTTAAGAGACCGCGCGATAACAGATATCTTATTCAAGATTTTTCTTTAAAGGCGCACTTCCAGTCGGTTGTATGGGAGCAAAAATATTTTAAAATTTATCTAGGTGTACATTATCATTATCATTATCGTTATCATTACCATTTTTAGAGATAGAATTGAGATCTACAGAATTTTCATCGCACAGACGATTTTTGATTTGCATTATAGATAAGTCTTGATCATTGGATCTATTAACTATTTTTAACATTCAAGTAATGGAAACGGTTATCGTAAAGAATTGAAGATATTAATCTTGCCTTGAGGCACATTTACGCCCTGCGACATATGATAATATGATTTCTTTTCGTCTAGAAATATAAGCTTTATTATATTATTATTTAATCAAGCACATATTCCGTTCTATAAAAATTCTATGTTAACATCGTTAAAATGAAAACATCAATATCAATCTTTTCTAGTGTAAAAAACATTTAGATTATTATATTTATATTACTGGGAAAAATTTTGCCCAATTATTATATTAATTATCAGATATTTCATATATTCCTCGTTTAAATCTAAATTTCAAATTAAACAACAATTAAACAATTAAAAATTAATCCTACAAGTAATAAAACATATCGTAAATTCCAACAGACATAATAAAATACTTTTCCTACATTTTTTATTTCAATCAAAATTTACTGCACTCGTTTCACCTATTCCTCCGATCTTTCTCCTTCTATATTTGATTGTTCTTTTTGCGTTAATTACGACTCGTCGTCACGATGTGATTAAAACTTTTTCCCACTCTCGTTCATTTTTTTTCCTCAGGGTGAGACCCCGGTAATAACGATTACTTATTTCATTGTCGGATATCGCGCGTGTCCGCGCTGTGGCGACTCGCTGATTGCAATGTATTACGAAAAAACTTTCCGTGTCGCAATGGCGAGTAATAATGATTCCTAGATTTTTAGCAGTTTCCAAATGCACGTTTCTAATTCTAAAAAAAAGAAGATATAAACTAATTTAAAAAGTTTAATATTTTAATATTAAAAATTTTAAAAAGTTTAAAATTTATTTTTAATATGACGTAAGCTATAGATTTATTCTATTAAAAATAAGAAGGAAGGAAATATTATAATAAAAATTAAAAATACTAATCATATATAAAGAATAATAATCTTTCTTTTTAAATATATTTAAAAAAATATGTACTTTAATAAATTATTAAAAGTACCTTATTGCTGTCAATATACGGGAAAATTTTCGACGACGTTGCATAGCGCCAAGTTGAAAATTTTTTTGGCACGGGAAATTTTTCAAGCGTAATTGCCCGCGATCAGCTTACATCTGTTCTCTCGCGATTCGTGGCGAAAAAGAGTACGCTACTTTTGGAAAGTTCACGATCGGACGGAAAACTTTTTAATGCCGCCATCCGTACCGGCGAATTTTCATGGTTGCGACACGGGAAACGCGATCTCGCGCTTTATTCGTACAACAGTACTGCGTAATTAATTCGACTAATTGCGAGTGGTTAGAAGGAGCGGAATAAACGCGTTTTTCGATATAAGTCTCTAAAGCATGAAGGTTGCCTAGTGCAATCGGTATGAATACTAATTATAAAGTTAGTGAATTTATCGAATTTATTTCAACTCTAATTAATTAATCTCACTTTTTGTTAGAGCACAAAATACAATTAAAATAATAACATGAAAAATCCGGCGTTTTATTGCATGATATATGTAAATATGAAAACAATATAGACAATATATATGATATTTTATTTCTCATTTCAATTTTCTCAGTAACATTTTCTTTACAGATAAGTTAATTTAATTGCCACATATTTTAACCAGCTCAGAAAAAATAAGTGTTCAAAAGTAGAATATATTCATTATTTCATACTATGTCGCAATGAAAATAGGAATAAGAAAAAAAATTTCGACATTATTATTCTGTAAACAAAGCAATGAAGCTATAATGCGATTAAGTACAAAGTGGACGGTATAAAGTGATTTTGCGATTAAAATCAGACAGAATCACATAACAGTGGTAATTGTCTTGTGTAATATAAAAGCAAGGTGGATTTGTTAATTAAAACGCAAGTGGGCAGAGATGCACAAAACTCGTCATTCCACATGCACGACTACTTTGTTTATTTGCATATATATTTCGCAATATCATTATAAAATCTATGTGAAAACAGGAAAAGTTCTCTATATTTAACAAAAAATAAACTATTTATAAAAGAAAAAAATTGTTTATTTGTCATTTCTTCGTAGTTACGTTTTTGGTAGTAAATGAGATATACTAGTGACAACTGCAAAATATAAAAATTTTAAAAGTGGCTTAAAAAATTTTATTGAGATATGATCTAAATCGAAGTTTTTTAAACTATTTGAATTAATTAAATTATACTTTTTTATAATAACTTTTTATAGCAATTTATTAGGATTAATATTATATTAGCCTTATATACTATAAATATAATAATTCAATCTTCAATACAATTTTTGTCTTATCTTACTTACATAGTAGCCTTCTAAAAGCTATTGTTCTTTTGAAAAATAATATATAGCATTGATTTTTTAATTTTATCTAATCATATGCAGCAGAAAGAGACATTACAGTTATCGTGAATAAAAGGTGAAAATGTGCTAACAATGTCTGGACCGTTTATAGAAGCGTTATCCGCGCAGATAGATTTTACTTCCCGATCGATGTAATCTATTCCAACCAGCTATCGGGTTAACGTAAAATTCGCACGATGATTCTCCCCCTCGTTCCGTTTTCGATGTTCTATCCTTCGCTCACACGAGGCCGCTTCTGCTCTCGCTCTTCTGCTCGTCTCTTTCTAACGGGACCCATCGCTGCCTATCGAGGTCAGACACTTGGATTTCACACGATCTATAATGCAGCCCTTTCGGATGAGATGGAATACGAAAGAGGGCGAAATGGGCACGAACTAGAAATACGGTTACCGCATATGCGGATTCGTTACGAATACTTTCGCACACGAGATATAAAAATCGAACAAAATACACCGCATGCATTGACAAGATTGAACACACTAATAAACTTAATAAGCATAAACTATTCGTATTTCTTGTTCAATAAGTACTCCATTTTATTAAAAAAAAAACATGAATAATGTATGAATAATATTAATATATATTTTATCAAACGATTACATTTATTTTAAAATACTTTTAGAAAAATATAATAAATTTATTTAAAAAAATATAAAAGAATTATTCTCCTTTTAAAATAAAAAATGAAAACTATATATATAAACTTGCACACATCAATGTTTCACTTCGTATTTCTTTAAAGTTAATAATTTGATAACATTTACGGTTTTCTCTAGTTGTTGTTTTTTGTAAAGAATCTTCTTGCAGCTTAAAGACATAATACGTATGTGGTTTCTACTAAACTTTTAAATTATACAAGGACACATAATTAATCTTTTAAAAATTTAAATGATCAAAACAATTTTCTGCTCCTATTATCGCCAATTATTATTACAATAAAATAGCTGCAGTTGGCAACTGCCAGTTGCTGCAGCCATTTCAAAATACAAAAGGAAAAGGCATAAAAAGTTTTAGCACAAACACATTCGGCATTTTTGTGCAGTTTCAAAATGTTGAACGATTCAATACGACAGGGTGTTTGCTCTTACTATGTTAACTCTAATGACCCTTGGATAATGCACCTGACCAAAGCCAACCACAACAGCAGACGTCGAGTTTGGCATTACAGAGACTAAATCCCGTTAAACCAATCACAGGTCCACGACTATGAGATGTTCACTTTCCTATCCTCGCCCATTTCTCATCAGTACACATTATTCTCCCTAAATCGCCTCTGTTATTTCCATTTAATACATACTTTTAGGAAAATTTACAGATAGAAATTATATATAAACTAGTGATAGATTTGATCGAAAATTAATTGTAATAATTTGTTATAATTTGTAACAATAATTCTTTTGATACCATCTTGAGAGATATGGCTCCAAAATTACTACAATTCACCCATTTCATTTAAAGTCGTAAAATAATATCAGAGGAAAAACAATGCAATATTTCTATAAAAATATACGAGAATACGCGATTCAGAATATATTAAAATATTACTAAAATATATATTAATAAAATATATATTAAAATTTAATACAATATAAAAACTATTCAATAATTTGCATAAACATTTAAAGCTGAGTTAATGCTGGAAATTGTTGATTAAATTTGAATATTACAATCTAGCTGTACAATCTAGCTATACAATAAGTTAGATAACATCTTTTTAAATAATAACTGTGTAAATAATAATTATGTCAGTAATAAAAAATTTAGCTATCTAATTAGAGCTCATAAAATTGAATGTAGTTATCCAAGTTTGTTTTACTCCTATAAAAACCGTTTTCAAAATATAATCATGGAATAAAAAGAGCAGGGTACATTTAATGTTAAATTAATAATTAAAATATTTTAAGTAAGCCAAACATACTAAATATTTTAACGAAACCAAATATGTTAAACTCCTCCGCAAGTTCAAAAATTGGAGAAAGCAAAAAGAATATAATTTACAACAAGCAAATGAACAACTTGGAAGAGCAATTTTATTCAAAATTGCAATAATTTTGTTTTCTTTATAAAAAGAACTGTGAAGTATTCAGTTATGAAGTAATGGAGCTCACTAGCTTCATTATATCTGAATTTTTCACAGTTACATATTTGAAATATTCGGTTATGATTTCTGTAACATTTACTTGCATTTGCTTTATTTTTGAAATTTAAACTTAAATAGACTAAAAATAGAGTTATATTTAACGCTAAATTATGCGAAAAATTCATGTACTAGAAAGTTAATAGAACAAAACGAAAGGAATGTGGATAGTGGATACAAAAATCATATAATAAATATATCTTTACACTTTTTAGCCGAAATTAAAATTACCGAATACATTTCAGTAAAAATATGTATTTACAACTTCCTTCTAATAATCAGAAAAGATTTCTATTTTATGAAAAAAGAATTATCTGGCACACGAATCAACTATATGAAGCAAAGACATATTTATATTTTCAAAAAATACATAGAAATAAAAGTAGACAAACAAAACTTGGTCATATTTAATACAATATTTTTTGTAATAATATTATAACAATGTTTTTGACATTATTTTAACATTATATAACCATACTTATATGATGCAATATCTTTATATTGTACAGAAATTATGTGATGCAATATCTTTAAACATTGTTAAGTCATTATGCATGGTTACGATAGAAGATAATACTGCTACTTTAATTACTTTAAAAGCATTTATAATAAGTATTATTATCAGTAATCAAGCTTTTAATGACTCTAATTATTTATAATTTGTACAATGACTTTCATATAAAAAACATTTTTACTTTGGAGTATATATTATAAAATATTATTGTGCAAACGATTAGTCATACTTGCGACTTACAATTTACTTACAGTTTTATTTGTTTTGAAATAATAAAAATAATAGTTATCTACTACATTAAAAATGAAATATCTTCTGTTTGTTATATCCCTTTGGCGATAGCAATTATAAGCTTTGGCATAGAAATGAAAACCCTATATGAGTGGAAGTACGTGAATTTTGAATAAGATAGTGAATAGCAAAAAAAGAAGTGATAAATTCCGATGAATATAATGCTAGTACAGGTATGTTACGCTATGTCGATAAGGCAGTAGATAGGCTAAAACTATTTGAAAAATTAACAATAATTTTGTATATAAAAGGATAGACACATGCAAGAACTTATAATTCTAACCATTATTTAAAACCTATCTTCTGCTCTGTATTGAATTATATAGATCTATATCCTATCAATGTCAAACATGAAGAGTAGAATTCTTGAGATTGAGGTTCGACAAATGGGAATTATATTGAGTTCATTGACGCGAAGTTCATTGAGATGCGCGAATAACGCCTCATATCCAGGAATTTTTTATTTCTAATACATCAAACTATACTATACTAGATTAGAGATAAAATTTATCAATTTTATATTAAAGATGATGAAAATTGTGCTACTGAGACAACTGGATAGAATTAGATCACAAGAATAATTAATAGTAAAAAATAATAACTGCACAATTAATATTTACGTAAAAGCGCATTTACGTTATTTAAAGCTAGTGGGTGCAATTCCTGATCTGAATGAAAACATGTTTACGACTCGCTCCTATTGAGCGAAAAAGCTGTAAATATAGATTTGTATTCTGAATTTGTAAATTTATGCTATTTATGAGGGAAACAAAATTTCCTATCGTATATATAAGTCATACAGTGGCGTAGCAAGGGGGAACTATAGAAGTTCGAAACCCCCCAAACTTCAAATAGTCTCCAAAAATACAGAAATATTTTTTTAACCCTCATCCAAAAAATAAGTCTGGCTATACCCATGGAATCAAATATGCTTTAAAATAAGAAAATATTTTTAAGTAATATATAGAAATAACAATGTATAGACAAAAACTAATTTAAACTTAGAATTCAAAAATTTAAGAGTCACAGAAAAATTTAAAAAGTTATTTAATGTATAATTAATAATGTTTTCTTGAGGAATTATGTTGTTGATAACTAAAATACTTATATAAAGCAATATCTTTATGTAAATATTGCTGAATCATTGTGCAATTCATTTTACAATTCCAAAACGCCAAATAGATAATATTATCATATGCAATAGGAATACCATAAATATTGGCTACCATTGTACAAGGGAACATTTATAAATTTGTACTTATATGATACGTATATATCAGTAGTTAAATTTTTTTTAATTAATAAAAATTAGTTAAAAGGCTTCAAGGACCAACGCAATGGTGAAATATATGCAAAAATAGAACGGTTATTACAATTCAATAACCATATGAAAATGTTTATTTAATTTAAACATGACAAACGCCTAATAGAACCGCGCACAAAGTTTTTGTATAAAGAAGTTGAATTGTTATCAAAAAAGGAAATCATGTTATTGGTATATTTAAATAAATGTTGCGGAACTAAGTTAACTCTTTTGCATTCCCTCAAGAAAAAGATTTTACATTTAGTAGCTATAATTCTTTTGTTGAAACCAAAAAGCATTGAACGAGCAACAAAATCATTGAAACGTTATCGATCGAGATATCTGATTAATTCTCAATTTCATAATACTTTTTTAATATGGGGTAACTTTAGGGGTGGTTTTCGAAGTTTAAAAGTGGTGCAAAAAAATCGGGAATAGAGCAACTAATTAGCAACAAATTAGAACTAAAGAAATATATCGGTTTTTTTGTTTTTAAAAAATTTTTTTTGTGGCTGTGCTAACTTTAATCTAAAGTTTATATTGTTTATAGATTAACTCTGAATTATGTATGTATGTTTTTATAATACTTCAAAGCATGAATGTAAGATCTGAAATGAAATAAATATCCAAATATCATATGACTAGAGGTGCATAAGACTGTATTTTTAATAATTTTATATATATATATATGTAATTTTTATATAATGAATAACTGTTATGTGTTTGCAATAAATATATCTTGAAATAGCGTACAAATTTCAACGGAAAACCTTCTCCTTTTTTATAAAGAGCGAATTTTATTACAAACAAAATTCTCGTAGATGGTAGACAATTCGTTTCTGCGTATAAAACCAAAGGTTCACCAGTTGGTATCATGACGGTAACTGACAAAATTGGAATCGGAGGTCCACTTTTTCGCCCGTATCCAAATTGGAATTGGTACAACAGATATAAGTGCATTACGAGTGTTTATCTCATGCGTGTAAGTAATAATATCTTTCATTTAAGCACACTTTATATGTAGCTGTTACGTCGAAATAATTAAAAATTTATTATGCCCCTTATATATATATATATATATATATATATATATATATATATATATCTCTCAAAAATTCATATCTGAGTTATTCATATGATAATAATTGAGTAAAAATTTTATTTTATACAGATTAAATGTAATCTCCTCTTTGTTGTGGTGTCTGGCAAATTCAGGGACTGGGACAAGGTTTGTCCTGCACGAATATTGATTTTCGACTTATCAACTGATAAATTGATTAAAAATATAATCATTCCATCTAACATCGCTAATAACAAAAATGATTTTGGATTGTTGACGACAGTTTTAGTTGAGGCTCCAAATTGTAATAATATAATAAATACTGCAACTGTTAGTACATTTCCTTAGATATTGCATTTTTAATATAGTAACATATACTCTCCACACATTCTGTGTTAATGCAATTATGATTGATATCTTACAATTTATTCAATATGTATTATCAAAATATGTAATAATCAATTTATTCAGTATGTATTAATCAAATTACGATTCAGATATACATTTCTGACACGCGAGGTTATGGTCTAATAATATATGACGCGGCAAAATCCAAATTCTGCAGAATCGAATCTAATTTCATGAAACCGAGGGATACAAACTTCGTCATAAAAAATAAAACTATTAAATTAGAAGAAGGTATTTATGGCCTAACAACAATCCCAAAGTAAAGGCAAGTAAATTTTTTAATATGAAAAAGATTGTTACAATTATTACGTAAATGTATCATATTACATAATAAATTTTCAATCGATTATATATATCACCGAATAATTTTACGTTCGAGGATCACTTGTGTATGTGCGTGCATGTGTGTATACGCGCACATCACATTTTTTATCATTTCTTTATCCATTTGTTTTGTTTATATCTATATATATTTACTTTTATTGCTGATAACAATTTATAAAACATAAAAAACTTTTTTATGATGATTGATAGCATTTTACTCATTTCTACGATTCTTAATATTTTTTTCACGAATATTTTAGAGCTATACTTTGCTGCGTCGAGAGATGACATTTATAAGATGAACGAACGGAAATGTCCGCTAAGTATAGACGAAGCTGATCATGCGACTAAAGTGGTTGCTACATTATCAGGCCAGATAGTCGTGTTAGAATCCAAAGATTGTGCATTATTTTTTGTCAATATCCCGAAAGGTCTTATTTTGTGTGCGGACAGCTCTAAAGAAATTAATTCCTAAAATATGGTAAGATATTCAAATACAATTAATTCCTACATATTATTTGATTCAAATATTTAAACTCTACCAATGATTATAATGTTCATAACAGTTATTGATACGATTATAATGACTGTAAAATAAAATAATCCTTTTTTAAGGTGATTCTCGCACAAGATGCTGAACAATTTGTGGTTCCATGTTCATTAAAAGTGCAACATGATTTTAATGAATTGTTTATTATGATAAATAATTATCATCAGTTTAGAATCGGCAAATCAAATATAAAAAAGATAAATTTTCACATCTTTAAAATGAATATAACGGAAATACAAAACCAGACAAAATATTTTGCTTCTTGTAAACATTAAGACTATCATTTTATATTACTCATATTACAGATATCTTAATATAGACGATATCAGACGGCCATTTATGGCAAGAAAATCTACGTCTGCATTTTTATAATTTAGATCTAAACATGATTCAAAAGGCTATAAATATAATGGTACTATATTTTTAACGTAAAATCAACTATAAAATATGTATTTTCATATGAAAATCAATAAAATATGTAACAAATATGAATAATAAATTTAACAAAAATAAATTCAACGGATACATGTGTTCATAGCATAAATGTAACTCTTAAAGTCTAGTTGACAGGCAACATGTCATTAAGCACATAGCACTCTCGCCATTTATATTCACTTTTCTTTCCTTTCTCTTCGTATTTTTCCGAACATACGGACCAAGGAGATATATATCCTATCAATGTTAAACACGAAGAGTAGAATTCTTGAGATTGAAGTTCGATTACCGAAGAAGCAAAAATTTGCGCTAGATTCATAGAAATACACATACACACAAATATACTTCTTGTATCAAATTATTTATTTCTGAGACACATATGTGCTAATTGAATCATGTTATACTGGATACACGTAAGATTACTTACTAATCTTTTATTAAAAATGTAGCTGCGCTATTGAGTAACTAAATTGCACAAATAATTGCAATAAAAAATGATAATGTGACGGAATAAATGCACATTTACGTTGTTTAATTGCTGAAAAACAAGTTCTGATATAAAAAAAAACATGCTTACAACTCTCTCTTGTTAAATACGAATGAGAGCTTATTCAGAATATTTATTAGAGAAGAAAAAAAGGAAGTGACTCTCTATGGCTCTTTAAAGCAAAAAATATTTTTTTCTATCATTTAAAAAATATAGTATATATTTCCTATAGTTAACAGATACAGATCAAACAATTACATATCATTTTATCATAATAAATATATTTATCATTCATATATTTATCATATATTTATCAGATTTTATTAAAACAAATGTATTTTACTAAAACAAGTGATATACGATATTTTGTGTGACATAAAATTGTGTACATTAAAAATATATACATAATATGTAATTTAAACATCTGTCTACATTATATCTGTCTAATTAATTATCAAGTCAATTATCAAGTTTAAATTTTCTTTCTTTATAACGAAATATAACAAAATGAAAGACATTTACAAAGAAAAAAAAGAAAAATAAAGAGAGATATAATTGAGAATCATCGTAAACGAAGATAAAGCAGAATGAGAGTCAAGTACAATATGTTCACCGGATTTTTCATTGATGTGTTTAACATTGATAGGGTACATATCCCCTTCGGTCCGTATAATCGGAAAAATACGAGGAGGGACAGGAAAAGGTAAAACCGCGAACATAAAAAAAAGAGCGATAAGTAGATCGTACTCTTCTACATTTTTCGCGAAGAACTCATGAATCATGACACTGGGTAGGAGGTAAAACTTCTCATTCATTATCACCTTGACAATAAAACTCGTGTCTTTTTCTAATAGACACGACACCTCGCCATCTTATCTCATCTCCAATCTTTTCACAGCCCAGATTCCTTCGACGTTCACACACGAAAGCAGAAGTTTGATAGTGAAACTTAATCTAAAATATCTTTATACCTGTTGTGAAAGTTTCAAAGAGCGCGATATGCTATATATATATATATATATATATATATATATATATATGTGTGTGTGTGTGTGTGTGTGTGTGTGTGTGTGTGTGTGTGTGTGTGTGTGTGTGTGTGTGTGTGTGTGCGCGCGTGTGCGCGCGTGTGTGTGTGTGTGCGTGTGTGTGTTATTACATTTATATTTTATATTCTATATTTATATATTCTATGTGGTTTTTCTTATATCATTGAGAAAATGTTAAATATATTAATTCGGCAGTGTTACTAATATCTAGATAATTATATGAATTTATGTGGATCAAAGTTATGAATAATCAGTTTAAAATTCTCTGATTATAGTTAAAAATATCAATATTTCTCTCCCTTGTATCATTGCAAATCTAATAATCTTGATTAAAAGTGGCAATAATATTATCTGCAAGTCTCATTCGCCATTGGTGTCGTATTCATCGGAGAACTTCTCTATCGCAAAATGATATAATTCAATTAAGCAATCCATATAACAAGCGCGAACGATATTTCAAATAATTCTCCGGTTTACAACACGCATTAACGTATCGGTAAATGTAATCCATTAATTTCTTTTCGATTAATGTCCAACTCTTGCATCCTGCATTTACAGAGAAAAAGGATTATTCAATAACTTCAACGGAATAGAAAGGGAAATTCGATTTAAGAAAGTGATCGGCGATTCAAATACAATTTTCGATTAATCAATCCAATTATTGATTGATTTTGGAAATATAAGTTGCGTTGATTTTATTTTTATTTAATATTACGTTAAAATAATGTATGATTTATAATATTATACTAATTGAGATATTTATTGATTTATATTTATATATTAAAAAAATGTATCAGTTCTATCAAAGAAGAAAGGGAAAAAGAAAAAGATATGAAAAATATGCTGTCAGATATCAGATATGAAAAATGTGCTGTCTTAAGTGCAAGATGTTATGTAGATAAATTATACAATATGAGAAGTTGAAATATAATAAAATTGACTGTTAAGAAAGCCAAAGAAATAGAATTTCTAGTATAAATAATACTATAATACTATAATAGAAATAAACTAATAATCCTGTAAAACAAAAGACACGAAAGAAGTGGAGATAAAGTGTATATATATGTACAAAGAAATACACGAAATGCTTTGTACTAAATTATTATTTAATCTATTTAATCTCAAATTTTTTGTTACAATTATCATATACATTAACATATTCTCTTAAATTGAATCAGAAAATGACTAAAGCACTGATTAAAACAACGATTTCACAGAAGATAAATATTTTAACGATGTTCAGTCGTTCAGGACGTTTGAAAACATCCTTTGTTTTTCCATTTTATGGTTCATTGATTATAGCAATAAAAATTTCACTGAAAAATCAGCCACTTAACTGATTATTGATAGTAATATTTTACTGTTTGCAGTGCTATACTTATAACTATCAGTGAGAATACATTAATTCCAATTAATTCCATTTAAGAGAATATAATCAATTATTTTCCATGTTCTATGTATTTCGTAGACTTAATAGAAAAAACACTCCAATCGATTAATTTCTGAAGATATACATGTATCGTATTCGGTTCATTTCATTTTTGCTAGCCATAAACTTTATGACTTTATTCACCTGTTCAGTTACTATTCGAAGACGAATCTACTGTACGCTTTAGTTATTTAATTCATATCCTGAATTTCCGAGATTCAACTTCTTTCTCGCTATCGGTTTTTTGCGCTTTACCGATCGTCGTGTTCATCTCACGCAAGGGAAAAGCGACAAAACTTAGGCAAGAACAACGAAAAGTTTGCCGTTATAATGTAAAAGTTTCACATGCGACGGAGAAACGAAAAAAAGATCGCATGCCCGACAAACGAAACATTCGCAATGCGATGCAAGCGTTTGCATTGCGCTGCATATGAATTCGAGATGCATTCGACTGCATTTCGCTCTTTCTCTTATACCCTTTCTCTCTCCCGTCCATCCCATCGTTCTCCACGAATGCGTTCGCGACGCGGTGGTAATCGAATTCCACGATTCGCAATTATTTCGAAAGTTCACGACCGACAGTAGGTTTAACGACCCGTACGTGATAACGACGGGCGTGCTCTGGAAATCCACGAGGATCCGGCGGCCGGCGCCAGATGTATTTCCGGCGTACGTGAGATCCTGTGATCCTGTGACGTCCTGTGATCATAGAGATAGAGCACTTTCAAATTAAGAAGTCTCATTATAAAACATTTTTTCAAGAAAACTTCGAATAAAGACATTTTGCACATCTCAGAGAGAACTTACACAATTCCTCTTCTATTTAAAACTAGATTGCACATGAATATATATTTGAATAGTAAAAAATAAGTGTATATGTGTATAGATAAATTAAAATAAATTTATAAACAAATTTTTAAAAGTTGAATTTGGAAACAGTTGATGTCTAATATCAACGTCAGAATTGAAGTTTTTAAAAGACTTTCTAGTGTTACTATTAAAGACATCAAATATTCCAAATTCAATTTGTTTTTATAAAAGAGTTTTTTCTCAAAGTTCAACGCGCTTGAACTTCCGTTGTACGGAATTAACACATCAAAAAATTACAAAAGTTTATGATATAAATTCGTTGATCTCTTATTATTATCATTACGTTATGTACTATTATTAATTGCAATAATAAACTTTGACGAATAAGATTTACAGAATAAGAGACGTTTTTTTACGTTGGATTTTCTTTGTATGCTTTGCTGATCTTTCAATGTTATATTATAGTTTAGAATTCTCTTATTGATTGCAATCAATCTACTTAGGTATAAGCTTTGAGTCTTCGCGGATTATATGGAACTTTTAATTCTTTTGTTTATTCGCATTTTCAGTGACAGACAAATCTGTCGTTATTTCCCAAGTTTTTATTCTTCCTCTTCGTTCACATCTAATGGGATACAAATAAAAATAAGTGTCATGGGACATTTCGCAGAAAATGGATCAATCGATGACTAAGCAAACATTATTCACTTAATATTTTATATATATATATATATATATATATATATATATATAACAATTAATAAGTCATTATCAGATGTTACATTACTCAACTGTTGGAGAAATCTAGTGTATCTTCAAAAACACATATTTCTCGAAAGAAAGAATTTTTCTTATATTACGAAGAAATGACGTAATAACGCAATGCCATGAACATATTATTACCTTCGTTACAATGGCGATATCGCCCGCGGCGAGAACCTATTGCCCTTAATATATCGCATGAGCGGCGATCAATAATTCGACATGGTCAACGTGAAATCTGCTCCTAGTTCAATTTTTTCTTCGCAAGGTTATTGAACTGCAGATTAAATATTGCAACGACAGTGCATCGCGAAATCGCCAAGTTTAATAATGCCTGCTTGCATTTCAGCTTATTAAACGTCAACGCGGATCTCGGTAGTCATATCAGATATATCTATTTAATAAAAAAAGAAAACGAGAAAATACGGCTTATAACGTTAGGCGTTGCAGATAACGTGTAATTCTTTCAAAATAATAACAATAAATAAATAATAACAAAAATAATAAATAATAAAAAAAAATACAATAAATAAATAATAACAATAAATTAGATACATGTATCGGTGTAAAAAAAATAAGAGATTTAAATGTCTTTAAAAATTTTTATAATTATTATTTTTATAAATTATAATAATTATTATTTTTATAAATTATAATAATTATTATTTTTATAATTTTTTGCGAGAAACTTGTTTTCTTGTATCAGATAATATCGATATTTTAATTACAACGGATTAAGCAAAGCTTTATTGATCGCACGGTCCGATTTTATTAATCTCTCGTCTTGAACTTCCCGCAAAAGATAGACGTAGTGTAGATAGAGCAACGTTAATGCGACCCGACCGCAACGATGCAAAATAACGCAAGTTGCTCCGTTTAAGAACGACCTTCCGAACCGCTTCCCCCTATCTCGTATCGCGTATAATCGGATTAAGGTAAGTTCTCCGGTGCCTTCCTTTAAGTTCCGGTTAACTTTCTACGGGAATATCCGTGACGCTTGAGCGATCTGAACGCTTCAGTAACATCGTGGTTACATCGGAGTTTGCTTGTTGCATGACACAGCATAGTTACCGTTTGTTTTCTTCTACAATTCTTTAATATTTTCTTTTAGATTTGATTTTTTAGAATTGCATCAGTTCTTCCAAAGAAATCTAAAACCTATATATTATAAAAGAGAAAAAAAATTTAATTTCTCTATAATAAGTATAAAAGAAAACATTATTATATTATATATAAAATCTAATAATAATTAAATATATTAATAATTGCTTATTACAATAATATAATTCTCACATTTTTAATAGCAATAAAAATAAAATTATGAATAAAATACGATTTTATTCTTGAATATTCTTGATTACTATTTAAGCTTAAATTTATTATAATACTTTCATCGAAGGAAGGAAGCATTAAATTTGATTCTTCTCAATATATCGAGACATTGAGAGAGATTGAAAAGCATATCCAATATATTCGCTCGTCCCTATACTTTTATACATCGTTTCCGCCGTTCACGTACGGGCAGCAAAATGATCCGATTTACAAAAGCGTTGCAAATTTACGCCGTCCTCGAATATATATGTCAATGGAGGGGTTATCATTGATTTGCGGTCGGCGAATTTGCGGGGGCGTCGGCCGCCGAGGCGTAAATTTGCAACGGATTAATCGTGGGTGAGACGCGCATTGAAACGCGCGCGCGTGCGTACAATACTTCTCGAATAATTGCCGTTTGTTCATTATTTCCTTTCTCTTCTGCGGAAAATACGACGCGCAAAATAATCATACTGGATGGTAAATAGTTGTCGACTGAATATCTCGCTGAAATAATTTAATTTCTGATTATGAACAATGTTATTCCGCCAGCTTGATCGAATAATTTATCAGCAGTATTTTAACATGGCCAAGAGTTTTCGGCAACGCTCGTTAGCCTCACACCGGCCGGACTCAATGCCTGTTTCGGTTCTCACATTTTGATACCGATCCTTGTTTCATTTTAAGCCGGATATAAAAGTACGAGATGGGATTTTTGCCGCGCCAATCGAAGTGGATATTGACAATCAAGTTATTTGTTTTTAATCGATTTTATGACAAGGTGTTACATTGTTATTCATTATGTCTATATCGATGGATATAGTCGCTTAAAAATGATTTTAAAAAATAAACGTTAGAAGAGAAGAAAGAATGTTGAATTTTAAAATTAATATTATAAGTTGCAATCGACAACATGAGGGAATATTATCAACTTTAAAATAGCAACTATGCGATACGCGATTATGGACAGCATCAAAATTCTGTCAATGTCAAACATCATAGTCGACATCGTGGTATTTACCGTGGCATTCGATGTATTAAACCATACGTGTTAAACTGTATAGCGGTCACAAACCACGAGCTCGTGAATTATTCCAAGCTCGATGTGCACAAATATGGGTGAGTCAAATATTCTTGTCGCCAGCAATTTATATAGTCTCGATGTTCCACTGGGACGTTTATAAGACACCTGGAATTTTCGTCGCGAAACAATGCCTGTCGCTTTTAGTGGCGCATTTTATTACGCGATTACGTTCAGAAATGTCCTGACGAATGGACGTAAATCTCGCCGATTTTCGCCGAGAAACATCGTCAGGGGATTTGTATTACGATTGCCGGAGAATCAAGAGAGACGCCAGTGACAAATTAGTGTTAATATGAGCTGCCACGAGCTCAACCGAAAAATATAAACGAGTCTTTTTTCGTGACAGAGAGAGACATGGTGTCAATGAAGTAATTGGCACGTAGTCAAGGTTATTGGTAGTAGCCATTCAACAAAATTTAATTCAATAAAAATCTGTTTTCGCTCATTACCACTTTGAGATAAAATAAAATATCTTAAAATATAATATCTTTTCTCTTCTGATCATCAAAAAAACGAGAATGTAATATATATAATTTACATAAAATATACAATATTTTATTTTTTATAGATTATATAAAATATATAATTTATATAATATAATAATTTATATTAAATATACAATATTTTATTTTACGGATTCTCTTTTTTGCATAAATAAATTCCTTCTACGTAAAAAATTTTTTAATAGAGAGATTTTATTATTACATATAGCAGTATTATACCACACACACGCCCCACATATACACACACATGTAATATATATCCAACATACATAATTAATTGCATTTTTCATTTATATTATACATATATAAATGAATGATATGTGCCAATAACATATACCATAACAATATTATCAAAGTCCATCATAATTTTTACTTTGCTAAACGATATCAAATAAAATAGTTCTAATAGTTTGCATTTCAATACTGCTTGACTACTAGAATTCAATCTTGCGTTCACGCAACATAAAACGGGATTTCCGGTTCAGAGCATATCACGTTTGGATTGTTCTATGTACACAAAAGATACATATCTTATCTGGCAGATTGTAAATCGCGCCCGCGGCGAGTCGCAAATATTCATGCAGTGTCTCTGTGCGATTTGCATTTATCGTGTCTCACTCGCGAATTATTAACGCGAAGCCTGCTAGGCATCTGCCGATCGATAAGCGAATTCTCTTCCCCGGCGCTTACACATCTCGGGAATTTCCCGGATGTTTGACTATCCGCCCTTCAAGTTCCATGAAGAATCGACGTCGGATATCCTGTGGGAAGAAATAGTTTTATCGCCCTCGAGAAATCACGCACTGCTAACCCGATTCAACCAAAATTTTACGACATCATTTCTCACCGACCATTAACATTGCAAGATCGTACAGCTTAAACTTTTTTTATTCGATCGTTATTTTCCGTTTCTACATTATAAAACTGTGCACTCTATAATGACAAATTTTGATAATAAATATGAGATATTTAATTGTTATTATCGAGCTTTTTCTCGTACATCAATACACTAGATATTTTTTTAAGTATATTAAAATATTTAAATTTAAAATTTGCAAAACTTTAAATTATAGAAAATTTTTAATTATGAGAAAGATAGTATTAAGTTATTTTAAAAATTTTAAATTCAATTATAATTAAAATCGTAAAGATTTCGTTAGACAACGCCAGTAATTGTGAGAAAGAGAGAGAGAGAGAAACAGAGAGAGTTCCTTGTTATAAATTATTTATCTAGATAATAGTTTTTTGATAATAGCTTGTTAATCAGTAAGATTTATTTACAGTTCCTATTTATATGCTTCATATTTTTATAGCCTTATAATAAAATTGGCAAATTTTTTAATTATGATAGTAACTTTTCATGCACAACGATGTGTTGTAGCCTGTGATTTCAATCTAAATTAAATATAGAAAGAGATTATTTCGGTATATTATATATATTATTATATAGATCATCATCCACTGCTCACTTTCGTTCCACTAGATTGAAACATGAAATATTAATTAATGCTGATCGCATCTAAAGTTTATAATTACATACACATCAAATTCTAATTAACTTAGAAATTGTGGTAATTATTCTAACGCCGCAAATCAACGCTATTAATCAATAATAAATTTATTAACTTATTATCAGGATAATATCAATTAATTTCTCTTCGCAGAAATTACGAATTAAAATTTAACTCGAGGTGCAAATGAACGTTCATTCATTATATAAAATTTCGTTGAGTGAGGAAGTAGATATAAAGTTGGCGAAAATACTGCAGCGAGAAATAGCACCGGTTTCTTTTTTCTTCTCTTTTTTACCCACGCCGAGAAAACGTGCAAGACTAATAATTTCTAAACCTTACGACTTGAACAGCTTGGTAGAGCTAACTATTTATCATCGCGAACATTCGGAGTAGGAATAAAAAAGCAGTTCGAAAGGGAGAGCAACCGTGCCGTGAGATCGGTTGAAGGAGAGCAGCCAAGACAGTAGCGAAAGTAGATGTAAAGCCCGACATACGCGTACGTCTGATATGAAATATGAAGCGAAAGAAATTTTACAGCATCGGCAACCCTACTTATCGTATACCAACTGCACTTTTTCAGAATGTTATACATGCTATTTTTATTTTCCCTTAATACGGAGTGCATTTTAGTTCGGTTGGTTGAAGCGGAGCCGCATAGCAAAGCTGCTTCACGTTGAAATCAATCCGATCGATATAGGTCTCGTTCGCGGTTTACGTAATTCGAGATGGGTCCTCGACGGTTTGTGACGTAGACCTGAGTAAATCCGGTTCTGTGTGTAATCTGGGTTAACATGTAAAATATCAAGATAAACGTTTGCCCAGAGCAGATTTAACAAATTCATGCAAAAAAAAATATTTTTAGTCGAAAAGCGGAAATATCCGTGCTTTGAAGCGAAAAAAGTTCAATCACATCGGAATCGATGGATTACAATTGATTTCTTATTTCTAGCCAATTTTTTTTCAGCTTTCATTTTATTTTAGAGAAGTCGGTTTAATTTTAACAAAAAGAAATTGTCAAATTAATTTTTTTACGAACACAAAATATATATATTATAAATAATTATAATTGTAATTAATTTTAATTATAATTAATAAATATAATTAACAAGATTTTTTAAAGTAAATTTGAATGCTTTCGGAAATGTGATTAAATCTAATTTTATAAACTCATGTATAACCAGAAACCTTTTTAGAAATATTTATTGGAAATTTATTGTTAAACCTACTAAAGAATTCTTTTCTCTAATTTTTTTTACTTTTACATCTAAAGATCTTTTCCGATTATACCATTCAAACGAATATATATATAATATATATATTATAAATATTATATATCTGTAGTACTTATATAACGATTCGTTAAGTTCAATTCGTAAGTTCAATTAATTCACTCATTGTCACGCAAGCAAGTGCACTAAAAATCTTCGCAACTTGATTAAACCTTCCTACAGTACTTCTATGGAAATTAAGTTACAGCCCGATGCTGCTGTGTGATACAAGTAACATGGAAATGGACAGCGTAGCCCTTTGGCGAAATAGATTAACATTGTCGATACATTGTCGATGTCGATCAACGTCCGTGATACAGGAACGCATTTGTCGTAGCTATATCTGTTAGTAAGATAGTATTGCGCGACCATCGATACAAATCGATACATATAGTTTCATACAAGTTATAAGATGTAATTAGTAACAAAGGGATAATGTATTAGATAGATGACAAATAACAAATTTGCATAATTTATGAAGAAGAATTGATGTTTTGATCCACTCGATATACTTTATTATTAATACTTTTCTTTTTAATAAGATTTCATGTGTTTGTTTGAAGCTTTCGAATTTTTCAGATGTAAGATTTAAAAAAATTTTTTTTAAATCTTACACCACATAAAGAATAACATATTTTTTTAATCTATTATACACTTTAGTAATACTTTAATAATAAAAATTAAAACATCCAAAAAAATCGATAAACATATTATTCACATGTTATTAACTTTATTAACTTTGAAGTCCATAATTTTGATTATATAATGCTAATACAAATCTGGTCTTCATTTATTTATTAATTAAAATGAGAGGACGGTTATCTGAATTTTTGATATTTCGAAAATTTTTATAAATGTAATTAATTATTACATATGGTATGCAAAATTTTTCTATTAACGAAATTTTCAGGAATATCTTCATTTTATTATTGCTTTGAAACATTTGATAATACCGTTGATGCTATCGTTACACATTATATTGCATGATCAGTATCAATTAGTAATCACTCTGGCACATAACAGCATCAAATTTCGAAATCGAGTACTTCATATTTCGCTATATCAATACGATTTTCCCCGAATGAATCTTTGATAAATGAATTAAATCAGAATCAATGTCGTAAATTGATTCCATCACTAATTGTAATTGCAGTCAATATCGCAATATTATATATCAACCATATTTCCGGTAAAGGAATATACGTAGTCTCTGAATATGATGGGACTTAGAGGGCCACAAACGAGGCTCGTTGAAAACTCCTTTGTTTTCCATTATACTCCTTATCCATCTTTTGTTCTCTCTTCCGCAATGGCCCTCATTCTCCTTTCTCCTTTGAGCTAATAACGACGAACATGATCCACATTAGACAGCTCTGCTGCTTCGAGTGCAGCAAAGTTGAGCGTGTTGCGAATAAGCTTCCGTCGTTCTCCATTATTACTGACGAGATACCTATTAAAAACCGCTGGTTTTACGAGAGTTTGCATAATTTGAGAGCTTCATCGTGCGCAAATGTTTTTTCAGCAAATATTGTGATTAGAATAAGAAAAGTAATAGGTCAAACAAAGTTTTTGCATACGAAATATCGGAATATAATTATAAGTTACCAACACATTTGACAGACATTAAGTATGTAAGAAAACATATAAAAGTATAAAAGTTTTTTAAATATTAACTGTGTTGAATATAAATATTATTATTTAATATGGAACACACACATATGTAACCACAAAAGAAAAGAGAGGAAAAGAAGAGGAGCTAAAATCTTTGAACAGTGTTTCATCGACATTACCATTTATATTTATAATCGCGGTTATAGACTGTAACATTAAGTTATTATGTTATATCGATAGCTGCACTACTATAAAATGTAAAATACGCTGATGAAGTCATATAAAGATATTAGGATATAAAGTTTATAAATTTAAGAGTAAGAGTTTATATACAATTCAGATTACTTTATAGATTACAGTATGTTTATTTGCTGATATTGTTATTCTAAATAAATTTGTATAACTAAAATAATTATTAAATATTAAATATAATAATTAAATATTATATATAAAGAAAATAACATACAAAAAAAATTAAAACCATAATAATATACATTTTGTATTAAAGTCAGTTTTGTTGAAAATTTTATATTAAAGTCAATTTGAAAGTCAATTTGATAATTCATTTTCAATCATTGTAACTAAATCAGAGCTCTTTGTTTTTCGCAAAATGGTGCAATAAAAATTGTGGTAAATGCATCAAATAGAAAAAAGAATAAAGAATAAAAAGCTGTTGCTGATGCATGAAATGAAGAGCGGATGAATTGATTCGTTCGCGTCCAACGCGATACTTGATCGATTATCGAAATAATGAACACCAGTCTCGGCGACATGAAGAGCCTATTGCTGCGGTGCATTCATTGCATTCGAGAAGAGAACTATTAATACGATTGCATGCGCCTTTTTTCTGTTACAGATCGGCCTCATGAATGAACGCGAGATGGACGTTTGAATCGAAGCCGTCATGGCCCCGTTCCTATTGATCCTGCCGTTACTGGCATCATTGATACACCCGATCCGTAAGTGAAGCTCTTCTTCAATGTTGCGTTCGCCGGAAAATGCAATGACGTCAGGATAAAACGCAGAGCGTTACGTTGAAATATGAATCTTTCGCTTTCAGTAGCGCTCTTTGAAACTTGCACGTCTGGTTGACTAGAGTCGATAATTAATTGACATGTTAAACAAATTACCATGATTAACGAGCATCCTCGTTCATGTAACTCGGACTGATAATCTCTTGGCAGAGATCGAAAGATGCGACAAATTGCAATACATGTACCTTGCATTTATATCGCAAATTATTGAGATATATTTTATCTAATAATATTGTTCCAATATTTCTAATTTATTAAATTACATAACATCAATGAATAAGAACAATATCATATATATAAAGAAATCTCATTAATAAATAATTATATTAATTTATTAATACATAATTACAAAAATATTACTAAATAAATAAAAATATTACTAAATAAAAATATTACTAAAAACTAAATTACGACTTACTTTAAAAATATAATACATATTATATTATAAATAACATGAAAATTAGAAAAAAATTTGGAGTTTTATACATGCATTACTGGGTCTATATCAAAGATATCTTTTTTGCTTCTCTGCTGCATATTTCATTCTAATCAAGTTAAGAAAACAGCTATAATTAAGAAGAACATGGTAAAAGACTTATCATAAAAAAGATATAGCAGAATATGAAATATAAGTGAAATATATGTAAGTAAAAATAATGATTGTAAAAAGAGATATTTTCATCTTACAATTTATTTACTTCAAGAACATTTAAAGAATTATATGATGCAAAATAAAAACTTGGAAAACATTGACATCTTAAAATTTATGCGTACAACAATAAATTTTTAAAAAGTATATTCACTTGTATGTGAAAATGTAGAGCTAACTAAGTAGTAAATCTTATTGATTTATCATGAATTTTTATTTCCATTCCTCCTACCTCTGCCTCCTTTACGTTCAAAAATTCGACAGGTCATAAAATAAAAATTTCAGAAATACATATGGTATAAACATTAAACTGTGAATATCAGTATCAGTATATCTTGTTATTCTTTACATAAACCACAATTCATAGATAGTGCAAATAAAAGCAGAAATTTCGAATGACATGTAGCGACACTGTACATGCTATATTACATTGTCTCGCTTACGTTAACACAGATTTATCACCGTACACGTATCTAGGACGAAACTTCAGCGCGACTTAGCCCATTTTCGAGAATATACTGTATGTATGAAAACCGCGATGAAAGAGCAAACGCTTTTAACTGCAAGTCGTTAGTAGTTAATTTATGATGTATAAATCTTAATGCTTGCATATAAGACGGGAATATAAATAAAACTTAATGAGATCGTTTAACCGACAAGATGGCGAAATGCTATTCGAGTCAAACAACTTACTAAATATATTTATTATAACATCTTAACGATTGAATATCATAAAACAATAATTATCGAAATATATCAATGTAAAAAACATGAATCATCTTATCTCAATAATTGGATAAAAAATTTATATTTTATTTTAAACGAAAAATAGTTCTCCAAAAATTATATATATATATTTTTTTAAATAAATTTCTCGTTGACAGATAAAAAAACTTTTAAACTTAAATGTTCTACGTTCCCTTTAACTCACTATAAAATTAACATTCTGCGCCTTTTATTGAACGATAAGAAATTTTATGCTATCAAATATCCAGGACAAATCGATTCTCGATACTACACAAGGAGGCTTTAACTTGCGCGCGTCAGGATCATTCGAGATCCCAACAGAATATAGCCAGACCTGGTCCTTACCATGATAATGCATGGCACTACAGCAATCGTGAGGAGAAATACGAGAAGAGCTAACGCAACTTATTGCATCTCGCAAATATGATGCGCGTAGGGAGGAAGGAAGGGAAGGGAAAATAGTCGGGAGAAACGATTGCGGTAAAACTGCAAAATTCCGGTGCAACGTGCGCCTCATTTCAAATGTCGACATCTAAATCGTAAAGCTCCGTGCACGGTATATTCCATGAAAACATTTATTTTTCAGTAGGTCATAAGACCTCGTCGGTTGTTGATGTGTTTCGTTACAATTTCGCTTTACACGTGCACCTGCAATTATACGCATACGCTTGTGCAGTCTGCGTATTTCATCAACGCATGCTTTTCTCTTAATCCAGTGAAAATTTGATTTGTACACAATTACTTATTTTATAAAGAGATATTTCGATATTTTTCACATTTTTCTATTTTTTTTCATCTTCGGTAAATTGCTGCACAAATAAGCGTGTGAAAACAGAACATCCAGATATTCAAAGACAGAATTATTATATATATATTTTGCAAAACATATAAATTTTATAGACTTGAATTTTGAAATTTATAACATTACATTTTAAAGTATTATATTAGTCAGCAATGTTTTTGAAGAAATAATTTTTAATAGTTTTTATGATTTGACGTATCAAGTTATTTTATATTACCTCTAATAAACATTAGTAACAATACGAAACAAAAGAAAAGAACCAGCGAAATACAAAAAAAAAAACATCGTTTCCGACAAGATAAAAGCGACGAAAATGTGCACGAGTAAACGAAACTGCCGGTGTTCCTTAACTGCAGTACATAGTGTGGTAATGACAAACTTAATTTGCACAATTAGCCGAAACAAAACCGAATATATCCCGCCATTATCTTTTGTTCTACTGAAGAAATGTGGCACTTTAACATAGCAAATTAGAATTAAACTAATACACTGAAAAACATTACAAATTCATCGTCTTCTTATTTTTCAAATTTTATTTTTTATCATTAAAATCCGGAAATTGCAGTTTTCTACTAGATTTATATATGTATAAACGACAAAATCTCTCTTAAAAATACAATATCAACACTCGTTAAAAGAAATTATTAATAATATTTAATTCTCTTAAATAATAAATTAGAGAATTACGAATATTTATAATAACCAATCATTTTATATAAAATGTTTTTACCGTAAAGTCTTTAAATTAATATTTTATTTATATTGCACTTTTCAAATACATTTTTACTTGATAAATTGAAAAGATCTATCTTAATTATTTCATGATAAAATGATAAAGTTGCCGTCAATTAGATTAGCAAATTACCTCTAACTAACTGCCACCGCGCAATGTGCTTTTTGCACATACAGACTAGTAGGAGTTAATTACTGCGGAGCACGTAGTGGTTTCTTTCCTAGCAGCTATAGTCAATAATAGAACTTGCGGTGATTAGTAACGAAACCAACACGAACAGTTCAATTTTAGAAAACGGTTTTGACATATAAATTTCTATATAACTGCAAAATTTTTAATAAATCTACAAATTATATTTTCAGCAACATATAATACATAAAGATAAAGAGAAAAATAATTATTCTCTAATACTATGAAATTATATTGTAGAATAGCACATAAAAAGTGTTTCTTTAAACAAAATATATTATTAATTTGATAATTTTTTCAATATAAAAAATAAACTTCAATAATATATATGTATATTCTGCAATATATTCAAAATATAAATATATCATATATACACATGTGACACATATAAGTAAAATTCTATTTTATCGCAAAATATAGATCTTATATAGATAAATTGGCCTTAAATTCGAATTCCTGCAACTTAAATAATATCGATTGTATTCGCGTGCAAATAACACATGTGCTTTGCTAGAAGAGACATGCAAGCCAAGCCGAGAATTTAATATCCCGCTAATTGCGAATATATTGTAAGAGAATCGCAAGGGGAGAACGAAAGCAAACGAATCCCATCGTCATAACTTTTTAATCGTGGCGCAATGTGAAATGGCATCACGGCGTTTTGATTGCATCGATATCATGTGCGTTTGAATCTATATGATATATTTATCACTGCTGCGGAAACATTCATTTTCAAGATCTTGCTATCACCAAACAATAATAATTTATATTAAATGAAACCAATATTAGAAAGAAAATGAAGTGTTAATGCGAAAACCGATATATTTTGAAAATCATTAGCATTAATAATAGTTATACACAAGTAATAATACAAAATAAAGAATTTTATAAAATTTTAAAAAATAAAGAAAGAAAAGGAAGATATGCAAGTTAAAATAAATATTTTTCGATTATTTTTCGTTTTTCTTTTAACACTATCGATTTGATTTATATTTTATATCTATTAAATAATTCACTATTTGATTTATTATTACTAATTTACTGTTGAAGAGTAGAAATTGTCTACATGATATCGAATTCTGTGTAGACACAAACGTGGTGTATATTTCATACAAAATCTATTGATTGATAGATTAAAAAGTTTATTCAATCTATTTCACTGAATATTTTGTAAGCATAAACTGTGTGTGATAGTCTATAAAAAATTTTTTGCGTACGAACTATCGATCTATAAAAGAAAATATAGGATGTGTGTGATTGGATATAACAAAGTATATATGTACCCATATTTAAGCGTCAATTTTCAGGATTACGGTAGATACATGTTCCGACAAAAACTCAATTATATTCGTACAATATTATTCGTCGGATCCGTTAAAACGCTTGAACTTTCCAGCGAAATATTTCAGCTTGAAAACACGAACAGAGACATTGAGTATTATCCTTGGATAACAACTGTTATTGAGATTTTATCGCACGAAATTATAATGCATATTACATGACGCTATTTTCCATTTAAATATTTTTATATAGTAAAATGCAATGTTTTATAGTATAGAAGTAAATTTTATATGCTGTTAAATATATAACATACATAAAATATGGTATATTATGGAACGTGATATAAAAACTTTGTATAATATACACTATGCAATTGTGTGTATTGTATTGTACAAGAAAAGATTGATTTTAAATTCAGGAATTTTACTCCTAACATTCCCAAATTTCGATTTATTTTTAATATAAATCGAATATATATATGTATGTGTATCTCGTATATTTTAGAACATTCAAATACTTTACGATATTTTAATTCTGTATTCCAGTTATCAAATTTAAAAAAAGAGATATCAAGATCTTATCCCAATATATTAAATTTACTAATTAATAGGCAAATTAATTTTTGAAATCAGTGATTTATTTAGAGCCATTGTCTTAAATCAACTTATATTCGAAAAGAGCTTCAAAACGGTTTCGAGACAGTTTCGAAATATTGATTGTCATAATGTATTAAAAACCATTTCGTCTAAATAGATCTTTAGACGTTGATGGCTTTCCTATGCGCACGAGACCTTTGTGCGACGGTGGTCAAAGCCCTTTCGTTATCGATCGTGTCTCTATCGTGAGTTGTCGGCAACTTTAACCGCTGAAGTTGATCAATGGGGCGATAGAATCACGACAGGGCAGCGCACAGATGTATTAATGCATAGAAGACTGTATAGTGTATATACATACGAAGCGCAGATTAGATGATTTCTCTTCGCAAAGTGAATTTAATTGCACTATTTCTAGAATTTATTGTGCACACATGCATACATTATCATATTATAAATATACACTTATAATAAGTTTCTTCATATATACGATATTACAAAAAATTTCAAACGTTTCATATTTCATTGAATATATCGAAATCATAAATTTGTAAAGAATTCATTTTTGATAATTATACTTTAATAACTTTATATATAAAATGACTAAAGAATTGAGAATTTGTATAAAAAAAATTATATAAAATCTAATTTTTAAAAAAATTATATAATTTATTTTCAAAATAATCTTTAAGAAAATAATATTTTAAGAAAATAATTTTGGAAGTTTTTGGAAATTTTTATTATTGAATCTTTTATTGTCAGTCAAAAATTGATTTTTATTCATAATTTCTATGAAATTATCATAATTCATTTCATCAATAAAATGTCAGAATATATTTATATAAATATTCTTATATATTATATATTTCCTTCGTAAACATTAAATTAAGATTTGCGAATTCTGAACGCTGAGTTACTTATATAAATACATATAATGCTCTGCATAGCAATCGTTGGCAAGACAAGTACTTGGTGCGATTATTCGCGCGTATCCCGTCACCGCGTGTAAAACCGACAATCGTAATTAAAGCGCGAGCGGATGATTAATCCCCCGATACGAAATCGCGAAGTGTAATCTTGACGCGCAATGTAACGGCGAGCCTTTATACATCGCCCTCGGTCTTCGGTATACATATATATATAACATATATATATATGCCTTCTCTATCCCGTTAGCTGTCGTATTCGAAATGCAACCTCCGGCGTCGGTTGCAACTAGGTCGCCGGCAATTACGCTAGTTATTCACTCGGTTATGCGGAAGTATGGCGGGATGGAGGGGACAAGATTATCGCGGTAGGCTTGGAATTTAAGATTCGCTGTGCATGTATAAGCCGCGAGGGGTTGTCTCCATCCTTTCCCGCGGCATCATCTTTCGCTTAGTGGTACCCTCTCTCTCCTGCTACATTGCTGAAATATTTTAAATTGCATTTCTCTTCTGCAGCTTTTTTGAAAATTTTATCACTAATTTGTCGCCGCTAATAATACGAGAAAAAGAATTACATCTTAGGATTACGAGATTTTAAAATCGAAATTTTATATTCGAACACAATGAGTTTACTCACAAGATATCCAAAATACTGCTTAAGTGAATAAATAATAATAAGAAAATTTATTTATTGTTTTTTTCTTGCATAAATATCTTACATAAATATGAATACACATGTATCAATTTTATTCTGCTAATATTAATTTAATAATTATTAATAAAATTAATAATAATGTTATAATTTAATTATTTAATAATTTTATAAAATCTTATATATAAAATTTATTTATAAAATTTTATATATATATATATATATATATATATATATATATTAATTAATTAATTAATAAAAGTTTGATCAATTTAGTTTAAATATTAAAATATTAATTCAATTATAAATGGATGATAAAGAATAAACAGTAATCAATTATAAGTGGGTGATAAGAAATAAACATTATTTTCACTAAAACCGAATCCGAAGCATATTGCTTTACATGTTCATGTACATGTTTCACTAGTGATGTTGACCGCATACAGAGTCAGGCGATGCAAACCTGTTGACAAGCAACCAGAAGCAACACCTGTGCCATCAGTGTAATAACTATCGCGCTATATCACGGTGTAACCTCGTCAACTTGATATATGTATGAACCATAAAATGTACATCTATATTTCAAGACTCAAATTTAGATTCGAATAAAACGGATAAATAGCACAAAAATTATAATAAATAATAATTCTGAAGTGCAAATGACAAATATTGCAATCGAAAATAACGTACGAAAAATATTGAGATATAAAATACAATATAAAATATAAAACATCATAATAAATATATTAAATATACAAACATGCTTTTATATATATATATATATATATATATATATATATATATATATATATATCATTATTATAAAAAAATATTAATGGTATCTTTTTTCTGATAAATTTATATTCATAT
Source organism: Camponotus vicinus (assembly GCF_025532165.1). Lineage (NCBI taxonomy): Eukaryota > Metazoa > Arthropoda > Insecta > Hymenoptera > Formicidae > Camponotus > Camponotus vicinus. The sequence continues at coordinate 10,813,475 of NW_028141948.1, read as the reverse complement.
TGTAAGCCACATAAACATCTATTCTTTTAGAAACTGAGAGAATTGCCTGCCTTTTCTCTTAATGCTTCTGAAGAATAATCTTCTCTAATAACAATAAAAAACTGCGAATCTTCTGTTATCATTTAATCTATTGACATTTCTTGATCTGTTCTATAATATTACAAATGTTCCGTATAACAATTTTGCATGATACCTACATTTCGATTTAAGACACTGTTTGAAGTTAATACATGGAAGGTTGACAAGGGAAGTTTTGACATATTCATGTACTAAAAGGCTAGTAATCTCATAGTAAAGGATATATAGCGCGGAATATCTCGAGTTGTCAAATTATCATCTCTGCATATGCATAAGCGCAACGGCAATGTAATGCATGTATATCTAAAAGCGCTTTATACTTTCTGAACACGCGGTGTAGCTTAACATAGCAATTTCCGGTAACATTGGCTGTTCTGTACAGTCATGTACATTGAAAATTATCAACGAAAGCTTCGTTACATTTGTATTGCGGCAAGTATACATCTCTCTCGCGAATTTTTCAAATAATTCTTAAATAAACTTCAAAATTTTTTATTATTAAATAAAAGTAGTAAATTATTTCCACTCGTGCTATTTCTTGGTAAAACTGTTAATAATACTATAAAATGTTATATTAAAAAAGTATTATATTAAAAATATTGTAATATTAAAAAAGAACGAACTTAGCTTACGTATGGAAATTTTACGAAGTATACAGAATACTCCAGAACTATCGCTATTCTTCTTTCTTTCAGATTCGACCGTGCGAGAAATACATCACAAAAGACGATTTATTCAAGCTACTTCTCTTACGATATTCCACAACCGATAAAATAGCATTTTCGGAATGTTTTATCACTGCGAGATACATAGTACACGCAGTCGTAGGCATTGTCCAATGCATTTTGAATGAGCTGACACGGAAACTGCCTATCTCACGATGCGCGAGCGATATAATATTTTTAACACATTCGGCCATAAAAATTCCATCTAGCGTCGACACTCGACCGAAAGCGAATTTCTCGATCTTGCGAAGCTATTCGATGCGCCAAATGTCACTGGCATAACTCGACGTCGCCGTATATAATATTCTCGGACCGATGCAATTCGGTTTACGACGGTGGCTCGCTAAGTCGTTACACATACGTTACACGACGATAACTGGTCCGGAACTGCATGAGCTACCCGCGGGACCAACGACACATGGACGGACACGTCGCAAAACGGCATTGTTGCCTTTGGAAAGCGATCCATGGTGTAAATCTAGACAGCCGTCTCAGAGTTTCCGCGAGATGGGACACAATCGCGGAAAAGCGCGATATGTACGACGGAGCGCCGGAAGCGAATCAATCCCCGGTGGAAAAGTTTCGGCTGTTTCCGAAGCGAGTTGAACTTTGGCAATACCGTAGCGCAGGGCAAACTTGCGACACCTACTTACGAACCTTCGCCAATTTATTCTCGTGCTCGGTCGACCGTTCGCACTTTGATGCTCGTGTATTAAAGTCAACGCGAGTAACGGATGACCGCGTTTTCGTCGATCGAATAAGATAGATATCAATGAGGAAGTGGCGGAAAAAATTATCTTCTAGGAGAAACACGATGCAAGTGAACAAAGTAATATGTGATATGTGACTTGTAATAAAAAATAAAAGTATTCATATATAAATTATTTTTCTTATTGGTTAAACAGTTTGACGTGAAATGATAATTCAATTGTGTGTTAATGAAAATCTTATTTAAAATATTTAATTAATCTTAAGAATGAGAAATAAATATATTAAACATTTCTCGCGTTAGATACTTTGAGTAAATTAATTGAAATAATTATTTTTGCTATTATGGAAACACAGCAAAACATTTTATAGTACTATTTTTGCGAATTTATATTCATTCTATTTCTTTTGACAGTTTATATCCGGTTCTTTCAGTTTCTACTAAATCATATTAATGGATTTTTTGTCTATGAAATTGCAATGTAAAATCAATGCAGTAATATATTTAATATGTACATTTTATGTTTCAATACTCTTTTTTTGGATTGTATTATAAATAAATGTGTTATAACACTTGACTCGTATTGCCATTAAAACCGTTTTGTTTAATTGTACATTTTATGTTTTTAATATTGTCAAATGTACTCCAATAATATTTATTTTCAAATGTACTCCAATAATATTTATATTAATATATTCTGAAACAAATTCGTTTACCATTAAAATCTTCCGTATCAACAATCACACATAATTAATACATACTTTGTGCTTATAATACGATATTATCCTCATAATGAGGGCGAGAGATATCGTCTTGTAAGCCCATTATAAATACTTTATCGATAGTAGAACCGATATTGTGTGCCATACAGATAACTGTTCGCTTACTATTTTAGTACGCTATTTCAGATTACAGTACTGAGAACGTAACACGAACACAATTTCCTCTTGTCTCTTTATTCATAGTTTGTAATATACATGAATGCGAACTCCAAGGTAAACTGTACGCGACTGGCGATATGCAATACGCTACGCAGCCATTACCGATTCAGTCGGGTCTAATCTGAACTAATCATACACATGTATGGCAACATAATCTTCAATATCCTCAGTCTATTGAATGTAGGTAGATGTAGACACTAGGAGGAAAGCTGGAACGCTTTAGTCCAAACATGCACATGTTGACTGTTCAAATGACTTCTTGCAATAATGAAAGCGTAAACACACGTCAGCATTTCGCAGCAATCCCATTAACAAAGCAGAGCCAGACTAAATTTCAGTCTGCTAATTGCAATTTTCAACGTTAAGTATCTTACTAAATTTGGGTTAAATTTATTGAAAAAATTGCATTCAATTGAAAACGGAATTTTAAATATATTTTTTCTTTGCAAAAACTCTTTGATATCATACAAATTGTGTTAATTGTGTTCATTGTCTATTAAAAAGATTATGTAAATTTAAAATACACGAAAAATATCCAGATCCTCGCTAAAGAAAAAAAAATATAGAATTTATAATTGAAACAATATGTAATAATTGAGTGATAATACTCGTGCATTAATAATAAAATTTTAATGAAACACTCTCACGTACATACAGATTATACTTATTTCTTATGTGATATATTATATTTCATATATTATATTTCACGGATTACATTCGGATTATATGTTCGATATCAAATAATAATTTCAATGAGTAACAAACAGCATGTTTCAAGCAACATCAAGTTTCAAGTATTACGAGTTTAAAAATAAGCTATATATTATTTGCATGTGTTGTTAAATATGATAATTACATTAATAATCCTTTTATGCAATAATCAGTTTGCAAGCATTATGAAATTCGAAGCACTATTCAGTGGAGGAAAAATATTTGCCAATTATATAACGTACTTGTTATTGGAATTTATTACTAATTTAATTAGAGAAACAAAATATCCGTTTTCGCTAAGAGTATACTTATATATTTTATGATCATTATGTACGAGATGCGATAAATCGTATTATACGATATAAGAGTATTATTTTATTATAAAAAATAGAATTTATTTTGCAATCGCAAATATCGGATAAATTCTTCCTCAATATTTATATTACAGGTACATATTTTTAATAAATCTTAATAAAAACAATTATATTTTCTTTTTCTCTCGATCAATATTATGTTTAGTATAAATAAAAAATAAATTGTAATAAATTTTTATGATATCCATTTTATGAAATCCATTTCTCAATTCTCAAATATAACTAGGATTCTTGGTCTAATCTCTTGACATTTTCTTCCAATTCAAATCTATTTCCAATTTTGAGTTTTACATAAACTTTTACTAAATTGTTAGTATGACAATCCACTTAATCATTTCTAAATGGATCGTTAAAGCTAGAAACGATTTAACAACCATCTCCAATTAACGAAAATAGAACAAGAAAATTAAGAGATCGTTAAAGACTTAACGAACATGATTTGATTAAAAAAGTTGATTGTCTTCTTAATCTAATTTATGTAACTGTCATCGAAATTTTCGAACGGCACAAAATGATGAAGTATGAGAACATTTAATTTCGATCAAAGTTACTTTAAATTCAATGTTTAATAATACATTATAATTTTAGTAAGTTAAAAAAAATATACATATATATTTAATTTATTAGTATTATTTTTATTAAATTAAATTCAATTGTATATAATATAATTAAATTATTTATTATAAATATGTATTATAAATAAGTATTATATTTAAACATCAATAAGCAAGATTTAATTAAAGTTACTTATAAGAGTTAATACTTATAAGAATTAAGTAGTGTTAATAAATTAAGATGATTAATTTTAGCATTTATTAGTATTTTTTATTAAACTAAAGTTAAATTAAATTATAATTTATACAAAATGTAATTATTTTTAATTAACTTTTTAAAATATGTTTTAAGTATCAATTATGAGAGCATATTAGATATAAATTTTTACAAATAATTTAAAAAAAATATAAACATTAAATTCTACTGAATATTTATAGACGGTGCAATCGAACAAAGTGGATCGATGAAGGAAAGCGACATTGACCCCTACATGAAGTCCAAATCTGTCAAGGATGTTTTAGCACAAAGCAGCGGGAACGCTCTACTGCCTTGTCGATTCAACAGCCCCGGAATAGTAAGTACATATACATAGCCGACGATATGCACGCAAATATGTACATTTAATATGGGTATACGCGCCTAAAAGCACGCGTATATGAGTGTCATATGATGCAATACGTGCACATGCATTATACGCGGCCGATAGACACGGAGGAAATTTGGCTTGTGTTTAACAGTATCGTATGCACACAGAACTACACGCGACATATGCATATTTATGTCTATCATGAGATGCGCCTGACCACCTCGTTGGTACGAACAAATATGAATCTGTAAGTAGATACGATGATTTGTACATTATACTATATAAAAATAAAATTGCTAAAATGATAATTGTGAAAGACTTAAACCATTATCATCAGTGTAGCACAATTACAAAATTAAATTAATTAATTTAATTTAATAATTAAAAACTCTTTAATTTTTTATATACATATTTTAAATGACAAATTTTTTATATACATATATTAAATGACAAATTTTTTTATTAAGTTGAAAAACATTACTTGTATGTATTTAATGGAATTTTAAGAAAAATACTAAAACTTTAATAAATAATCATATAATTTTTTTCTATAATTTTCGATAATTTACAGAATATCGCACTTTACTCTATCTTTACATATATTGGATATAACGATTTAATTATCTAAATGCAATTATGCAATATTCATATTTCTATGTGTGGTTTCATGAGAAAATAATTTCAACCTCCAAATTAAATATTACTTTAATTAATTAATGTACTAGAATGTACGAGAATTAATTTATATATACCAGAATTTTTTATAATTCTATGCATTTCTTTCTTTTTTCAAATTTCTTTAAAATATACATCGTTTCTGTCATATTTGTCGCACACTGAGAAAAATATGTATAAATTTTTACATCCAATTTCGTTCCTTTCAGAACGGAATACAAAATAACTATCTGTAGGGAAGACAACTAGAGTTCTCAACAAGTCAACCACCGCTCATGGTTGACACTTCTACAATATTAATGCTACAAAATTGCATCCCGATCTCCCTTTCTTCTACTTCGCCTCCTTGTTCATTCAATTTTCACAGTAACTTGAGAAGAGAATCGTATCGATTATATATAGTGAACTGCAATAATACAGCATAACCTAACTTTGAGAACAGATTACACGTTGGAATCTTCATAAAATCAATGTATTATCGATGATAACAATATGAATAACATTATCAAATAATGAAAGATCTCGTAAGATTGTCAACGTAAAATATGTGATGAAATAATCTAATAGAAATTAAAAATTTAATTTAGTCGGGTTTTTTAAAAAGAAACTTTATCAAAGATCATTAAATATTTATAAGTCAGAAATCTCGAGCAGACAATATTCCTCTCAATTGAATTCCTCTAGTATATTAATAAATAAAGAAAGAGATGCGATGTCTGTGTTTTTTTGTTGTATAGCGTATCATTAAAATGCAATGAGAAACTTGAAAAATAAATTTTAGAATATGAAAACAAAATATATATGATAAAAGAATATAAATCATTATTGCACACATCTGTTTACATGCCGGCAAAACTATCGCAGTGTATTCTACGATCCTATTCAAAATGTTTGCGTACGGCTTGTGTGGCTTAAATGAAATATTATTCTTGATCGCTTATAATACAGCCAAGAGCGATTAAACTTGTGGTTGACGATAACCATGGTTATTACAATATTTTACAAGAAATCTTAGGTCAAGTTGCAAGGCACTTTATTTGTTGAATAATATCAATAAAATCAAAATTCAAATCAAAATCAAACCAATGAATATTTGAATAAGAAAAACGAACAATATGTTTATTTGAAATTGAGTTATAAATAATAATATTTATATATACATATAATACAATATATATTCATATATGCAATACATTCACATGTAATGTTTATATCAAAATATACCTAAATATTGTTATACAAAAATACGATAGAGAGAATTTTTTACGATAAAAAACGAAAGAATGATCCATCATACTAAACAATTGATGATGTAATCCAATTAAGCTCAATCCATTTCCTTACGCTGTTTGTGACTGCGGACAATTAGAGAGCACGAATTTAATGATAATCATCATCGCGTCAACAGAAATGTCGCTGTGTAATTGTCAGTGCGACCACTGCCGGCCAATCCCAATTAGATCTGTCTACACGGTAAACTCAACAGTGGTGTCGATCCAACGGTGGTTAGCCGTTTGTCAGAGGCCATCAAACCAACGCGGTCGCAAAAAAATCGAATTAATTCCCTCTGTTTCTCTGACGATGAGTATTTCACGCTCGACATTGTTCCAGTGAAATAACGCGAAGCAATTAATACGATCGGAATTTTTTCAAAAGTTAAAAATCAGGCTGATCGTTTATCCGAGACGAGAGCAAATGATTGAAGAGAGTACGCGTGCAATTTGTAACCTCTCCTCCGTCCATCTGCTAGACAAGGATAGATTGCTGCGGTAATCAATTTTGCTTGAAAAGATCCGATATAATACACACATCGTAACAAAATAATGAGATCACCGCATCAAAATTTGCCGGCAATTCACGCAAAACGCAGTATGTAGTAACTTTCCATTAAAAACTTGTCAAGAAATAAAGCCCGGTTATCGAATAATATGATTGAATCGCTAGCATTTAATCTCTCTATAGCTATTAATCTCTCGTAATATCATTTCTATTATTCATTGATTTGTATTTTACTGTAATAAGGAAAAAATGGTATAAAATCTTATTTTGCTTTTAATATCCTACAAATTTTCAGTATTAATTAATGTATTTAACGATAAAATAAATAAAAGAAAAATTTAATAATTTATAGTTTGTAGTGAAATAATGAAAATATAAGAAATAATTTTGTGAAGATTTTTTTTATTTTAAAAACGAAAAAAAATTTTTTGTTTATACAATATGTAACATAATGAGTTTGATAATATAAAGCATAGCAAATATAAAGCTAAATATTTAAAAAATAATTAACTAACTTTCCAATCAAAAGAATAAAAATATCTTATTATGAAATAAAATTTATTTCATTATCTTCCATATCTTATATATGTATAATTTATTGATACTAATCTCAATTTATGTGTCTCACGCGTTGAAAGCAGACTGTATAGTATCATACGATCGATAGGGAACGACAAAAAGCTAACAAGAGCGGGATGAAAAGTAGATACCACTGGAATGACAATGCCATTCCTGCGGTCTTTGAAGTGCCAAATTCCGCCACTTCATTCGGCGCTAGCGAGGAAATTGCATGAGAGAATTGCATTTCCTTTGTCCTTTAAACCGGAGAGTATCGCGGGTTACCTTTGACCTGTCATTGACCATTACCATTCAAACATAGGATACGTCCAATTGAATGCTCGCTCCTATTCGTTGTTGTGACAAGGTCCACGTGGTCTACAAATTATGATAGACGTTATGTATATTAGATATACGTAAGACCTTTAGCAGCTCTTCATTCGTTATTTTGTGTTACTGCAGGGAAAGTAAAAAAAAATGAAATTTATATAATATCTGTATTATATTCTGTATCGTACTCTATGTATATCATATTCACATCAAAATTCATATAAATATTATGCTCTAAATAAGACTTTAACTCATTTCATAATGTTTCTCGTTTCAGTAAAAATATTATTTTACTTTATTATTATCTAACATGCAACATTTTCATTGCGAGTTTTCTATATTACTGTCATATTGACGCAAAGCAAGATATATGTCAAGCTTCATTTTCTCTATAATATCAAGAGATTTTAATAAAATTCTTGAAAATGATTAAAAATAATGTAAATGGAAATAATTAAAAATAATGTAAATGGAAATAATTAAAAAGAACATTTTACATTATGTCTATCGAGAATTTGAATATCTTGCTTTTCTTATGTAAATAGCATGATATCTCAATACAGATATTAAAAATTTTTAAAATACAAAGAATAAAAAGATTTATAATAAAGTTTTGAAGAAAAATCATATTCATAAAGTTCTCAAATCATATATCTTCATTTCTATGCCAGATCTATCAATTAGCGAAAATTTGTATAAAAAGAAAATACCTACTATTTTAAGTAAATATATTATTTAAATAAGAGTACACAGAGAGTTTTTTCTCTTCATACAGACTTTCTACAAACAAATTACAATAACATTAAATTACAATAAAAATCTATTTCATATGAAGTATTTAAATATATTAAGCAATTATAATGGAAATTAAATAATCTATATCTAGTCAAGTGTATCGCATAAATGTGTTAACGTATGCATATCACTTAAATCGCATTGGACACCTTCCAGTCGGATATCGATGCTGCATCGTTCGTCAAACTACTAAGCCAGAAATGATCCAATTACAGATGAGAACGGCGAATAAATTGCATGCGGACATGGAAGCAGCTTTACACTCGACGGTGACAGTCACTGATATAATTACAGTTTAAGCTTCACTTCCATCACCGACTATTAGTACGTGCGAACGGAATCTAGAGCTGCTTCCTAATGCAAGCGCCAGATCCGGAACAGACCGGTCGAATCGAATTAAGCGTAATTCTTGACAATTTGTCAGCGCGTTAATTTATAACCACGATGAAATTCCCCGTGAAAGTACCTGTCTTCATTTGACTAATACTTTCCGTACCATTTCATATTTACATAATTTATTTAAAGAAGAAAAACAAATTATATATGCTAAAAAAACGATCAGCCAAAATGCAAAATTAAATATTCCAAAAGAGACGAGCAAATTTCGATCAAATTAAATATTTGACAATAATGTTGGTATTTTCTTTCTCTTTAATCTTTGTATTTTTGTGAAAAATATAACATTGAAATACATATAAAAGAATTAAAAATAAGAATATACAGTCTTTTACTAGATTTCTCTAAAAAGAAAACTATGTCAGAGGCGCGCATCATATGCAAACAATATTCTATTATGCTTTATTCAGTTACCTTAATAATAGATCCCTTTCTTATTCTTTATTCAGACTCTATTCAGACGTTATATCAAGGATTTCCTGTCAGACACACTTGTTATTTTATAGTCCGCTTCAAAATCAATATATTATCTCAATACCCATCTCGCTACATCTAATCTCACACTCCTACTTTTTTCGACTTTCAAAAAATTTTCGAAATTTCGTTAGTCGAACGAACGCGTGAACAAGGAACGGAGATCAATTTCACGCCCGGGATAGGAAAGTGGGGTAAGTGGGTAGATAAGGGTGTGAGAATCCGATGTCGATCCGGCCGCCTAACTGAGAATGTGATCACAACGGGGTGCGAGAAGAGAGGGTAGTTAAAGGGGTGAAGGGGCTAGTCGAGGAGCGCAATAGCGTGAGAAGCAGTAGGACTCGAAATTTTCGTCCCTCCCTCTCCGCTATTCTCCTTCGTGCTCGCTCGCCACCGACAACCTCGCCACCCTACCCGCGCCTCCTCAGACCACCTCATCCCCTGCTCGGCAGCCTCGTTTGGAGCACACGTGCCACTGACAGCAGTTAATTACACCGCCACGGAGTCAAAGAGAGAGAGAAAGAGAGAGGGAGAGAGAAAGAGAGAGCGAGCGAGAGAGACAGAGATTGTAAAACGGAGAAACGACAAGTTAGCGGGGAAAGAATGGCGTCCCGGAGACAATTGCATGCCGCCATCAAAAGTTGAAGTGACCGGAAGAACTCCATCGTCCGGTGTCCTGGCATAAGCGCTTGCCACCGACTCCAGTATACGCTTTCCGGATGGCCAGGATTATCCTTATGCCCAGCCAAATGGATGTTTTACCGTGAGAGACACATATACACGCACATATTATATAAATTAAAATTCGCATGAATTTTATCAAGTGCTCAAACTTAATAATAATTATTGTTAGGCAGATACCATAAATTTTTTTAAAAATATTATGCGATCAAAATAAAATTCTTAATTGCAACAGTTATTCTTTTATAAAGTTTTGATATATTAAAAGATTTTCATAAAAAAATCATTTTTCAATCATATTACTCAATAAGAGTATTAATTTTTTCTTTCTTAAAGTATATTATTAATAGTAACATTATATTTTCAATATGCAATATATAATTCAATAAGAAAGTCGTGCCAAGAATATGACTAGAAAGTGAGTATAAGTGAAGCGGAATAAAATTATAGATAGGATAAAGAAACTACGTAGATCGTCAAACATCATTTTCTTATAGTTTCTGACGTAAAATAGACATTAACATGTAAGAAAAGTGCAGAGTTTAACAAGCCTTAGGGACTATTTCTCGATTCATATCGCATTTCTTTCGACGGCGATAATCGCTAGTCGCAAAATAATCTCGCCGATTACGCCATTATAGTTCGAGGATAAAATTCATCGATACGATCGATATTTGCAATTCTTCAGTTACATATCGAGAGCGCGTGACGATAACGGGGTCACCAGTGTTCTTTGTATCGCGCAGCAATGACAGTTGGTCACGTCGCGAGCGGGATGGGGGAGAAATTAAACGTTTGCTCGACCCAATTTTCGCCGAGCGTCTGGCGAAGGTAATTGCGCGGCGGACCGGCCTAGGAGGGACCGTGTCAAAACTTGGGAAGGCCGCAACCGAGAAAACAAGCAACTTTTAATTGGAAACCCGTACGCGCGCGCGGATACTGCATGCAGCCCGTTCCAAGACACTTTTCGTTAGTTTAGATTTGGCAATTAAGTGCAAACCCCGTCCTTCCGCGTCTCAGAGAACGGGCGATTAATCCTTTCGTTGCTGCATATAATTTCACCTACGCTACGCGCAAGGCAACGAGATGCAAATTGGTTGCAAATGCGGTTGTAATTTTTCGTAGGAGATCCTTGTATATTTATATCGTAAAATATCATATTATGTCATATATTTCTTTTTGTAATTGCTTGAAAAAAAAAAAGGTAAATGTTTACTTTAGCTTACACAGCTCGAAAAATTTTTATTTTCACATATGTTATAGAGGATACATTCCTAAGTAATACACCGTTTGAATTTTGTGGCGCTCTCTCTTCGTTCCTGAGATATGCAATTTTGAAGTTTCATAGTTTCATAGTTTCATGTCATCTTTTCGTTATATCCTATTTATGTGTTTACATTTTTTGTTTACATTTGCTCAACACGGTTTCATATTATATTTTCCTTGTGTGTTTATATTTTTTTGTTTATGTTTGCTCGTTGTGACTTCCATGTCGCTAAGCTATAGAAATATCAGAAATGTGTGTACACACACACACACGCGCGGGGTGCAAGGGGGGGCCTTCGGCCCCTCCTCCCGCAACCACCCCGCCGATAGTCAAGGTGGACCTCGCTTTACAACTTACAGCATATATCCATTGTGAGTGAACTCTTCGCAATGCGTCCCCTACCGGCGGGGTGATTGCGGGAGGGGGGACCGAAGGCCCCCGTTGCACCCCCTCGCGCGCGCGCGCGCGTGTGTGTGTGTGTGTGTGTGCCTATATTTCTTCTTAAACATACATGATGTGGTAAAATTATATTGTATTCTTGAAACTTTTTTTGTTAATAACTATTTAATAAATAACAATAAGCGGCTAAAACCTTCTGAAAGTTATTCAGAAAGATGACCTCGGGAAATGTAAACAGAAAAATATAAACATATTTAGAAAATAACGAAAAGATGATACAAGTAAGTATAAAATTTCAAAATTGCATATCTCAGGAACGAAGAGAGAGCGCCACAAAATTCAAACGGTGTATTACTTAGGAATGTATCCTCTACAACATATGTGAAAATAAAAATTTTTCGAGCTGTGTAAGCTAAAGTAAACATTTACCAAAAAAACAATCACGATCAAAATATATGATAGAATAACTAAAAATCGAATCGAATATATATTTTAAAAAATATTGCAAAATCAATATTACAAATTTTTCACATACGCATCTAACATTTGCATTTTCAATGCTTAACCATAAATAGAATAGCATTTTTATAATTGCTTTATGAAATGATTTGTAAATATTTTCCATATTTCTCATTCATACTCTCCTTAGAAATATATATGTAATTATTTGTAGAAAAAGGAAAAATAGTTGAGATTAAAAAATAGATTACATTTTTCACATAAAATATAAATGTCACAATTCTAAAGAAGAGATGTAAGTCTTTTCTATATCTTTTATATACATAAATACTTAGTATTGACTTTTCTTCAAATGATAGCGATATCTCTACATTATTTCATTGATCGTAATAATAATCATTCCTTCATTATCCCTTCAAAGGGCGATGGCGTTCCTATGCAGAATGTCTATCTAGAGTCACGTTTGGAATGCACAAACAGAATGCGGTGGCCATACATATATGTAAACTCGGAAGCGCGAAACATTGTACGCTATTTAGGGTTAAATCGGAAGCATCTCATAATCAAATCAATTTGTCCCCTCTTTGTGATACAAAATAAGAATTTGAAGTACAAAAGTTTTTGTATACTTTGAAATACAAAAATTCAGAGAAAAAAATATATATTTTATTCCATATTCTTTTATATTCCATATTCTTTTATATTCCAAGAATTTATATTCCCAGAGTTTTTTATAAAATTAAATTTTTTAAATTCTTGAAATTTTTAAGTCTCATCTTTAAATGTACAAAAAGTTTTTTTTAGTATTTATTTATTGAAAATTCGCACAATATATACTTCTCGTCGCTATATTATCTCTATGTGGCTTGACTCAGAAGATCATAGATAAATTTCTTATGTCAAGACACTATAAAGCGATATATATCAGCGATCAACTTGTCAAAGCCAAAGATCCCTTTTGTTTCGAATTTCCAGGAGCATTTCTCGGTGAATCATGCTTTATACTGTTATCAGTTTATAGTTCATATATTAATGAACACTAGGATTATGCAAACGAGATCGCTTTATTATGAATTAATATCACTCTAATCGCTCAAATACTATGCACATAAATCACAGATACATAGTAACAAACTTATATTTCGATTTTGTTATCAACAAATCGTTTATACGTGATTATTTTAATTAAAATTATTGAGTCCAATTTGTAGTCTTGCTTTTATAAAAAATAATTTACAAAATGACTTCTTTGTTTATCTCGCTACATATTGATGTATAATACTTTTTATATTGAAAGACTTTGATTATATAATTTGAACAATTACAATGTTATACAAGAAAAAAGCGAATAGAAATTTTATATTATTTTGGGAGCCCTGGATATGAAGACATTCGAGTTTGCTGTATCTTCAATTTGGTACAATACACATTCAGTATAAAACATAAATCACGATTCTCTGATGTTTCCTTTACATCATGTATAGATAAGTACATAACGTACAGATATGTGTGAATATGGGTAGTAGTGGTATTCAACTGCAGGATAAAGAAATCCAATATTATAAAGGCAGTATAGCCAGTATACATCCGTAAAGTAACCGTTGGACCGTAACGATGAAGAAAGGCGTTCTTTGTCCATACAAATTTATGTTTGCAAGGGATATTGAAGTATTTTTCTTCCTTTTCAAAGTTACTGATCTCTCTCCGCAAGCAAGTTGCGATTCCAACAAATTGTCCGATCAATTTCGCATCTCATACATCATCTCGATGTTAGAAAAACTTATTCTAACGCACTATATATATATATATATATATATATACTTCGCAATATTACGATTATTTTTGACATTTTTCAAAAATGATCACTATTCGTTTTTTTACAACTAAATATAATACCTTCAGAAAGTATCATATCATATAGTAGTATTGTATCATATATTGTCGTTTCGCAACCACAATCTCTCACGTGCAGAAAGTTTCTTCTTATTCGTTCAAACTTTTATTCATTTAAATATTATTCAAAACGTTTAATAATAATTTTAATACGCGTAAAATATTACCGAGAAATAAAACGAACGACTTCTAATTACATATTGAAAGCATTTCTGCCGAAATAATTTATAAAAAGCGATATTATCGTATGACAGAGTGATATCGTGTAGATAATTTCATTTAATTAATGCCACTCAAAGTTACTTTTTATACCCACATTTAATGAGGGTTATCAAAGTGAGCCTTGTCGAGATTTCCTCGTTCGAAATGAGGAAATTCATCCTTTATCCTTCATCCTACAGAAAGGGAAGGGAAAAGAACTGCTTGAAAGATTGAACGAACGTTGACTTAATTGATAGCGTGACAGATTAAAAATGCGCACCGTAAAGAAGAGACGAACCGTTATCATTTCCATATTATGATATTTAATTAGAGATAATCAGATAATATATTATTGATATTTTGATTTTAATTAATCTTTAATAAAATTCTTTACCAATTCATCACAGACAATATACTTTGCACTTGTGTCAAATGTATATTGACATTATTTCAATGAAAATATGACAAACGTGAATTAAATATAATTGACAAGATAAAAATAATACTAATCTCACGTAAAGCTTTTATTCGCACCGTCATCCAACACGTCACCGCAAAGCTGCGTTAATGCGCTTTATAGAACGGCTTTAAAAATGTTCATCTGACTTTTACTGGATATAACAATTAGACTTAACAACAATGAAAGCATGTATGAACAGCCTAGTCCGATATGTTCACTGAGAAATTTATTGAACCGTTCGTTCTTTTTTCTTGTTTTTTTTTTTCGTTTTCCGATTCATTCGCGCTCGACTAGCGAGAGCATACGGGTGAGAGCAGTAAATGGGCCCTCTCGGAAACAATAGACAGGGCAACGAGCACTCGGAAATGGCCCACTTAATCGCCCCTCTCTGACAATATATCGATAGTCTGCTTCGATGGTGTTGCTTTTGTTGCCAACGCAGAACAACGCGGCTACCCGATATAATTGAGCTACAAGAGCTGACCTCCACTTACATTACCACGGTGTCTATAACTCGAGACCCCCGTATATGCATTCGTGTCACAAGACATTGTATTTACTGATGCAGCCAATGTATCATATTTAGTATCACTTTGTAAGATTCTTTTGAAGTCTTCGTTTCTCCTCTCGCTTCATATCGTGTCTTGCTATAATATATCTATATATATAAAGTTTCTATAATATATTATTTATTTTTAAATTGCTCTAGAATTTTAAATATATTAATATAAATTTATACCTTTATTACCCCTTCTTTCCTTCGTGTCGTTTAAAGTCCTATCATGTATTAATTTCTATGAAATTTCTAAAAAATCTTTTTATCTCGAAATAAAATGTCTTAACTTGAAAACATCTTTATGTGCCTATAAGTATATTATTTAAATATTATAATATTATTGTTAAAGTTGATTTCAACCTGACTCATAAAACCGTAGATAAAATATAACAAAAATTAAGAAATTTTGAGTGTAAAATAATTTATCAAAAAAATTTATACAGATTTAATATTTCATATAAATTTAGAATGCATACAAAATAATTTCTTTATAAAAATAAATATGTTTTTATCATTATTCATACTTATTTAAAAATTATACAAAAAATTTATTCAAACAGTTTATATATATATGTAGATCACTTTTTTCCAAATGAATACTTGGACCTTAATATTTCTATAATAAATTACATTTTGTCAAAATAGAACAAACAAATGTATCACGTTTTATCACGTTTTTTTCCGATAATGCCGTAAATATGCTACTTCAATTTATTCCCGCTCTATTCAATTTATTCGATTTATTTCTTGTGCATTCATATACCCTCTCTTTCTTTCGTAAAAATATTTTCTGTCATTTCTTTCATTTTTCCCAAATGCTCGATTCAGCACTTACAGACGTAATGCAATCTCGCAAGGAATTCTTGACACACAACGTGACTGTCCACGGTTAGAAGTAACCACTGTCCGAAGAAATAGCACAGATTCTTTTAAGTACAAAACTATTCTAGGGACAAAAGAGGTATTTCCGAATATGTGTAGCATGTGAACATAAAAACAAACTTGTAAAAAAATTTTCTTTGCATATAAAATATATATATGTACTATATATTAAATAAATTAAAAAATATATATATACTATATAAAAATATAAATATATACTAAATTTTACAATTATTTACTTATTAAAACGGTAAATCATTACGTAATAAAAAGTTATTTAAGTATTATATAAATCGATAAAAATATTCTACATACATTATATTTTTTTTTTCAAAAATATAAAGATAAACTAAAATAAATATAAATAATAAAATATTATTTTCAAATTATATAAAAATATATAATTATATTAATTCTGATTGTCAGAAAATTCTAAAAATGAAAATATAATTTAATAATAGATTTTTATTAATAAAAAAAAATATTTTTTAAAGAGTAAATTTTTATAAATCTTAAAATTGTGGTGTGTAGTTTTTAAAGAGATATATGACCGCGTAAATATGTTTATTTTGAGAAACAATTACATCGACATTGTTATAAATGCACTAACAATTAATTATGTCATAATAGAAAATTAGTTATTTATTATGAGCTAATTAACTGTTACACATAATAATATTTAGAGTGTGTACAAAATAAAATGAAGATTAATGAATATGTATGAATATTAAAGATGAATATTAAAGATATTATAATAAAAATATATATATTTTATATAAAAGAGAAAAGAGAGATTTCTTAATAAAAAGTAGAATTATATATATGTCGAATTTCTTATATTGTGAAAGCTTTGAAAAGAAAGTCATAGAGATGATGTACAATTTAATAACGTTGATGACTATCATAAATAGGAAACAATAACAGACTTTCTATATTTTCGTATGTCCAAAAGATCGATATACTCCTAAAAGGTCGATATACTACCAGATGTGAGAGCGAGACATGTGAGTACAGACGTGTTTTTCTTGAGTTCTTTTGGTCTCCTTATAATTTTCACGAAACATTTATTTTAACTTTGCTGTGGTTTTTCTAAGACTCTAAAGTAAACCATTTGTATTGACAGAAATTAGCAGTTCGAGTATTTGCATTTCTTGGATGCATACATAAATCATAATTAATGCAGGTAAAAAAAGCGTTTTACTCATATCATACAATCGATCTTATCACCTTGTAATCATCTTGTTACCAACAAAATATTTTTAATAGTTTATAGAACCGTTGAATTTGAAGAAAATTGTTTCTAGAAGTTAAAATTGGAAATTAAATAAATTGAGAATTTTCAATTGAATAACCATTTGACAAAATCAGGATAATCTTGAGATCTTCAGGTAAATCTTGAAATTCTATTTAAATTTGTTTATTGCCTTCAATGCTCGCGTTTTAGTTGTGTTTATCATTAGTCTGTTCTTGTTATATGTCATATTTATGTATATAAATATATATTTGTGTTACAGTTTCCAAATTAACGTATTTCGAATCAGCAGATCGTGTCTCAAGCGACACTTGCTTCATTATGCGAAACACTGCATATTAAATTTCTTTATACTATGCAGTCTAGCGAGAATCTATGTTGGAACTGCGGTGAAAATGGTGAATATTTTCAATGTGCAGGTCCATGCAAGAGATTTCAACATTTTATTTGCAAAGGAAAAAACAACGAATGTCAACTAGTTTATAAGAGCATCGTAGACTCAATATCTCCCATACCTGACTTCTACTGCCCTGTATGCATTGACAATCTTCCAACACGTTATTACTTAAGAGTAGGTACATCAGAATCAGCTATTAATTCGAGTAAAAAGAAATCTTTAGATGATAACAATACAGACACAAAAACATGCGAGACTAATAAAACTTTACAAAAAGTAAAGATTTTAAATGAAAAAATAAAATCTTCACTCTGTGTGACTCTATGTCACATAGAGCAGGCTTGTTCTGACTTATCTTTTAATGTGCCATTGACAGAAAAATATTTACACATATTGGAATCCTTTGTTGAGACTCATACAAATTTATTTGACAAAATAGTGGCTTTTATAATCGGATTACAGAAGGGTATCAATATTAAACAAATAGAATTGAAGGAGATGGAATCTCTTCTTATTAAATGTGACCGAATAGCCCATCAACTTCAAGAACTACATCAAGAAATACATTTTCAATACAAATAAGAGAAATTTTCCCTTCTCTATAGACCATCACATACATGATTTCAATAATGAACGGAGAATGAAAGAAGCAATGAAGTTAAGGACTGTCATCAATTTATTCTTATAATCATTCTTGTCAAAATTTATCGCATGAAAAATCAAACTTTGCAGCATTACCATCTCTCTGTCTACATTTTTTTTACAGTAAAATTTTATATTGGTAGAAAAACAGAAAAGAGAATTTGATTTTACTGATTTTTATTTTCTTTGAAATCACACAAATCTATATTAATGAAAGATTCTCTGGAATTGCGATAATTAAAATCGGCAGCTTATAAATTTATTAAAAATAACAACTAACTATGTATTTAATATAAAAATAATGTTGTCTCTAACATTATTTCAATATGCTTCTTTCCATTTTATTAAAATCACTATAGATTTGCGTACATATCATAAGTATATATTTTCAATTTCAAATAATAATGCCAGTAGATATAATTTTCGCGAAAGGGCAGATAGAGATAAATTGCAAAATATAAAATCTCAAAAGTAGAAAAATTAGATTTTAATATACATATGCAATGTATTTTTGTTTTTGACAAGAAGCTAGATTATATGGTTTCTAGAAATATTTATACGCAATACAAATAATAAAAATAATAATAGAAAATAATAATAAAAGACATGATAGAATTTTTATTATTTCATTGTTTTACATTTTTAAAAAAATAATACATTTGCAACGTGCTAATTAATAATAAAATAAAAGAAAAATCATGTCTGTAAGCATTTCCTTGGTGCTTAAAAAACTAACATATTATATAATTATTAATGTATATTAGAAACCGTAGTATGTTAGAAATAAAAAACATAGAATTTTTTTCTGAAGAAATTTATCACTAACAATTTATAAATTTTATGTATTAAATTAAAGAACTTATGTAATTACTAATGTAATATTTGTAAAAAACTTAACTCTGTCTAATATTTATAATATTACACGAAATACAAATATGTAGCATAAATTCTTCATATAGCAAATAGCACAACAATATTATAATATTATAATGAGTTTCTAATGTACATTAATAATTATATGATTTGCTAGTTTTTTAAGCGTCAAAGAAATGCTTACAGACACAATTTTTATTTTATTATTAAATAGTAACAAGTAACACGTCGCAAGTGTATTATTTTCTTGAAAATGTTAATAAAATAACATTTATAGATTTTGTGTATGCATGTTTGTAATAGATAACTATCAGAAATGTTTCAACAAAAAAGTATAAAAATATGATCGGAATACAAGTTAAATGTTTTGCTGCAATATAGACATTTTACGCATAGTAGTGACAATGTTTGAGATTCATTGCAATGAATTTATTCCGTTGGACAACTGACAATACAAAAACGTTTAGTCTTTATAAACATATATGGCATTTCAAATATCGATATATATGTTGCTCTTATCTCTATAGTATCTCTATTATTCAAAATATTTCAAATTTTCACAGTGATAATTTAACAAAGAGAAATGTAAAACAATTGTATAACTATATCAATTTATATATAAAACCGGATGTTCGAAATCTCAATAAAATAGTTTTATGATTGGTAACGATTGTATTTGTGATAAAATTTAAAGTACAGTTACAGAATATCTGTTATATAATTTTTCCTTATTATTTTTATTATTTAATTATAATTTTTTTAATAATATAATAAATATTATGAGCATAAACTCTCTTGTAGACTATTTAATGGATATAAACTCGACCAATATTTATACTTGATAACATTTTACTGTAATACTATCACTTCGCGCCGAATAACAAAGACATTTAGAACTCATTACGATATTTCATCTCTATTATAAGCACCTTTCGTTAATGATAGAAAAGCATTTTATTACAGAGGATACCATGCATCTCCTAAATGTTATAATTAAGCGCTTCAGATTTTTCTACACTTTTCTTTAGTAGACATATTATTTTTATCCTATATTTTCTTTTACCTTCTTTCAAAGCGTTACGCCGCGTCAAAATTCCATTCAATACAGGAAGCGCAAAAAGATGTAGCTATAGAGAACAGACCTGCCGCGAATTCGTGTCGTTCACGAGGATGTACCGAGAGGATACGATTTTTCTCAGAATCGCCGACCGAGCTATTTCCCTTACCGATCGAAATTGAAATTCCGCTCGGGTACGGATCTGTCTGCGCTGTTTAGCGCGACCTCGTTGTCCCTTTGAAGGCGCTTCGTGCTTGCAATTGTAGCAGATTCGGTCGGGGCAGAATTCTCGGTTACACTTGCAGCGTTGCACCGGGTCGCGTTGCTCGGGTCAATCGTCTGCCTCATCAAGCGGGAATAGCAAGCCGGCGATGTTGCTTGTTAGCGAGGTGCCTTCGTAAACGAGCATATGCCCCACTCGATGGATATGTCATATATTAAACTGTATATATATATATATATATATATATATATATATATATATATATATGGCGTCCATATGTGCGCTTTCGCGATCGACCGTGCAAGCTCGCCGCTTCGTTCCAGACATTGCCCTTGATGCATCAAGTACATACTTGATCATCTATGTACATATATTAGAGATATATCTCACTCAATGTATAAATTAGTATATTAGATTGACAAGCTGACGTCTTAATTCTGTTTAGAATAGATATTGCATAGAACGGATTTGAAATTAGGACGAGCAAAGAACATCGAAGGATTGTCATCATAGCATGTATTCACCCTGCATACTTCATGTATTTTACATTATATTTTATTTATATTTGCAGTGGGGAGGAGGATGCACTTCTCTGCTTGTATCAATTGTAATAACAATCGATTTCCTCGAATTTATTTTGGTAGGCTGTCAATATCTGCATTTCAAAATATGATTTCTTATAAAAAACGTGCTTATAATTTAACAGAAAATTTTTTCCAGTACATATATGAAATGAAATATCATTTATAACGATTAATTCATAGAAAATAATTAATATTATTTTCAATGTTTGATTAAAAACATACTTAATTATAAATTCGTATTCATATAATAAATTCTCACTAAAAGCTTTTCGAACTCATACTTTATGAAACTCTGTTGTACAAATAGATTGTGTTGAATGTATAAATAGATATATCAAGAATATTATTAATTAATGATTGATAAAATATAACTGTAAATTATATTAAAAAATAGGTCAAATTAACAGAAATTTTTAAAACTTCTAAAACATTTAAAAGTATATTAAAGGTTTATATTTAAATTGATATTTTTCACGTAATTTTTAAAATGTTGACCAATTGCTCCAATTGGTCAACATTTTATGTATTAAAAATTACTTGAAGAATATCAATTTAGGAAATATAAGCCTAATCCGATATAAACAATCGCAGATTCGTACTGTACTATAATTATTTATCAAGTTAGTGATCGATTATCGAATATGAGACAATCTATGTGCGAAATCATAGAAATATTGTGTGTTTAATTTATATATATATTATATTTATATATATTATATATTCTCGATGTTAACTGATGCAAGCAGCAAAATCGCGCAGATGTCGTTCTGTCAGTTACACCTGTTGCAACGCTATTTGCGTGTCCGCATATACAATCGCGAAACTGCAATCTACCCGTACATTCGTAGACGATTGGTAACGTTTAACGCCATGGGCATCTTTCCTGCGAATAACATGGTAGGTGTAAACTGCTTTATGTGCGATCGCACTTTATTGCGTGTCCCATGACATCGAGATGACTATCGCTTTTACAATAGAATTTCATCCCTTTCCTGTCTGTCTTATCCCCGCGGCAATTTCAGAAATTATTCCATAGGCGCGTTTGACAAAATATCATGCGATGTATAAAAGAATCGTTACGCGATGTCGAAGGCTGAGTTTAGTAAAGCATAAAATAATGGAAAAATGTGCTGTGACTTTCTAGCTAAAAAAGTCGAGAGGAAAAATATCTTCTTACGCAAACTGGCAATAGCTCCATAATTATTACTTGTCAAATTTTTTTTCTATTTTTATCAAGTTATTTTAATCAAATCAAATAAATAAAAAATAAAATTTTTTATAATGCAGTAGAATAAACAAACGAATTCCTCCTTTATAAAAAAACAAATAAAACTTTTCCACAAAATAAGATATAGTAATATAGTTTAGATATTTAACTGACTCACATAATTAAAATTGAAATTATAGTATATTTATTATTAAAATATGTTATTCCAGTTCTTATAAAATTCTTAATAATATAATAACTTTTGATAATCATTGAATAAAAATGCTAACTTTTATTAAAATTAGGATGCTACATATTGGCCCAATTTTACTAAACATTCTGTACATCTTAAATGTTTATAAATAATCATTACGTAAGTCATTGATTTTAATTTTAATGTATTTAAAAAATATAATTCATATGATATTTTAAATAATGATTATTATATTAGTAAAATAAAAATGTTATAAAAGAGATTTTAAAACTGCAAGAACAAATATATTAAATTCTTTATACAATATGTATATTAATTAAATAAATACTAAATATGTATTAAATTCCTTGCATAACTCTAATTAAATAAATGGAAGAATATCTTATTAAATAAATAATAAAATAAATAATATAAAATTATATTATATTTTCTTTTGTATTCTTCTTGCAAATATTTATAATTATAATAATAAGATATCTTAGCATCATAATTTGCAATATAATTTTATCATAATGCGTGTAAACTTATATTTATATGCACATATACAATGAATTTATAAGTGGTTGTTGAGCTAAATGAATGAGCCATTGTGATGTTGAGTTTTAATAGCTCTCTAGGCGCCGGTATGATGTAATGTCGAAGAATAGGATCTCTTGAGTAATAATTCTCGCAATTTCGTAATTATTCCTGAAGCCTATTGTATTCCGGTGCACGGGTCTAACTGAAGCCTAACCGAGTTAAACGGCAAATATAAGCGTGCACGCACTCGCGCTCGGGGTAGAAATTATAGGGTGAAATGCGCACTTTACAACGAGCATTTATCCTAAAGAGCCCTTCGCGATTTTACATGCAAATTACGTAATATAAGCGGGAATGAATTTTAAATTATTAATCGTATTTCTTCCGTTTGTATCGAGCATTATTGTTTGATGAATAAATAATAAAATAGATTAAATTCTCTCTTTAATAAGAAAAGTTACCGATCCATGAGAAAGCTATATATATTTCATTCAAAGCTTAGATATATAAAAAATAAATATTAATTATATCTTGTACGAGCTAAATAAGAAAATAATATTATCTTAATATGATCTTAATATTAAAAATTAGATACGTTAGATTATTAATATATATGAGTTCTACTTATTACGTTGTTAAAACAAGCTCCTGAAATGGATAATTAAGTAATAAGAAAGAGTATAAATTTTGCGCAAAGAATTAATATTGCAAGTGCTCGTATATTAATACGATGTCAGTCATTTAACAACCTCTGACGTTTCACGAAACCATTTCGAATTTTTGCAACGAGTTATTACGGCAAGCGTACTTGTTAGCACAGCACTTCCGATATCGCATTTATTGCAACCGTTATTACCAAAATATCTCGATCGTAAATTAGATATCCGAAAAATAACACTTTTTACTTCTTATCGCGATATTGCTATTAATACGTCGGCCAATGTTAACGGTTGATATTTCCTCACGGTGCTGCACGCGAGATGAAACCCCGCTCGAAACGCTACTCGCATCCAGTAAATTTCCCGGTGAAATTTACCGTGCAACGTGTACCGGAAAATGTCGCGGGCTGCTGGCGCGTTTTGTGGCAAAAATATTTGCCACACGGCTTTTTCAATGTTTTCAGTGACGACGCGTGTGTCGGTGTGATATCGGCACATACATACGAGTGTGACGCACATGCGTTACGTGCACATATGCATCGCGCGTACACAGATGCATATACATCCTATTCCATGACGATGGAGAGCGTTCTCTTACTCTGCCGACTTTATCTCTCCATTGTTTTTCACACGAATAAACGCAAACGTTCTCATTTATTGCTGTTGTCATGTCAAGATAGTAAAAGTCTCTTAAACTACTATGCAATTTCCCGGAAGTAACTATGCGATTGAACAGCGTAGGTTTTTCGATGTTGTAAGCAATTACAGATCTGTTTATTTGTCGAAATTTGTCGATTTAATTTGAAATGTAAATATCATAACATTATTTTATTCTAATTCAATTGTTTTATGTAAAATAATCTAAAAATAATTTACATGTTATAAATAAATGTATGAGAATTTTTATAGCAATATATATTAAATAAGATGTAGGCAAAACATTTATACAAAAACAAAAACTGAAAACATCAAAGTCGTTAAACAAATATTATATGCAATCGTATGCAATACATACGCATTATATGCAATACAATAATCATATTAATAATTATATTATTATTATTATTTCATCACGCTTTATTTATGCATTAAAATTGCTCCTGGAAATAGGATGTCCTAATTTTATCGCTCAGATTCATATTATGGAATTGTAATTAATTTGTAATTACAATTTAGGTCAGCTAATATCGATGAACGTTCATGTAAAATACTTTTTTATAGTTGCAAGCAAAACCTCCATATATGCAAGTATATTTGCAACAACAACTTGATTGCACAACTATATATTTTCTTTCATGCTGGTTCCATCAAACTCTTATAAAGATATTATATAAATGATTAAACTCTCTCATTATACTTCGTGAAATATAAACTGTCTACGCAGAGAATTTATCTTCCACAAAATTTATCTACTTATTGAAAATTCGACACTCTCGCTAATTAGAGATGCTTTGTTAAGCTTTAATACTTATTAGCATGCGATGTACAAATACATTTTTCATCAAAACAACGGCATTTACATGAAAAACGTGAGCAAATAAAACGAGATAATTATATTTTGTGATATTAACCGAAAATTCTTTAAATAAGCAATATCGTGGAATTACGGAAATTTCGTTCCAGAATTCATAATAGCATACATTTTAACAAGCTGCATTTTAACAAGTGAGAAATAACCGGATATAACAGACAATCACGAATGAATTTTTTTGCTTATATGTTCACAGTCGACGTAATTTACATTCGGTATTTCATAATCATGAGATTATCAGCTATCAGTAAAATTATATCCAAACTCGTAATGAATATGATAAATTTACATAATCCAACAAATGGAGACTCAATACAAGGAAGGCTATAATTAATAGATTTCAGAAAAAAAACTGCTTTCCCAGAATTAATGTCATTTATTTAAGAAAAGTTCGGAAAAAATAATTTTTATGTTTTTCTTATCTCATAAATAAGACTAAATAACTTGCAGCTTTTCATAATTAAATTAGCTCTGATTTTTTTTAGGGAAAACATTTTTCTTTTCAAAATTATAAAAGCTACAGCTCCTTTTGTGTCATCGCAAGTGTGCAAATTGCGAAAAACTATGTAAATCTTCCATTAGCACGTAGCAGTCGAAAAAAAAAAATGGCTCACAGAAGGTCGCATTCGCTATTCCGTAGCAAACTTAGTATTGCGTTCCAGAGACGATTTGCCACGCCAGCCAGAAAATTGGAGAAGTTTCCGCGCATTCCGTTGGGATTTCCGTACGGATTTTAGGACGCGCGTGTGTCGATTTCCGAAATATTCATATATCGGTGCCGACTGCCGCGAAATTTATACGCGACACATCGGCCGAATATAACATCCCATGAATTTCTCGTATGCACTCGCGCGTATCAGAAAGCCCGCGATCGAATGTACACGTGCGCGCCTAAAAGAGGAGCGCGATAAAAACGTTCGATCCGAGTTCAATTATGTAAGAAAAATAAATAGGAGTTTTACGAAACATTCTTCGGATTATTGATTCCCGTCCTTTTCCTTTCCATTTTAATCCGATCTGTCTACATACTTTTATGCTCTTTAAATCCCAAAAACTTTCTCTTTAAAAAGATATATAAATAATATGTTTAAATCCTCTTTCTTATCCTTTTATGCTAATTGAGAAACTAAGTGAAAAAATAAGCGAACTTTATATTCAAGTTTTTTTATAAACGTTCTGCTTCTCCAAGAATATGAAATTAGTATAAAGTTTACATATTTATTATGCATATGTATTTTTATCATGATCAATTTGTAACATTGAAGTAAATATTGGAGTTTTAACAAGTTTGAAGTTTAACAAAATAATAGCACAAACACACACACAAATTATTAACAATCAAAAATATATAAAATAACAATATTATAAAAGATATATCACTACACTTGATATCACTGCAAATAAGTCATTGATTTGAATATTGCGTGGATATTTAAATTTTATATAAAGTATAAAATGTTTTGTAAATTATTTTCTAAATTGTTTTCTATAAAAAAATTTATATATATATGGAATTGATTTTATTTTTCAAAAAATATGTGTATATCTCTTCAAAAATAAATTATCTCTTCTACAAAATTCACCGTCCTTTACACACTGTAACATAAACGCGGCGGCGCCTCATCTGTCAAATCGAAAGAGCAGATAATGAGCCGACAGGTCGAAACAACAGTGTCGGACACCATTCGAAACATCGGCTAATTTGGGACAACGAATCAAGTGCGCGTTGAATCTGCGGTAACAAGACAAACGAGCATGCACGGCGTGGTTCCGATCATCGAATGAATGTCAGACTAGCCATGCCTATTGCCGAAACTCAATCCAGACGGACTGCGAGATGAAGCGATTCAGTTTCCCATGTAACGCGCCATTTACTTCTAAACAGACAAATTAAACGTGTCCATCGCATCGCGTCGTGTTGGTCAAACGCAAACCGCTCATTGATAAATTAGAATGTGATATGCAAGGCTTCTCTCAAAATGGATTAATTTTAGAGTTATATTTCTTTATCAATTTAATTTTCTTAAAATTACGTAAAAAGAATTAAAAATTCATTCAATAAAATATCGAAATACAACAGAATAGTTCTCGATTATCCGAGGAATTTTCATTTAGCTCTGTGTTGTAAATACATATTAATCGAGTGAATTTCAAAAATTATTACAAGAATAATTTTAATAAAAAAATAACATATAATAACATAAAAATATAATTAAAACACAAAAGAGAGATGCAGAACAAGAAATACAATAACAAACTAAGAATAAATATTTCTAACGATTCTAAAATATCTTTAATTAAATGACTGAAAAAAAAAATATCGACTAAATACAAGTTATCTTTCAGTTTTTATCACCATCCTATTATTGTCGAAAGACACAAATTACTGTTAATGCAAATTAATTCCTCTGTCGCGCAATTATTTCGATTGGCGTCGATTCCGTCAAGAATACTCGACACTTGGACCGAATGATTCTCTGTGGTTCGACTAGAGCTTTGAGAAGTACACTCGAATGTAAACCACTGGAATAACAGCCATAAACCAGCGGCGTGACACACCGTGAGCCGATAATGTACGGCTTGCGGTGTTCACGTTGCTATTAATTCGCTGTTAATGACGCTCAAATGCGAGAAGCTAGGTGGAGTACGCGATCGAGTCGCGTTCCGCGCAAGTTTCCCGATAAATATTACTCTTACGAGATTGAATGATTTCATTCCGAGGTTCCCATAGTGAGCAAAAAACGAGAGAAACGCGACGCAGCAAAGATCGCGTATTCAGAATTACAAGAATAATCAGGGGCGACGTAGAGGCAAGACAAAAAAAAAAGAGGATATTTTACGGTAATTGTAATTAATAAGGATCATTATAATTTTAATTGTGCTATTTGTTGTCGGATATTTCGAATTTTGAGACAGCGTTAGGAATATAATTCGCGAAAAAATATTTATCTATACTTTACATAAATAAAATATATAATTAAAAATTGTGCTAAATTTGGAAAATGCTTATAAATTATATTTTGTTCTTTCTAGAAAGAAAAATATTTTAAATATATTATACAGCTCTCTTTTACAATGTTTTAATAAAATAGGAATTTAATATAATATGTACTGTTTTTCTTCGAGTTTTTAAGGAAGTAGAATATTCGCAAATGGATGACACTTATGACACTTTACGCAATACTATATACACAATAATCATAATATCATGATTTCGTTCCTACATTTTTCAACTAAAACAATGCTTTCATACAATCCTAAAAACAAAGTCAAAAATAGAGAGATCAAAGAGCACAAAACACACATCTCGTTTAGATCTTCGAAGTTTATCCGGTCTAGAGAACACTCTCGTAAGATAACAGAATGAATAAAATAGGGAGAAAAGTGGCCTCGGGACCTGAAGTTGGACCAGACGACGGTCGAGGACCAATAAATTTCTTGCGATTGGAAACCGTTCTTTCGAGGGGACATTAATTAAATGGCGCGATGTTATCGTAGCGGCGCGTTCACACGTGCGAAGAAAAGCCATGATTAATGGATCACGCTTGTGTGAAAGAAGGATTATTTTCTTTCCAGTCCGACGCTGCACTAAAGATTTTGTGAATAGGCGTCACTTCTTTCCTACTGTTTCTTCAGTTGCAACAGTTACTGAGATTTCTGTTTCAGTTCGAAGAATCAAAAGTAAAGAGAGAAATTTATGAACAAAATATAATGATAATAAAATAATCCCCCAGCAGAAGATATTTTAAAGAATATTAGATATTATAATATCGATAATTTTTATGATCGAAAATTATTTACATAAATTTGTTTTCATTTTATATTACGTGTATTATACCTGCGATATATCGAAAGAATCACTTTTATATAATCTAAAAACCTGAAAATCTATAACATTGCAGCTTAAACATATTAAGATATTTAAATTTAAATGTCAAAATACGAGACTTTCTTGAGTAGCATTTAGAGAGGAACAACTTAACATCCACGATTTCGAACATTAATAGCGTGACTGCATTCAAACGGGTCACATGAATAAATCATAGGATATTTATACCTCCTATTAACACGGTCCTATTTAGTCCATGTTACGATTAATCGTGCGGAAAGTTGCGTAATAACTCTACTGCTTTTATCTCGTTACCATTTCATTAATATTAATGCCATAGAAATTCAATAATAGAAAAAAAGGTCGTCGATCTCGAAGCGTATATTAATTATATAGTTTAGGTTCTTTCCATTAATACAAATATATAAATTTTTAAAATTAACAATTAATTTATAATCATTTTATTGAGAAAGCAAGTAAATTTATAATATGCTTCTCGGCGAGCTCACCAAAATTTTGAATAAAATTTGACAGATTATATTAAAAGTAAAATTTCCATCGTTCTTTTAACAAACGGTAAATATGAGAGTAACATGCATGGAACTTTATAATCGCACTCTCCCTAGTCGAATACTAAAACATCCGGTTCTTGTTACGACATACGTTTTGCACGATTATGTAACTACGCTGGAAATTTATAGCCACTAAAACGCCTCACTGCTAGCACAATCGCCTTTCGTTATACCGCGAGTCCCTTTAATTAAACGAACGACATTCACGCAGCCTTTTGCAATGTATTATAGAGATGTGAAATCGTATGAAGCTCTTCTTCATTCATAAATCATTAACTTATCATGGCAAATCATATGATCATATGTTGTCACTAAAATTACTTGACATATATAATGGAGTATGGTAATGATCAATTTACAGCCAGCTTAATATAGCTTTTAAAAATCAATTTAAATTATTTATGTATCAATATGAATACTTATGTATTTATACATATGTTCGTATTATGTTAAATAAATATTAAGAAAAAAGATAAGTAAAATTGGTAAATAGTTAAATAATTAAAATAATTAAAAGGTTTATTAATACAAGAATAAAATTTTTATTCAAATGTTAATAAAATATTATATGAATTGTTTAATGAGCACATTTAATAAATTAGATAATAAAATGTTTATCAAATTTGTGTAGATGCTATACTTTTTACAATAATTAAAGTTTTGCTTCGCATTAAATAACTTTACAGTTATAAATACATATAAATTTTAAATATAAATCAGAATATTATTAAAAACTTGTCTATGAAATCAGTTGAAAAATAAGATTTTGTTTTATTATGTACTTAACTATTTTTTAATTCACAAGACTTCTTTTGTTCTTCTTTACTTTATCTTCTTTCGTTTATAAAATAAAAATGATTTATATCTTAATGTAATTTAAAAGTAATATTAACTTTTATTACTGTTGAATAATCTTTCAATATAAAATATAATTAAAGCGTTTATTATCGAAACTCTACATTTTATCTTAGAAAGTATTTTAGAAAGTATGCGCACCTTCTGTCGAAAAACAAGTAAAAAGTTGAAGAAAATTAAAATTACATTATATAAAATATCGAACTACTAGGAAAATATAAATGAACAGAGAAAGAGAGAAAGAAAAAGTACTTTCTTCTGACGAAAATTTTAACAATTTCACATATGTCTGTAGAAATGAATAGGAGGGTTAATTACGTGAGGCATCTCTCCTAACGCGACCCTTCACACGAGAACATAGTGTTACAGACCATATTGTTTATTACTGACATCATTAACCCTTGACACTTAATGTAATGCGATGAAGTAGTTCATACCAGCACACGCATACCAGCTGACAAACGGACTTGAGCACGTTGGGCAGCAGGTGTCGTTAAGCGAGAATATGTAACTTGATCAGTAATTGCACTGCACAATGTGTGACCGCTCATATTATTATATATCACTGATCATAAATTGCAAATTATTACGATATATATATATATAAAGAATAAAAAGTTAAGTAGAAGGATTTAAATGGAAATATTTAATGACTAAACCTTCTTTTAATAATAATAATTAAATAATAATTAAGATATGAAAAATATATTTTCTTTAATTATTCCTTTTTTTAACAATAAATTAATTTTTAATAATAAAAATTAAATTATGAAAAATAGTAACTTTTCAATCATAATTTCGAAAATGATAAGTTTGGAAAATCAACTTCATGGATGCGGCAAAATATAACCAACCATTACTATTTTGATCGAAATTTTATTAAATAAATTTTTCTTTAATAAGATTTTTGAGCTAAATGAAAATTTTAATGTCAAAAATTAAGAAATTACGAATAAATAATATAACATTCAAGATCTTTATTTAATACCAGTAATCAACTTCTTGATCACTTCTTGAAAACAACCGATCAGTTGAAAGAAACCGCAAATATTTCGCTACGGTTTGTATATTCATTAAGCGTACTGTCGTCAAAAGATATAAAAACAATTGAAAAAGCTCTCAAAGGATTAATTACAACTTTTGTCGGACAGTTCGACGGACGATATCGAAAAGTGATCGGTCGATATCGGCACACTAAGAAAATAGCTCGAGAAAGTAGTGCAGTCGATCTTTTATTCATGTCGCATTGACTGGAACCTCGGACGACTCTTTCTGTCTTTCTGCGCCAAACTGCATCCGGATGTAACGCGTCCGCAACGAACGTGTCATTTTGCACAGTAACACGTGCGTTACGACGCGCGTGACATGCGGATGATCGAAATCATTTACGATGCTCGGTTGCGCATGCCTCGAGAATGCATCGTAGAACACATTCGATCGTAAGGAGAAAGATATTATATATTAAAAATTTGATAATATAAGTCATAAAATCAGAAAATTTCGAAAAATAACGCGTTAAAAATAATTATTTATTATTCGTTACTAAAAAAAATATATTGAAATTACTCCTTCAAATTTAAACAAACTTAAAACGAATATTAAAAATAAATTTTATAACATCGTTATAGTTATTGGAAAAAATAATTGTTACGATAATGTCTTTACAAAAAAAGCAACGTATAACTTCTTAGTCTTATGTGTACTAACAGATATATGTATTTTGGGGATGTAATTTCAATACATTGATATAACATCAATATATAACAATATATTTTTAGACAACATTATTATGTATAAAGCATGAAAAAAGTGAATATGTAAAGCCGATAAACAATATGAATGGGAGAAGAGAAGATAACGAGCTTCGTCGGCTATTACGCTCGCATTCGAACTCGAAATATAATTAATTTTACAGCCTGTCCGTTTGTACGTATTTAGTACTATGTATTTATTGTTTTATCTGTCGATATGTGTAACGCATATCTATTTACAAAATATTTTTTTTAGCGCATTGTTAATTTGAATTACAGTTAAAGGCAAGTTATTTTTAATTATGTACATACACATATATACGGAATATATATCTACATACATTCATACGTAAAACGAATTTTATTTCGGATATAACACAACTTCTTAATTTAAATTAAATTATATGTTTTAATATAAATTGTATTATACAATGTAAGATAGATTTTTACCCCGTATTAATAGTTAAGTATTTTAGAGAGAGAGAGAGAGAAAGAGAGAGAGAGAATATAATTTTGCTTCCATTTTAAAGGTAAATCGTTATCGAAAATCGTATCTTTGATATTCTTTTGTAGATAAAATATTTACAAATATTCCACATTCGTATCAATCACAATCATATTTGGTAATCTTATATTCCAACTCGGTTCTATAAATATTTAATTCGGTTCTTAATGAGTTTTATGTAAAGCAGAAGAAAATCAATAACGCTAACAGAAGTGCTATAATAAATGCTAACGGAAGTACTAAGTTCATATGTCAAAAATCTATTAAAAATTCAATTGTCGATAAAATTAGCGAAAAGACGAAAGAAAAAAAATGAAAAGAAAAGAATAGAATGTACAAGATGAAAGGGATAGATTGAGGTGATAAATTGCAACGACATCCAAGCCATTGCATATTTGTACGATTTTTAATGAAAGACTGTAACTAAAGGATGGAGAAAGAGTTGAGATTCTTCAAAATTTTATAATTTTGGTTCTATGCGATGCGACGCATCGATGACATGAACGCACCATCGTCGCCGCTATTCATTATTCGCGAATTATTTATTCTATGCTCGTCAATATTGAATCTACTTCTATAATTGAAATATCCTGCTGGTAAGTGGTTTTATTAACGTGCACGTCGCTCATACTCATCGAGAATCCGCTTAATTTCATTAGAATTGCCAGATTAAATCGATCGGGAATCGCTCATCTCCCAAAAGCGACATTAATTTCTAACATTTATATGTACTTGGGAGTCTTAGAATATGTTCGAGATCATAAGGTCACTTTACACACATGGAATATATTATAATAATATAAAAAAGGCAAATATATTCAAATAATTTACAAAATAATGGCAAAAAACTTGTTAAAAATATTGGTTGAAAATAAAATTAATATATATTCTTAAAAGAATATATATTAATATATCAAATAGATATTTTATTAATAAACTATATTTGTTCTTTATGTTAGCAAAAGAAACAAATGGTTTTCTTTTATAGATTCTATATTGTAAATCCACATTATCATATATATATATATATATATATATATATATATATATATATAATATATATATATATTATAATATATATATATATATATATATATATATATATTATAAAAATATTTAGAAATATTTGCTCTCTTGTTATTTATCATTAATTTTAAAAATTTAAAGCTATTTTCATCTATCTTCTACCTTCTACTATCACAATCGCAGCATCAATTAACGTCAATAATATGTCTCGAATTCAGTCGTTATCATTTGATAAACAAGTATGATATCCAATTATATTATGACATATTTTCGAAAAATTGTTGGTTCTCGTCAATTCCTTAATATCAGTCAAAACTTTGGCCATGATTTTCTGGATTTTTGCATGAAATACAAATATTAAACATAATAAGGCTCATTACCATGCAAAGTCGTTCGCATAGTAATGAGTGAGTATTTTCCGCGTTGATATAAGATGTAAAAAAAGTAGGCGAAGATGGAGATTGTGCGAGAAGCAAGATAGGCGTGGAAATGTCTATATTTAGACATATTTTCATCTTTAAAAGAAAAAATTAAATCACAGATCTTACTTCGTGACTCGCTTTCAAGCAAACGATATATTTGTTGTAACATTTAAAAAATATATCAATATTTTGCACTTAATTTAAATATGTTTTATACTGCAATTAAATAAAAAAGTCTTGTTTTATGTAGCAAAGAGAAGAAAAGTCTGATTTACGTACATTTATTTATAGAAAGGATTTTCTTTTCATTATAGAATTCAATTTTTTAAATTTACAGCTGACTTCTTTCTAGTGACAATGAATATAAGAAGACCGTAATACAAAGACAGCGTAGTCATACATACAAAAGAGTATTCTCTTATATAAACTATAATACGATACTTTGTACCGTAAGAAAAGTATCTAACGATTCAGATATTGAATGAAATATCTATAGTAAATATACATTCGAAGAAGCGAAACTTTTCGCTCGATCGACGGACGATTGAGAATGTCTTCAGATTCCGTGCGGAAGATCTATTTCTATCTTGGTGACATTTTCCATAAATAACCGCCGATGTCTATCTTTGAAGTCAGCCGAGCGAAACCTACGCAATATATATTTCTAGCAAAATATCGCGCCGGATATTTTAGAAGATCTGTCAAATAGATACTTCTGTTTCCATTACTTGCGAGGTTGAAAATTTAATCGAGTACCAGCAAAATAATACAGATTGAGTCGTTTCTCTTCATCAAAATGATTGCTTCGCCGCGATTCAAATAAATAATGCAAAATGATTTTTAGGACGGTTCCAGCATATTTGGAATATAATTTACAGTTTGTAGCAACTATATAACAGAATTATGTAATAAACATTCAATGGAAAATGCGAAGTATTATATTTCAAAAATAATAATCGATTGATTTTACTAAATTTATAGGGCGCCCCAGATTTTAGTAAATAATCTGAGGCGCCTTGTATATAAACTGCAAATACGTATAATATATAGAATATGTACTATATTAGAATAAATAGCAGAGGACATGCATACATACATACATACATAGAAAAGAAACATATGTTAGAGACCGCACATAGCATATATATTAAATATTCTTGTGAGATCAAATTACAATTTATATTCATCTTGTTATTTGTTATATTTTTTCATGCATTTAAGAAAATTTATTTCAGCATAATGGATATGAATTGAACATAAATGATAAACAACTTGCTTATATATCAATAATTCTCATGCTTCCTAAACTACTACTTACAATAACAAGTTATAAAATTTATGTTTTAGGTGACATGGATCAGGTGAAAAGACAGACAATTACTTACAGTAGGTCGAGACACTCACTCTATAGATACGCGTTTCGTTGTCTTAAACAGTCCTGATTGGAGTCTCTTAATCAAGAATGTCAAACAAGAAGATGCAGGCCTTTATGAGTGTCAAGTAATGCTCATTATTATTTACATTACATTGATTGTAAAACAGAAAAATATTTTCGATATTATACTAATATAAAGAATTTATAATTAATTTTAGATTATGTTTCCCTAAAATTAATTATAAATTTAATATAAATTTGAATTTTAAATTATAAATAAAATTTTAGTAGCTCTAAGAATAATTAAGAAACAAATTTTATCCAGAAATTATAACGATAATTTAATTGAATAAATATCTATTATTTTTATCGATTTTTATCGCATATAATTTCTTAAATAAATTTATTTTGTAATTTCTCTTCGGAAATTGTAGCATATTAAAGATTAATTTATTAATTTAAACTTAACAATTATCTTCAATTTGAAAATTCTAAGTTTGAAAACTTTAAAAATTTCTCGGAATGTATTTCAAATTGCCATTGGTGATTAAACTTAAGCATTTCAAATATAGAAATTGTTGTTAGTACTAGAATTAGAAAAAAAACAAGCATCCTTTTCTATAAAGATAATCAAATTTTAAATGTCAGCATGAATTATATCGACCAATGTTGCGATTTTTTTTGGCATGTAATTTGTATTATTTTTTCCCTATTGTTTAACTTTTGGAAAAATTTTTCATCCATTTTTCATCCAGAAAAATAACAAGTTAACAGGACAATCGCTATACATATCGACCTAGTTTATATTTATACGCAAATTTTTTTTATTGGCTGTGTGCATGAAACAGCTTATGTTTATCCGGCTCAACTAGTAGTGATAATCAATCGGGTCAGACAGTAGTAACATATCTCATATGTACGACTAATACTAACAGCATTTCTACGAAGCCTGTTAAACACTTCTTCTGATAATATAACTTATGACTATAATAAAATGCAAATAATAATAATTATGATTAATTATATAAATAATTGAAGTCTTAGATAAATATATAAAAATAATAAAAATAACAAATTAGATCATTAGAACATTATAGACAATTAGAACATTATAGAAAAAAAAAATCATATAAATTTTAAATAAAATTAAGAATTATCAAGATTTTATGTAAAGTTATAATAAAATTAGAAAAATTTAAAAGGAAAAATATGATGTATGAATTATTATATTTATATATTTCTACTAATAAAATGTTCTACTAATAAAATAGATACAAACGGTGCCAGTGCAGCAACGATTCGTACGGCTAAACATCACGGAAGCGTACTCTGTGATACCAGGTGGTCCGGATCTTCATGTGAAGCAGGGTTCCAGCCTGCGTTTGGAATGCCAGTTGATGGCAGCCGCGGAATCGCCCAGCTACGTATTCTGGTACCGCGAGACGCGTATGATAAACTATGATAACGAACCCGGCGTTAGATTTGAGATGAGGAGAAACGGCTCGGTACTCATCGTAGAGAAGGTGAAGCTTTCGCACGGCGCCAATTACACATGCACACCGAATAATGCCAGGCCGGCTCACATCATGATACATGTTATCGAGGGTAAGCAATTGTTGAGCGTGGGTATAGCATCACAAATTAATTCTCTCATTTCGATATTCAAACAATTTCGTCCGATCGGTTGGATCAAATCACTTGGACTATTCGGCATACATGATGATAATGATGTGTAATGCATGAAATATTATACTTACACATAAACATACATACACACAGCTTTCATATTATCATTTATATAATTATTTTAATTTAATTTATTATTAATAATGAGCATGAAAGAATATGAGTATTACTTTCTTAGATTTTTAGATATGAACACATATATAATCTGATGTATATGTTATAATCAAAATTTAAATCATGTAAAGATATGCACACATTTAATTTATGTTTATGCGATTCAATGCGACACGTATCGACAATGTTCTATCATTTCTCTTTACGGCCCGTCGATTTCATTGTATCCTCTTCCCATCGCGTCGGTCCAACCTTTCAAAAAATCTTTCTCGTTGATCATCGAGATTGCCGAGCACTACCTCCCTTTCTCTCTTCGAACCATTAAGGAGACGTTTATTTATGCTCCACGTATATGCGCGAAATCTGGATTCGGGTAAAAACAGACATTGTGTCAGAGTATAGAGGGCGAGTTTTATGGGCCGTAAAATTCGCCAACCGTCCTCAATCTCGAAGGATGGCTGTATATGAGGCCGGTCGCCCATTTTTTTTAGTCAACAGGGAGAGTTAACCTACTTCGGCTATTCAATCCCGGACGGGATCAACGGGCGACCATTCGGAGTTTTCCATGTTTTGAAAAAAAAATGTATATTTACGTAAAAATATAATTTTATAAGTTATGTAATATATATTGGCAAGAGAATTGTTTTGAATTCTTATTTATTTGTAAATTAAATATGCTCGAAATAATTTTAATTTTACATTATCTGCAATTATAAACGTGCATTTCGCAATTGTTAATTTTTCACTTAATATGTTTTCGAAAATCTTTATCAATATTTATGACATTTCCTTATCAGTAAAATTAATAGAATATGCTACTAAAATTAAGCTAAATATATCTAAAGCATTCTACATATCCAACCGTTTTTCTCTCGAATTTCATCTCATCAAATATTCTTATCTGTTTTTACAGAGGAAGAGAAACCGGCGGCCATGCACGGAGAAGACCAACGAAATTTCACTACAACTACGTGGAGTAACACCATATTGATTCTTACGGCTCTCCTAATTCTTCTAGATATAAGACGGTGCTTCCAGACTTTCATCTGCCATGCCACGTGATTAACATACACCGCTATTTTCGCGAAAGTTTCGCTATCAAAGGCAAACAAATTCGCATGAAACAAGCTTGAACATCTCGAATTTTTTTCGACGATTCGAAATATTACATTTGCGTATCAAAAATTATTCTTAACGCACATATCTTGCTTCTCGCGCGCTCAAGTTATTTGACTCTGACGATGAAATTCAAACGTCGCATCGCGAGGAAAAATATGACAAGTTCCGCTCGGGATCAAAGAAAAATCTATTTGCAAATAAACTTAAAGCGAGAGATTCAACTGCAGACAGTTTTCCGAGAGTCCCCGTATCCCCGGTGGTGAAATCTAAGAAGGACTGCAAAGTTTCACGTAACCATGTAACTTTCGTTTAAAGAAACGTCTTATCCAAGTGACACTACTTGATAGAAACTCCGCTTGAACTCGTAACGAGTGAATAATATCCGCGGAATGAGATTTGGTCGTCTTTCGACGTGGACGAATTTACTCGCAAACTTCGAGAACCAAGTTGCAGACCTGTGTCGTTGGACATCATAAACTCTCGCACATTGAAACAGATGATTTTTTCATAAAAGCTTGTCGTTTCTATTTATATCAAAGTCTTCAGAAACTAAATTCATTCGCGAAGTCATGCTCGCAAATTCTTTATTAAAAATTATCAATCTTTTCTTAAATGGAAAATATGTTTTATATTATAGAAAGAGAGAGAGAAAGAAAAACAATGAAAAAAATTCATATTTTTATGACTATAATAATAATTTAAACTAATGTCTAGCAATATGTATGTATATTTTTTTATAAAAGAGTCCTTAAAAATTTTAAATATAACATTTAAAATCTTCTTAGAAGTCTTCACACTTTGTAGAATATTCGCGAAATATATTACATCTCTGCGAATGAATTTAGCACTGAAATCTTGTCGCGCAGCAGACAACACTTCATCATCAGAATCACGTATTATTTACTCCTTATAACTTTCCAAGTTTCAAACAAGTAGTTTGATGCAAATGGGACATTGAGTTCTATAAACAAAAGTTGTGCTTGGTTCCGTTGATTCTACATAGTTGTTACTAATATTGACGATATAATTAATTTACAATCTAGGATTGTCCTGTTATAAATATCGCGTATAAGATGACAAAGATTGCTTGATTTTTTAGATTTTAAATATATAAAATTATTAAAAATTTATTATAAAAAGTATATAGTTATATTTAAAAATTACACAATTGAAATTACGTCCATAAATAAACAATCAGTTGATAGCTCAAATTAATCATCGATAGAAACAAAACTCTTATCAGCACAATTTATACTACCAAAAAAAATTGATTACTTTATTATAATATCTTTATATTTGTTGTATTTTATACAAGTATATCTATAATTGTGTATTATCAATTCAGGTTATTTTATTTTGTTACATGCGTTGATGGATTATACAATAGCGAAATTATGAAGTACAATTATGAAGTATTATAATTACGTGAAATCTTATAATTCTTTCTTAGCAACTTAAAATAATGTTCTAAATTATAAAGATGCAATAATTCGATTTACCTGTCATATATTTCTGATAAAAATTCAGAAAAATAGTTATTATAATAGTTATTATAAATAGTTATTATTATTTTACTAATATAAGAAGGACTATACACAATGATAAATATACACTATATAAAATTGTGAAGTATTATACTCACACAAAATCTCACAATTCTTTTTTGGCAACTTAAAATAACATTACAAACAATAAAAAATGCAATAATTCGAGTTTATAGTAACAACGATTTACCTATCGTATAATATTTCTAATAAAAATTCAGAAAATTTAAATAATTATTATTAATATAAGAAAAACTAATCTGATAATGAAATTGTGAGTGTGTAAAAGTTAAAATAATATTATGTGTTCAAATAAAAATTAATAATGTGAGAAAATATGAATAGTTATAATAATACACACACACGTATATGTATTAACTTTTTCTAAGTAAATATTTTAGGAATATATTGTTGTATATGCGAATAAGGAAAAGATTTAAAATAAGACTTTATAATAATGTTGTATACTATATGTTAATTTCATATAATCTTACAATTACAAGAATATGAAATGGATTATTAAAAACTTATGAGAAAGATAAATTATCAGATTAATAGTTGTCTAAGAAATATTATATAAATATAATTAAAATTTAATATAGCCATAAGACTAATCTTTATATTGATACTGATAATTATATATATATTATGTATGTTCGTAATATACACATTTCTCAAAAACATTTTCAATAACACTTTACTGAATTTGTATATATTAAATTAAAACATATATTTATTTAATTAAAATGTATAATTTAATAAAATATACTTATCTCTCAAATTATAAAAGTTATTACTTTTAATACTCACGATTTTTCGATTGTGTTAATAAAACTCTATATATGTAGATAAGATCAATTATTAAAAGTCATAAAAATATTATCGATCAATATGAAAATAGTAGCATTGCAAGAATAAATGAAATTATTTTAAATTTATAAAATGTGACAAATTAATTAACTTGAAACACACGCACATATGTCATAGAAGAATGTTGGAATATTTTAGCTATTTTTTTTTAATATTTTAAAATAGTAAACACATATTTTTAAAATG
This sequence comes from Camponotus vicinus, assembly GCF_025532165.1. Taxonomy (NCBI): domain Eukaryota; kingdom Metazoa; phylum Arthropoda; class Insecta; order Hymenoptera; family Formicidae; genus Camponotus; species Camponotus vicinus. Next base: position 10,771,979 of record NW_028141948.1, on the reverse strand, counting down.
TAATTTTTTATATTGACGTTTGTATAAAAGATTTCATTAAAATGTCATAAATCATATTATTTTGTAGCAATTGAATAAAAATAAAAATATACATAAAATTAATATTATAGTAAGTTAAAAAATTGATTAAGAAAATCTATTGATAATATTTTGAAAAAAGGGGTAAATAAAAAGTAATAACTAATAAAATTATTAATTAAAATTAGTTATTTAAGAAATATAATTTGCATAGAAAAGAGAAAAAAAGGGAGAAAAAAAAACTTTATTTTCTTCGTTCCTTAAAGCTATTTAAACAATGGCATAGTAATTTCCGAGAGAATGGCAATCACTTAAACAATCTAACGCTCAGACAAAGTAATTCAACTTAAAATGCCTCGAATGTAATTTATCGATAAATTCCGAGATTCCGAGCGTCTACAAGTGAAAGCAAATTCAGGACTGTGATGATTGAAAGGAAAACTTCAAGCGGTTTTCTCATTTGTCAAATCGTAGTTGTTCGCATGAATTCGAACATTGCAACGAAATTATCTTAACAAAGAGAAAACAATAGATTGTATTGAGAAATGATAATGCTTCATTCGCATACATTTTGTACAATTGCAGAAATATGATAAAGAGATAAGTTTTTTATGCTAAAGAATTATTATTCAATGATAAATTAATTATAATATATTTTCTAACTGTTTGCATATAAATTGTTAAAAATTTTAATTGTTAGATATTATATTATAATTAATCGTTGTGATGTATTTTAGATGTATGTCATATACAGGACGACCGATAAATTTTAATTACTCGTTAACTTATAATTATATATTGTAACACGCAATTACATCGCTAAAGAGTTGTTGAATTCAGATTTATTTGATTCGTGCCAGAGTTTCCAGTTAATTTCGCTAATTAAGGATATATTACGCGTCCATGAAGCGTTAGCGTAATTACAGTCACATGACAATTACATTTTCGACTTAAGCTGCTTCCGTGGTTTCATCAACGCGAGAGGCGCTAAATATGTCAAACTGTCATGACTGTTTTAATACCACGATATAATATCGCTTTATCTCTATAAAGTCTGTTTGACGAATTTACGAGATAAATCATCGCATGTCATAGTGGTACAAACCGAGGCATCTCGTGAAGCGGAATAATAATCCTCTTCGATTGATGTACAATGAAGCCATTCACAGGATTGAACACGCTCTATCACAGTACACAAAGTGTTTAATAATTGTCGATCAACACCACAAGATGTGATTCATACACAACGTTAATAGTTTCGGACATACTCAATTGAAAACACAAGAATTCATGAGTGTTTACATTATAATTTCAACATTTGCAAATTGTGCGATACTTGATTCTCTTCTGATTCCGCTGAAGATCAATTACTAAAAACCGAATTTTGATCATATAACATTATATTACCAATTGCGAAAAATCTTAAATTTTAATAATCACATGAAGCTGCAACGATACATTCACTTAACATAAAACCAAATTTTTATTTACAAATAATTGCCAACTTGAATTGCGCGTATTTTAACGATGTTAAATTATTTTATAAATCATAATTATAGATTTTTCACAATTCTTATTTCTTCTTGCCAAATTAATTCGCCTTTGCAACATTCATATTTGATAGCAGCTAATATACACATAATAGCTAATATGTAATAGCTGAGAGATGAGGGTTAAGAATAAATTGATACATGCGATTCTATCGATCCAATTAATCTGTTAAAGTTATTTATAATTTTTTTCATAGCAAATGTAAATTAGCAATTGGTAATTAATGCTGTTAATGATCTGCCTGATAAATACATGTCAAAAGAACGACACGTAAAATTACCTTATTTTTTGCGTAATTAATTCGCGAAGAATATAATTTTCTACGGTTCGGCAAAAAGCCATTGTTGCAGAAAATACTAATCGTCGACTCAGTCATCCGATAAGTCTCAGTCGTACTGTGTTCAAATTGTCGAGAGATTTCAGAAAATTAAATTCTCGTTTAAACGCATCCCCAAAGCGAGTGACTCGAGAATAGTTTGTCTTTTAGATCTTGTTGATAGCAGTTTTCTCTTGTACTATATATACGCGACTATTTTCTTATTTAAATTAACGACTTTAATTACGTAGCGTCCAATCGCAAGATAACACTATTGTATGTATAAAAGACTTGCAATTGATCTCTATCTCTAACTGTGCTCTATCTTTCTCTCTTTTTCTTCTCTCTTTTCTTTTCTTTTCTTTTCATACACGTGATATGAATCTATATAGTCAACAATCTATTAGTCAAACATCTATTAGTCAACAAAAAAATAATCTGTTGTTTTATAGAACAAACAAAAATTTGAAATTGGAATATGTCGTAGTTATTTTATATAACTACGAAGATGCTACTACGAAAATTGTTTCTTAAGAATTTTTCATATTATTTTATAACGAAATTTTTGTGTTAGTGATTATATATAAATATAATAGAAATATAAATAATATCTCTCTCCTTCTTTGAAAAATGCATGGAAAATGTAAAATAATTAACGAACGATACATATATGCTGCAAAAGAAGTATTCTTTAAAACTTATATTCTTCTTTTAATGCGTTATATATATTAAATATATTTTATTTTTTATATGAAAAAGTGCATCTCTCTCGATGCAAAGATACAAGTAAATAATATAAAATATTATTATAACATTAGCATATTAAAAGAGAAATCAAGAGAAGAAATATATCAATTAAATACACACACATAAATATATTCAAATGAAATCTATTCTTACAGAAAATATTTAAAGGATCATTAAAAAATATATATAATCGACCAAAACTAGCCAAAATTCTTGTTTATTTATTAAAAATTACGACGTTTCGACCATATGGTTGTGGTCCTTTTCAAGTATACACTGGAATATTGAAATCGATAATTAGATTTTTTGATTTTTTGACGGTTTGAATAAAAACAGCAATAGACATAAATTGACTGTGAACAATTTGAGTACATACGGTTCAGATAAAAGAGTATAACAATGTAAATCTTAATCTATTGCTGTTTTTATTCAAACTGTCAAAAAATCAAAAAATCTAATTATCGATTTCAATATTTCAGTGTATACTTGAAAGGGACCACAACCACATGGTCGAAACGTCGTAATTTTTAATAAATAAACAAGAATTTTGGCTAGTTTTGGTCGATTATATATATTTTTTAATAATCCTTTGATTATTCTACTAGCGATATTAAGATAACTTAAGAGAAAATACTTATCTTTTAAATTTCTACCAACAAAAACACTTACTTTGCTACATTGAAAATAGCGATAATGGATAAAAACGCTTTTCATATCCAGCGCCCCATTTTCCAAATTACGAAACATACGAAGCAGGTATCTCTATCCTTTTCAATTACGCGATGATAATCCCGACTGATCTTTTCAGTTTTCCCCTTATTTAAAAGCACGGTAAACAAAACGTTTCTTTCATCTATTTACTTAGCCCTATTAGATATTAAGCTCAAAATAAGCACTATTTTTATTATAAAAATGAATAATATTTTAATCAAAATAAACTTACAAATAATAAATTATTGGTCAATTATCAATAATAAATGTTAGTGTAATCCAATTCTTATGCCACGAAATATTAATACGTATTTAATATTACAGCAAAATAAAAATAGTAATATCAATATCAATATTAACATTATATTAATCAGATCAAATAAAAAAAAAACAATTTTATATTGTTAGTGAATATATTGGAATTATTATAATTGAAAAATATTACAAAAAATTCATATAAAATTCTTCGCGAAATGACGCAAATATTTTTCTATCAATTTTAAAAATAATATATATGCAATTATTTTGTGTATATACTTTCTATTTACTTTCAATTAACTTTTGATATAATAACTCTTATATACTTTCTAAATAATATCAAGCAATTTAAAAAAACTTTTGTTATTGCGAAGGATAAAATCGATGTTAAGTAATAATATAGCTTTAAAATGCTTTTTTTAATCTTTTAATTTCATAAAGAATCTGTTAAAATCATTTTAAATCGCGTAGCTAATACTATTAGCCATACGACAGACATTCCGATAAATGCGGATAGCCACAATTTGACGGAACAGTGCGAATCACTATTGTCCGATAATAATAGAATCTCAGGTGATTAAATAAATGTCACTTACTTTCATTTCGAGATTTCTCTTTCTCCTCCATGACCAAGATTTCACTTATCGTAAATTCACCTATCGCTGGACTCTTTCATCATTGCAAGTGATTCACTGAAATAAAAATCACAATCAAATACATTAATTTGATAAATATTTAAAAAAATGAGATTTGTAAAAAGAAAGCAAAATTATATATTTTCTAAAAAGAAATAAAAATCTCTTTTAAATTTTAAATTTGACTACTTATTTTCATTTATTAATTAATAGTCTGACGAAAATAAAATTAAATCGCGGAATCTTACAATGTGTTTACATTGACTTATTATTATATTTATACTTATATTATATTTATATTCGCGTAAGATTTCCTTATGTAATTTAAAATCAAAATTTATCTAATTTCTCGAATCATTAATTTTTGAAAATTTAAACATCATTTTCCTAATTTCAAAGATACTTATTGTTAGACACTTATTTCTTCTAATTAAATTAATTTTTTCAAAATTAAATTTTATGCATTTCCTCTCCAAAATTAGCTTCAGCAATTGAATCTATTTATTATTGAAAATGGAATATTTTGAACTTTCATAAAATATTGTATATATTTTTTGCGTAAAGGATGCAAGACACACTAAAATATGCACAATCTTAAACAATGATAAGTCCTGCAAACAAAGTAATATATCTCGTCGACGAAAGTGGACATAAAAAAAGCTTTTTTATTTTTTATTTTTACGCAAAAGCTTGAAGATACTAAATTGTTGGGCTCTATTAGTACGATACAAGTGCGTGCGCGTTTAATTGAAACAGGCTTTAGTACAATGGTGTCTGCGCGCTTAACTTAATTGAAAAGCTATGCGACCCGAGAAGTAGTTCGTGCATTCGAGAATAATAAACGAATACGTAGATGTGCAAATGTTCGAGTTCTCGCTCTCGATATGAATACACTTATGGTAAAAACTGCTTTGTGTGTACCCATAAAACAACCCCTTGTCGACGAATTTAATCCCCCTTCTAGCTCGTTCATTCTAACTGTCCTTTCGCACAAGCACGAAATACAATGCATTTGAAAAAGAAAAGTCTAGTTTTCATTTTATGATAAAAATTTTTTATTTTCATCAAAGATAATTCTGATAAAATAATTGGTCATGTTATATTTAAAAATTAAATAAAATTAAATATATTATGTCTTTTTATAAGATTCTATATCTCATCGAATCATATAAAAAAATGCTACAAAATTTTAATTAAAAGATATAAATCATATAATTCTCCGAAAAAAATTTTCACGTTAGCATAGATTGGATTACTCATAAAGTAACACAAATTATCCTGAAAAATCGAAATAGCTCGAGGGGCAAGCATGAAAGTAGTGTCGTTGGCGGAAGCGAATGTCTGCGCGTGCGAAAGAGTAGTAATGAGCAAAGGTTTTGTGGTGGCAAAGAGCAGCAAAAGGGGGATGCAGGAAGAGGAAGCTTGTTAACGCTCGAACCGAAAACCACAGCCAGCGTAACCCGGTTACGATATTAACAAGCGTTTCAGCTAATTATCGCGAAGTTATAGAGTAAAATGCGGCCGCATCGAGGGTCGCGATGCGCTTCAATCGATAGTCGCCAATCTCGGAAATGGATTTCATCCGGTTGTTCGAGATGGTTATATCCGATAGATATCGACACTCGTGCATCTCTCTCTTTCTCTCTCTCGTGCATCTCTCTCTCTTTCTCTCTCTCTCTTGCACTCTCTCTCTGTTTCTTTTTTTCTCTCTGTCGCATCTCTATGTGTAATCTCTCCTTTCTCCTTCCTACCTCTCTTTTGCCAAGTTTTTTATTCTTTTCTATTTGTCCGATGCCGACGAGCACAAGCCATCTCTCGCCTCTCTGAATGTTCGCCGCTTGGCTGATTATTGGTTTTACATTACGTCGATAATATCTGACTGGCATCGCTACATTCACCTTCCTCTCTGGGATCTTTCTTCACAGTGTGTTTTTATTCAAGCCTTTTCCTCGGAGTATTCTAATGAGAAAAATTTCCTCCCGGAAATATGTGCGTGTGTATCCTCTCATACAATATGTAAACCAAGTGATCGATCACTTCGTTTTCATTTAGCGTTCTTTAAATAACATCTTTTAGCTTTTCATGTTTCAAAAAATATTTACTTCGCTAAAAAAATTATATAATCTAAAAATTTATTTTCTGCAAAATAATTTTATTTTCAAAAGTTTCGACGTCGATCTTACTATCAAGTTTATCTCGTAAAGTATTTTACATAAATACATTTAGAAGGAAAAAATATGTTAAAAAAGAAAATATACACTCTCTCTCTCTCTTTTTCTTTTTGTCTCATATACATATAAAATTTATCAATTTCGGTTGAGAGCAAAACGACAACTTGTCTTATCTCCACCTCTCTTCTGGCTACCTTATGCCTTCCTTATCCTTAAATCTTGACTGTCCAATTTGAATTTTTCGCCAAAAATCAGGCTTTTACCATAATCAAAATTTGTGAAAGACTTATCTCAAAGATTTACGGTCATGCCAATCTCTCGGCGACATAACGAGCATAAAACACGACCGTGCTCATTAGTTTTGATGCGCCGCCCGGTACCTGCCAGCTACGTCGTCCTTCGTCCTTCATTTCCCCAGCGCCGTTCGTCGTTCCTCTTCGTTCTGCTCTGTCTCCATCAGCGACGACACGCCGAAGTGCTTTATTTCCCGTGGGCCGTCCAGAGAATGGAAGCCCAGCCGAGCCCGACAGGAAAGGCAACACAACACGCAGCTATTGTTTCTACAGTACGTATACATGTGTGGGCACGAAATGACAGAGGACGTGTGATTCAAGATATCGATTTCGAGTTTCATGTTAGTACGCTAATAGAGAAATAATCAATTACGTAATTTATTGACAAATTTATTCTAAAAATTTTCTAATCAAATTTTGCAAAATATTTATTTATGCAATTATTTATTTATGCAAATATTTATTAATGCATATTACGTAATTAAAAAAATGATTTTTTACAACATTTTTGTATATACTAAAATATAAGTAACAGTTTAAATTGGATTATATGTAAATTATATTAAATTGGATTATATACATTTAACATTTAATTGCAAATTTAATATCGTAGAGATACTGAATAAATAATTATAAAAATAAAATATCACATATATAACTTGTATAAATCACATAGAAAGAAAATTCTAAAAAATTTATGCGTATTTATTATCTGAAAAAGGTAAACATTTTATAATTAATAATAAATATTTATACTGCATCTTCTCACAAAATCAATTTAAATAATATTGTTAGAAATGACTTTAGTAATTATTATTGCTAAAAGATTCGACTATCGTATTAAAATGTTTTGCGAAATTTCTATTAAATCACGTTTTCTGTGAAATTTCATGCTCGCTTGGGAAAGCGGATGAAAATAAATAAAACGCATAATCGATGAAAGAAATCAATGACCCTATAACGCATAACTAGAATCGTATCTAAGAAACTATCGCATTAAAACTACGCGTTAGTATACGAATAAGAGAAATTAAAAAAAACTAGACAAAATTTGAAATATATTCTAATAAAAATGTTTTCTAAATAAAAAATATAATCATAAAATAGTTAAAAGTAGTAATAATTTTTTATTAGTAATCTTATAAAATTATTACAAGAGGATTAATGATTTGTAATTGGGCACTTGGCTAATTGGACTTCAATTTTTCGATAAAATATATCGTTGAAAGCTTTTCATCCTAATTTATAATACAACATTTTATTTACAATCCGGTAATGCACTTCATAGATTCCCGATTGATGGATTGTCAGACTATAAGCATGAACACGTAGTAATACATAATTTGATGTATAGGTCCGCACTTGATAATCGATATGGATATTTCGACTACAGCATATTTATAAGGCTATTAATTTCTTTCGCGTACATTAACTCCTCGATTATCTTAAATAATTATACTAAAATGTAACTAAAATGTATATTTTGATATATTTAATCTCTCATTATTTTTCACTCAGTAATTTTCATTCTTTGGCTCATGTTTTCTAAGATTTTCAATTTATAGCAGAAAATAGATATAATATCTATAATTGAAACATATAACATTTTCGAAGGATACAATAAATAATTAATCACAATAATTGATTAATCTTTCCTAATCTATCTTTCTTTTTTAATTTCATTCCTAATAGAAATTGCTCTATTCATGATATTTGACAAGTTTCATCACGATACGCATCACGTTGAGCTTAGAAGCCATTATCGATGATTTATTCAACCTCAAAGCGCCTGACCGTGCATTAGTCGCTTAATCGTCCATTAATTCATCTGTATGTGAGTCAACCGATCTATAATGAAATTTCTAAACATTCCGCGGTAAACCATATTTTGATTTTAAATAAATTCAGATATAAGCAGATAGTATCAGTGATCCAATATGAAAAGGAAGTAGAACGTAGAACGAATATGTACGTGTCCGCGTTTCAAACAGGCGCAGCAAGTCGAAGACGAAAAGGTTTAGGATGAAGTGGCAAGGACACGAGGATGAAGAGTCATGAATATCGGTTTCCAATATAGCTCCCAAGATATCAACGGGCGTTAATTTCAAATATTTTCGATACTCTGCTTCGCTTCGACTTTCTGCTTCCTCTTCAACGAGATTAAAAATTCCGATACGCTTGTGTACTTTAGAGTCACGTCATATAATTAGTAAATAATTTTAATTTTCAGTAAATGCATATGTATATAGATATCATTCATAGTAATCATACTAATAATTGACAGCTATCATTTGAAACTTGAAGTTTATGTGAAAAACATAAGTAATATATGAAATCTGATATTTAAGATTGAGTTAAAGATTATAAAACGCTTTGATATTATGGCGACTTCTTTCAAAATCGCATAGTTAATATAATTTCGATTTGATAAAGATATTGCAATCGATATGTAAAGCAAAACAAATCACACAATATATATATGTAAATTAGAACAAATTAAAAAAATATGTATTTAAATTCTAGATTATCATCGGACTTACTCCGTTATTCTTTTTCACCAACGAATTTTGCGTTCTTTCTTAAGAAAAATTTAAATCGAGTCAACGCATTGTAATCAATTCATTCAAAAGGCGCTGATATATAATAATACTCTTTTATTATATTATTATTATTATATTATTTAGTGATAAATATATCGCAATTTCATATTTCTATTTCTATTTAGTAACATGTTTAGACAAGGTTACAACATTAAATTTTCCTAAGAGCAGAAAAGCTCTTAGGAAAATATAATAAAAGTCATTAATATTTTTTCTGCCTAGGATTTTAAATATTTTAAGCAGCTATTTTTACGTGATTTTATTAAGTGTTTAGATATAATATGAAAAAGAAAGAGAGAGATTATTATAATAGAAAAATTTCTATAAAGTATTATTTAGTTTCTAATATTTTTTATATATACTACTAGTTCTCATATTCCGTCACCAAATCGTACGAAATAAAATCAATTGATTATATAACATAATATTGTCGATTGTGTTGCATAATGATAAGTTTTAATACTAAAAGAGCTGATAACAAAACATAAACTACAAATTTTTTTATCTACTTTTGATCGATATATCAATATTAATTTTGTTCTATTGAACTAATCCAAAATGTCGAAAACATTTATTGCAAGAAACGGTGCTAAAATTCAACTATCGACTTATCTTTTTCGCTTATATTCTTTTTTGGAAACATAAATTCGCTCGCATTATAACGTTTGCAATTGTAAATGTAACATAATTTAGTACATTTATATTTATATCTCATTTTTTCAGATTTATTTGTAAAATTGCATTTTAAGAGTGCATTTTCTCACTCCTCGTTATCTTCATTCATTTGTTCAATCATTTTCTCGAATATTCTCTTTTGACCGAATATTTCTATCATATTGTTCCATGCTTAAACTAAATAATAATATCATTTCTAATAATAAGCATATATATTTGTAAAAAAAATGAAGCCACTTTTGTATATGTTGAAAATGTATATAAAATTCACCGCATAAAAACATCATTCTACAGAAGCTCTTATGTAAATCAAAATGGTTGGAGCAAATTTTTTACGTGGCTTAAATTCTTGTGGATTCTCTATCGCTATAATTTTAATTCTTGACATATATGAAAATTTTGCAGCAAGGATGCCTGCCATAAAGAGAGTTAGATTGTCGCATAATAGAATAAAAAAGATGTAAGTCAGAAGTAAAATATTATTAACAAAAATCTTTCTATTTTTCTAATTAATATTAATAAAAAATAAATGTACAATTAATAAATTACAATATACATTGAATTGACAAAGCACTGACAATAAGTAATTTAATTTACCTTTGAATAGTTGCATACGAGAAAAAGAAAGAACTAGACTATTTAAATTGTTTCTATAATCAATATTTGATAAATAAATAAATATACAGAGCAATTCAATTAAATCAAAAGCAAGTCCATATATAAAAGAGTTTAAAAAAATAAATATCTTAACTTATATATAGAGACTCGAATTTTTTAAATAGATCTATACAACATAAAACATGAACCATTTAAAGAAATAAGATAAATTTTGATAGATAATCAATTTTATAAATAATGTTATAATTTTACAAATAATGTTGGTTTTTCACTTGATTGTTTTCCTTTTTCACAACATGATGCAATTCCACTTGATATCTGTTCATTCCTCAATGTAGCTTTCACTCTTGTATTGCAATCGTGTCTAATTGCATCGTGCGCAACCAGTTTATTCAATGCAGGAGATGTTACTCTTGGAACCCCAAACAAGTCAGAGCAGACAAAGTAATTAGTTAAAGATGGTAATTTGATGGAGAATATTCAGTTCACTGGATTGTTTGGATTATCGACTGATTGTAAATGAATTGCATCTAAAGCCCTGACATATAGACAGGCTTCATGCACGATGCGCAAAGCGTAGTTGAAATATCAGTCGTATTAACCTAATTTACCAATAACGCTAAGCAAACGGTAATCAGCGATGTCAGTATCCAAAGTTAATTTTCACGATATCGATAAATTGCAAGACTCAGTTATTTTATAGATATGTGAAGTACAGTCATGCTATTATGAAATTTTTGTTAATCAAATAAAAAAAATTTTCAATTTAATAAAGAAAATCTTAATATATAAGATATATATTAAATTATTTATTTATTATTGAAAATAGAAAATTATAGGAAAAATAATTACTTTCAGTGACTTATTGACATTCACAGATTAAAATTTAATAATTACGATTATCAGTCAATATTTTTTAATCTGTGAATGTCAATAAGTCGCTGAAAGTAATTATTTTTACTATAATTTTCTATTTTCAATAATAAATAAATAATTTAATATATATCTTATATATTAAGATTTTCTTTATTAAAATTTAATTAAACACATAGTAAATTTTACTTGCTAATGCTATTTGTAAAATCATAAATCAAAAAAATTATCAATTGCAAAGCATCTTACATAAAAAACATTAATCCCAAGGTGATTAAAATATCCAAAATAAGAACATAATAATATAAGTTCTGACATTAACAATTCTATAAAACAATCTATATAATTCGTATAATTTAGTCTCTATCTCCTTTTCATTTATGAGACAATAAATTTTATTTCTTATATTCCTTGATTAAACAATAATGAAGATAATATCTTGACTGGAATGCGAATAATTTCTCGAGAGGTCACGTGCTCATAGTTGAGATTAATTTCCCATGAGGTTGTATATCCTGCTCCCATGGTAATAGATTAGCTCCCATCTCCAATAAGATGACACTGATCGGATATACAATCACGTCACCATAATTTTCGTTAATGATAACTATATTAACGGATTACGCCAATACAATGGGATTCGACCTATGTAACTGGACATGCTATGTATATGCATCTATTTAGACGATCCATTCTATGCGATATGCTACATTGTATACGAGATATAAAATATGAAAAATATGTACAATAAATACGCGACCCATTTGATATTTTTTCTGTGGTTTAAAACATTTTCATCTCTTTTTTATTTTTTTTGGTATACTACTTTTTTTTAAAACTATTATTTGATATCATGCAATTGTTTTTAATGCAGCATTATATTTTAGAAATTATACTTCATGCAATTCTGCTTTTATGCTAGATATTTTTTATGTAACAATAAATATAAAAAAATATTGCACATGTAATATAAATAAAACTGTTCTCTATCTTTTAAATAAAAATGTCTATGAATATATGCATATAATATTTTACATATATCCACACACACACATATACATTAATAATAATTGCTATCACATAAAATAAAAACTAATTTTTTTTAAATGAATTTTTTTATTTTTGAATGAATGAATTTATTTTTTTTAAATGAATCTATTTTCGTTTCTTATAGGATTATAATTTTGTATAGAGTATATAGAATTATTTGTAATTTTCTATTTTTTCCAATTCTTTTCTCTCTTTCTCACTAATTGTAACAAATGCATGCTATAATTTGCGATTTGCGTAAAAATGTTATGCTATTAGTACATAATAAAATAAAGAGCAAATAATTTTAAAATAATTTATATAATATATTTTCTGATTTATTTAGACTAATCACTAGTGTTGGATTTTATCGAGAAAGCCAGTCTGATTTCTATTATCTTTCTTTTGAGGAAAATATTCCGTTCTTGAAATGAAACTTTTATCTTTGTATATCTACAATCTAGAAATTTCAGTAAAGTGTTTGAAATCAATTCACGATTTTCATAACTTTTAGCAAAGCAGAGAAGACGCGCGAGATATCTGCAAACTAAAGCTGAAGAATAAGGCAGTTGAAGGAAGTAAAGAGGTTGAGCGAAAAGAAGGGAATGCGTTCGGGGAGAGCGATATACAATGTGCCTTCAAATCAGAGTTAAGATATGCAAAGGAGAAGTTTTAAAGATGTGCATACGGAAGCAGTCGATAAATAATGTGGTAAAGAAGGTGAATCTCTGCCAACAAACCAGCACTTACTAAAAATCCAAACGATGGAAAAACTTTCGAAGATAAAGATTTTTTGCAACATAAAAAAACTTTCCCATAGTTGACAAAAAGAATACGAAAAAATATCAGCATATTACAAATTAAATAAAATGTAAAAGAGTCTTAACATTTGAAATTCGACATATATATAATGATACCAATCATTTTATTTTTTAATAAAATGAAATATACACATGAAAATTCCCAATTTCCTAATATTTTTATATTAAAATATTTGTTCACTCTTTTTTAATAATTTCTCTAATTTTAAAAGATTAAAAAGAATAAGTGATATTATATATATATATATATATATATATATATATATATATATATATATATATATCTTTCTATATATTTAAATTCTGAAAAAATTATCCTTTGAAAGAATTAACATATAAGATCTATGTATAATATATAGCATTTTATATACGTGTGTGTGATATGTATGTGATTTTTAGAAAATGCACACATAAAAAATAAAAAAACTCTTTTTAAATAAATATTTCTATTTGTACAATGATCTCCTATATTTCTATTTGTATAATGATTTTTTATATGATAAATTTACTTGCACAAATTGTAAAAAATGATTTCTCTTTGAACAAATTGCGAATTGTAAAAAAAAATATATAACGTAGCATTTAATCTTCTTTTAAAGTTTTATACAAATAATCTCTCAAGCTGCACAGCTAATTATTTTAAAGCACAATACTGAAGAATTTTCTTCAAGTGATCTAGTAGTTATGGAAGAATAAATTATATTAAATTGATTTGTTTTGTCAACAAACAGAGTTTTATGAAAATATATTTTTATCATTTATCAAAAGACAGAATAACAAGGCAACAAGGACAAATAATTGATAGTTAGTATCAGTAGAAAGAAAAATTGATTGATATTAATTAATATCAGTACATCTATAAATAGTAATAATTATCATATTTAGTATTTCTTTGCATTATATATAATTATAATAATGTTTTGTTTTCTTTTTAATACAAAAAAAATATATATATAATTGTATATATAATTATTTATATTAATTATTTATAATTTATATAATATAAATATTGAGAGAGAAAAATAATAATAAATGATACATAACTATCAACGAGAGAAGCCGGGTAACCCAAATTTCAAAAGTTTCATTTTAAGCAATTAGATAACAATTGATAATAAAATATCTTCTAACAAAAAATTATTTAGATCTTTCTACCATCTTAAAATAGGCTTTTAGACAAGATGGCTATATTCAATTGACTATGATATTTTGGCTACTCATTTCAACGTTTCGAATGAAATATGTATCGATTATTATCACGTTGTTATAAATTGATAGCAAAGGATGCTTGATATTTAATATTCTTACCTTGTACTTATTATTATTAGCCCACACACGGATCACTTTTACTCCCCCTCACTCACTTATCACTGTCCATTTTCACGATCTTCACTATCGAGTTTTCACTTGTTTTTGGTAATAACATTTTATTAAACATATCACCAACAAAAGATACTAGATTCAAAGAATATTCCTATAAAATTCCCTGCAGGATATGAAAAATTCGATTAGTCCCGCAAACGGTAATACAGTTTTTCCTCCTCTCTGTCACCGAGCTCTCCATTTTTATCGACCGACACGTGCTCAGTTACCAACCATCTCACGATAGATGACAGGTCCAGCGCAAAATCGGCAACGATGGATTCTTCCCGTGTCTACGCGGAAATGGCGGTCGCAAATTGGCAAGGTGTGATCCATCGCCAAAAACGGCGCGATGGAATCCTTCATCGGCGCGTATCGTCGCATATTAACATCAGCATCAAGGTATGCAACGATAATCGACGCAGAGAGCAACGTGGCAGGAACACGCCTACGATGATCCGATTAGATCGCAACGCGCAGTATATTATGCTCTTTATGTTGTTACGTAAAAGCGAAGGACGGCGCCGGGCTAAAAATAGACAAGGTAAGAGTCGGTGAGGCCCGGGGCTACTCTGTCGCCGTCGCGAGCGTGTCTCCTTCGCGTTCTCTCCGTCTGCCACTTGCCATTTACCGCCATCGCGGCCGAAAAAGAAAGCCGCGGGGACAGCCAGGCGCGTATATATATTGCATTCCATCGGTTTTCCTCTCAAGGTCAGATAGCCCGCCGTTCAGATTCAATTCGTGCCGCCTCGTCTTTAATACCTTCTCGGGTACGCGGGGCTCTCGCATACCTGCCAGTGGTTCTCATGGCTCGCAAAGCGACTGCGTCGCTCGAGCGAACAATAAAGAACCTTGAAGACGCGCAAATTTCGATCGTTCCGTCACCTTGAGCGATGTCTCGATCGTATTTCAATCGATCGATGATTTATCTCGGAAACGAACATGATGATTTCAATAAATAAGCCAATATGTAATTTATTCTAATTAATTTTAACGATTCTAATATAATCTTATAAATCTGCTAACGATATAACTTAAATTCTACAATCACTATGTCTTAAGAGTCTCTTTAAATATCTCTTTAAAATTATCTCCAATATATTTATTTTAATCTATATAAAAATATGTCGTATAAATTAAACGATTTTTGGGACGGCAATTTCTTTATTTAATATTAATAAAGGAAAAATAAGAAATTGATTTGAAACGTCAAAAAAAAAGAAAAATCAATAATAACGAATGTAATCAAAGCGACGCGATAGCATTATTGGTCTCGCAGCCAACTGGAATTTCCTATCGGACATTTGTGTATTTCAGAACATTCCAAGAATTCCCTATCGCTGGGCTGACACCCAATGAAACGATGCAGCCGGATCGATAGACTGGGATCATCGAGTTAACTCGTCGAAACGGAATTTTCAAAGACTGCCAACCGCTGCCTAACGGACGCATAAAAAGATCGTCGCCTCAGAGACAGCCTTTACATTCGTCGGCAGACGTTAGGGCGCAGCCATACGCACACATACAGATCATACAAGTCGGAAAGTGTGTGTAGATTGCGGTTACCGTGAGTCTTGGGGTAGGGCAGTGGAAATTTCCACTGTGCCCGCTGGGACGGTCAATACTCTCTCCGTGCTATAACACGCGCCGCACGACGGTTATCCGGATTACAGGGTGTTTCAGCTACGACTGACAATGCGCATCATTATGGCTTCTTGCCTCCAGAGAATCCCCGCTAGAAGATTTAAATTTTCGATTAAACCGCGGTTCTCTATAGGATCTCATGTCGGAAAGAAAGAGAAAACAATAGCTACGACTTATTCGATTACATTGAAATGGCTCGTGAAGCTTTATTCGTTGCAATTGTAAAAGCTGTATCTTTTAAGATACCTCTCAAATTCTACTTGCACCGCTTGGAAGTATTTATATTTGAATTGCCAAAATTTTCATATTACAAATGGAATCAAAATGTATCAATGTAAGTTTCTTATATAGTAATTATTGATTGATTATCAATATAAATGTGTATAGAGAGTAAATTAGAATTTAATGTAAAAGTAACATTATATTATGTAGCGAATAGTCTACTCGTCGGTCGATGAAACAACAAACGGATGTCTTGCGTAACAATATTATACAAGTCTAGCGATAATCTCGACTTTACTCAAATATATCGAATCGATTTCAGCACCATCTCGACGTCACCGCCAGGAATCGGTCTCTGGTCGAGATCGGTAAATTTGACGAGCCACCCGCGGTTTTTCATGCTAGGAAGAGACAGATCGAGCACTCACACGAGGCATGACCGACGAGCACATTATTTTGACGTGATGCAACGTTACCGTACACGGCGGGATCGGCGATGTATTTTTTGGCAGCCGATACGTTAAACCGTCGATCGATGTGCCAAATACTTGCTTTATCGTCCCTCCCCGTGCCGCATAGACCGGCTAGAGAACGTGGAAATAGCTCACAGGGCCTTTCGCATCTAGCAGCCGAAGGCTGTCCTGAGTAATCTCCGGTGAATCTTCTCCTATGATGATTTTCAGGTAAGGTTGCGTTGGTGGACTGTCAGTGCCAACGCGAATTCAATTGGGTCCAGGTTGTAGTTGAACAAGAATTTACAAATAATTACTTTTCAAAGGCCTCTACTTTCCAGGAAGGAAATGAAAAACATATTTTTTGTTTATGATTGAATTAGCTTCTTTCGAGTTGTTCCCAAATAATCGATCGTCGTTTTGCTTTCCAAATTACTCATTTTTCAAAAATTATTATCCAGTTGTTCATTTTTCAAAAAGTATTAATTTATATTATATTATATACATTACTAAAAGCTGTAAGAGAAAATTTAATTGAACATTAGGCAAAAACTATAGTATAATTAAAACTAGAAGTATAATTAACCGAAATATATAATTATATTTTTCCTCTCCAATGAATGAGAACGATTGAAATCAGAGCATAACAATTTAGTAGAAATTCCACCAAGTATTAGAGTAAAAGTACAAGTCAATTAAATTTTTTAAATGTATATAACTTTTGAGAATGTATCAATGTTATAAATTTAATTTGTTCTATTTCTATCTATGTACGTGTAATTATATTATCTTTCTATGTAAAGATCAAGCTAGAAAAGTTTTCAGTGTTTGAAAAGAATAGTTTTCAAAACGTTCGGTAATATGAGAAACGCTCCTTAGGGTTTCGTTTAACATCATGTCGCATGTTCCAAGATTCACGTGGAAGCATCGAATTAATTTTAGAATACACCTCGCTATATATTTGCAAACGAACTTCGTCTCTCGTTTCAAGTTGCAGAAGGTGTATATCTACGGATCCATCTATTGATCCTACCGTCTTATGCGCATAACTTTTCAAAACGAATGACAGCTAGTAGCTTGTTATTAATTGCAGTATAAAGGTCGCGGAGGTTAACAAATCGCCTGACAGGCGCCAACGCTGTTTACTGTTTATACATACTAATCAGCAATTGTCGCGCGATACGTATCTACGTCGGTTAAGACGTCAAATAGAACACCATAGTTTCGTGAATATTTAGGTGAACGAAATGTAGAAAGATCAATAGTGAGAGAGAAATTAGGCTTCGTTCTTTTTAAACTCGCGAAATACTTGGCAGCCGTTGCCGCGGCTGTTTTAGATAGCGCGCAAATACAGGCCGGTGTAATAGAAACGGAGAGAATGACGGTGTCATGTTACAAATCCGCGAGTCCGTTGAGTGAACATTAAAAATCAATTTATTTATTCATTCATCTGACGAAGAAAATAAAAATCGATACAAATATAGATCAATAAGAATTGTTTTACACAACTCATTACGTCAAAAAAATCCTTTCACAAATGTAATATAATATTTCATAAAGCTTGGAAGCATATCAATGATATTCATTAACGCGAATTGAAACTTATTTTTGCAATAGCAAACTGAATATCTCGTTATTCTAAAATATAAGCAAAAGTTTCTTAAAAAAGAAAGAAGCGAGACAAAAACTCAGACATAGACATCTTTAATTATTGTAAACCTGTAAAGAATTGAGAGGTGAATCGTAAAATGGCAAGAAAAAGATAACGTCATGTTAACGACGGAAATCCATTTAAATGATTCACGCGGCTACTGTAAGAATGCGACGATGTAAAGCTGAGCCATGAGAACATTCTATTCGTACAAGTGAACTTAAGAGGCAAGATTTCTCCGCTTCGATGCGGCACAGCCTCCTGTGCAGGAATACTCTTACGATCAGCAAAGGAACGATGACTAACCAACAGAGTAAGCAGTCATATGGGACAATCTGCAGAGAGAATCTTTAAATAACTGCTTTTGAAGACATCTCCTCTTCTTTCAATCCATTCCTCGTATTCCTGTAAAGTGAGGTGAATATAATCCTATCTAACATCGAGGTACATTAAATATTAAGAAATTGACTTATAATAGAGAGATATATATGCAGCATAAATAGATAATTTTTTTAAACAATTTATTTCTATAAAATATATTCGCTTATTTATCAAAATTTATTCGTATGTAAAAATTATGCAGTCTGCTTTGAGGAAAAAAAATTTAATTATTATTCCTATGCCATATTATACAAGATATTATATATGCCCGTCAGCCTTCAATTATACAAATATGGGACAATTAAAACATAAGTGAGTGGATTGTCTCCACAAAGACGTCATTCTAATATCGCCTTCGTCATTCTCGCAATTATGTACAAAGCATTTAACTCAAAGTGTCAATTACTTACTTATCATATAATTATGAACACATACAAAAGTCTGATATATACATAGAATTTCTACACATATTAAAAATTAGAAATACAAAAGAAAAGTTTAAATATAAGAAATAGAAATATAAAGTAAAAATTTATATAAAACAAATCGATACGATACTATTTAACTAATGTAAATAAAATGATATGGATACTATTTAACTAATGGAGAGATACGATATTTGCATAATTAATTATTTCAAACAATTATAATTTAGTTTAAAAAGGGTAATGTTCATTTAATATTTTAAAAGAAGGTAAAGATTGCGTGAGAAGAGAAAGAGAGAATTTTTAGCTATTTACATTTGGTGTGTTTCGTTAATAGAATTTCCGTAACCGCGCAATATTGCGAGATGAAAGATGCCATAACACAACACGAATGATATAACATCCGTATAATTTAAACGGAGATAGCAATTATATCGAGTTTTGCTTGTTACCTAACAAATGTAGCGCCGTTTATAAGTATCATAAGAATATGACGAATGAATTATCAAACACACGCAACTTTTGAACTTTTTGCGTATGATAAATATTTAATTTTTATTTTAATTTTACATTAATTATCTTAGACAAATTATTAATTCTTATAAATGTGTAAAAGAATTTTACATTTTAAAAATATAATCACGTTAGATATTTCAAAAATCGCATGACTACAAAATTGCGCAATAAGATGTTCAGATGCATCTTTAAGATGCAAAATTATTTTTATAACACACATACATAGTAAAATAATTGCAAGTTTAATAAAATAATTTCTCTTTATAAAATTACAATTACACAATAATTTTATGATTAAAAAATGAATTTTAAAATTAAATATCTCGACGTAATTAAACGAAGAATCAAATCGTTATATACGCCTAATCAATATATATCATTAAAAAAATAAAACACGAATAGGTTTTCTCTGATAAAAAACTTGAGATAAAATATCAGAAAAATCGTGACCATATTGCGACAGGAAATATCGCGATATGCAGCAGTCTGGCGCCAATATTCTTATAGCCGCTTGCACACTATTGCATGCGCATGCATATGCATACAAATACATGTGCAAAACGTATACGCGGTAATGCAATGCTTATCGACGTTTCCGCGTAAAGACACGTGATATGGCAATCGAATATAAACTTTGTACACCAACAGTTCGATTCACACATCTTGGAATCAGGATTGTTGAGCCATTAGGAAGGGACTCATCGAACGATTAAAATCCCGCTATTTTTAAGCAGCGACTTTATATCGCGAATTCCTGTGTCGCGAAAAATGTGATTTTACGCGCTTTTCATATGCGTTGGCACAAAAAACGGCGACTCGACGTTCGTCATGCCTTATTATTCGCGCATTTCTGCAATACTTGGCCTCCGTTGGCAAACAAAGAATGGTAATTCACGGACGTGCAGTTCTTGATTTTTTTGCGAATCTTTATAGTCTTAATAAACTATACAATCACTAGGTCATCTAAAATATATTTCTATATTTCGAAGTCGTAATGAATTTTGTTTGCTATATTTATAGAAAAATTTTATTACTCATTAAAGATAATATTTCATTTATATGATATCTTATGATATATTTTCTATTATAGGTTTTTTTTTTCATTTACAGATCATAAAAATTCGGAACATGTGTGTTTAGGTTTTTTAAAAAATTCATTAAAACATTGGGGAGCCACAAAAGAACTAAATTTTGCGACAAATATTTTGTTATAAATAATTTATATTAGAAATTTCATCATATATAATTTAAATTTTTAATATTTTTAATTTAAATTTTTTTGAATAGAGTATTTTAAAAAGTATACAAAAACGCGTCACACACACACACACATTAAATTATTTTTAATATCTAAATTTAGAGATTTTTATTCTTGAATTTGCGTACTTAAAAAGTAAAACAAAATACATACAAAAAAATTATCGATTTTGAAAGCAAACTGTATAAGATACAGAATGAAATAGATTTAATTTCCAACAAAAATGTGATGATTATTTAAATTACTGATATAAAACACGCAGCAGTTTCCCGACATAACGTACGTGATATAAAATACATTGTACTGAAACACAATGTTTTAATTTTATACAAATATGCAGCAAATATATTTTACGAAGTACAGGTTTTTTAAATGTCAAAATTTATATATCACTGTATGTGACTATCACTGTACATGCAAATTTCAATCTCTGTGTGAATATCTTTATATTCATTTAATGGCTCTCCTCATATTATTAAGTTATTAGTTCAGTTATAAATGTCATCATTTTTTTATTGTAAACCTAAACAAATAAACTTTGGGAAATGATTTTCTCTAGGGGCATGCATGTACGTTCGCATATACATATAAATATATTTCTTTGTCTTTCTTTTAAGATTATGTATGTATAAAAAGAACGAATAACAAGGCATTTTTTTATTTTTTCTGATACGATACAGGATGCATTTAAATGAGTCACGTGGTATTTGTTTACATGCGTTCAGGCCCACATGGGCATAGGCGACTACGTCTCTCATATACGAGCGCAGGCAGAACTCGAAAGCACGGGTCTATACGATAAAACACGGCCCGTGAAAGGGTGTCTTTCCAGAGAGCGAAAGGCGCCGGTCATTTTATCGTACGAGCTGGCATATTCGTTGGCGTCGGTAACACAGGCCGCCTTTGAAATTGTGTGGAAGAGCTTGAAATCATTCACAGATGTCATCAAGCTAATTGGTATATGCCGGTCGTCATCACCGGACAACCACGTGGCCGATCGGCATCCACGTGGATCTGCGCGAATCAGCTGTAGCCGGTTCTCCAAGCGCGGCGATAATCACGAGATCGGGGTGGATCCTGATGCACTGTGTCCCGTAGCGATTACGTTGCCTGCCGGAGCACATTCGGATGCTAGACACATTATTTGCGTGTAACTTATGCGAAATATCTAAAACCAAAAGCAGCGGAATGAAAATTGTTCACTCTTTCTCTAATTTTAACTGTTTTGCATAGAGAAGTTTTTCGTATAAATATAAAATCAAACGTTGCACACACAAAAGACTTACACTATTAAATCATTCCATCAGCAGAAGAGTTGTTTGAACTATGATGAATAAAATATTTCTTTTGATTTCATAGAGATTATTATTAACCATAATTAAAAAATGATAATTTAATTTTTTTCAAGGAAAGAACTATTACGCTAAAGATTATTTAAAAAGAATGACTGTTACATTTAAACTTGCTTCAAGCTTTTAACATTTCAATTTGCTGGTTATAAAGCAATTTTGATCAGTTCCATACATAATTTAATTCTTCTGATGTGAATTCTTAATTTAAATATAATTTAAATATACTTATATATCTATACTTATTAATTATTAATTAAAATAATTAATGAAGAGATTTATAGTTCCATGAGATTATATAGAATTGTGCGAATATATAATGAATTTTTTTAATACATAAAAATGTAATATATATTTTGAAGTATTATTATGATATAAAAAATATATAAAGAACATAGAAATGTCATAGTTTTATATCGAAAATTTTACACGGAAAATTTTCTGGAGCGAGAAATAGCACTACGATGTGAACACATTAAACTTTCATTGTTAATTGCATAAGATAATTGACTAATAACAAGCCAGTGACATATAGCATCATCGCATAAATTGCCTTGGCATTAACATCGACTAAAATCGCTAAATGCCAAAATCGCTGAAATATAAAAAGTAAATATAAACACGCTAAAAATATAAAAATGCGCACATGACAGTTTTGCTTTAATTTAAATATGTAGACTCGGCGTTTTATGACACTGTTTATTATTACAATTGCTTACCATCGTATTTAAAGAACGCTTTAAAGTTTATTAATAATTTTTGCTGATGTGTGCATATCATATGATTTACGATGAAACTTCGGAAATGATTTTTAATAAATTTTTCAGACCAGTTACCGCAGCGAAAATTATATATTAATGTTTAAAAAATGCTCAATATAAAAAAAATATTCAGTTTTTTAATTTCTCTTTCTGATTTTTTTATGTTATGACAGTTATTGATTGAACGTGTAGTGCACGGTACAATCGATTAGAATTAAGTGACGCCGCATAAAATGCATCTTTCTGCCAAACCCGCACGAAAATATCGTTCCGGTCGACCTACTTCTCAAAGATATACGAGCTATAATACATAAGCAGAGGATCGTCGTGGACAACGAGCATAAGTGTGAAACTTATCCTCTCTCGACTCGCATAAAATAATACTCCAGCTAATCGTATAACATTGCAACGAAATGTTACAAACACTTGGACGATATATTTTCGATGCAATTATCGTGAAAAAATATATTTTTCAGGCCATCGTCGAAAAGGGAGATATTTTTAGCAAGACAACCCTTACTGGACAATCTTTAAACAATGCGGATGGATAAAGTTGCAATTCCCAGGACACATTGCCATGACACGAAGAACCTGGCAAGACACGACTCTCAATGTTAATCTTGGAAACGTAAAGGAAGTTGACGTTACCTGTCACAACCTGGGCGCCGAGACGTCGCGTCGACGCTCCTGCAATTGCGTCGTTCGCGCGCGGAGCCAACTATTTGAGCGAGATCGATAACGCGGTAAAGGATAATAACCGTTGCATATATACATATATACAGTCCTAATATGCGCGCATCATGCGGTCTTCCTTATATCCATTTCCAAGCAGGTAAATACGTACTAAGAACGAGACAATCCGTCGTAAGAAATTGGAATATCGATCTGATGCAGCAAATATGCGCATTATTTTTCTAGTGCAAAGATTCTCCAGTGTACTAAAAATAACAGAACATCGTGTGTATGTGTTTGCAGATTTAAAATATATAAAAATTATATATAAAATATTATATATATAAAAATTATATATATTATTTTACGTCAAAAAATATTAAAATGAAATATCCTGGCAATTAATTTTAAAACTTCTGGCCACTTGTCTCCGAAAAAAAATTATATTTTTTTACAAAATAAAAAACAAAATACAAAAATTTTAAATTCGTCATATTTTTTAAATCAATTATTTCAGGTATACAATGCTTAATAATTAAAGATTTATATTTCTTTAAAAATATAGGATGTGTGCATGTGTTGAAACGCTTGCGCCTGGCACTCGGTACAATTACGCTCTTTCTTTATTGCGCTTTTAATATTTAAATACGTTCGATACTAATAGAATCACATACACAGCGACGTTCGCATTAGACACGGCACGACGGCAAAAGGATTTAACTGTAAAGAAGGCCACGGCGTAGTAGGCCAGCGTGGTATTGATTTCGGTTCGCCAGAGTTGCTCTCTGCATCCGCGCTTTCAGTGTCACTCGAGTACAGCGTAGATGCGATAGGAAGAGAAGGACAAGGGTGACGGCGCGGCGCGCGGAAAGACGACCTGGCGCTCTCATTCACAATGGGTTCATATTTCACGCAGCGCAATTCTGCGACGAAAATGATGACGGAAGCGTACAAGCCGGCTTCAAGGAGCGCGAATCTCTCGTTACGCATCCACAGCCCTTCCGTCGCGATTTCCGCCGATCCACATCCCGGGCTCCTCGAAGTAATTCGCATGGATGGGAAAGATATATCGCGCGAGACCGTAACCGGGAAATGGACAAACTGCTTTAAACTAGGTTTTCGGACTTTCTCCAGCATCAAGTAGCAGCCTTCCTAAAATGGTTACCCTTGCGTGTCTTATTCGAATTGCGACTTTTCAGTAAAATTACGCGAGTGCTGATGTATTAAAACATCCTTGTCGTCGTATAAAATTTTATCTTGTCGGGAAAAGACTACTGAAAAAGCTTTAAAGAATTCGTTTTTTAAAACAAGCGAATTATCTTATACATAGTAGAATTGCAAACGACAAGGAAACGCACAGTATCGTTATTTTAGATAGCTTATCTCTTAAGAGAGTTTAATTTAAAACACTACTCTACATTTAATATTGGCATCTTGATTTGTCGATAAGATTTGATTCTAAAGCAATTTATTATCGAATAATTGCCGTCTACGCAATAGCAAGCTATTAATGAACATTTCCACCTCGTGATCGGCAACAATCTCAAACATGTAAGGCAACGTAAAGCTTGTCGATAACCGATTATCGCCGAGTATTGGTGCGCACGTGCGAGAGCGGTTTGGAGAACCGGTGCATCGAATCGCAGCTAATACTGGTTTCCCTTGAGCATGCGAATCCACCGCATAGGTGCATCGAATGAGAGCAAAACGAGCCTATGAAGGAGCTGTGTCGTCCTTGCTGAGAATCTCAGACCTCGTTTACAAGGCCGATTATGCTGCTTCACTGGGCCGCCTCATCTAATCATTATCAGCGAAGTTTACTTCTAGTCGCGACAAAAGCGTTTGACGATAGGATTATTCGCATTTTACGGTTACATGATTAACATGGCGATATGAATTTAATCGACAAAGATGTCAATTGCAGTATTATAATAATAGTGAGATGTGGCAGCTGTCAAGCTCGGCTGTCAAGCAACAATAACACATTAAAAAGATTAGATATTGATTTTTTATCATCGTATGACTAATTAAATAATTTTACCCACACAGTATTTCTGATCATATAATTTTGACAATTACATCTCAAATATTTCCAGCTCTAGTTTAAGTAATAGGCATAGTATATATTATATAAGAGATTCGAAAATAATATAAATGCTGAAGGTAATTAAAAAAGAGAATATAAAATGGAATAAAAAAATAACAGGAAATAGTTAACTATAAATAGAGATATTTGCATAATTAAATGCCCTCCTTCCGCTTATTCTTAGAAAAATTTATTACTACATTAAAATATTTTTGAATAATTAATATACTCCAGAATAAAACTTTCATCTATAATTTGCATCGAAATTAAATTTAAATGATCTGATTACGCTGAAATGCGCTTGTATATATATGCATCTTTAATATGTATTACAATTGAAATTCTTATATCGTGATATTTAAGATATTTGAATTTCAAGTCAGTTTCTTTTATATACAATCTAATACGGACGTGATACGTATTGCTGAGGTAATGCCAGCGTAGCAAAATTTATCTTTATATCAGTGCTTGGAATTGGTAATATAATATTTAATCAATCGCGCTTATACTATGAAGAACCGAAGCTGATTACAACTTATCACATATAGATTAGTTTGGCCATAAATTTCTTCAAGCAATAATTTTTATATTTATATTACATATTTTATGCGATTATATGTATTATAAATATTCATATAACTTTCTCTCTTTTGAATAAAAGTCGTAAAAGTGTAAGCAACCTTTCTTGCAGCAAGTTAAAAGTAGTAAGTAGAAGTTTAAAATGAGATTTCAGTTTATATATGCCGGCATTAAACGAAATAATAGATTTTCTTGGTAGATAGATCTGCTCGGTGCGTCATAATCGGACGAGAATTGACGATGTTAATTTCTACGTCAGCACATGTGCTACGCTAAACTATGATGACGAATTGTTACATATGTATTTCAATTAGCTGAATGTTCGAAACGCATTGGAATGAATAGATATAATACTTGATGATTCCGCGTAATAATAATTGCTTCATAAAATCAGGCAAATTTCTTTCTAATGAAAAGTTTTTTCTTGGTAAGTGACGTACCAAGTAGTAGAAATTATTAGCAAAACGGAATACGCGGTAGATAAATTAATTATTTGACTGCTAAATTAAATTAGGAAAGCTTCATAAAAATAGATAGAAATTTTTAAAATGATAATTTTAAAATTGCAATGATACTGTAATACATAATGAATAAAAAAAAATATATATAAATTTAAGTAAGCTCCTTTCTTCGTTTTATGCAGTATTTTAATTATTTCAGCAAATATGTAATAAATAATATAAATTTTTTATCATATTAATAACATATTTAAAAATATTTTATTTTTTATAAATATATATAAATATATATAATTATTCATTCAATGCATCAGATATCCCATCTGTTGAAGATTAAGAACTAAATATATAAGGTAAGATAAAAGTGGTCAGTCTTAATCATGATATATGAAGTAGATTTGCCAGATTTGTCGACAAATCCGAAAGAAACGACTTATTTAAGAAACTTATTCCTCTGATGGTCACTATATACACACATCATTGTCAATGAAATATGATGTATTAAATGGTGAGCTCCGATTTATTGTTAGTATTGCCGAAGCATATATTCAGAATCACACCGATGGCATTCAGTGACGCACGTAACATGTGAAGAAACCCAAGTATGTATTGAATAGCCCAGATTTATCGCTTTTTCCTGTGGTCGCTCTCTAGCGCGAAAGTTCTTTTTTTAACTTTTAAAATTTTATTTCAAATATGGAAACTCTTTTCAATATCAAATATCTTTGTAAGTCTCAAATTACATGTCGAAAGTTTACTTGAATTTGATTGAAAGATGACCCTGTTTTTTTAACTGTGTGTAATAGTTTGAATAAATTTAATTTGTTTATTGCAAAATGTATATGTTGACATTAAGAATATTGTATAGTAAAAATTTACTCTGCAATATGCTTTTAATTTTAACAATTAATATCTCAAAAATATCACGAGTATTTCAAATAATTATTTTATAATTATAACAAATATAAAATTACAAACATATCTCATTATATATATATATAATGAGATATGTTTGTAATTTTACTTGCATCGTGTTATCATGATGAGAAATTTCTCTTATTATGTGTATATATATATACACATAATAAGAGAAATTTCTCATCATGATAACACGATGCAAGTATAATCTTTTATTACAAAATTTTATTATTGTAGTTAGAATATCTTAGACGAAAATGTATTATCTCCTTGTTTTAATAAAAAACGCCATATATGTATATAGTCAAATTTTTCTATTTCTACATAATCCTGTCAAATATAAAATAATTGCATTATTTTCACAAGAGAAAATAAAAGGAATTTCATGCAACGAACGTTCATTATTCACATGTAATGTAATTACATATCGTGCGCTTATAACGTCCTATTTTATACTCCGTTAATTCGCCGAATATATAATCATATCTAATCATTACGTGACACTTGATCCGAATACACCCCAGTTAATATGATATTGACATAACAAGGACAATATGCGTTTTTGATAAATCGCGCGTTCCAACCTCTCCTGTCTTTTAAATTTCATCAAAAATCTCTTGAATTAAAATAATAAAAAACCGATACAAAAAATATGCACAATACTGTATATATTATGTACGACATAGATCAGTGCACTATAAAATAAAACAAGATATAAAATCAATTGTAGTATATATATATTTGTTATATAATTTAATATCGTAAAAATATCTTATAAAAAATCTTACTTGATAAGCAAATTTCTATATGTTTAACAACTATATTCACACTTAGAAATAAATTATGTCAAGTTAACTTTGAAAAATGATTTTTATTACGCATAAAAAGACTTAAAAAAAACTCCTTTTAGTTTATAAATTTTATTTCTATCGCTCATTTGCAACTGCTGTGATAAGATATTAATAGTTGCATTGCGTGAATGAAAACAGCGCAATATCGTGCTACAAAATTACGCATCGTATTACAAAACAGCTGGTTTACGAAATCTCTTATTTTCATTTATAAAATATCCGAAGGCTATCAAAAGCGCGCAATGAAGGGATAATTCTGGCTGGTTTGTTATGGGTAAAACACAAAGGCGCTCTTGTATTATCTAACAGCTTGTCAAAGTCCAGCCACGATGCTCGCCCTTGCAGCTCCAACAATTGCTCCATCCACGCGAACGCATCCGTTATTTCTCGACGAGCGACTCGCCGTGTCGTGCATGTATATCTCTCTTCGTAATTTGGCAGCGATCGCGCGTTGCGATACGTTGGCGAAAACGCTCGTGAGATTGTCAGCAGAACCGAGACACGGCGTCACGGCGTTAGGCGCCGTTCATCGCAACGCCATCACGCCAAAAATAACGAAGTGGATCTCTGATGGCTTTATTCAGATATGCACGGATATGTCAATCGGACACGTGTTCATGCTGACAGCGTGTTCGTGCGTCGCGACATCGGGCGATTGTCCAAATTGTACGCTATAGCTAGAGAAAAGGAATTTTTGTAACATTACGAATCATATCTTCTGATAATCTTCGTCTACGCAATTTTAACATTTTGCATTTCGCAGAAATTAGTTTACCTTCTTCGAAATATTCACTTGCTCACCACTGCACACTCGTCAAAGTCGCGATGAACGCATTAAAATCATATGTCATATCATTTAATGCCCTAAAACGACATTCTACATAAAGTTTGTATATGTGTGCAATAATTTTATATCGATTGAGATGCCTTTAAAGTATATATACCTATATTGGTATATTCATATGAGATGCATTATTTGATTTTAAATGAAGGAAGATACGTGATCAAGTTTCAAATGATTACATAATTTAAGAAATAGAAATAATTTAAGAAATGATTAAATAATTTAAGAAGTAATGTATTTGATTGAGAAATGAGAATATTAAATAGAAAATAAAAATGAATATTAAATAAAAAAATATTAATTATTAAAATTCTTATTTAAATCTATGTTTAGAAGATTTTACTGCACATGCCATACAAACATATGTTATTTTAAATGCATGACTTAGAGGTGGAATTTATAAGTAATGTAGTTGGGCATGAAATATGATTTCCGACAATACGAATGTATGCACAAAGAGATATGTATGATACACACATTGTCATTTACAAACGACAAGATCTCTTTGCCAAATTGATGACTTAACGCGCGTGCTAACCCGCAAGTAAATTTTATCTAAAATGGTACATTTTAACGTTTCTTAAAGTGCGTCATCGAGTATGCTAACAATCTAAAATAAAACTGCTAAAAAAAATCATTAGGCCTTAACATTGTAGTAAAAGGACCATGAATTTTGTTTAGATTTTGATAAAGAATTTATACAAAAGATAATGTATAGTACTTTCACCTGACGGATGTTGAGAATATTATCTCTAACAGAAAATCACTTATATATAGTATAAACACATACATTTTTTTTCATTAATTTATACCATTACATTTTGTATAAAAAATTCATAAGAAAATTATTATATTTTACGTATACTATTTTATTTTATTTTTATAATGTTTTATTTTATTTTTTATTATGTAACATTTTATTTTATATTTTATTATTAATTACAGCAATATTTTTATGAAATCTAAACGGTTTTGATATCCGCTGATAGTTAAATAAATTTGTGATACATGATACGAATCAAGTTTACTTATTGTTGAAATCACGTAATAGCACGATGTACGCAATAGCTAAACTCAAGCTTGGTCTTATTGGCTAAATCACTTTTATGGTTAGTCTGTGCCGAATGTAATTAGTGACGGAGGCTTGATGGCGTCTTGTAGACGCGACAGCGAATAGATTAACGCAAACTATTTTTGCACCCATGTTGCGAATTCGCGCAAAACATATTCTGTTTACATTGAATCTTCGTATCCTTGGCACACGATAGTTTCAACCAGTTTTAATCCGGCTTATGTATTGTTAGATCGAGCCTATTCGATAGCGTAGTAATAAATTAAAAGCGTATTCTAAAAACAATCTATCAAATTAAGCGTTAATAAATCAAGCAGCCCTGAAAATTAAAACTTTGTGGAGATAATAATTTTTATGTTGGAAATATTTTTGAGAGATAGGTTATAAGCAGTTTTTCTCAACAATTTCTCAATATTACTAAAGGAAATTCATCGTCTCTGTAATAATTTAATATTAAAATAAAATTAAAATATATATAATAATGAAAGAGTAATTTAATTTTTTCAAATATAATTATATAAAATACTCTAGTAAAAA
Source organism: Camponotus vicinus (assembly GCF_025532165.1). NCBI lineage: Eukaryota > Metazoa > Arthropoda > Insecta > Hymenoptera > Formicidae > Camponotus > Camponotus vicinus. Next base: position 10,740,625 of record NW_028141948.1, on the reverse strand, counting down.
AATAATTACATTTTGAATTGAATAATAAAAGAAATTAATTTTGCATGTTATAATTCAAATGTTAATTAATAATTCTTCCATAAAAAAAGTTGTAGACCAATAGAGAAGAATATTTCTTAATTTTATAACTGCGTTTTAATTGCATTACAACTTTTAACTTTTTAACTTTACATCTATTTATTATTCATGGAAGTTAATTCTCGATTGATTGAGGAATAAATTCACAATAAAGATTGTGCCATTTTTTATTTAAGAAATTATAAAAAAATGATTTGTCATATTATATATATAAATTTTGCAAATACATAGAAAATAACAATGACGTAAAATAGCATAGAAATAGCAACATTGCTATGAATCAGAGTTTGAACATGGTACATAACATTTTAATTCCTACAACACCAATATCTCTAGCCAACAAGCCGAGCGAGCCCGGGAAAACAGATAGGCGCGATACGATGCAATGCATCGCGTGAGCATCAAGTGCGTACAACCTGAGGAAAAACGTGACTTCTAGCATGAACACAACAGGAAAAGCGATTATTTTCGTAGCAAAGAGAGGAGGCTGTCGCTATAAATATATGCGGCGGTAACGCGCGCGTTTAGACACATGCCTACCTCAGAGATACCAAAGTATCCCGTACATTGTAAGCGTACTGTTGAATTTGCAATCTACCTACCTTTCGCACCAGCTAACAGCATACACCAGTCATTTCATACCAGTCGGCATTTATTAAGTACAACAGATACATTGGATGCAATAATACAAATTGATTTGATTTATTAGTTAATAATATAAGGATTAACTACTATAGAGCACAAGATGAAAAAAGTACTAAAAAATAAAAGTATTAATAACAACATAATTCTTATTTTAATAACAAATTGTAAAATGTAAGAAATATAGTAATAACAGATAGAAAATTCTCAAAATGTCCATAAACGAATGGTACTTGTTGCGAACGCGATATTTTGCATTTTAATAGCAGAAGAAAATTAATATGTATTAACAGTACAGAAAATAATTTGATTGAACAACTTATATTCACTTATATTTATAATAAAATTTCTTCTGATTTTAATTAATTTAAAATTGATCTTTCTTTAATATTTTCTTGAAGGTAGATAATCATTTGTCATATATTTTCATTTTTTAAATATAATACTCTTCTTTGTAAATTTCAAAGTAGGATTCTCTATATATTAGAAATTGTAATTAACAATTAAATGAACAACTTAACGACATGCATAATCCCAAAAGGGATTCGGGTGCATTTAACATTTGTCTTATTTTTTTCCTTCTATTATGTCGCAGTTTATTGAATTAAATGATTAAAGATCTCTACTATATAATTCATATTAATAACAAGAAACATTTTTTTATTATAGAGATTAAGTTTTGTTTTTAAACTTGTTACGTGCTTTGGACTTGATTAAAAGATATCTTTGTGCATAGATGTACTTTTCTCTCTTTCTTTAATTGGTCTACTTTTTCAGACGAAAGGAAGAGCTTTCCTTTTCCTTTTCGGGCGAAAGAAAAGAGCTAATGTAAGGAATAAACTAGAGAATCGTAATAAAAGGGAAATCAATTACCCTTATAAAAAAAGGCGCTTCTTTCACCTACATATATAATATATTCCTGTTTCTTCGAGATATTACTTAATGAAACACATAGCAGATCTTTGATGAAAAATAAAATATTGCCATTTTATTTATTTCACGATATATTCATAACGAAACGCAAAGACTCTAATATATAAATATAAAAATTGAGATAGATAAACTAGTAAAGCAGTCAAGCGCAATAAGTCGATGCATCAAAATTGATTAAAATTTTTTTAATCCTTTTTATCTTGAATATTTCGATCTTTCCTTTAAAACATCTTGAAAAAAAGAAATTTGTTCGTCTTGATTTTTAATCTCGGCTTTACGGTACATTTACTACAAATTCCAATTGTTAAAAAATGACAAAGAAAATTCTATAAAATAAGATGTATTGAAAATGTAAAAGCGAATGAACACAAAAGAAATGACAAAGATTGAAAAAACGCATGTGGTAAAACGTTAACTGAAATCAATAAGAAACTTATTATGAAAGTTAAGATTGAAGTTAAGACGCATAAATTTCTTTAATTATCTTGAACATTTTGGTCCTTTCTTTGGAACATTTTCTTTCTTTCAGTAGAAATAAAGTGAAAGTAAAATCAAGCCGAAAAAGAAATTCATGCATTTTAAACTTTAATCTCCATTATGCTAAATTTCCCATAAATTCCAATTGTTAAAAAAAACAAAAAAATTCCATAAGATTGAACATTGTAAAAGTGAAAGCAAGCGACCACAAAAGAGACAAAGAACAAATATCGAGAAAATGTCAGTAAATCGGAAAACTTACAATTAGACAAAAGCTAAGGTTGTAAATTGAGACGAATTCTTTGTCATTTGATTTTGTTAAAGATGGTCTAGAGAAAAGATCGAAAACTTACAATTAGACAAAAGCTAAGGTTGTAAATTGAGACGAATTCTTTTGTCATTTGATTTTGTTAAAGATGGTCTAGAGAAAAGATCGAAAACTTACAATTAAACAAAAGCTAAGGTTGTAAATTGAGACGAATTCTTTGTCATTTGATTTTGTTAAAGATGGTCTAGAGAAAAGATCGAAAAATTCAAGATAATTAAAAAATATTTGTAGTCAATTTTGATGCACCAACTTATTACGCTTAGTTTTTATTAGCCATTTCCTATCTCTAATTTATATATAATAAAATGGTATAACACAAAAAAAACATTTCTCACAATAATTTGGAACTGAAATTGCAATATTCTCTTCAGTTTTATTTGGATTCTCTAAAGAAGAGTCCGATGAAGATTCTGAATAAAAAGCGGAAAGAACTACACTAACAAGCAAACATATTATTATCAATTGCAAATTTGCACGCTTTTATGGAACTGACCGGATCGCTCGTTGGTGCATAATATAATAAAAATAATGAATTAAAGTAATTAAAATTACTAATGATTTTTTCCAACAGGTGCACATAAAAATTTCAAATAATTCTGCGGTCCAATTTTGCAATGAAATTCTGGTCAAGGAAATGCTTATTATTGCCGCATACAAATTTCAGAAAAAATGTAACATTTGCACTAAATAAAATGGATAAAAAGCAGTAATTGTTTCACGATTTCGTATATTAGTTAAAATCAGTTTTTATACAAATGGAACGTATATTATCATAATAAGCATATTAGAAATATATATGTGTGTGTGTGTGTATGTGTGTGTGTTTGTGTGTGTAATTCTATAAATTAATTAATATTTTAAGATTAAAAAATACATTAAAATATTAATTGGCTTTAGAAAAATGCAGCTTAATGCTAAAAATATATTTCCTGCTTATCTGTCTCCTCTCGCAGTTTTTCTTTCTCACAGTAAATGTGATAAACTTTGATGATAACCCAAAGATGTAAATATGTGTAATATGTGTACGATGCAATGTTATAATAAGATAATTGATGTCGGCGGGCGCCAAAAGAAGATCGAAAACAAGGATATAACGAGCTTGGAGCGCGGAAAATAGAAAAATTTGCAAAGCATTTTTCGCGGCATTTTTAACTTATCATCAGTTAACTGAGTTACGAAATAATCGAGTTCGCGTTTATCGCGAACTTTCTCAAGAGATCGGTAAGACATCGTTACCAATTTATTCCATAAAATTTTCTTGACAAATATACCTATCTATCAATATTTGCAGACTTATATTAAGGAACGCATTCACCGAGACTTTAAAAGTTTGGCAATCTTCAAATTCCAAAAGATTCGAAATTTTATATGTATTTAAAATCATCGTGTGACACTAAATCTTATACCAATTGAAAAATAGTTTTCAAAAGTAAAACGATTCTTTTTAAAAATACACAACTTTTAAGGAATTAATCTAGATAGATATTTTCGAAACTATTATATAAATAAACTATTATAAACTATTATTAGGCAAAAATTGAAATAAATATGTAAAATGTATCATAGGAAATTGTGTCACAGTAAAATAGCGGTGATTATAAATTTTCACACAAATTTTTTGATGCTAACTTTTCTCCATTTATGCTGCTAATCTATATTCTCGATAACTTGACATTTTACATAATAGAAATGGAAGCTGCGTATAGCAGGTACCAGTTTGAATATAACTGACATTTGCAAAGCAGGATGTTATCCTTGTGAAAACAAAACTAACTTCGATATTTCCTAGAAAGATGTATCTACGATAAATTTAATTTCAAAACTTTCTGGGCGCAAGTAGGGAGACACAAAGGGAATATTTATTACGAATATAAATATATTAGTAGGTGTATTATTAAAGCAGACTAATGTTTACGTATTAAATTAATCAACAGCTGCAGAGAGCATCATTACAAAACTCGTTTATATCTTCCCACACAGAATGAAATCACCCTATTGTGTGCAGTCATCTCGATTTACATGCATACTGCCCATCCTCCTCGCGCGAGTTAATCAATTTAATGCACGAATAAACGGTAGTCACTATGAATAACTCTGTAACGAATCAGAAATAGTAACCACGTACAAATGTATTGATCGACGCCCCTATTTCATACCACTCAGAAAGTCCACCGACCTGAGTATCTTTTTTAAATACTGTTGCAGTGGATGCATCTGATGCATAATTTTAATGTTGGACTACGCGAATGAGCTAAGAAACTAAAAACGCGCGTATAAATAAAAATAGAAGTAAACTAGAAAACTTTTATCCTTTTCCTTCATCGGAAACGATTCCCATTGGCAAACTCTTTTAATCGAAATAGAGATTCTAAAATTTAATTGAGAATAAATAGTAAAATATAAAATAAAATAAATGATATACAAAATAATATAAAAATAGTATAAATATCAGAATATAAAAATACAGAAAAAAATCTCTTTCTTTTTCGTAAAATTTATTATAATTTTAACCAAATAATCTTCCAATCATTTCTCTTCTTCAATTTGATAGCATTTAAAACCTGATGTGATCGAGTCACTATTAAATTCTAGATCTATAAATTATTAATATCACGAATCTAATTTTTTTTTATAGTTTTTAATCTAACTTATACTTAATTAGGAAATTATTTATTTCTTAATAAAAGTATCATGACAAAACATAACTTGTGATACATTAAAGATAGATAATTGTAATTTTGTAAATTAGTGTTGTGTTTTTTAACTATTGAACTTTATGTTATGTTAACAGTGATTATAAGATAGTTAACACTTTCAGAGCTATAAAAAGATATACCGCACAAGTAAATTTTAATAGTGAATGAATCATATAGTACCTGTTTTTTTAATAATAACTAAAATTATTAATATTTTCGAAAACATATTTATCTGCTATTAAAATTTTAATTGCTACTTTTCGCAGTTCTAAAAGCTTTAAAATTAAATATCTTAGAGTTATGGTTAACGTTTAAAATTAGCTCGAAAACAAAATTTACAATTACAATTATCTATTTTTAATCTATCACGAACAATTTCTCGCGTTACAATATTTTTATTAACAACTAAATAATTTCAATTTTTATAATAAAGAAAATATTACACACATATAAATACAAATATATGTAAATTAATATTAATAATGTGTTTTACATAATAAACGAAATGAATTAAACTATGTATATTTGCGATAAAAAAATGCAAGTTTCCCAGATTAATCAGATAATTTTATATTCTCTTTTATCTTTTTTTTTCACGTCAAATTTAAGAAAGATCTATCATCATATCGTCTGTAATGATTCGTGATGACAGTCATACAACTGAATATAATCTGCAGTGGCACTCTTTCACCAAGGCCGACCTTGTTTATTCGGAGACACGCAGTTAGAGACTTAAATCACAATTATGACAATTATGTTCGACCAAGATTTTTCCCACCATATGTCGTGGTATCATGATTTTCACTAAATATATTATAAAATTGTGCACATAATGTAATTAAAATTATAAAAATTTATAATAATAATAAGATAAAAATGTTTCTTATTTCTACAAATAAAGTGTAGGAGAAAGTGCTTTTAGAAAATATAGTGAATTAGATAAGACATTTATAATGTGTTTAGTATACTATGTGTGCAGGAAGGATGCAGAGGATTACTCGTGCGATAGGGTACATCGAGGAATGAGCCGGACGAGGAGGACGCCACGCAAGTGCAATGAAACTTAATTGTGTAGGTATTAGTTCGCGATATGATATATGTTAGATGTGGGAGCTATACGCGCTGAATGAACCCGCTCGAGAATGAGATTTGATAAACAGACGTAGGCGTCAGCACCTTGATAAACTTCCTGTGAGCTACCCAACGGATGCAATCTCGGGCAAAAGGCTTACCCGCTCGAGATTACTGAGTAATCAGCGTAGCCATAATAACGATTTCGCAATCATTAATTCTTTCTAAAATAAAAATTCAGATTTTTTATTAACTTTTTTTCTTAACTTAACTTTTATTAGCTTTTTTTCTTAAATTAATTTTTAATTAAGCAGACAATTAATACACAATTAATTTGTCGTTTTTCTATTCAAATGGTTACTGAATGGTTATCTATTTTTTTAAATGATATGAAAAAATATTTTCTGAATAAACGTAAGCAACGAATGATAATTCATTAATTAATGTTGTTTCAAAGCTACTCATAATTTCGTTTACAATTTTATTTGATTAATTTTAAGAACTAGTAGATTTAAGGATTGAATTATTATTGGTAATAGAATACAATACGGTATTGAAAAGTAGTGTTTCCATATTTATATAAACATATTAAATAATATAATATAATATAAAATATATAATTCTTAAACTTAATTGCACAAAAAATTTTTTATCAAAAGCTTTATTTATCATAATTTTTTATGCATAACGTTTAATGCATTTATAATTCATAATCTAATTTTATATATTTTATTATTTATTGATTTAAAAATGCAGTCACAAATAATTTTAAAAAATTAGATTTGTATTAATTGGTTAACTATTTTATTCTAAAAAATAATTATCAAATGATGTAATTGATGTTGTTGTAAAGACGTAATACGGACGTGCTAATTCCACATCACATTCTTTTGTCTTTTCCTTACTCATCGAGAATATATATATATATACGTACAATATCTTTGCAGACGCAGATTTCCCGCTAATAACTCAGACAAAACATATTGTAGGCATTAGTCCTCGTGTGATGGAAATTTCCGTTCGAAAAAATCTTTAGCACAGAAATCAATTCTATGCAAGCAATAACAATGCAATACGTGCATTACTGTAATAAGTTATAAAAACGTGCACTGGCATATTATTATTATTATTATTATATGCATTGGCAATTAGATCTTTTCTTCCATTTTTGCAAGAAGCAGAATCTACTCAAAAAATATAAACGAAAATATTCATGAAATTATGTTAATGGTAATGTATAATTGAATATTTTTATTTATACTATATCACAAAATATTATAAAAATATATATTAATAATTGTCATTCTAAAAAACATTTTCTATTCAAAAAATAAATTTCTGTATACATATGATACATGTCTATAAAATTTCATGAAAAACTTGTGAACTTTTAATGAAAGTTGAAAGTTTCTATTTAACAAAAATAATTCAACATTTTTATAAGATTTCAATTTTTAATATTAAATATCTTACCATTAATAAAAATAATTAAATAATCTTTTTTTATACAACTTTAAATAAAAATAAAAATTCAATATTTGGAAATTTTATTGCAACACGACATTGCTCGTATAAATTATTATTATTATTATTATTATTATTATTATTATTATTATATAATATTAAATTTAAATTATTGTTAATATCTTTATAATATATAATATTTTATAATATGATATTAAATTTAAATTACTGTTAATATCTTTTACATATATATATATATATATATATATATATATATGTATGTATGTATGTATGTATGTATGTATATGTGTATAAAGTACATGTGTGTAAATGTGATGTAAGTTATTGTTTCGCAATGTGATGTATGTGCACAAGCAATCATGCAATAGTCATTCAATATCTTGAAGCGCGTCGCAAATTAATATTAAATGGTTCCTAGCACTTCTACAAGAAGTTGATGCAAAATAACAATAAATTGCATCATCATTGATAATTAAGCAATCTCGATAAGATATCCACAGACATTTCGATTGCATTGCGCTATATGCTTCATCACCGTAATGCGAAGTTACGAGCTTGGCTACGATAACAGAAACGTTCACGTGTTCGCGCATTGTGTGGTGAAGAATGTGCTGTTTATAATGATAAGAAATTATCGTTACTTGTTCTTGTTTCGCAATATAAAAGCGACGGAAGTTACCTGACGTTTTGCAACGCGACATCTGACGTGTCATTCGTTGCATCGCGCGTATGATGACGGTAGTATTATACATTTTTTACCTTTTTTGTAATCCGACCTGCGCAATGACTTTCTGCTATCTCAAGTAGATTTAAGTGGACAATGCAATCATAAATCATGAAAAATCGATGATTACAAAACCAGAACACAATCTAAATCAGATATCTTTTTAATCGCTTTTATTTAAAAGGAATTTTTTTTAAATATCAAAAAGATTATAATTTATCGTACTCATTCAATTTTCAATTTTCATTATATACTTTTTTAGAAATTAAATTGATATTTTATTACAGTTCATTTGGAATTAATTAAAAGATATGATAATATCTTCTTTATTAGAATTAAATATCCGTAGAATTTAATATCCTAGAAATTCTGTATTTTCACTTGTTAATATTCGAAATTAATATTTGAAAACTGAATAGTTATTTTAATTATTTATTTTCTCAGAAAAATCATTTCTAATTTGACTGAAAAATCTCTAATGAGAAGAGCACAATCAACCTGGAAAAAACTTCGCTCTTACTGTAATTATATTATATCATAAAATTATATTATTTTATAATTGCGATTTTATTTTTAAATAATATTTGAAAAAAAATGGAATATTTATTTTTTATATTATTGAATAATGCAAAATTTAGATTGCAACATAAATATCTAAAAAAATTAATATTTATTAATACATTCAGACATTACATTTATACACGCTTTTACGTTTTTATATATTTATATTTAAATAATATTTATTTTAATATTTTTTTTTATATTGATATTAAAGATTCTCATTTTATATTTTGATAATAAGAATAGATATAATTCATTCTTTTTCTAATGTAAAATTTTGATTTCATGTTGGAAATTTGCATTTGATGATGCAATCTTTCCGTATCTCATATTATATTGTAAAGGAAACGTAAACAACTTATATATATATATATATATATACTCTCCTTGACCTACAAACTATAAACGAAAATTGATAACTACTTAGACCGTGAATAATATGTGCACACATGTGCAGACATAGTTTAAAAGCTATATTTTAAAGTAGTCAAAGTAAATGCTAAGTTACTTTTTAATACCAATAAATTTGTCAGTAATTCCCATTCGTATAATATTTCGCATATCGCAATAATGAAATCTGAGCTTAGACACATGGCGCGAATTTGTTGTTGAAAATCACGCAAGCGAAACTATTAATAAGATATTGTGTGCATAATGTAGACTTCGTAGTATAAAGTAAATCCATAGTTATTTTCACACATTTTAGTTATTTTCATATTTAGTACGTTTAGTTTACATATGCATAGTTTATCTGACACAATAAGTTCAAAGCATATATTTTAATTTAATTTTAAGCATATAAAAAAGTATTTAATCTAACTAAAGAAAGTTGTTAAATATCTCAAAAAAACATACAAAAAATAAATATTTATTTTCTTGTAAGAAAATGCATCGATAATTTTATTTGATATCGATATGTAAAGTACAATTGATGTCGTAGAAAAGCTATCACACCTCATTTGAACTTTGTTACTTCTGATGTAAAAAATTTTGTTTTAATGATATCATCAATATGATGATTCATCCCCAATTCAATTATCTCTCGAATAAATTAGTCACAGTTATTAATATCAAGATTAATATACTTCATCGCTATTCAGTACTGTTTTACATGCATAGAACGTGCGTCATAATTCATATTCTTTAATGTTCAAAAAAATGTATTCGAAACGTTAATTATTATTAAAAAGGATTTTTATACGAGTATAAAATCATTTATTTATTACTCGGGGAGGCTCTGACTAACCCTATTCCTTCCCGATTTTCTATATTAAAATTAAAATTTTTTATTAATTTTAAGCTTTTATTTTATATATAAAATTCATATCTTATTTAAAACATATCATTGTTTCAGAATTATGCTGCACAGACAAAAAGTATATAATTAAAGATATAATATATAAAAAATATGTACTATAATATATAAATTTTAATTAAAAATTTTGAAATTTGCTGTCACATTGTAATTTCGATTTTTATAAGAACATTTCAAAATATCTTGCTCATTTCTTTATTTTCAGCATGATATCGTAAATATATTTATGTACATACCTACATATTTCAATATCTCTGTATATAATGTACTTAATTATCACCGCAAATAATTTTAGGAATGAAGGATAGACAAATATAAGCAGTTTAAAACTCATTTATTGAACATGACATAAAAATCACGATACATAATAATGATAAACCGAAGTCTATTATGTAAGCTTCGAAAACTTCATATATATTATTCATTTATCATCTTCCAGTATAATATCTCGCATGCCCGTGTGTACGTGTGTGTTTGTATGAATTTCCTATCAAACTCTAACAGATGATTACTTTATACACGTATGTATAATCGTTACACATGGAATGTGCGCCCACACCGTTTCGCTTTCGCTCGCATCTCTCTTCGACTACGAAATTCTCGGATAATTAGCGATCTCGACGACGATACGGTAACTTGCTTTCGTCTTTGCGAAAGTGAGACTAAATCTCAATTTTATGCCGATACTTCCTCTACTGAAGGTGAATCATCGCATTAAAAATACAAATCGCAAACATAATTATATTGTTTATTGCGTATGACAAATAGGAAAATTATGAGCATCAGCATAATAACAGATATAAATATAGAAATAAGTATTCTATAAAACAACTTTCTTGAAATGTTGAAGCGTTAATAATAGAAAAAAAATCAATAAAATAGGATTTATATCAATAGGGAATAATCAAGTTTTGATTTACAATCGGTTTTTGCATAAATGTTTTTATAAAAGTATATAAGTCAAGCATTACAATGTACCCGTCGCTATAAAATTCTGCATTCTATAAATATTTATAAAATACTTATTGCACGAAGATTCTTTCCTACATTTTTATTTCCTGAAAGAGAAATGTCAGAGCTATGGCTTCCTAAATGTTAATTCATATTTCAAATATTTCTTCTTTGTACTATTTACCTTATTTTACAATCTTTTTTTATATATCGCAGAGAAAATATAAGTTTTATAAGTTTCATAATTGATCACTGGCGAGAATTGGTATCGTCATCGGCGCTAAATGAATACGAAAAAAAGCGAACGGATTTTTTCAACAACATAAGTGGCTATCCGTCGAAAAATAAATATGTTCATATAAACTGGAGAGACAATGTATGCGTGAATAAAGGACAGAACAGATGAGACGGCGCGATCGAGAGCGTAAAATGCGGGATCCGATCGAGCTACGCTATTTTTTTTTTGTTTTACTTTATTATAATCTTGGGCTTTTGGCAGTGATATTCAATCGTCGTGAGTGAGGAGAAAGTACTTGAGCAATCGACGATGATATTAGGTTTCGTCCAACAAGTACAACTTTTGCAAGATAATTTTTTTCACGGAGCCTAGATTAATCTTTTAGTGATGAAATATTTTAGAAATAAAGAAAAATCTGTAACTATCTAAATTTTACTCACATTAACAATGATTGATGAAATTAATTGTCTTCTTCTATAGTCATATATATCTTGCACATATTATCAAGAATAAGATATAATTCCATATGTGATTTATGACAATATTTAACGTTCAATGTCCATCCTGAAAAGATTGACGTACATACTAATCGCTATAAAAAAAGAGACGCGGAAAAATCATTCGCGCTGTGTAAATTCGCAAAAGTCTTGGCGCTTCTCCTCAAACACGCGCTAAAAATCCGCTCAAAATGTCCCGAGTGAGGTATAACAAATAACCGTAAAATTTTAGTAGTAATAGAAAAAATAGTCAAGTCGTCGCGTAATAAATAATATGTAGATATTACGCGTATATATGCATACATATATAATTTTACTATATACGTATACATATATATCTGCACGTGTATAGCTTTGCAATCGCGTTGCGACCGTAGAATGAAAGTGGATCGAGAGACTGCGCAATGTTAAAATACTTCTCTTTATCTACGTATATATATACCTAGAAAAAAGGTAAAGATTAATGTGATAGACATTTAATATGAAATTCGATAATTTTATTGAAGAAAAATCCCAATCCACGTTTACTCCGCGGTCCGAGGCCGCCGTAATAAATAGATTGTATTATATATATATATATATATATATATCTCGTCGATCTCTAAAATCTAATAACATCATTTTTCTAATCAGTACGAATCAACCGGCGAAATCTTGGGACGCACGTATGAATTGGGTCGTGAAGCCCAGTTCGCGCTAATGGCAGTAAATTCATGAGAGGAACAAAGTATATGTGAATAAAGAAAAAGAAAAATTAAAAATCCATATCCATTACTTGTATATCGAAAAGATATACAAGCAATTAATTATCAAATTTAAGGCAATAAATCCAAATATCAAAAACTTTCAATCTAAAAATATTTTTTAATTTGTGTTATGCGAAAACTTGCATACTATTAAAAGTCCTAGAGATATTTTATACAAAAAAACTATTATGTGTGTATAATATAATATACAATATTATACTGTGGATTTTAAATTTAATATGAGCCCATCGAACATCGTGTGTCCCAATATTCCGTCCAGCACCACAGCGCCCTAAAATCGTCTTATATCGATATTTATACTTTTAGTTTCTGTTTTTTTTTTTGTTTCACTAAAGCAGTCTTACATAAAGCGGCAACTTTTGGAAATTATCCGGTATGCATCTCAATATACAAAATGATTTCTGTTTTATCACACACTAGCCGATGTTCGCAAACACACAATCCTGTCTTTCTTTCTTGCGGTTTATCCGTCTCACTCTTTTTCTCCCTTCCTCATCTTCTGCCCCTGCTTATCTGCACTCGAAGAGAGAAATGCAGATTGAGCTACGTAAATTTTCAAAATTTTCCGCGCGATATCTATCAACTAAGCTTTCTTTTAAATCTGATGTGAATCCGAAAGCGCAAATCGACGTATATTAAATCACCCTTGAATTAAAAATTTTACTTCTTGTAATAGATATTAAATCGGATTAAATCGGCTTCTATGCCGTGTAAATTACATTTCCAGAAACTGTTTGCCATTTTAATCGAAAATAAATAACTTTCGTTGTACTGTTTCTTCTCGAAATAATCGATAAACGCTTTCAGAATGTTTTCTTTTTCATACTCTTAATATTATGTACACGTTAAGACGGACGTAAACGACTTCAAATGCTCGTGCGCCAGAATTTCATCATCTGTCTCGAAAATTTCTGAAAGCAGCGTTGTTCTCTTTTAAGAAAAAATAATTGCAGGAGCTCTTTCATACTGAAGCTCCCTCGTGTTATTCAGCCCAATCAAGAAGAAATTTGTTATTTCGGTTTCCAAATACGCGGGTTTGCGATCGACGAAGAATCGAAGCGTTCGAATCTCGTCCTAACTGTAATATCTCACCATAATCGTCTCTCCTCTAATCCATTAATCGTTGCAGAGTAATTCTACCTTATAGTTTATACGGTATCACAGAATTACATGCGGCATCACTTAATTGCTCCCAGTTCGTAATCTTCGATATACGCAACCGATAGAAAGAAAGCGCGCTAAATATATATTTTAAATCGTAAACTAGAACCAGGACGCGCAGAGTCGAGTGTTAAAGAATGAGCAGTTTTTCATCTAATAATTAAAAAAATTGTTACGCGCTTCAACTAAAATTTAATCTAATTTTTATTTATCTGAAAATTATTATTATTCATAATTATTACTAAATATGATCCACTTTAATAATTTTACTCCAGAAAAAATATTATGCGCTCATCACTAACATGCACGTCAATTAACATTTCTCTCCTTTTCATATCATAGAGAGTTATAAGATTTAGAAAGCACCATCTAATTATTCCTGCAAATTAGAAACTTGGACTGTATATTTAATAAAAAGAAATTTATCTATTTAATTAATCCATACAGGAGAGAGAAAATTTTCATGACAGCGTAGCGTTATTTTCTCTTAACATTCGACATCCTTTGCACATGTGCAATCCTCCAAGGGCACAACACGTCCTGCTCCCGCATCTTTTTCTGGCCAACCGACTCAATATTTGTGTAACGAAATAATACACTATATGTATATATATTACATGAAAAAATTAACAAGCGCTTGAGAGCGAAACAACAAATACAAATAACTCGTGCGCGAGGTAAACCTCGGGGGAAACGTTGTTACATCTTCGATGATGTATGACAAAAATGCGATTCATTTAAGAAAATATCTATGTCCAGTTCCGAGTGATCCAAGAAAATCTCCGGAACAATATCGCGCATCTCGTATGCAACGCAACGCGTGTACGTCGCAGAATACTTTAATGATACCGGATGTATCTATCATGCTTCCCTATATAGATTCTGCCACATACATTAGCATTACTATCGTACTGTAAAGCGAAGAGCAATTAGATATATCATTTAATAAGACGATACATCAATAATTGCAAATTGTTTAAGTATTTCTTTTCTTATTTCCTCGAAAAAAAATAAGTTATTCTTAAAAAAAAATTTATAAAAACTTTATTTTAAGATATCATCTCAATCATTCGATATATCAAGTTATTTTCAGTTTACACATTTCTAGATTTTCAAATTTTTGCATGCAATAAAAAAATTTATATCAGACTAAATAGATTTTTTTTGATTGAATAGAAATCAATTCTTATATTGATGTATGTTATTTGCATTAGTTATTCTATACAAAATACGCTTTGCATTGCGTGTTTTGTAATTTCGGCGCGATTTCTGGAGATTTCCTGATATAAAAAGTGAGCACGAGAAAAATAATGCAAGGCGAATATACTTATGTGAATACTAATTGTAAGTACAACTAATTTTGCGATTAATAGCGCGGGATATACATGCGAAAATAAGCGCTTCTCTTAGGCTTCGTTCGTACGTGATCTGAATCAAAGAATACGCGTATGCTTGTTTTATTCGCGTCTTTAAATCACCTCGCAGCATACGGCGCTTTTTCCTGCACAGCTCGATATCCTAAAGGTAAAGAAACTGCTGTTTCCGACACGTAAATTCGATCCCAATTCGAACAACAGGCGAGCCTTACTATTGTTCTCAGTTTGATATATCCGATAAAAACGAGAATATATTCGCGATTCCTTTTACGCTACTTATTCTCTCTCTTTCTCTCTCTCTCTCTTTACATTTTGACCCGTATTCTCATCGCGTATCTAACATCGATTATGACATGAGAAAACATTTCTCATATTAAGCAAATAAATAACTCCTAATTTGGCAGAGTCATATATTTTACGCGCTGAGAATACGAGCTTCTATTCTTAAACTGTTTTACACGACGTAATGATTAGAGAACGTTTTTCAGTCTAGATTGCGAAAAAGTTAATTGGATATTAAGAATAGAGATTTATGTTTTGCTTCCACGAACATGAAGTAATTTGGCAAAGAAATAAAAAACGTATCGATTGTTTTCAATAAATATCTAAAAGATACTTGAAAGATATAAAAACGTTTAAAAGAATGTTGAAAAAAAAAAGATTTTTTACAACAGTCTTTACAACATCTCTTAGATATTATTTGCACAAGATAAATGTAGTCGCATGACATCGATCAATCAATCTTTTCACGGAAACCGGAAATTCTTTGCGCCCGCTAAATGTCTTTCTTCGATTTCGTTTTAATTAATGTTATATGTTAAGAAGAGAACAACATATATATAGAACGCTATACGCACAATCTCGTGCGCAATCAAGGAACTTAGCTATTAGGTCTGACAACGCAAGTGACTATTTTATTAACCGACTGACCACGAGCCTGCAACGTTCAATAAAATGTTCGCGACGCGCAATCACGATACATAATCTCGATAGACATGTTTGTTATATACCTTATTTTTTGCGCTGTTGCTGCTCCAACGATTATCCCTTAATTACTGATGCTCTCCAGCCATCTTCGAAATCTCTGCCACGAGAGATTCGATCGAATAGTTCATCGATCTGATGTAAACTGCGAATTTTTTAGGATTCCCATCTTATTACTATTTCCTTTTTCTCATCATCTTCTAATCAGATCCTTAGATTTATCTAGGAGATCCGTAGGATGGATATTCTTCTGTTTATCGATGTTCTTCACTCCTTATATATCGAAATTGTCGCGCTGTTATTCTAAAAGCGTTGCAATCAACATCTCTTTTCATCATCTCAAGTGTTCATCAAGGCTCCTCCTATCGTTCGATCGCTCGATCGAGGTATCTTTTGACCCCTGAGGATCCTTGATCGATTATCCATGATCGACTGTCGACATCCAATGGTTCGAAAATAACGACTCCAGGATCATGCCACCCTTCTTTCTACTTGCTTGTGCTGGGCTAACAATCTTGTACGCGTTCGCTTTCGAACATACTCAAGCTAAACGTGCGACGAGCGAAAGTTGATTTCTTCGCTCTTCTTCTTCCTTCTTTTCCCTCATTGATTTTCTCATTCTTGTACACACATTCTTCCTTTCTCACTCGATCTCTTCCTTCTAATACACGTATTTTTTGTTGCTGTCGCTGTCTATCATCTTTCTCTCACTTTCTCTCTTTCCTTTCTTATGTTCTCTCTTCTCTACCAAGCTGAAGATGGATCCGGACACGAGCGTGCCGCCACGTTGCTACTCGACTCGGATGTGGTAGCGGGTGCCGAAGTGCGTCGGATCTCGATTGGTTTCGAACCGGATACGGGTGGCCGGCCCAAAACCCCTTGATTGTTTCACGATAAGTTTCGCTGATCTTCAGCGCAGTCCTCTGCCTTCTTCAGCGAGCGCTTCAACTTGTCGACCAATCGATTATGGAACTTGTTGAGGGAGTTCGAACTGCCAGTCTTAGGCGGCGACGTGCTCGTGCTTTTGCTTGGACTCTGCAGGGAACTCTGAGACGCCCTCGAGGATGTCCTTGAGAAGTGACGCGAGGTCAACGGTACGGACCGATGCGCCGGCGAGGTCAGGAAATCGGAGCCGGGGGAGGTCGACAACGACGGACCCTCCGACTTGGAACATTCGGACACCTAGGAATAGAAAAAAAATTCCAGGTTAAAAAACACGAGGGAAAATTTCCTTAAATAGAATTTTCCGAGAATTTTCCCATAAAAATACAATCACTAATTGGATCATTTTTACTAATCAGTACGTTTCTCTCTACAATATGTAACTTGAAAAAAAAAAATATAATCGTGTTATTAAAATATTAAATATAGACATGATATATTCGCTAAATCCCAGAATTATTATATTATTTTACTAATTATATTATTGTTAATTTTCAAGAGGCATTATTTATCAACGTGCAATAGTGTATCATAGTTAACAAATATTTGTTAGAAAAATTTTGATCATTCTATCATTATCGTTCCTTTACTACTTT
This sequence comes from Camponotus vicinus, assembly GCF_025532165.1. Classification (NCBI taxonomy): domain Eukaryota; kingdom Metazoa; phylum Arthropoda; class Insecta; order Hymenoptera; family Formicidae; genus Camponotus; species Camponotus vicinus. The sequence goes on along the minus strand of NW_028141948.1, from coordinate 10,722,803 downwards.
TCAATTGCATGATCTCCCTTTCGAATCCGTTAAAACTTTCATCCAAATTCCGTTTAATATTCATCACAGAATCGATGAAGCGCAATCATTCTTACTATAACGACTTCGCAAAATCGTAGCGTTTTTTTCATTGCTCGATGCATGAAAGGTGAAAGCTGCAATGATTCTAATATGAATTACATTTGTAAAATTACTTTAACATGCACGAATCATAATGCAAAAACGAAATATTTCTAATCTAGCCTTCTATCTTTCGTTTTTTTCTTCTCTTTCGATCAGAATCGTGTAGTAAGCATTTTAAATGCTATACGTTGCAATGATATCTCTTGATCAAAATGTGGCGATTAACTTTGCCAGTTTGCCTTTCGATAAACCGGATCTTGAAAGACATCTTTTTAATCTTTCCATATCTTTCCATATGAATTATTTGAAATTAATTTAATACATGAAGAATTTAATTATATATTTGTGTAATAATTGTTTTTGCAATTATTTTAAATCATTTATTAAAATAATAAATTATTGCTGTATTTATTACTCAAATATCCAGAAACTAAAATTAAATGAAAGAATCCCGGTCGTGGATCTATAACGGCATTCTAACGACTGCGCAATTAATTTGTGAAAGAACACGTGTACCTCATTTCGTACAGGTCTCCTCAAATTCAATATCCTGACTAATTGATTAATAAATTGCGTTCGCATGCATATGTTTTCAACGCGAATTGATTCATCCTGCATTCAGCATCGAATAGAATAAAAATAAAAAAATGTCATCACGTGTATGATGCACGTATTTTTCCTCGCAAGAATACACTGAAACTACAATCACATGCTTGTCAGCACGATAGAAAACGATAAATACCTGATTAGGCTAGATTTGTTTTTATTTGTAACCAATGCTTCCCTCCTTTTATACAATCGTACGATCGTCTTACGACATGACACGATGGTTACATAATGGTTCTCAAATCTCAATCAAGATCTATCGTTATATATTTATTAAATAATTTATATTAAGCGATTTAAAATTTTAATTATGATATATTATAAAAATTACTTAATTTAATCACAATTTTTATTTACTTTAAGCATAATTTGTTATATATGAAATATGAGAAAATGTCTATTTATATCTTTATATTTTAATATAAAATTAATTATGTGTTCTAACAAATTCTTCATTTAATTTTGTAATTTAAAATTTTATAACTATATGCTTACAAAAATTGACTAATTATATGTTATTAATTTTGTGACTTTTTTAATATTAATAAAATTATATAAATTTTAATTTTTAATTTTAAAATATTTTGAAGTTTTAATAAAGATAAAATATAAAGATTATTTAATTAAAATATATATTATATAAATTATCTGAAATTTTTAATAAATATATAGCTTTTCTATCTAAATACGATGTTTATTGGCCTAATTTGCTTCTGCTTGTATTTCCAATATCAAATAAATTTGATCTCAATTTCGCCATCATATAGTTGTATGATATCTACATGTCTCAAATGAATATATGATATGAATTGATATTTGCACAAACGGTGTTTATTGCCTATGAATGTTTCTCATTTAATTTCATTTATCTTCGATAGAAAATCGTGTTATTATAATTATAAACAGCCTTTTATTGAAGCGTTACACGAGATAATAATAGAAGATTGAAAATAGGAACATCCTCCACGATCGATTACTGATAGAGCTATCGTCGTGCAAGTTCAGGACCAAGTATTCAAAACCTATTTGCTTGTTTATTTATTCAAAGTTCATTGATATACTCAGTTTTATGTCATTTGTAATAAATTTTTTTAGATAATATATTTATATAATAAAATTAACTTTTTTATATTCTCTTTTCATATTAATCAATCACATTAATCAATTTAAATTACAAGTAATTATTTAATATGTGATAATAAAGTTATAATTATAAAATATTAATTATAATTATTAAAAATAATAAGAAGATAATTTAAAACAAGAAAAAAAATTATAATGCTTTCGCAATCAATTTATTTCTTATCTCACACATTCATTCATTCATAGGCGTAAACGCGCGCTCATACATATATACACAATGATGAACTTTAATAAAAAATTATCTCAAAATATTTCTAACTTATTTGATAATTATAAAGCCAAAAAAAGATCAGATTTTTCTCTTGATAAAAATAGGTAAGAAAATAACATCAAAAGCTAAATTGAGTATCACGTCACGAAGAGTATCCGATTAAAAAAGCATTTTCTTTTTTGCCGATCATCTTAAATATATATATATATATATATGTATATATAATAGTTTTTTTTTTAAATAATTCATTATATTAGGATAATCGATTATCCAAAAAATTAAATCGTTAGCAAGATTAGAATAATATTTGACATCTAAATTCTAATTGGATTAAGTGTGATTATAGAATGAAATGAAACAACAGATAACGAAGTTTTTACGAAGAAGAATCCATACGAGAATTCAGCGGATGATTATATGTATACATTGTGAAACCGACACTAAGCTTGCGCAATATTACGTCACAGATTTAAAGTACTTTGCGTGCAGAGTGTCCTAGACCTTCAGCGATATCTCTTTTGTTAGAAATAATTTGATGAAATCTTTTTCCTTTCTGCATAAGAAAACAACTATTGTAACCGTACAATTTTTGCAACATTACAAATATATTCCACATTAAATTTATAAGATCAGTTTAAAACTAAAGAAAAAACTATGATTCATAATAAAATTTCATAATGTCACAGCTTTCATTATTACGTCTTTTCAATTTCCTGTATATTCAATGAATTTTATTTTATATCTTATGAAATTTTTATTTCATAATAAATATATTCGAATAAAAGTAATAATACATAACATTTGCATAAAGAATTTTTTTATATACAAATATAATATGAAATAATGTAGTAATATTATTATTACAACATGCGCCATCATTATTTAGGCCTGAACATGTTATGTATCAATTAGCATATTATAAATATAATAAATATAATTCTTTTATTAATTAATATTATAATTGCTGCTTTCTATCATCATTTTATCCCTTTTTTTAATACAAATGATAAACATGAAACTCGACAGTCGTAATGTCATCAATAATATAGATTTACAATAACATTTATGAGTGCGATAAGTACCGCGTATCATTTGCAATTGGACATTATGCGCATAACTGCTTACGTCGCGATAAAAATAAACTCGTGATCAGAGTATATTTATCCGTAAGACACGTGGTTCTCCGATCGTCATCCGTTATTAAATATGCTTATTTAGTCTACAAACACAGTTTTACCGAGCATTTAGCGACGTCTAAAGAAAACCGGTTTATGAATATGCCGAAATGATCTTTTACAATAATGATTTCGCGAGAATCCAATTTCTTTTGAATTATTTTTCATTTGCGAAAATTAACAAGACAAATAACGATATATCTTGCTAAGTATAATAGTTAAATAAGAAAAAAAATTATATATAATTTTTAAAAAATTTTAAAAATATCGAATTTAAAGAAAATTATCAAATTATTCTGTTACATGTATTAAAAATATCACCAGTTACTTGCCTCCAGTAAAAATTCTATATTAAATTTGAAGTTAATTTAATGCAAAATTATTCTTAATGAAAAATTAATAATAATTTAATTTAATATATGTATTAAATCTCAAGTGCCTTTGCAAGTTAAACTTTACAAGAATATAGATAGGTAACAAAATCTTATTTTTCATTCAAATTTGTGAATGTTACAAATAAATAAAATTTCAAATAGAATTTCAAATAAATAAAATATTAGTTTGAGATGTTATGCACAATTAAAAATTAATTCTTTACATGTTAAATTATATTTTTGTCAGTAATATTAATATGGAAAAGGAATTTTGTTGACATATAAAAACAGAATTATAAAACGGAGTTATAAGAATTGTTATTAAAAAATTCGCGCGAAACATCAACAAAACACATCGCAAAAAAGTAGCAAAAAATGTTCAAACAAATCTGAATCCATATTGTAAGAAAAAATTCCATAGATATATAAGACGTCTATGGAAAAAGAGATTCCATAATGTATGTATGTATGCACGTACGTACGTATACCATTAACGATCAATTTCATTTCTATTAGTTCACAAAAGTTTAAATATACAATAAAATTTCAGTGTCACAAAATTTAAATTTACTTTAATAACAATAAATTGAAATATAATAATAATTAATATTTTGATAACTAATCCTTAAATTTGTGAAAAAGAATTCGTATTTAAATAAAATTATGTTATCATTGTGTTGATTTTCTTATTTTTATAAGATCGACTTGTATATTCATCAATACTCGTATATTTAAACGATATATTGAGATGGTAAAAAAAATTGTCTCTTTGTTATTGTAATAAAGAATTATGTGTGTACACAATTGTATTGGAAAATACACACAACATGACAAAAAAATGTTTTCAGAAAGAAGTAGGATATTCTTATTAGAACAATAAAAAAAGAATAGTAAATTTTAAACCTTTAATCACAGAGAAATTATATAACTCTCATAACTCCAAAGAAGTTGACTTGTATAAACAGAACAATAACATGTTTTCACATTTTTTAAGTTATTATTCGTCTTTCTCTCTTTTGCTTTAATATATAAAATATATTTTATAATATATTTTATAATATATATTTAATATATAAAATATATTTTATATTTTTAAAAATTGATAATGTTAATTTTAAAAATTAATAACATGTATGTTACAACACGCGTATAATTATAAAAACATTTTAGAAATGGTATAAGCATAGATTTTTTGGAGCTATGAAAGTGATGAGGCATTTATTTCGAAGAAACGAGAAATTTTTTGAAATTCTTATTAAAGCAATTTTCTCGCATATGTCAATTAATAAATTTATTTCCCTAATAATAAATGTGACAAGATTCCGTTTTCAAAATAAACACCTCAAGTTGGAAAATCGCGCAAAGCTGATCGATTACCATAAAAATCGAGACAGAAGGGTGATCAGATGTGTCGCACTTTGCAAGACGGTTGTGCCTGCTAGTTCGCCAGACCTGCGAAAAAATTGCGTATGCAGTACGGCACTTTTCATCGTTACTATCTTTTCGTCATTTCATGATTTTGAGCAATGTAATGATTTCGATCGATGATCATTAATCACAAATTTCGCGCACAACACACGTATTCTTTCGCGACTCTTTCAACTCCTCGATCCGTAATTTCGAAACAATGCGTAAAATAATGCGCGTTCAGATGCGCAAATACATGATTTTAGATACATAAGAAGACGTTATTTTTCACATGCTCGCATAAATTTCAATGTTTTCATGCTAGTAATATGCACGATACAATGCACGAATGACGCATCAAGACTGGTCGACGCCAGTATTGTTAAAAGTCACCCATTCTAGCAATCGTATTTTAAGACTGACGCATAAAGGCTGACAATCGAAATTTTTAGAAAAGATTTCTATTATATACTTTTGTAAACCGAAAATTTATTTATTATTCTTACTAGCTTGGTAAATACTAGCTTGGAAAATACTAGCTTAGTAAATAAGGAAGTATTTACAATAGAGAGAGAAGCCGAGTAATTACGTCATTGGGAATTGGTCAATATGCATAGTTTCTATATTTATGCATTCGAATTCATTACGCATATACTATATATACATAATTTTTAAATTAAAATTGTCCTAGAAAAGTGTGTTTAAATTTTTTGCATCAAAATAATCTCGCGCAAGAATTAATGTATATAAACATTCGATTTTTGATAACTTAATATCGCTATACAACGGTTCGTGTGATATAAACTCAACTCTTGCAAACGTGACTATCATTATAAAAAAATCGTGCATAGCATGTATAAATTTAGTTCAACCTCTTTCTTTTCCTCCCCCTTCCACCTTATCTTCTTTTCCCTATTAATATAATTCTCGTTTCATTTTCATTATATTATATATCAAAGTTCATATTATATTTTTTTTTCTCTCGTTTCCTTTTTCAAATTTATTCTCTTCAATATCTATATCATTTATAACACACCGCTAGATTATATGTGTTCATTTAAAGTTTGCAACTTACATGTTATTCTAGAATAACGTTTTTTTATATTTTTACTTTGTTCCGGACAGAAAAGAAGAATTATTTTAAGAATGTAAAGTAAATAAATATATACATGTGTTTTTAACTCGAGTCCATCGTAACTTGATACCAATCAAGAGAGCATTGTGTGTTACTCAGGTTATAAAAATACTGTTCTAGCGCGCGCGTAATAAATATCATTTTTTTTCTGTATCAAGTACTCACCTTTCTACGGCAGGCCTGCGGATTGGAACACTCGGACGAGCGCCGGCTGCGATTAGTCTTGTAAATATCCCATTCGTTTTTCACCACGGGCATCATAAACGCCATCTCGTCTGCCGGTGTGCGTGCACTCTAACTCTGTCTTTCCTTTCGTCGATTCTTCACGCTCACTATCCCTGTCTCTGTCTCGGTCGTCGCACGTCGTCGGCTCGAGTTGCCCTCTTATCTCTCTTCCTTCGCTTGCTCTCTCTGTCGCTCTCGTAGCAGTTCTAGAAAGTTCAACAGGAGACACCTCGTCGCGTTAAAGAGAGTGGATCCTGACTATCTCAACGTCCGTCGATGACTTCGGCCGATGATTTTCTCCGCTGATAGAGTTCTCGTTACGACTTTAGCTCGCAAGTTCTAACTCGCAGTCACGTGGCTCCGCCGAAAAAAATCAATATCGTCGATATCGTTTCGCGCGCTGGCGCCTTGATAACGTATCGCTCGATCTGTCGATTTTCGCTATCGATTACAATCGCTGCGTCCTATCCGCCTGGCTAATGTCGGCTGGAAAACTGCATACACGTCGCGCTTTCACAAGTGCGTTCCTGCCCTGTATATTCGCTCGATATGTATGTTTCTTTAATTACGTCTTGTCGTCCCTTTGACAGCTACTCGAAATTCACGTCCGTTCGGTACGGCAGCTCGCTGCAGAATGAGCACGCCGGTCTGCGCGTGAATAAGCAACGTTCTCGCAAGCGGGTGGAGGGGATAGGCGCGCGCACTCATTGGCCGTCATTGAGGCGGGACACCTACGTCACGGGTTACCATTGATTTTTCAATGTTGATACACACAGCAGCGTGACGTGTCGATTGAATTTTTGGCGGCGCACTATCTCGCGTAGGCGTAATGATGCTGGAGTGCATGGCGCAGGTAGATCCATTAAATGTCCGGGATCTGAATCCCTGGAGCCGATATGTGCGAAGAGTGATGACGATTACCGACCTTCCTCCCTCCTCCCCCAATACGCGTTGATCAGTCATTAATGACGTATTTCTCCTAATTCGAATTCCATTTCGAAATTCAAATTCTTTCGACAAAACGCTTGTGTGTCGCATAATATTTATTTCTCGATTTTTAACGTTACATAAAAAAATTTATTAAGTAGAAAGAGAGAGATTTTTTTGCGAGAATGCATATCAATTGTCTATTCTAGTTCAAAATTGAATTAAAAATAGTAAATTCATTTTGTATTACTCTTATATTTTACTTGATAGGAATGATAAAAAAAATAAAAATACGATTATGAAAACTATAATTATATAACTACAATTAAATAACTATAATTAAAATGTATTATTCGATATTTTTTTTTATATTAAATGTGACTGTAAATATTTTTATGAAGACTTAAAATTTTACTTATTAAAAGAAGAGTTCTAAATGTGTTAGTTATCACTCGCATACATGCACAATACACATACGTACAAAATCCTGTATTAATCATTATTGTGATAGAAAATAGAAAAGCAAAGATAGACAGGTAATAATTCGAGAAACGTAAATAGATAAAGAAAAAAGAAAACGTTTGTTACAAATATTTTAAAGTAAATTGTCTACGAAGATAATAAAATATAAATCAGGGAAAGCGTGCAATAAATAGTAACAATAGCAATTAACATTCTTAAAAATTGAAACTAAAATGACGTAAATTTGTTACAAAGTATATATAAAACCATCAGCATGATTAGCAAAATTATATGATATGACGTGTAACATTTTAAAACAAAAACAAAATGTATATAAACATCGATATTTAAATCAATAATGCAGAAAAGCGATATACTTATTTATAAGACGTGATGAATAAACATGTAAGAGTTCAATTAAAACAATACACGAACTGCAATTTAATTCTAGTTAACAATTATATAACAAAACACACAAACTTTTTTAAACTTATATACATTTGAAATTAGGTTTAAAATTAATAAAATAGCTTACAATATTAAATTTTTAGTTAAATATTCCAGATATAAATATATAGTAGAAATAAAATGCAGAGGAAGCAAACATTGAGATAAATTACAAGTAATTTTTTGCTTATATATAAACAGGAAGAGAATTAATTTTTCTTTTTTGCTGAATACAGCACTAACGAAATAACGTATACAATTTATGTAATAGTATACGTCAACACTATTATTTGGGATAGCCTGTAAAATATCTGGATGTAATCTATCAAGACAAAAAATGTTTAAAAAGATGATTGAAAGAGATTAAATAAACTCTTTTAAAAGGAAATCATTATTAATCATCATAATTTGTTCCCGGTCCGATGCAATATACAATAAAAATGCAATTTAGTTAAAGTTAACTCTGGAAAGTAAATAAAAAAAAATCAGAAAAATTTTATTATTGCTGTAAATATAGAATATACTTTATATAACATAGGCGCGCGCACACATACACACACGAAATAACAATAATTATTATAACAACACTATTATACATACATTAATTAGTGACTTGCATCTCATTACAAGCCACTGATAAGATTAATTTTTTTCAATTAATCGTTGTAAAAACATTCATTCTAAAATATTCATTTTATATGCTGATGATTAATAATAAATCTTTTTATTATAATTTAATATAAATCTAATAATCAAAAATTATTATAAAAAGCATATTTATTGAAATTATTCAAAAACGCTTTACGAGCAATTTACTTCAATATAAAGGTAAAAATAAATAACTGTAAAAATGAATAATTATCAAAGATTAAAAATGTCATTCGAATTTTGCAGTTTTGCACTCATATATATATCTTGTGAAAAAATTATTAAAATCACATCGTAATGTATAATGATTCAACATATCTCTATGTATATATATATATACATATCACAAATGGTTTTAGTCTTTTAAAAAAATATAATCTTTTAATATTATATGTATAACAGAAATCGGAAATCAATATTCCATGTACATTTTCTTTAATGCTATAGCTAATTTATCGTGTGTATGTATCTACTATAACAAACACAATTATATATGTGTATATATTGTATGCATTCTTGTAGAAACGAAATAAAGCGACATAACAAATAAAATAATGAATTTTTTTTTACTTTCTTTCTTACAATGCTAATATTTAAAAAAAAATAAAGATATATATTTTATAACAATATATATTAATTCATTGATAAAAATTAAAATAGATATATTAATAAATAAAATTATATATATATATATATATATATATATATATATCATAGCATGTGTAAGATTACTATATATAACGTATAATATAACAATAATATAAATAATAGTATAAATCAGTGGAAAAATGATTATCCACAAAGTATTATCATATAACGAACGCGACTTTATCAATCGTCAATACGATTCACGCTATCAATCGTTGATAAGAACAAATAAGAAGCATTAATATATTAATTAATAATATTTTCAATAATTTGCAATCTTTCAAAATATGGTAGAGAAAATTAATTAAATAAGAGCATTTAGTCTTTTATATTAAATATTGGAATTTAAATTATATAAAGTGATTCAAAACAATCTGATATCTTTGTAATATTCCTAAACGAATTTTGAGACGATTTTTCCTTTCACAAAAGTTTGTCCGGAGTTAATTTTTAAGTTATAATTGAAAATATAATAGTTATACTATTCACGAATCCGGTACAATGAGCAAACAAGAACAACGCAACGCATCATAAGACTATGATTACATGGTCAATATTATTATATACTTTCGTTATATTATAAATAAGTGCAGAAATAATGTTAAAGAACCAGAACAAATCAAACCAAAATATATTATCAAAATGATAGAAAAGGACGACCTTAATAGATTTAACGCCTTCTCCTAGAATACTTAGAAAAATAAGAGAGATTTTCAAAATGACAATCCACAGCGTAAAATTGAGCGCAATTATTATTGTCATAAAAAAGTTTTAGCATAGATTTAATAAAGAAATAAAACCCTTAAAAACTCATAACAAGGCATGGATCACACGCCGGATCATCGGCATCAATATACAGATTTCTCGCAAAAAAATAGCCAATAATATTATGTTAATTAGGACAATAACGAACCATGACTTATGGCAAAATATTGCGGTAAAAAAATGGGTGTCTCCACGAAAAAAATTACATGTTACATACTCTTACAAAAGAGTATTGGAATAGTGAAAAAAAGACTATCGCAGAGTATATCAAAACAAAACCCTTAAAATTAAGAAACAAAGCCCTTGAAATTTAAAATTAAAATCTCGCAACAAGACATGGATCACATTCCAGATCATCAGCAATATATAGATTTGCCATAAGAAAATACTCAACAATATTATGTCAATAAGAACAACGAACCAATCACGACATATGATAAAATATTGCGGTAAAAAAATGAGTGTCTTCACGAAAAAATTATATGTGATAAAAAAAAGTATTGAAACAGCGAAAGCAAAGCTGCTGCAGTGCATGTTAAGGGGATAGCAGAATTTACTTGACAAGGATCAGCATGAAAAAATAAAGTAACAATAAACAAAAAATTCCAAAAATTTTGGGTTTTAAAATCATGCTTGATCAAGAACTCATAGAAAAAAGTTAAACCTAAAAATCTTAAAAAAGGATGTTAACTATTAGAAAGTATTTAAAGACTCGGAACCGACAATCAACAAACAATAAACCAGCGGGAGGACGTCCCGTAAAAAACCCTAGATCATAAATAATTCTGAACATGAAAAACTCTGTCCCATAAATAACTCTGACCATGAAAAACGACAATTGTATAAATCACATAGAAAACTCTAGAAAAACGTAAAAAATTTATAGAATAGAATAAGGAGTGTATAATTTTAATTGCATCAGTAATCACATACCAGATGAAATCCGAGGATTCAAACTGCTGACAGCGACGAAACTTTATCACATTACTCGTTCCAGCGAAGATATAGAATTCATGTTTGAAAGCTTTAAATATTCATTTTCTCAAGTTTTCATATTATCAGGAAACACTAATCAATTTTTTTCAATAGAGAATAGTTAAGAATGTTCGATCCAGAGTCCATCGCTAAGTTTCTCTCGTGTTTCATCGCTGACAATGACGTAAAATCGAATCAAACTGCCTAGCGGTTTTTTCGTATTTGCTCCAACTATAAACTATAACTCCAACTTTTTCTTCATTTGCACCAATAACATTATAATTCCATCTGTTAACGAGAAACAACGAATCGGGAAATCACTGTTTCATAATTGAAGGCCACAAAAGCGTGATAAAAACTTATAATAGAATCAAGCAGATATCAACTGAAAACAGAAATTATTAATACATACATTTTTATTGTGTCATTCTGACAGAGTATTATAATTACATTAATTTCATTATTAAAAGTATTAAAAATAATAAAATTCAGTGACGGCGATTAAGCCTTGTAACTAAATTTAAATAAATTAATAATCCAAATAATTTAAAATCTGATTAGTTACCGCTGCCAATAATAATGTGGCAACAACTTTAATTGTCGCTGACATTGGTGTGTGGCTACAGTTAAATACATAGTCAAATTTTAAATTTATAACTTAATTTTGAATTAAATGCCTAAAAAAGGCGGCCATCAAATCCAAATTAAAAGGACTAATTTCCAAATCAAATAAGCTTTATTAATCGACCAAGGTTCCTTTTCTTTCTTCTTAAAATGGCCTTACTTAATAACTAAAATTAAAGTCCAAATCATTAATAAACCAGAAATAATAAATAAACCTGAATTAACTTTTGGCAAATTAAAATTAATTGACTTTGAAATTAAATATTCAAATTATAAATTAATAAATAAAACCAATTCTCTTCGGAAAATTTATAAAATTCGTTATTTATTCGGGCCGGAGTAATCAAATTTTTATAAGTATAAACGAAGTTTATCCTTATTAATCTTGAATATCCTGGATAAATTTCTTAAATATGTGTGTGATTCGACTCAAAAAAACGGATCAAATTTTTATTCAAAATAATGCTGATATCCAAACTTTTATCTAAAACTACCGCAGAAAAAATCAATTGAAAAAACTAGTTCGTATAAAAACTTGACAACCCATGACGTTAACAGACAACGTCCTTACTAGATACTCAATCGTGTATATATATCAAGTAGTATATACGCAATATTACTTATAAAAAAATACGATTTCAATTAATACCTAAAACATTTGAAGAAATGAAATATTATTAACGTTAAAATACATTTTATTTGTAGATGTGGAAAAATATTTGAAACTTTCTAAACAAACTTTGAGAAATAAAGACCCTAAATTTTGAAAAAGATTCTTATAAAACTTTAATTGATTAGAGAAGATAAGATAAGATAAGATAAGATAGAGAAGATAAGATTTAATTATTCACTAGAAAAGATTTAATTATAATAATATTCAAACGTACACGAATAAATCGTGATTTGAATATCAATTGTCGAAATTTATAAGGCTGATCTACAATGTACTGTTTGCTTCCTGTTTCTTGCTTTTTGTTTATTACTTGTTTCTTCTCTGACAGTCGTGTCAAAATCGTTTTTTTTTTGTCACGTGTTTCTTATCTCTTCCGAAGTTCCTCAATTTTAACCTCGAGCGATAGGAAACAAAGAAACGTAAAATAAGACACGGAGACAAAAAGACAGTAGGCAAATTGCCAGTGAGTCACATCGCTCTTACCTGCAGCTTGTATTCGGACCGTAATAAATTAAGTATTTTAAAACTAAACTTCGAATAAAATTTTTCAAGGGAAAAACTTGTCTTAACATTGAACCAAGAATCATATATCACTTTAAGGGCAATAGGTTCTAAATCATCCTATATAGTCCTATATAGTCCTATATATCCTATATAGTCAAAAATAACCTAATAAAATCAACAAAATTATAATGAGTCCCGTTCAAATCACTCCACTAACAACTAACATTTAGAGAAGTTTCCAGAAGGATTATATTCAGAAGGTATTGTCTATAATATGTTTTCTACAAAAGACTTAACAGAATTTGTAAAGAAGACAACAGATAATTTTTGGGGATATTTGGTAAAATTCAAATTTTTATAATTTATAATTTTTAAAATTCAAATATTTTCTCATTTATTATAGGAGAGATATGGATTAAGAATGATCAAATTCATATCGAACACGATGATTTGTATCTTTCTCACGATAAACTATTAAATAATAAGAATTATACAAATTAATCAGATGTTCAAAATGCAATTACAATGGTGATCTGATAATTTGATATATTAAGTTGATTAAAAAAAATAACTCAATCATGTTGAGAGGTGAATAAAAAATATATTGTTTTAATTGTTAAACAAAGCAAAATTATATAAAAAAATATTTATATATTGATATATACATTAACCACTTGTATATATGTATGTGTGTAATTTTATATATTACATACATATATTATATATATAATGCTGAATCGATTTTTGTTTTTTTATTTGTTTTTGTTTTTATAAAATTAAGATTGTGTTTTTTTATAATTATTGCTATGTAAAATAAATCCTTTTTATTTTTCTTCAAGACGAGAGGTAATGTGACATATAACAAAAAATAAAATATAAAACAAGATAAAAATCAAGATAACAGAATCATTAAACCAATAAAAATAATCTTAAGATAAGAAACAAATTTCTCTGCTAAGAAAAAACAGATAAAAAAACAATAGAAAAATAAAAATATAAAAATTACAACAGAAAAATAAAAATATAAAAATTACAACAGAGAAATCTGCTAGACTTACCCATTAAAAAAAGTAAAAGTGGTGATATGAGAAACATAGTCTCATATATTTTTTAAAAAGAAGAAAAGCTATCATTGTCTTCAAATCGTCTAGTATTGCGCCGTCACGGTAGGATGTAGATTATCCAATCGAAATCGAACGATCCTTCAGAAAGTGATCCAATGGAACTCCGATATGTAATAAAATACATTATAGCACTTTATAATAATGAATATTTTCACTGAGTTGGAGCTGTAGTATCACAGAGAAATAATAATTTCAGATTGCTCAACGTTAATATAGCACATTAATATCCGCCATTGTCTGAAGTCCCCTAGGTCAGGTCTGTCCTATTAATCATATACGTAAGAAATTTTTCAATTTTCAAATTTTAAAATTTTTTAACTATACTATTTCTTATAATTTCTTTCGCAATGTTAAAATTTATAATATATAAAAATATATACATATATTAATTATAACAACATAAATATATATTAACTTATATATAAGACTTATACATAATCTATCCATCACACAAGTCGACTAAAATCTTTGCACACAGAATATTATTCAAATCATACGTCCCTGTTTTAGTTACTTTGCGTGAAGAACCCGGTTCGTCTGACATATGTCAGACCAGTGTGAAAGCCGGATAGCTCACATTGCCAATTGGCCAGTTAAATACTAGGATCCTCTGATTGGTGATCAAATGGAAAATTTCTAAACACTAATCAATATATGTGGATGCGTGATAAAGAGATTCTTCTATATGAAAATATCGTGAAATAAATCCCAATGGAATTTTTATGCGCATGTATGAATGACATTATTTCCATATGAGTGATATCTGCAGATTTGTGTTTAGATGTACTATATACAATGCTTCTTAGAATCTATATAAATTTTCTAAATAATTAAAAAATTAGTTAAAAATACATAAACTTTAAAAGAAATATTTGTTAATTTTTATTTAATTAAAAGTTAAATATAAACTCTGTATTTTTGTATTAATAATCTAGATAAATTGATAAGTATCTGAAAAACAATATTAAAATATTTTAAACATATTTATAAACATTTTTAAACATATTTATAAATATTTTTATACATATTTATAAATATTTCACAATCTCTGTGATTATAAATAAATATTTTATTAAACACCTAAAAGTTTTTAAAATAAAATCGGGAATATATATTTTGTACGCATTATACATATTAAGACTTCATGAAAAAATTTAAGATAAAGAACTCTATTTATAATTATATCCATTATTAATAATATAAAATTTTATCCAATACATCCATTATTAATAATATAAAATTTTATCCAATACACATGTTTAATGTATTTGTTTTATGTATCTTGATATATGTACATATTTTATAATTGTGCGAATTTTCATCACAGAACGATATGTTTAAAATATAATGCAAAATTGATCTGCGTGTTGATCCATGCCAGTAAACCTGAATTCTTAAATATTATTGATTTTCGAGAAGAGATCAGATTCTTCGAGGTCTCGAAAATCTATTATTAACGGCTGTTATCTGTTTCAAACAGAATACGACAAATATTTTGAGACCGTTATTTATTGTCGTGTTTGTTCAAGATCTTTGAAAATCCTGTTCTCTCCTTTTATAACAGAAATTATAAAGAATTGATTTGATAAGAATTGAAATTGAATGATAAATTATCAAAATTCATTTTACATTGTTATTAATTGCAAGCGCAGATATTTGTTTTATAAATCATCTCAAGAATTCTTCACAATAACGTCAAGTGTGTATTATTATCGTGAAAATAAAAAACAAGTGTTTAATCTTTTATTAAATAAGTAATACATTGAATCAGTTATAAAAATTGCTTACGTAAAGTTGCTATCGCCGTTATCTAATTTTCCTTACCAAATCTTTTTCTCTGCTCTTGTTCATCTATCATTACTTCTCTTTATTATACTCATGCGATACTTACTCGCGAAAACATTAATTATAATCAGTTATACAAAGCTTTGATATGTTTACGAATCATTAAGGGGGGAAGACCCTCCAGAACTTTCAATTTTTGCATTTTTTTTTTTGCTTTAAAAATTCATTTACAACCTAAAGAATATATTTTCAATGTTTTAAGCTCAATAGAAAGTCTAAAAAGTCCCTAGAAAGTCAGTGAAGTGATGAGCGTCGAAAGTACCGATAGCAGGTAACCGAGCGCGCGCTCTTTACGGCCTATACCTTTTAATTTCTTAGCCAAATAAGTTTTGTACTTTACTCTTTGGAAAATAGGGAGCACTTCGGACGATTATTCGGATTGTGTAACTGTCGTTTTTGTTTGCACACAAACAGTCAGCTGAGAAACGGCTTGTTGTTAGTATACAGTCCAGTGCCTCGTGTTGTTATTTTGAATCGCGTTTTGAATAATTACTTGATAAAATGAGTCGTAAAGTTGATAAAAATAATCAAAATTATCGTCCAAACTATCCTCGCCGTAAGAAATTTCAAGGAAATCAATTTTCCAGTGTACCAAACATGGAAGTTGACGAAGAGTCCAACGACGAAGCTAGTGTGTCTGCAAAAAAATTGAAGTCATCGCCGGACGATATTATTGTTAGCCAAAGTTTTTGCTATAGAATCATTGAGTTTGTTAGTGTATTTTCTGCTCTTGCCGATATATTAGTGTGCAAACTGTGCAAACAGAAAGTGTCGTTTGGACAATCAGGTGACAAAGGACTCGGCTTCAAAATTTCCGTTACTTGCAGATGTGGTACTTTACTTATTCCATCAAGCCCGTTTATTCATTGTGCTTATGAAATAAACAGACGTATTGTTTTCGCAATGCGCTTACTTGGTGTCGCTCGAGAAGGTATAAACATTTTTTGTGGCGTAATGAATTTAGGCAGCGGACTAAGTAAACATGCTTTTGTCGAATTTAACGAATGCCGAAAGCCGCATTCGTTAAATTCGACAAAAGAGGCCAGAACTGCATAGAAAGAAAAGAATGCAGCCGTAATGAATGATTTTTTCGAAGTAGAAGGCTTGCTTTATGGTCCTGGCATCGCAGATTAAGCTTGGGTAACTATAAATTGCTTTTAACTCTACTTTACAAGAACGAAAACTTTAATCGCGTTTTTCTCAAAACATGTTTTTTTCCGCGCTGTCGAATATAACTTAAAAAGTAATTAAGATATCAACTTGAAATTTTGCACAGATATTCTTTAACGTATTGGCCTTTGGATATACCTAAAAGTTTGTATTAATTATTACTAAAAATATTGTTTTTAACAATTTGTTTATAAAAAAAAAAGTGTAATTTTTTTCTTTTTGTGTTCAAATTTTCATTTTTTTTTTTCGTTAAAAATAGGTACATACAAAGCGAAATAACTTATTTTAATGAAAAACTTTTGATTGGTTGATTTCAGTTGACTACAAGGGGCTGGGCATTCCACAGCGCAAATTGAAGGAGCCAAGTTTGAGCAGCTGTAGCGCCGCCATTTTGTTTTTTTTTCTTATAAAAAAATTTGTGTGTATACATTTGAACATCAATGTCAATATGTAATTTCATTCAATGTAATAAATACTCTCAGTTTTTTGTAAAAAATTATTGAAAAACCTGTTGTCTGGAGGGTCTTCCCCCCTTAATATCTAATTATAATAAAAGTAGAATATGTGATATTGCGTTATTCCAAGATACTTGAAATTAATCTCGACGATACATGAAGCACACAACTTTCCCGTTCTAGTCTCGCAGCACGAACGATAACAGGATGATTGCGTGTGTCAAGAATAACATATTATACACCGAAAATATGAAAGTTAAAATTTATTATCGTACTGAATATATCTTGTTTCTCTCAAATTAATTTTGATAAATGATCGCATGCAAAAAAATAAAACATCGCACACACAATCGTCGCATATAAAAAATAAAATTTAATAGAATTATTTATGTTCAATAAATTATTTATGTAAATTAATTTAATATTATTTCTTTACATCAAATTTTTATTTGTATTTTGAGAAGAATAGAATTATGTAATTATATGTTAATGTAAATCTCACAAACTTTTTTTATGTCAATGTGATAAAATTAAATCATTGCGAAAAATGATTCATATATAATTTCAAACATATATAAAATAATAATTTCATCGCATAAAAAATTATCCAGCTAAAAATCATTATACGTCGATAACTTCATATAATGACATCGTATAATGCACAACTCACTCTATCAATTATTAAAAATCCAATAAAATTAATTTAATTTATCTAACTAATGATATATACGAGGTCTGTAAATAAAGTAATGAAACTTTTTCGAGATGAACTTTTATTTATAATTTAACTATAATTTAACTCTATCTTTTTCAAAATAGTTCCCTTGGGAAGCCACGCAGCGCCTGAGACGTTGTTTCCAGTCTTCATAGCAGTGCTGGAACTCAGAAACCCGAATGGCCTTCAGCTGGTCGGTTACAGCCGCTTTTACGTCTTCGGTCGTATCAAAGTGATGTCCTTTGAGATGAGTTTTCAATCTCGGGAAGAGAAAGAAGTCACAGGGACTCAGGTCAGGCGAATACGGGGGCTGGGGGACGACAGGAATGTTTTTCTTAAACTTGTAAACTTTCGATTACGGAGTTTTTGGCACGAAAAAACATTCCTGTCGTCCCCCAGCCCCCGTATTCGCCTGACCTGAGTCCCTGTGACTTCTTTCTCTTCCCGAGATTGAAAACTCATCTCAAAGGACATCACTTTGATACGACCGAAAACGTAAAAGCGGCTGTAACCGACCAGCTGAAGGCCATTCGGGTTTCTGAGTTCCAGCACTGCTATGAAGACTGGAAACAACGTTTCAGGCGCTGCGTGGCTTCCCAAGGGAACTATTTTGAAAAAGACAGAGTTAAATTATAGTTAAATTATAAATAAAAGTTCATCTCGAAAAAGTCTCATTACTTTATTTACAGATCTCGTATATATATATATATATATATATATATATATATATATATATATATATATATATATATATATATAAATCGATTTATGTATTAAGTATTACATTACATTTATAGCGAATATATTGAATCTATGATATATAAATATGTGAATAACTGAAAAATGATATTTTCAGTTTTAATGTTGCTCTTTAGATATTATTATTCTTATTATATTATTTTAAGATAAACATAATTTAAAGAACATAGAGTAAGAAATTAAATATAATATTATATATTATAAATATAATATTTATATACGTATATATTTATATACGTCTTAATAAAAATATAAACATATTAGATATTAAGTACATATATATATATTGATTATTAAGAATAATATCATATATTATAAATATAATATTTATATACGTATATATTTATATACGTCTTAATAAAAATATAAACATATTAGATATTAAGTACATATATATATATATATATATATATATATATATATATATATATATATATATATATATTGATTATTAAGAATGGTGTAATAAATGATAAATTCCAGCACATTTTCTTATTTTATTAAAATTAATTATAGTATACAATGTAAAACAATTTACATTGTCCACCATAAAAAATTTTGATGAGGAAGAGAAAATCATACACATTATTTATTCCCCATTGTAAAATGTTTCTAAAACTTCAATAAACATATTTCATCTTTATTTCTTAAAAAAATATACCTGTAAAAGAAAACTAATGAGATAATTACAAATTATAGAATCCATCAGTGTACAAACAGATTTATTTCTTAATTAATAAAGATTTTTTTGTTTCATCATTGAATACAATTCATCATGTCATTAAATTGTGAATCATAAAAATATTATAAAAATTATAAACATTGTATAGTCTTATGATACTTATACTCACTGAGAGACGGCTTCCGTGAGAAATGAGTGATGCATTCAACCCCTCTATATCGATTTTTTGCCAAGGCAGAGTTACTCCGGAGACCGTCGCTTGCTACTTAAGTGTTTCCTAGTTACCGATGCAACGCGAAAGAAACGAGAAAGCGTGCGCGCCTTTTTAGTAAACTAAACAATAATCATGATTCTGAATTGAGGGTATTAAAAGTAGAATAATAAATACTAAAAAGAAAATACAAGATCCACGCGATAGATCTCGATGATCTCAATGAGAGACTTTCACTACTTTCATTTTCTTAGTAAGTAAAATTCAATAATTATTCGAATTATTGCACATTCAATATCATATATATATATAACAATATCAATAATTATTCGAATTATTGCACATTCAATGTCATATATATATATATATATATATATATATATATATATATATATATATATATATATATATATATATATATATAACAGTAATATATATATATATATTTTTTACTGTTTATATATATTTTATATTTATAATCACAAAAATCCTTTCAATCATTCTCTTATCATTTTTTAAACAGATACACAGTATATATATATATATATATATATGTATATATAATTATAAAAATTGCTACCATAAAGAAATGAATATACAGTTCTAAACACAATACATTATGACCATGAACTGACTACACCGATAATGAAGACTTGACAATTAATGCCAATCAACGTTAATTTGTTTTCAATCATTCTCTTATCAATTTTTTAGCAGAAGTATGCATATAATATGTATATATAATTATTATAAAAATTGCTACCATAAAGAAATGAATATACAGTTATAAACACAATACATTATGACCATGAACTGATTACACCGATAATGAAGACTTGACAATTAATGCCAATCAATGTTAATTTGTTTATTATATTTAGTGTTCAAAAACATATTCATTGCTGTAAATTACAATATTGAATGTACAAAAAACAAGCAAAATCCTAAATATAACGCAGCATTATTATTCTAAACTACTATATCGAGTTCACACAGAAGACAACAAAGGACTAACGACTGGTAACATGCTTTAAGAGTGAATGTAACTCGCGGGTATCAAAGCCTGAACTATTCCGCACGATTAAGCAGTACGGATGCGCTAACACGTCCCCATGTCGAATCCCTTAAGAGAGACTCGCGCGAACGTCGAGCTGGAGGGGATCCTCTACCTTTAGTAGGACATAGCTCGGATTATGTATCTTCGGGCCGGCTATGTGCAGTCTTGTTTCACTGACGGCAGCCGCGTGCAGTGCACGTTGCACGATCACCGTCGAAATTGACACATCGGATTGTCGATCGATCTTCCTAATTTCTAATGACTCAAACGATAGTTGCTTCCAATCAGCTGATCATCTTTGGCACAATATTCGACAGAGTCTATAATCTTCAGAAGTAAGCCATATGATTGCAATCTTGACGATCTCTTAGAGCTCTTGGAGAGGTAACAATTCTATAGAAGAAAGTGTTATCCGATCGGGACACTAACCAATGACGAATCTGGTGAGATCGATTTCGTTCAATAGTGATTGATCGTTGCAAACTGCAATTAATACAGCAGATAAAAAATGGATTTTCACTGGATGAATAAGACATAAATAAGACATTGTGGACGATAAAAAAAATTCTTTTGTAATACTATATTCCAATAAAGATGCATATTTAATTAACGGAAAAAAGAAAAGAAAGAGGAAAACATGAAGAAAAGCTCAGGAAACTCAATGAATATCATCGGATTGTAACTTGTTTATAATAAATATTTATAACGAAGAAAATGGTGTTCGATCCGGTCTGTGAGGAGCAGAGAAAGCAATTTTTTCGGCAAAGTTATGGAGCTCATTTACCTGGGTAAGTCCATGTTTTTCATACATACTTTCAGAACAGCATTAATGTTTCTTCCTGATTAATTAATTCGTATACTTCATTTACATTTATGGAACTATTAACATTTTGCTGACAATATGCACGTATTTCGTAAATTTATTTTATACACACACACACACACATACTGAAAATATAAAAAATATTTTCGATAAATATAAAATACTAAAACTTTAATTAACACAACGTAAAATTAAAATAAAATTTAAAAATTAATAGGTTGCTTATACACACACACACACACACACATATATATATATAAAACAAGAAGTTAATAATACAATATTATTCTCTTGAATGCTAGAACTTTATAATTTCACTGCTAGGATTAGTTCAATGAATTATAAGAATCTAATTGAATTTACGGTTTTGTCATCTTAGTACTAAATGTTTCGTCAGCATTATTCATTGTGTTGCGTAATGCAAATCCATAGCGTTTCAACAAAAAAAACTTGCAATTGCAAATATTATATACGATATAATAATCTTTAATTAATTTTTATATTTAAAGATTTGTTAAATGTATGAGTAAATATCAACTTCTTTTTATTTTCTTTATTTTTTACTCATTTTATATATTAGACACTTATAACAAATAAATATATCATGTATAATGAGTGGATAGAGAATATTTAAAAGCTATATATAGTTATAATACACATTATATTCTAATGTGTATTAATTATAATTATACATTATAGCTAGATTCTATACTTAATTATATCTTTAATTACACTATCTTATAATGCACTCATCTAAGTCAATAAAATTCATAGAAGTCCGAATTTTATAAAATCATAAAGAAAAATAAATTCCTATTTTTATTAGTTTATTATGGCAATAGAAATAATTAACTGACAAATATTCATTAAAAAACTACAAATTAATATTAAATAAAAACTATAAGTTAATATTGAAACATTTAGAAATATGGAATATTGTCAATATTAGAACTGTCAATATTAACTTGAAAAATTAAAGTAATAAAAATTTTAATTTATATGTTTTTATCTATGAGAGATTAAAAGTATTTTAAAAGTTTATCACAATTTTTTTTAAATTGTTTCTAATATTCCTTGAGAGCTTTCAATTTTTTAACGTGAAATCCTTCTTTATGTACTAGTATTAAAACTAAATTATTTTTAAATAATTAAATTTTTACTAATCTAAATTTCTAAATAAATGATAAAACGTATTTAAATTTTATGAACTTGGTAAAAATATAGAAAGCGTGAAATTGATTCTGCAATAAAATTATTATTATTGAAAGTTTTTCAAGGATGCTTGTTCTGCACGAGATTTAATTCGAATTTTTCTTTTCGCAAGCAACGATTTCAAGCGATCTCCGATCTTGAACCGAATAGAAGCTGCAAAAACGGCATCTAAACCAATGAATTTCGAAAGTCGTTGGACCGTGACATCAATATATCATAATGTTGAATACAATATCAAACAATTATCAAATTTAAATCTTAAAGCAAAAGTTTAAATAAAAATAAATCTCAAAGCAATATATAATGTTTTGCCAAAGTATCTATTAATTAAAATTATTAAAACGAGATATGCTTACGACCTTTGATATCCTATATAACAATTAAGATTTTGGGTATATCAACATACTAAAAAGAGTCACTTTAATACATAATGTATGTGCGCCAAATGCATTATGCATTTGCAATATTTACCGATTGCACCGACATCGGGCGAGAAAATCGAAGCAGCCGGCATGTTTCGTTTCAGAGATTAGATCGGATTTAAATTAGCCGGACGGAACTCCCGGAAACATGCATTCCCACAATATTGACCTCGAAATCGCACATGAACGAAAGCGTTAGAGCACCGTGCTTGGTACCGTGCCAATTTACACCCCCACATACACGCAAACAATATCACATGTAAAACTATCCTCGTTTATGGTAGATCACTTCTGACTATTTATCGTGATTTACTGTAATCCCAACATATTGATCCGAATGAAAAAATGCACATCAAAGCCGATAAACAGTTCGAAAAAAATATCTAAAAAAAAAGAAATTTTAAGTTAAATTTCTGCTAGCTTTTTTATCATGATAAAAATAGATAGCAAGAAATGATTGATAACACGTCAGTGAGTGATCATGGGGCTTTGGTTCTTTCTCTTTTCGTGAAAAAAGTTTTATATTTGTATTTCACAAAATATTTAAGAAGTATCAATCTTGATTTATAAATGGATTTTAAACCAATCTTAATTTCTATTTAATTAAAATATCACATACCACTATCAAATTTTAAATTATAAAAAAGATGAAGATATTTTTTGTAAATAAAGCATTTTTGTGCGGAGTTGCAATAACAAATAAATTTAGTCACTCTTAAATTCAGAAAAATCTATTACACGATCTCTTTTCCCTGACACTGATCTTGTGATATGCTAAGATGGTGCAACGACCTAGATATGATTTATGTATATCTCATAGCAGAATCGAGACACACATGACAACCGAATAGGAGTGACTTCGATTATGTATGTCGCTGGTTATTCCACCGTGACCGCTACAAAATGAAGACTCGATTTACTGGGTCACCGGTAGTCCGCTTTTATGGTTCTGCGATTACTTTATTTAGGGATTGGCCGTGATACACCATTCTTTCAGACACATTTAAAGTGATGCTTATAATTAATGAGAGTAAATCAATTAGATAAATGTGGAGAATGCGAATTATTAGATCAATATTAAAATTATCCCGAATTTCGAAGTAGTCCATAAATTAATGCATATAATGCATATAATTAATGCATAAACATTAGAAATTATGTAATATAATAAATAAAATATTAATTGTTTTAATAAATGATATGTAGATCATTATTTTAATCGTAGATTTACTATTTATTTATTTATTTTACTTATAATAAAAAAAACATTTCATGCATGCATATATATGTATACACACAACATTTTAGAAATTGGACATGCTTTATTAGACAGAAAAGCGCCTATAACATGTGCATATTAGTAATAGATCAGCAATTGTTAAAGTGATAGTAATTTTGCACGCCACATTATATACTTCAATCATGGAAAAGTAGACTAGAAATTGATAAAAAAATCTTCTAGTATATTAGTTGACCTTTTTTTATAAACGCGAAAATTAAATAATGTGCTGATACATATATCTGTAACACACATATTAATATAATCGCAATTTAAAGAATTTGAGGAATTATATAGAAATGCACGTTTTATGTGAGAAACAAGAAAACAAGTTTGCATAATGAATCATATACTATTATCTCAGCATATTTTTGTATATCTTTTTATCATGAAAAATTAAAAACTGCAAATATAAGAAAAAAATAATCTATCAATTAATCTATTATGCTTTATGCTAGTGTGAAGATTATATTGAATA
The DNA here is from genome assembly GCF_025532165.1 of Camponotus vicinus. Classification (NCBI taxonomy): domain Eukaryota; kingdom Metazoa; phylum Arthropoda; class Insecta; order Hymenoptera; family Formicidae; genus Camponotus; species Camponotus vicinus. Next base: position 10,697,499 of record NW_028141948.1, on the reverse strand, counting down.
AAATAATGAAGTAATAAAGAAAAAAGAGAGAATAGTAAATCATGATATAAAACTACTAGATATACATAAATATCATTATATTACAAAATAATTAAAGTTGTGTTTTGTATTTTTATTGAAAAAAATGCTTCAACATAAAATATTATTATTTAATAAATTTATGTTTTAAAATTATGTATTCTATGTTTATCATAAACTGTATATGTATATATACTTTTAGATACACAGGTCATTGTCCTACGCTTAAATTTCGTGTTGGAAAAAGATTTGGAGCGAATACGGAAGAAATAATGAAGGTAAAAATAATCTTTAAAGGCATCGAAAAAAATTATAATGGAAACTGTATAATTTCTAACAACAAATTGCATAAACAAGGAAAACGTATATACTTGTAAAAAATATAAATAATTACAAAATACCTCATATAACTAAATGATGCGTTTAAAAATTTAACTTTAATATGCTGTTACACAGGAATTATTAGAAAAGAAAATCCTCAAGACTGGACCATATAAACCAAATTCTGGTGGAGAAAATGAATTATCAAGTCCTCAGGTTAAAGAAATTAAAAGAGACTGGAACAACGAGGCTAGATTATATAAGGCACCTCCATACATTCTAGGATACACTGGTAATATAAAAAATAATAAATATATGTATAGTCCGCAAAAATTATTTTTAAAAATGAGTGTTAAAATATTGTAATGTATCCTTATAATTTTATTTAGTATTAATAAAAGATTCTAAACTAAAAAGATAAAAGAACCAAAAAGATTTTTTTAAATTATTTCCTCTTTCATTTTACATTTTTACTTAACACAAAAATTAATATAAAAATATTAATTATTAATTATTAAAATATTGAATTATAAAATTTAAAAACTTGCTACATATATTGGCCATTACGAAAAGCCAATGTCAAGTTAATAAAAAAATATGATTAAAAAAAATAAAGTAGCACACACACACACATCTATAAATTTTCTTTCATCGCTTCAGAATACCAATGTAGAACGAAATCACTTTGACCTTCAATGAACGCGATTAGTGAGCATTAACCGATCAACTTAAATTGTTTGTAATTAACAGTTTGCAAATTACAACTCATGCATGGCGAGCAAAATTTTAACTATATCATCGACCCACTAAGAAAGTGAGAATACGTAGAATCAAATTTTCAATCCTGAATATTTCAATGATATAAAATATCCGTTTGATAATTTTTTTTATTAATTAATATTAAACTACCAAATTTTGTGTAATATTATATTATTTACTTTACACTATATGTTATTTATCAAAAGATTTATAAAATTTAATATATAAAAGCAATAGAAGCTATATAGAAACTAAAATAAATTTTGTTTTATAATTATCATTTGGCATACTCAATATAATTCATTCAACATATGAATCATGTAAGGAAAAAATCATAAGCGTAATCACGTAATAAAATAAATAAAATAAAAAAAATAATAAATAATAAATAAAATAAATAAAATAAAAAACATAAGCAATTTATTTTCCACTTAAATTTAAAAATTCTATTTAAATTATTCATTTTATTTATTATCTGATTTATTATAATCATCTTAAAAATTTATAATATTTTTTTGTTTACATGTATAAAAAAATCTAGTTTTCTTTATTTATAAATTTTAAAAAGATTTCATATGACGTATTCTCTCTTTCTTTCTTTCTTGTTTAATGCGAATTATGTTTGATATTGATTTATCACACAGGATATATTCCTGGCTTCAACAACAGTTATGGTTTACCCTTTATGAAAGCTGTAGAAGTCGGTGCCAAAGAATGGCATGAGGCACAAATGAAACTGAGAGCACGACGTGATGCAATGAGGGCTCATGCCGAGCGAACAGATCCGAGAAATCTTCTATCTCGAGCAAGAACAGATAACGTGGACATCGAGATCGACCACGGTTATGATAGAGACAGAAAAAGTTTTGGTATTTATGCTTCAGTAGCTTATCGATCATTTCCAACCCAATGCGTAGTATGTCAATATATGATTTTAAATGCATATTTATTCCATTTTCAAACAATCAAAATAAATAAGTTATAAGTTTAAAGCGAAACATTAATGCCAAGAAACTATTGTCATTATTATTATTCTTATGATTACAGATTATCATGTCTCTCCGGAAAGACCGCCAATTGTCGGTTATACCGGTCACATTCCAGGAGCGAAAGGGGAAGTTGCACTTTCTAAGAGATACGCTCAAGCCGCTAAGAAAGGATTGGAACGTGTTCAAAGGGAACGCGAAGAAAGGTTCAACAGGGCTAAAGACATGCATGCTGTGCAAAGAGTCCTCGATAATGCATACCTCGACGAAACGGGACATACACGTGCATAAAATAATACAGAAACATTTTTTTAACTATAGTATATAAAAAGGAAAAAATATATTTAAAAGGGGAGAGAAAAAAATTGAAAAAGGACAGAGTTTACATTTTTAACATCTATATCTATATAAAAATCACGAAATTTTGCAATGCAGACTAAAGTTGTGACATTCGAATCTCACGTTTCGATTAATGAAATTTATACCTTAATAAAACAATTTTTTTAAAATTGTAAGGATAATTTTTAGTGTTTCAATGTCTCGAGTGAACAGTAATGAAAGATTTTGTTACATTTTCTACTTTTCGGATAAATATTTTTGCAATTAGACTAGATTTATATATATAACAAAAATGATAGAATTATCATCAAAATAAATAAAAAATATATCTGTGGGAGATAATAGATTTACCATATTCAAAAACTGTATTGCTAATTTTTAGTGTATTTTTGACAAAATAGATTATAAAAGTATTTTTTTTACTATATATCTATTATACATATTAAAATGTCCTTACTATAAGACATTAAAGATTTAGGTCGAAAAATCGAAAATGTAAGATAAATTTTAAACCATATAAGAGAAGTTTTCCTTTTGGTTACTTTTCAAAGAGAAGTATGACAATCGAGAAAAACCATTCCTTAAATTTACTTATATGGCAACTACATAGATTGTGTACCATTCACTCTAATATATTCGTCTATGTAATCGAAGAAATAAATTTATTAATGTATGTATTATACAATACTATATTTCAAATGTTTTGAATTTTTAATATTAAGCTTCTGCATCCCTTGCACATATATACATATACGTGCATTTGAATATATTAATATAAATATATCTACTATAGAAAAAAAATAAAATTTTTGGAAATATTTCTACTAGAAATATCTTCAAAGAAACCAATAAAGATCATTGATATGCTAGTTCCATTTCGGATAAATGTAACGACATATATCTAAATTTTAAAATTTGCGAAATGGATTATAGCCAATATATAAATAATATTCATATAAATCATATAAGAGAGAGATTAGTAAAGTTTTATTTACTGAATATGTAATATGTGATTTGCATGTAAATAGCATAAAAGTTAAGTTATAAACTTCTTTCCTTTTATAGAGTAATTAACAGTAGAAAAGTGTAAAATGTAAAAATATAGCTTTTTTATCAGTATTATATAAAATAATTTCGAAAAACATATATGAAACAAAATAAATACTTGTGTTGCTTCTTCTCCTAGAATTTATTATCTTCCACGCTGCGGTAACCTGCTCATTCTCTCCATTTCCAATTGTACAGTTTTCTTCCAGCATTCTATATCTAGTGTTGTCTGTCCATAGGATAAGGACATTAATCTAGCAAAAACCATTAATGAGTGCAGATTATCCATACTTATATTCTTATTCATGCTTCGCATCTCGACAAAATCATCTTGGATGATCTAAAATATAAAAAAAAGTAATATAAAACACATAATAGTACACATCAAGTATAAAAAATAATATCTAAAAGAAAAATTAAATATATGATAAAATTCATAAAACAAAATAAACATAGATGTTAATGTTAAAAATCAATGAAAATATATGATTACATACTTTTGTGATTTCTTCGTTGAAAACAAAATCTGTATGTCTAAAGACTTCCAAGTATTGGCGAATATTCGTTAATCGAGTTTCATCGTTTAAGTACTGATATGCAGCTTCAATTACTTGACTATATATAGTTTCTGATTCTGTATCAATATTTAGCTTAACTTGAATAGGGCACTATAAATAAACGTTTCATAGATTAATTTTTGGATAAGATGCAATTTCTTTTGTGAAACAAATACTTACAGGAATAAACGACTTTACATCAGAAAAAATTAAAATTGGGATATCTGTTTCATATTCCATTGAATAATATTTGAAGTCATATGTCAGTTTTTGAAACATAAGCAGATCCGAAAGAGCTTTATAGTTTTCCTTGCCAGTGACACTTAGTTCACCAGTGCTTAAACCGGTCTCATCTAACACAAGATGTGTACTATCGCTTAATTGAAGAATACCACTTGTCAATCTGTTGCATTCATAATCCTTTCTAAGAGAAATAATACAAAGTTATTCGATAATATATACAAGTATGTAACACAAGTATAATAAGATAAACTTACTTTGGAATTAAAGCTAATTCATTCAAATTTTCTAAAGTCACTTCCAAAAAGTGACTTTTCTTTACAAGTAATGTTAAAAAATTATAAAATTCTTTTGGAAATGTCTTGAGTCTACTAGCTGGAAAATTTGTTATATTTAGTGGAAATGCACCAAGACAAAAGAAATCTCTCCTCATATATCTAAAAATATTATGAAAAATAAAATGACATGGAAATTTAATATTAAAAAAAATATTAAATAATAAGAGAATAAAATACATACATCATAGAGAGTAAGTGGCATATTAAATAATCTGCTGCTAAATGATCTCCAAATAATAATTGACTCAACATTATGTGTAAATCACTTCTAATGAGTTGCGCTTTTGATATGATATCTGGAGCATTTACAATTTCAGATTTTGTCAGTGCAATCAGCTTTATTGCATGTAACCGAGGTACCAAAGAAGCTGGAGGATTATGAGTATTGACTTCATTCATCTCGTCCTCTGAACAATTAATTGTATTTAACATTGGATCCAATGATATAAAACCTATTATATCAATAATCTGATTCAATTTTAAAATTGTTCCATCATAAATCTATAAAATAGAAATTTAAAAAATTTAAAGTTTAAAAATATATAAAATATGCAAAACACTGCATAATTTACATAATTTACCTTCACTATGCAAACTTTTCCTCCATCAATCGGGATAGGAAAGTTTAATATGTGCTCTTCTGATAGTATACTCTGAACTTTTGAACGAGCATTACTTATGTTCATATCGCTATCATTTGTCAAAATCTTTTCTTTCTTTGCAACAGACTCTGAACAATCCATTTTCTCAATATCAGTATCATCTAGACTTCTTTTATTCTTCATATTATCATTGTGTGTCATTGAATTAAATTTCTGTACATTTGTTTCTGTACATTTACTTTGTTCTTTTGCCCATTTGTTTAAGCCAGGTATAGACATTACAATGTAAGTTTGTCTTTCCGAATGTTCGTTCTTGTTAGAATCAAAAAATACTTCTTCATCCGACTAAATAAAATAGAAGTTAATAAATGTTATTGTACAAAAATGTTTTATAAAGTTTAACTTCCTATACATGTGTACAATATTATACATGTATAAAGATAAGTGTATGCAATATTATACATGAGATAAGCTATTCTTGTAGCATCCCATACCTGAATTGCATATTACTTTTAATCTAGACTCTAAATTATATCCATTATTCATATAAGAATAAGGACAACACAATGATATATCTACAGAGTCATATATATAAAGAAATTCTAATATTCTAAATATATTTAGAGATAAAACTAGAAAATGGATTACCAAACATCGAGCTGCATCTGTGTACATTCCACATCTAATATCACTCTCCCCAGTTTTGGTATTTTTCACTTCGTATTGTTTAAAAAAATATTCAGGATCATACATGTCCTGGACCATCCCTCGAAATCTAACCAATTGTTTATCTGTGATATCATGTAATTGAACATTGTTTAATAAAGGTATTTCTTTCAATATATCTGAATTTTCTAACATTTGTTGACAATATAATTGATTTGTGACATAATATTCTGTTGTCCAATTCCTTACTTCAATTGCTATAATAAGAAAAAGTTAAAAAAAGTTAGTTACACATAACCTTATATGATATAAAATTATATCCTAGATGCACCCTATATATCCTCCTTTCTCTTATGTCCATAATCTAATATACTTGTTTCAATTAAAATATTAAAGGTGCAAAAAGGATTCAGTTTATTGAAAAAACATGTTCATTGAATAAATATAAAATGCAAATATACGTACATGTCATTTTAAGAACACGTATTATCTTGATATACCGTATTATTTTGATTAATAATTAAACTTAATTAAATATAAATGAAGATTAAAAACCTTAAAACAAAATATAATTTCCACGTATTTTCGATCCTTCGACCGAAATTATGTAGTAAGATTTGGCGGCAAAATATTGACATAAATTATAACATGTACTATGAGAGGTAATCTTGTGCTTTTTGTCATCAACGACAGGAAGAAAACTGATGTGAAAGTGGAAGGTATCATAGCCCACTTTTATACCGGATTAAGGCCGGATTAATGGCCGCATTCAGCAGACTCAACAGTTGAGCAACATTACTAGATTTTCCGATGTAATTCGACGCTGATTGGTCGGATCTGAAAGGAGAAACTAATCATATTCGATTGCTACTTAGTAGTTGAGTCTGCTGAATGTGGCCAATAGCGTTTTCGACTTGTCGGGTTCAATCGCTCCGGAGTAGTTTACTAGACGTTATTGACCAATCACAGCCATTCTTTCGAAGAATGTAACCATATATTTTTCATAAGAATGACCAGAGAGAAGACTGAGAGATGTCATGGCCTGCTTTTAGGTGATCCCTGAAAGCGATACTCCCTCTATGGACATTGAAAACGTGGACATGAACTACAAAGCCAATGTCCATGAATGATCTCAGAGAGTAATATATAATGTGCACAATTTCTGGTTTTGTTCCGTGCTATGTGCACGAAATGCCGGTAGCACCAGTGTTGTATAACAAGATACTTATGTATGTAAATTGATAGTAAATAAATTATTCAATCGCGAAAGATACTGTAATATTCAAAGATGAAATAAATATTTTTCTATATTCATTGTCATATTTATATCTTTTTATTTACAAAACACAAAATGCCTGCTGTAGGATAAAAACATTTTTAACCGTATTTCTATAAATCTTCTTAATTAGCAGTAAATTGATCTTTGATATTTATCAATCATTTTTTTAATTATTTAAAAATTTAATTATTAATACATGTATAGAATTTGTCAATTAATCACTGATTCTTCTGAAATTTTTATAATTAAGACTCGAAAAATATAGATGTTGCAAAATATTTTAAGTCTCTTCCTTTATATAAAATATGAAGAATTCATATGTTCCATTTTAATATAGCTAACATTATTTTTATATATTTTTATTATAATTTTCATACCAACATAATATTTTTATGCTTAATATAATATTTTTATGCATAATATTTTTATGCTAAATACATATTACAAAATATATGACAAAATATAATACAAATTTAATATAAAATATAATTCGAAATTTAATACAAAATAATTTATTACATGGAATAATTTATTACACGAAAATGTCCAAAATATACGTATAATATAAAATTTACTAAAAATTTTTACATAGTCCAGACGAGACTGATCAGCGAAGATTAATTACGCGACATTTATTATTAATAATAGATATGCAATAACAGAATTTAATAAGTTTTATATAACGTAAATAATCGTGATCAAAAGAGTCATTAATAAAATTATTGATCGTTTCTTCGATTGTAAAAGAAAGTATTTGCATTACTGGCGCATTTTGTATAGATTATCAAAAGAAATATTCAAAATGAAAAGATAGAATAAACTTCGAAATCAACAATTAAATTACTAAATAAATCGCGATTTAAAATTCGCGAGAAAACGCGACGAATAAATAAATCGACAATAATCGGAATATTCGATTGCGAGATACGTATAATTTTTATAATGATAATCGAAACCATCAATAGACACGCGTGCGATATAATTATTATCACACAAATGATGACAAACGATATTTTGGCAAACATTTGTGATCCGTATTGTTTATAAACATAAAATTCACTGTCCGATTTACTTGCGATTAATACGCGACTTTATACGAATTTCATGATTGAGAATAAAATACATATCCTATTTCGCGCATGATTAGCTGAATAAGATGAAATGAGCTCTATAAGTTTTAAAATATAATTAAAAATCGCGTTGTGGCCACGTTTAATAGAAAATAACGGAACGAATGATTTTCAAAGTCCCTCTAATAATCGATGTAATTGTAGAGTTTAATAAGATTTAAATAATGTAAAGAATCACGTTTAAAATAGTCATTAATAAAGTTATCGATCGTCTTTTAAATTATAGAAGAAAATATTTGCACTACCAGCATTTTGCACGAACTATTAAAAACAATATTCAAAGACGTGGAAAGATAAACAAAGCTTCAATGTATAAGTCAACGATTAAATTATAAGATAAATCGCGATTTAAAATTCCCGAGAAAACGCGACGAATAAATAAATCGATAATATTCGGAATATCCGATTACAGATACGCGAGTGACATACCGATAATATCCGATAAAAAGAGGAGCGATCTTAAAAATGGAGAACGATTAACATCTTGTTTCTACATCAGATTTCGCAAGATCAATTTGCGAAGAAAAGTTAAGTGATCCATTGAACGTCGGGAACTTCACTGTAGGAGGGAACGAATCCTGGATCTTCCGGACTATTCCCGATAACAATGTGATTTCAGTAATAAATCAACGACAATTATCCCTCGTCATTATCTTCAATTCACGAAATTGACATGCACATCAGAAAACATGTTCTTCCATTATTAAGAAATATATTTTTGTATTGAAAATTAAATGGATATAACGATCTTTTTTATTGAAATGTAATTACGAACGATTATATTTATAAATAATAAAATACATGCATTATTGGAGTTTGTGTTAAATGTGCGAACACATAATTTGGGGTACCGTTTGCGCGCGCGAGACGAATCGAACCCGATATCAGCAAGATTTAAAAAATTTCAATTCGAACAGTGTGCAAAATAAAATAAATCAAATAATTTTAAATATATAATTAATTCTAGATTAATTCTCTAGATTCTTATTCTTATAACGTTTAAATTAATAATTTTTTTTTTTAATCAATATCTTACTGATATAGGGGTACCCATTCGATTCGTCTCTAAATTTTTAAGTATTCGCACATTTTATGTAACATTCATATATAATTTCGCGTATATATAATATATCATATTAATAAAAATTATAAAAATATTTTGGATACGTTAATTTGTGCATGTATTTAATTATACATATATATAAAATGGTATATATCTAAAAACTAATTCTAAAATGGCGATGTCCAGTACCTGCAAATAGTTTCTTAAAAGAAACTAAAAACTAATATTAATATCCCCAGTACCTAGAAATAATTTTTCAAATGAGATAATTAATTAATAATTAATGAAATATATTCGTTCGTAATCATTTTTATCCAAATGTTAATAAAATTACAATATGAAATTACTTGAAAGATAAAAATTTATACACAACGCTATATCCATATTTTATCTATTATTAAATCTCTGGCATTAAATAATAATAATACCAATCCTAATAATAACAGAACATTTTTAACGAAGAAAAGAATAGATGCATTTCTCTCACATCTAAATATATATTATTTAAATTAATTCGATTTTAAAGAAGCGTAGGGCGTTCGTCGTTGTATTACTACCGAAATCATTGCTTTCGGAAATTGCCAGGAAAAACCGGGATTAATTCCATTTTTACAATAAAAATTCCCAATTTTTAACAGGGCACCGAACTAGACGTCGCGAATGGATCTTACAAGAACCGATGAGAAATAATTCTCCATAATGAAAATCGTTTCGACTCCTCGGTACGAGCCACGCAACTTTCATTAACGTTTATCTAACGAAAGGAACAACGATAACTCTTTTATTAAAATGACAATCTCGTCTAAGAACGTGAAAAGAACGCGGGAAAAACACGGTGTTTTCGCAACGGTAATTTATTAATTTATTTATGAATATTTTCCGGTACGAAAAAAAAAATTCGTAAATACAAATATAACTGAAAAAACAAATTATTAAATTCATAATAATTAACTCGCGATTCAATAATATCGAAGATGATCGTTAAATTTTGTGAAGCTAATATTTAATCGTTGACTTATCATATCGAATCTTCACTCTCTTATTCCACATTTCTTTATATTTAATTAGCAATATTTAGGAATATTATCTGACGAGAAGGACAGCGATAAAATTCTTCTGTTAAAATGATAATCTTGTATAAGGACGCGAAGAGAACGCGGAAAAAACACGGTATTTTCGCAATCATAATTTAATAATTTATTTTAAGAATATTCAGTTCCGCGCGATATGGAATTCATAAATAAATAAAGCTAACGGAAAGCATATCATTAAATTTATAATAATTGACTCGCGATTCTGTAATGAAGGCGTCCGTCAAATTTTATAATGCTTATATTTAATCATTAATTTAGCATCGAATTTTTACATTTTATATAAAAATTTTCCGAATTTATTAATGACTCTTTGACATGAAACTACAAACAGTTACTCTTTTATGAATATTCCAAAAATATATACTTCAGAAACAAATACTTTAATTTAATGAATTACTATTATGTTAATTACTATTATGTAATCATTATACGTATACTTTCGATAATTTTTCGTGTAATTTACATAAGAATTTACAATCGTAAATACAATTTCATATAATATAATTATAGTCATAATTGTATTGTATTTTACAATTAAAATATCAATGTTAGATTATAATTAAAATACAATTATAACTATTTATAATTTACAATTTACAAATTTATGATGCTATCAATATCAAATAATAATATTCGATTTATTCAAATATTTAATAACATCGATACAATAATTTGATATTGATAGCATTAACATTTGGATTTAATATTATATTTGATTTAATACACATATATTTTTAAGTTTTGAAATAAAATATAACATGTTAAGATTTCTTAAACGCTAATAATTATGCTATTTCTTTAATATTCCTGAAGATAATTTTGATAATTTAAATTTCACTTTTAAAACATGTTATATTTATTTTTACAACGTTTTTAAAAATAAATTCAACTTAATGAAAATAATTTTAATTTACCCCTAGGATTATTGGAATATTAAAAGAAAGAATGAATCTTACTTAATAGCCCTAACAACCCTACTATTAAAGGATTCTAATAATTTTAATAGCTCTAACAATCCTACTATTACAGAATTCTAATGATCTTAAGAGCCCTAACAACCCTAATATTAATAGAAGAATTCTAATGATTTTAACAACCCTACTTTCTGATTAACTAAAATTATTCGAGATTTGAGGAACCTATCTCTAATCATCACCTCACCTAATCATGTATATATTTTAGTCACGTGCCCTAACCGCGTGCCCTAACCGCGTACCCTAACCATATTCTTCAGGCCAGTTGAACCTACCTTTCGTTGATCCTGGCTACTTTCTTTCTCGATCTCTAATCAGAGATCGAAGAAGGAGATAATTACTCCTTCTTTTGCCGGATAATTACCGGCAAAAGAGCGTGAAATATTTACGCTCATTTAGTAACGATCGTTCGTTTTCACGATCGTTCGTTAAATATTGAATATAACTTTATTTTAACTGAAATAAAGCCAAATTACTACAAATTTTTACAAATTTCTATAAATTATATTTTATAATAAAATATAAAATTAATGTGTGTATTTATCAGATTACAAATTATTTAATTAATTAATCATTTGGCTTTATATTAAGTTAAAATAAAGTTTAAAAACAATATCTACAAACAAATTCTACGATGGATGAGCTATGAGCAATTAGAAGATAAGTGCTTATTATAAGAATAAATTAGCATCAAAAATTGATAAAATTGATAATTGTTAATGCGTGTCCTTTATTTAATAAATTAGACAAAATCTTTACAAAAAAATCTTTTCTTGATCTCTTTTTTCTTTTTAATTAATATTTCAATATATTTTTACGATAGATGCAAAGCATAAGTTCGAAAAAACTTATTAAAATTATTTAATTTAATTTAATTAATTTAATTTAATTACTTTATTTAATTTATTTAATTTAATCCATCCTAGCTCATCCATTTTAAGGCAACGGATTTATCTACAATCTACAATCTACATCTACATCTACATCTGCAATCTCTACGAATCCGTTACCTTAAAGTTAAATAAAAGTTTTTCTCACTCACCGACACCGATGCGCAACAGCGGAGTTGTTGTTATTGAAGCTAGTTGTCTGTAACATACAAATATAAAATTCATTTATAATAATGCTCACAAAATGCAATCAATATTTAAAAAAATTTTTATCGCGTGGAATTTTATATTCGATATGTAAAATAATAAGCAGATAAACACGTATGGAAAAATTTTATAAATTTTTGAAACCATTTTTTAAATAGAAAATTTTATATGACTTTTACAAAAATCTTTCTCTTTAATTCAATTAAATAATAAGATCGAATTATTGTTCGTTTATAACAAGTTAACGATTTATAACAATTAATATATAAATAATAATATTCACCATCAGGTTGTTCCGCCGGTGCAGGATGCCTCTCCTAGGCCTGCTCCTCCTCTCAGAACATCAGGGTTGTTACATCGATCTATAACATACAAAAGAAGATTCCAATGTAGCAGCGTTCAAAATAATTAATATTTCAAAAATTATTGTATACATTGAATTTTATATTCGATGCATATAATAATAGCAGATTAATAAAATAATTCTATAAATTTTAAAAAACATTACTAATAATTCTCTTATAACTTTATAAAAGCTTACACCTTTACAAGATTATAGCTTTAATTTAAAAATCTTCTTCTTTAATTCTCTCTTATTTAAATATAAATAAAAAAATATAAATAAAAACATCAAATTAATTGTTGCGATTAATTGTTTAATTTAAATTATAATAAATATATTTAATATTTAATATATAATTACAAATAAATAAATTGCTTACCAGAAGGTTGCTCTGCCGGAGCCCGATGCCTCTCCTAGGCTTCCTCCTCCTCTCAGTCTTAGACGCGCGATACTTAACGGCACTCCCGCACTCACGAGCGATATTTTTATATCGCTATTTTCGTTATTTTACGCGCGATACTGAACGGCACTCCCGCACTATTTCGGTACGATTAAAAATTTGGTCGCGCGATGTATATATTTAATATATATATACTTTCAACGACACTCCCGGTTTCGGTACGAGCGAAAATCCCATTTTATTTACGAAAATCAACTTCGAGCCAACAGGTCGGGAATGCAACGATACAACGAGCAAAGATTAGGCCCGAACCAGAAAGAAGACGAAACAATTGAGGGAATAGAAGAAAATAAAGTTCACCAGCTCTTTTTCGCGCATAATTATCCTATCTCGTATCGAACCTGGACCCGCTAAGCACGATTTCAGGTGCTTCGCCCGGAACACGAAGTTTCCCGCGATTGCAGGACATGGCTACACCAGGCTGGTAGACGGCAAAAGAAGAGGATACCCACATTTTTTAAATGCTAACATTCAGCAATTTAGAAAATGGGGAGGCAACCCCTTTTACCGAGCGAAAATCGTGCCTAGGGGAATCCACTCGACTCCTCGACAGGGTTAACACACGCAGTGCGTGTGGCTGTAGACGAGCAAAGAGAAGGGACCCATTGACGACCATTCCGAGCAATCGATCGAGTTCTAACTAATTCGGGCCGAATCACTTGACGAAGCACGAAGCAAGAGTGTACGTTGCATAGCAACGTGTGCAAACTCGAAACATCCCAGTTAGTTGGCATCGGAAGTAGAGACTCGTGACAATAAATGAAATTGGGATTTTATATAAAAAAGTCCAAAAGTTCCGCGAAAACGCGACGATACAACGCGAGAATACTACAACGCGAAAACGCGGTAACGAAGCGCTTGCCGTCCGCGGCACGATGACGGTACCGACGACGCGAAAGGGTACTTAGCTTCCCATTCAGGCACCTTAAGATTTATCATAAATAGAAAAATTTAAGATAAACCTCAAGGCACCATCCAAGTACTAAGCCCTCCCACCGCGACAAGGTGTACCCCATGGGAGGGTTATATTATATATAATTTTATATATAATATAATACATAATTTGAAATTTATTTTGTAATATAGTACACAAATTTAAATTCACAAATATAAACGATAAATAAAAATATAAAAGATAAGAGAAAATCTATTATATAAAGCAATGTTCAAAATAATTGATTTTAAAACTAATTATTGCGCCCAATTAATTTTTACATTTTTACTTTTAAATAGATATATTTTAATGTTATAAATTGCATAATTACAAAATAATTTATATTTCTTAAATATAAACTTTTAAAAATATGATAAATAAAAAATTTCTATTTTTTTATATATGAAGTATTTAAATAAATATATTAACATGAAATATTTTTTAAAATATAAGAAGTATCTGAAAATATTAATTAATAAACATTTTATAAATGTTTTAATTATTTTAAAATAAAATGGAATATTTTTTATAAATATATGTATTATATATGTTACACAATTTAAAATCACTATTGAATCACAATTAAAGAAATAAAACGAAACGAGAAATATGTATATTTTGAATATTGTTACGTCCGCGGCGGCGACTTCGAGATATCGAAGCGCGTTCAACACAATGGGGCACTCGCGGACCGCGTAAGATAAGACACTTTTAACAGAAATTAAAAACTTTAATTAGAAACACAGAACGCACAAACAACAAATAATAACAGGGGAAATCTCGCGATAACGACCCGTAATGTAAACCGCATCCGGATAGCTTGACAGCTATTCTTCGACTCAGCTCACCATCGTTGTTATACAACAATATATACTATTGATAAATAATTTATATGTTGTTGCGTTCGCGGAACGATATATATCGAACGTGCGCGACACAATCGATCGGCACGCTGACGTTCGCGCAGTAAATAATAACGCGGTTGAAGGTATAAGAACTTTAATAAACCACAAGTAACATACAAGAATTCAGAATAATCGTAAAACGGATCACAGATAGACGTGTCCGCACAGCTTGACAGCTGGGCTCAGACTCTCTGACAGTCGTTGTTTATAACAACATCTTGACAACGCGCGCGGAGATGACCTTCTTCCGTCGACGTACTTCCCGCCGAAAGAATTCAACAGGTGGCAAATACATCCAGAGGGATGGGACGCGGGGACGTAACAATATAATAAATAATGAATGTGATAAATAATTAAAATATTAATGACTTACATCATATGTTATTGATCCATCCATTTCCAAGACCTCCTTTTTTTCTTTTGTTTTTTTCACTTTTTCCTTGTTGGCACTCCAATCCTCGTTGCACTCATTTGAATTCCTCGTTGCACTTACACTCATTCACGAAAAGTTCCTCGTTGCACTTGCAATTGTGTTTAGAGAAAGAATTTGATAATATATGAAACGTCTCACATCACTACTTCACTGCTCAAGAGCCACTGAGCGAATGATCGTAAGTCAGAAACACTACCGCGGTACTGTTTATATCGCCAAGGTTGACTATGAAAGGAAAGAATTTGATAATATATGAAACGTCTCACATCCCTACTTTGGTGCTCAAGCTCACTGTGCGAATGATCGTAAGTCGTCTTATATTATGTTATTGTTAAAATTTACTGTTGAAATATTTTATGAGTGATAATTATATATAATTCTCATTTATAAAATATCTGAACAATTATATTATTATGAAATATTTTAACATATTAATATATTAATATATCTCATATATTTAACACATTAATGTATCGTAAGATTAAAAGATTAAAGTAATGATATGTCGTAATATATAACTATTGTTTAATTAACAAGGATTGCCGATTAAGAAAATTTAAAGCATTGGTCGAAATTTATTTAATTCTAATAAGTATTGTTAGGGAAATTATTATAATAAGCATCACAATAATCGAAAGATAATAACAAAATTAATTCTTTTATTCCCTTTTATGTATTCCCTGTTTCAATTTTTATTCGCAATAAATAAATGGTTACGATTCGATAAAGATTTATCGTTGCGATACTGTTTCATGTCGTTTATCAAAAGTTAATTAATTTTTAATTATTAATATTTATAGCAAATTATGTTTCGATACTAATCGTAATCGTGTTTAGTACAAAAATTACAATATATGAAACGTCTCACATCACTACTTCACTGCTCAAGAGCCACTGAGCGAATGATCGTAAGTCAGAAACACTACCGCGGTACTGTTTATATCGCCAAGGTTGACTATGAAAGGAAAGAATTTGATAATATATGAAACGTCTCACATCCCTACTTTGGTGCTCAAGCTCACTGTGCGAATGATCGTAAGTCAAAAACATTACATATCGCGAAGGTCGTCTTATATTATGTTATTGTTAAAATTTACTGTTGAAATATTTTATGAGTGATAATTATATATAATTCTCATTTATAAAATATCTGAACAATTATATTATTATGAAATATTTTAACATATTAATATATTAATATATCTCATATATTTAACACATTAATGTATCGTAAGATTAAAAGATTAAAGTAATGATATGTCGTAATATATAACTATTGTTTAATTAACAAGGATTGCCGATTAAGAAAATTTAAAGCATTGGTCGAAATTTATTTAATTCTAATAAGTATTGTTAGGGAAATTATTATAATAAGCATCACAATAATCGAAAGATAATAACAAAATTAATTCTTTTATTCCCTTTTATGTATTCCCTGTTTCAATTTTTATTCGCAATAAATAAATGGTTACGATTCGATAAAGATTTATCGTTGCGATACTGTTTCATGTCGTTTATCAAAAGTTAATTAATTTTTAATTATTAATATTTATAGCAAATTATGTTTCGATACTAATCGTAATCGTGTTTAGTACAAAAATTACAATATACGAAGCGTTTCTCATCACTACTTTATTACTCGAGAGTCACCGTGCGAATGATAACAAAGCCGATAATGTAGCGCGCTACTGTTTATATTTTATATTGCCAAAGTCAAACACCGTGTTATTGATAATTTGTTGCTGAAATATTACTATCGCGTAATATTAAATTATAGAAGTATTTTAATTTATTAATTAAAATTGATTATTTATTAAACAATTTGCCCGAACTCACCACTCCTTCCCCACTCACCGCTTCGCCGCGCGCCTAGTATAAGGTTACAATCGGACGACTCTCGTTGCCTCACCCAAATTGGCCGATTTTCTTTAATTAATTTTTCGTTAATTATTACTAATATTGCAAAACAGAGCACATTCATTCTTAATTTGAGCCAATCTACCTTCACACTTCGGGACTACAAAAAGTTATCAGACATCTTGTATACATATCTTATAGTACGTAAAATACATATTTCGGCAATGAATTTTTAATAACATATAGATAGTGATACGAATAAAATTACTACATGTTCTATACGAATAAAATTACTTCTTTAATAATACATATAGTCAAATATATTTCGTGATAAAGTATAATTTATTATTTTAGATTCGTTGAAACCGTTCAAAACGTAACGATATATCCATCAGGTCATAATTTTACTAATCAGGTAATAATATTTTTAATAATATTTTGCAATAGTAATATTTTTAATTAAAAAATAATATGAATAATATATAAAAAATTTATAAATCACTTACCACGCAATTTCATTACTCCGTATGTTGCCTGTCCTATATGCCTTTCCCAATATCCTTTTCCTCCCTTGTTCATCCATTGTTATTTTTTCGTGGCACTCACTCTCGAAAATACGACTAATTATAATTATGGAACGATTGTGAGATACGCACGAGATTGCACGGCATGCCTCATCGCGGAATAATTATACAAGAAATGCACTTTATTATATTGTAAGAGATAGAGAACACACGAGGGACGTATTCGCTCGATATTTATGTCGGGCCAAATTCAATACTACTTATTAAATGCTATTTTTATTGTTGATATATATATAATATATGTATAATAACACGAATTATAAGACCGAAAGATTAATGTAATTGAAGTCATGATATGTAATAATCATTTAATTATTAATTCGATAATATACAAAGTATTTTGTATCACTATCTTTGCTCGAGTGTCACTGTGCGAATAATACCAAAGTCGTGGCATGTAAATATTAGCGCGCTGTTGTTTACGCCGCCAAGGCCAAGATGTTATTGTCCGTTCATCGTCGAAATATTTTACATTCTTTAACAAATATATGCGCGAAATATTAAAGTATAGAGAAATATTTTAGATTATATAGATTAATTACATAATCATTTATTAAAAGATTAATGTATCTTTTATGAAGCTTTTCGTTATATGTTAATTATTTAGACGATTCTACCATTCGACGTTTTAAAGTGCGCGTTTTTAATCCGAATTATATTTAAATGATTGAAAAATAGATGAAACGTCGGAAACGAATTATATTTGACTCTATATAAATATCAATAAAAAATAATTTTCGCTCGTAAAAATTGATTTCATATTAATTAAATCAAAATTGCACATAAATGCCACAGCGCGGTAGTTGGAGCGCAGGAAAAAGACAATACTTCCTTCTTATTAATTGTTGTTTATTTCGAACTAAAAAACTACAAAAATAATGAATATTTCGGATCGTCTTTGAGCCTTCCTCAGCACGATTAACAATATAAAATATTATATATATATAATATTATAATATTGCAATCACATAATATTTTATTATAATCTTCATTGCTGCAATATTTTTTATATTTAAAATGCTCTATATTATATAATACAATGTACTTAATAATATATTATAACATAATTACAAAATATATTATTATTATATTATTAGTAAATTTTATAATTCTTTGCAAGCTGTCTTTTTATATGTCTAATCATTATACGTCTCTGTCCAATGCATCTTTTTCTTAGAGTCTTCGGATTGTTATGAACTGTCGCACTGCCTCGTCCTAAAAACTGTAGAAACGCTTCTTCTTCTTGTGATGTCCAACGGAATACTTTCTGTGGCCATTTGTTGTCTTCAGGCATTTTTAACAAATATTCATATTGTTGAAGTCTATTTTTCTTTATTCTTTCGATTATTGTCTCTTTTGCTTCATTTTACTCAAAAATATTAATAATTTATTTTATTCAAAAATATTAATATAATAATATAATAAATATTATTATATATTAATTAATATATTAATATAATAAATAATTATTATGAATAAATAATATAATAATTTTGGTATCTCTCTTAGTCTGACTCTTCCCCTTCGACCTGTCCGGCATGGGTGTCCCTGCCGGTAACGACGGCCAGTATTCATAATTCACTCTTATAGTTAAGATCGTCTTAAGTAAGTTGGAAAATATTATATAACTATTTATTATATAACTTATTTTACTAACTAAACGGAATCTTAAGAAGCAATCTAAGATATTTAAGATTATTTTAAATATAAAAGTAGTCCATATATGAATATCGGCATGTGTTACCGCCGGCATAACTCTTAGGTTCATTAGAGTACTCAAACCTCCTCACCAGGCAAATGCCTTTGTTAAGGTAGAGATATATCGAAAAGGAAAAATTTTTATTTTTTATTTTTTTTTCAATACAGGGTTTAATAAAAAAGTTAATGTAAAATATAATTTGAAATTTAATACAAAATAATTTATTACATGGAATAATTTATTACACGAAAATGTCCAAAATATACGTATAATATAAAATTTACTAAAAATTTTTACATAGGCCAGAACGAAAATGATTAGCCGAGAATGATTAGCGATGATTAATTACGCGACATTTATTTTTAATAATAGATATGCAATAATAGAATTTAATGTAACGTAATTATATGTAACGTAAATAATCGTGATCAAAAAAGTCATTAATAAAATCATTTCTACGATTGTAGAAGAAAGTATTTGCATTACTGGCGCATTTTGCGCGGACTTATTAAAGACAATATTCAAAGACATGGAAAGAGAGATAAAGCTTCTAATGTATAAGTCAACGATTAAATTATAAGATAACGTTAAATTATAAGATCGCGATTTAAAATTCCCGAGAAAACTCGACGATTAAATAAATCGATAATATTCGGAATATCCGATTGCGATATGTATAATTTTTATAATATAATAATCGAAGCTTCAATAGACATTATAATCGCGCGCGATATAATTATTACACATAAATGTAAAGATATTTCGACAGACAATTTGATGTCTGTAATATTTACGAATATAGTACTCACTGTCATTTACGAATCTTTACAAGATAAATCGCAATTCGAATTCACGAGAAAACGCGACGAATAAATAAATCGATAAAATGCGGAATATTTGATCGCGATACGTATAATTTTTATAATATAATAATCGAAGCTCTCAATAGACACGAGCGCGATATAATTATTGTCACGTAAATATAGAAAATCGAAGATGTTTCGACAAACATTTGAGGTTTGTAATGTTTGCGAATATACAATTCACCGACCGATATATTTGCGAATTATTATAAGATAAATCGCGATTTAAAATTCGCGATAAAACACGACGAATAAATAAATCGATAATATTCAAAATATTCAAATGCAGATACGCGAGTGACACCGTTAATATCCGATAAAAAGAGGAGCGATCTTAAAAATGGAGAACGATTAACATCTTGTTTCTACATCAGATTTCGCAAGATCAATCTGCGAAGAAAAGTTAAGTGATCCATTGAACATCGGGAATTCACTGTAGGAGGGAACGAATCCCGGATCTTTCGGACTATTCCCAATAGCAATGTGATTTCAGTAATAAATCAACGACAATTATCCCTCGTCATTATGTTCAATTCAGGAAATTGATATGCACGTCAGAAAACATGTTCTTCCATTACTAAGAAATATATTTCTTCATTGAAAATTAAATGGATATAACGATTTTTTTTATAGAAATGTGATTACGAACGATTATATTTATAAATAATAAAATACATGCATCATTGCAGTTTGTGTTAAATGTGCGAACACATAATTTGGGGTACCGTTTGCGCGCGCGAGACGAATTGAACCCGATAACAGCAAGATTTAAAAAATTTCAATTCGAATAGTGTGCAAAATAAAATAAATGAAATAATTTTAAATATATAATTAATTCTAGATTAATTCTCTAGATTCTTATTTTTATAACGTTTAAATTAATAATTTTTTTTTTTTAATCAATATCTTACTGATATAGGGGTACCCATTCGATTCGTCTCTAAATTTTTAAGTATTCGCACATTTTATGTAACATTCATATATAATTTCGCGTATATATAATATATCATATTAATAAAAATTATAAAAATATTTTGGATACGTTAATTTGTGCATGTATTTAATTATACATATATATAAAATGGTATATATCTAAAAACTAATTCTAAAATGGCGATGTCCAGTACCTGCAAATAGTTTCTTAAAAGAAACTAAAAACTAATATTAATATCCCCAGTACCTAGAAATAATTTTTCAAATGAGATAATTAATTAATAATTAATGAAATATATTCGTTCGTAATCATTTTTATCCAAAAAGTTAATAAAATTACAATATGAAATTACTTGAAAGATAAAAATTTATACACAACGCTATATCCATATTTTATCTATTATTAAATCTCTGGCATTAAATAATAATAATACCAATCCTAATAATGACAGAACATTTTTAACGGAGAAAAGAATAGATGCATTTCTCTCACATCTAAATATATATTATTTAAATTAATTCGACTTTAAAGAAGCGTATGGCGTCCGTCGTTGAATGACTACCGAAATCATTGCTGTCGGAAATTGCCAGGAAAACCTGGAATTAGTTCCGTTCCTACAATAAAAATCCCCAATTTTTAACAGGGCACCGAACTAGACGTCGCGAATGGATCTTACAAGAACCGATGAGAAATAATTCTCCATAATGAAAATCGTTTCGACTCCTCGGCGGTACGAGTCACACCACTTTCATTAACGTTTATCTAACGAAAGGTGATCGTTAAATTTTGTGAAGCTAATATTTCGTAATAATCGTTGACTTATCACATCTTCACATTCTTATTCCATATTTCTTTATACTTATTTAACAATATTTAGCAATATTATCTGACGAGAGAGACAGCAATAAGATCCTTCATTAATTCAATCTCGTTTAAAAACGCAAAAGAACGCGAAAAGAGCACGGTATTTTCACAATCATAATTTATTAATTTATTTTACGATTATTTAGTTACGCGTGATATGGAATTCATAAATAGATAAATCTAACGGAAAGCATATCATTAAATTTGTAATAATTTGACTCGCGATTCTATAACGAAGACGTTCGTCAAATTTTGTAAAGCTTATATCTGATCATTAATTTAGCATATTTTTACATTTTATATAAAAATTTTCCGAATTTATTAGTGACTCTTTGATATGAAAATATAAACAGTTACTCTTTATTGAATATTTCAAAAATATATACTATAGAATCAAATATGTTAATTTAATGAAATTACTATTATATCATCATTATACGTATACTTTCGATAATTTTCGTGTAATTTACATAAGAATGTATTTATGTAATTTACAATCGTAAATACAATCTCATGTAATATAATTATAGTTATAATTGTATTTTATACACATTTATGTCAATAATTAAAAATATCAATATTAGGTTATAATTAATATACAATTATAACTATTTACAATTTACAAAACACAATTTACTAATTACAAATTACAATTTACAAAATACAATTTATGTTATCAATATCAAATAAATGTACTTGATTTATTTAAATGTATAATAACATATATAATTTGACATTGACAGCATTAACATTTGGACTTAATATTATAGCTTTATATTAATTTACATATATACATGATATATTTTTAATTTTTAAAATAAAATATAACATGTTGAAATATATCTTGAACATTTATAATTATGCAATTTGTTTAATATTCTTGAAAATAATTTTGATAATTTAAATTTCATTTTTAAAACATTTTTAAAAGTAAATTCAATTCGCGCATGATTAGTTAAATGAAATGAAATGAATCTTAAGACTTTACAAATTTAAATATAATTAAAAAATCACATTGTTCGCCACGTTTTAATAGAGAATAATGGAACGAATGATTTTACCAAAGTCCATCTCTAATAATTTAACTATCTAACTATATCTTTAACTATCGATGTATTAGTAGAGTTTAATAAGATTTATATAATGATTTAAACAATCACGATTAATCATTAATAAAATTATCCATCATTTTTTTAAATAGTAAAAAACAATATTTGCACTACTAGCGCAGACTATAAAAGATAATATTCAAAGACGTGGAAAGATAGACAAAGTTTCGACGTATAAATCAACGATTAAATTATAAGATAATATTAAGATAAATCACGATTTAAAATTCCGGAGAAAACGCGACGACTAAATAAATCCATAATATTCGGAATATCTGATTGCGATATGTATATCTTTTATAACATAATAATCGAAGCTCTCAACAGACACGAGCGCGATATAATTATTATCACGTAAATATAGAAAATCGAAAATATGTCGACAATCATTTGAGGTCTGTAATGTTTGCGAATATACAATTTACTGACCGAATTACTTCCGAATTTTTATAAGATAAATCGCGCTTTTAAATACGTGATAAAACGCGACGAATAAATAAATCCATAATATTCAAAATATTCAATTGCAGAGAGACAGCTATAAAATTCATTTGTTAAAACGGTAATCTTGTATAAGAACGATTAAAAATTTTATATTTCGCACGATGTATATACTTAATATTTATATACTTTAGACGGCAGTCCCGGTTTCGGTACGAGCAAAAATCCCATTTTACTTACGCGAATCAGCTTCGAGCCAACAGGTTGGGAATGCAACGATACAACGAGCAAGGATTAAATCCAAACCGGAAAGAAGACGAAACGATTGACGGAAATAGAGGAAAATGAAGTTCACCAGCTCTTTTTCGCGCATAATTATCCTATCTCGTATCGAACCTGGACCCGCTAAGCACGATTTCAGGTGCTCCGCCCGGACATATTATGCCTCTCGCGGTTGCTATATGCTACACCAGGCTAGTAGACGGCAAAAGAAGAGGATACCCACATTTTTTAAATGCTAACATTTAGCAATTTAGAAAATGGGGAGGCAACCCCTTTTACCGAGCGAAAATCGTGCCTAGGGGAATCCACTCGACTCCTCGACAGGGTTAACACACGCAGTGCGTATGGCTGTAGACGAGCAAAGAGAAGGGACCCATTGACGACCATTCCGAGCAATCGATCGAGTTCTAACTAATTCGGGCCGAATCACTTGACGAAGCACGAAGCACAAGTGTACGTTGCATAGCAACGTGTGCAAACTCGAAATCCTAGTTAGTTGGCATCGGAAGTAGAGACTCGTTAAAAATAATCAAATTGGGATTTATACGAAAATGTCCAACGCGGAAGCGCGAAAACGCGATGACGCGAGAAAGCTAAACGCGAAAACGCGGTAACGAGACGCCGCCGTCCGCGACACGTTGACGGCACCGGCGACGGAAAGTCGTTGACGCAATGTGCGTTCAACGCATTAAATGCGCGTGTCATACACGCACATAAGAGCCATTGTGGGATCTTACAATAAAAATCCCAAATTTTTAACAGGGCACCGAACTAGACGTCGCGAATGGATCTCACAAGAACCGATGAGAAATAATTCTCCATGATGGAAATCGTTTCGACTCCTCGGCGGTACGAGCCACGCAACTTTCATTAACGTTTATCTAACGAAAGGAACAACGATAACTCTTTTATTAATCTCGTATAAGAACACGAAAAGAACGCGGGAAAAACACGGTGTTTTTGCAACCGTAATTTATTAATTTATTTATGAATATTTTCCGATACGAAATTCGTAAATACACAAATATAACCGAAGAAACAAATTATTAAATTCATAATAATTATTGTAACTCGCGATTCTATAATAGCAAAGGTGACCGCGATAAATTTTGTAAAGCTAATATTTAATCGTCGACTTATCACATCGAATCTTCACATTCTTATTCCATATTTCTTTATATTTAATTAGCGCAATGTTCAGGAATATTATCTGACGAGAGGGACAGATAAAATTCTTTTGTTAAAGCGGTAATCTTATACAAGAACGCAAAAAGAACACGGAACATGCACGGTATTTTCGCAATCATAATTTATTAATTTATTTTACGAATACGAGTATTCAGTTCCGCGCGATATGGAATTCATAAATAGATAAATCTAACGGAAAGCATCATTAAATTATAGTTATAATTGTATTTTATACACATTTATGTCAATAATTAAAAATATCAATATTAGATTATAATTAATGTACAATTATAACTATTTACAATTTACAAATTACAAATTACAATTTACAAAATACAATTTACAAAATGCAATTTATAATATTATCAATATCAAATAAATGGATTCGATTTATTCAAATATTTAATAACATAAATAATTTGATATTGACAGCATTAACATTTGGACTTAATGTTATATATCATATATATATGTAAATTATATATTTATATATTTTTAATTTCTAAATAAAATGTAACATGTTAAGAAGTATCTTGAACATCTATAATTATGCAATTTGTTTAATCTTCTTGAAAATAATTTTGATAATTTAAATTTCATTTTTAAAACATTTTTAAAAATAAATTCAATTTAATTTCTTAAAAATAGTTTTAATTTATTACGAAGAATTACACGAAAGTATCCAAAATATACGTATAATATAAAATTTATTAAAAATTTCTACATAGCCAAAACAAGACTGATTAGCGTTGGTGAATTATGCGATATTCATTATTAATAATTGATGTGCAATAATAGAATTTAACAAGTTTTATGTAACGTAAATATATATAATCGTGATCAAAAGAGTCATTAATAAAATTATTGATCGTTTTTTCGATTGTAGAAGAAAGTATTTGCATTATTGACGCATAATACAAGCTAAATAACGATTTAAAATTCGCGAGAAACCGGTAACGAATAAATAAATCGATAATAGTAGTAATATTCGATTACGATATGCATAATTTTTGTAATACGATAATCGAATAGACAGCGCGCGACATAATTATTATCAAACAAATACGAAGATATTTCGATAGACATTTGAGATCTATAATATTTGCAAATATATAATTTATTGTCTGATTTATTTGCGAATTTTTAGAAGATAAATCACGATTTACAATTCGCGAGAAGACGCGACAAATAAATAAATCGACAATATTCGAAATATTTGATTGCGATATGTATAATTTTTATAATATAATCGGAGCCCCTAATAGACACGCGCGATATAATTACTATCACACACAAGTGCGAAGATATTTCGATAGACATTTAAGGTCTGTAATATTTGCGAATTTATTTGCGATTTATTTGCGATTAATACGCTATTTTATATAAATGTCGCGATTGAGGAAACGCATATTGAAAATACATATTACATCTTGCGCATGATTAATTCAATGAAATAAAATAAATCTTAAAACTTTACAATTTTAATATATAATTAATATATAATTAAAAAATCGCGTTATCACCACGTTTAATAGAGAATAACGGAACGAATGATTTTATCAACGTCCCTCTAATACTCTAACTACATATTTAACTATATCTGTAACTATCAATGTAATAGTAGACTTTAATAAGATTTAAATAATGTATTACCAATAATGTATTAACAATCGCGATTAAAACAGTCATTAATAAAATTATCAATCGTCTTTTAAATAGTAGAAAAAAATATTTGCTCTACTCGCGCAGATTATTAACGACAATATTCAAAGACGGAGAAAGATAAACAAAGCTTTGATGTAAGTCAGCGATTAAGTTAGGTAAATCGCGATTTAAAATTCGCGGGAAAATGCGACGAATAAATAAATTGATAATACACGGAATATTCGATATGTATAATTTTTATAATATAATAATCGCGAAGTTCTCAATAGATACGCGCGCAATGTAATTATGCTGTCACATATAAATGCGAAGATATATTTTGACAGACATTCGAGGTCTGTAATATTTGCAAATATAAAATTCACTATCCGATTTATTTGCGATTAATATGCAATTTTATATGAACGCCGCGATTAAAAATAAGATACATATCTCGCACATGACTAACTAAATAAGATAAAATGGAAAATTTTTATAATATGATAATCGAAATCATCAATAGACGCGCGCGTGACATAATTATTATCACTCAAATTATCACACAATTTGTAAATAATCGCGATTAAAACAGTCATTAAAAAAATTATCGATCGTTTTTTAAATAGTAGAAAAAAATATTTGCACTACTAGCGCATTTTGCGCGGACTATTAGAAACAATATTCAAAGACGTGAACAGATAGACAAAGCTTCGATATATAAATCAACGATTAAATTATAAGATAATATTAAAATATAAGAAACATTTGCGATTTAAAATTCCCGAGAAAACGCGACAAATAAATAAATTGATAATATTCGGAATAACCAATTCCGCGATATCTATAATTTTTATAATATAATAATCGAAGCGCTCTCAATAGACACGCGCGCGATATAATTATTATCACACAAAGGCGAAGATATTTCGATAGACAATTTGAGGTCTGTAATGTTTGCAAATATATAATTCATCGACTGATTTACGTGCGAATTTTTATAAGATAAATCGCGATTTAAAATTCGCGATAAAACGCAACGAATAAATAAATCTATAATATTCAAAATAATCGATTGCGCATAAATTTTATAATATAATTCGACGCCATTTGATACGCGGATGACATACCGGTAATATCCGATAAAAAGAGGAGCGATCTTAAAAATGGAGAACGATATTAACATCTTGTTTCTACATCAGATTTCGCAAGATCAATTTGCGAAGAAAAGTTAAGTGATCCATTGAACGTCGGGAACTTCACTGTAGGAGGGAACGAATCCCGGATCTTCCGGACTATTCCCAATAGCAATGATTTCAGTAATAAATCAACGACAATTATCCCTTGTCATTATCTTCAATTCATGAAATTGATATTCATGTCAAGAAAACATGTTCTTACATTATTAAGAAATATATTTCTTTATTAAAAAATAAATGGATATAACGATTTTTTTTATAGAAATGTGATTACGAACGATTATATTTATAAATAATAAAATACATGCATCATTGGAGTTTGTGTTAAATGTGCGAACACATAATTTGGGGTACCGTTTGCGCGCGCGAGACGAATCGAACCCGATAACAGCAAGATTTAAAAAATTTCAATTCGAATAGTGTGCAAAATAAAATAAATGAAATAATTTTAAATATATAATTAATTCTAGATTAATTCTCTAGATTCTTATTTTTATAACGTTTAAATTAATAATTTTTTTTTTTTAATCAATATCTTACTGATATAGGGGTACCCATTCGATTCGTCTCTAAATTTTTAAGTATTCGCACATTTTATGTAACATTCATATATAATTTCGCGTATATATAATATATCATATTAATAAAAATTATAAAAATATTTTGGATACGTTAATTTGTGCATGTATTTAATTATACATATATATAAAATGGTATATATCTAAAAACTAATTCTAAAATGGCGATGTCCAGTACCTGCAAATAGTTTCTTAAAAGAAACTAAAAACTAATATTAATATCCCCAGTACCTAGAAATAATTTTTCAAATGAGATAATTAATTAATAATTAATGAAATATATTCGTTCGTAATTATTTTTATCCAAAAAGTTAATAAAATTACAATATGAAATTACTTGAAAGATAAAAATTTATACACAACGCTATATCCATATTTTATCTATTATTAAATCTCTGGCATTAAATAATAATAATTCCAATCCTAACAATGACAGAACATTTTTAATGAAGAAAAGAATAGATGCATTTCTCTCACATCTAAATATATATTATTTAAATTAATTCGATTTTAAAGAAGCGTATGGCGTTCGTCGTTGTATTACTACCGAAATCATTGCTTTCGGAAATTGCCAGGAAAAACCGGGATTAATTCCATTCTTACAATAAAAATTCCCAATTTTTAACAGGGCACCGAACTAGACGTCGCGAATGGATCTTACAAGAACCGATGAGAAATAATTCTCCATTAGATAAAAATCGTTTCGACTCCTCGGCGGTACGAGCCACGCAACTTTCATTAAATTATCTAACGAAAGGAACAACAATAACTCTTTTATTAAAATGATAATCTTGTATAAGAACGCGAAAAGAACGCGGGAAAAACACGGTGTTTTCGCAACCGTAATTTATTAATTTATTTATAAATATTTTCCGATACGAAATTCGTAAATACACAAATATAACCGAAGAAACAAATTATTCAATTGATAATAATTAACTCACGATTCTATAATCGAAGGTGATCGTTTAATTTTATAAAGCTAATATTTAATCGTTGACTTAACACATCGAATCTTCACACTCTTATTCCGTATTTTTTTATATTTAATTAGCGCAATATTCAGGAATATTATTTCACGAGAGAGGAACAGCGGTAAGATCCTTTATTAAAATGGCAATTTCGTCTAAGAATGGGGAAAGAATGCGGAAATAAATATGATATGTTTCCGTAATTTATTAATTTTGCGAATATTTATTTTGGATACGAAATTCGTAAATACATAAATCGAATTGAAAGTAAATCATTAAATCCGTATAATAATTGACTCGCAACTTCATAACATCGAAAGCAATCGTTAAATTTTGTGAAGCTAATATTTAATCGCTAACTTAACATCGACTCTTTATACTCTTATTCGATATTTTTTTACTTTTAATTAGCAATATTTGAGAATATTATTTGAGAGGGACGGCAATAAGATTCTTTATTAAAATGGCAATCTCGTCTAAAAACGCGAAAAGAACGCCAAAAGAACGCGGAAAAAGCACGGTATTTTCGTAATCATAATTTATTTCATGAATATTCAATTCCGCGCGATATGGAATTTATAAATAGATTTCGAATTTATTAATGACTCTTTGATATGAAAATACAAACAGTTACTCTTTTATGAATATTTCAAAAATATATACTATAGAATCCAATATGTTAATTTAATGAATTACTATTATATAATCATTGTACGTATACTTTGGATAATTTTTCGTGTATTATTATTATGTAATTTTTGGTGTAATTTGCATAAGAATGTATTCATGATATTTCTTAAACACTAATAATTATGTACAATTTTCTTATAATTCTCAATATTCCTGAAAAAAAAATTTTAATAATTTAGATTTTATTTTTAAAGCATTTTTAAAAATCAATTCAATTTCATTTTTTAAACTGAAATAAAGCCAAATTACAAATTTCTATATATTGTATTAGACTGCTAACATGGCCATATTTCATATGGTAAAATATAAAACAAGAGCAACCGTTTATAATTGAGCAGAATTTATGCCGAGTGTCACAGAATTTAACATAACACTCTCGAAAGATGCAATTGTAATTTATATAATTATTGCTTGTATATTTATTTTAATACTATATTTTAATATTTTATAACTGCTTATATTTATTTTTATCTCGTTGCAGTTTATATTTATTTTAATAAATGCCGGCAAAATGAAATGACACAATATGTATATATTGATTTAATCTGTATATGTATCCTGCCCAATTGTAAATGGTTATCCTGACTTTAGCTGTTAACAGCCTATAATATATAATATATAAAATTTTTATAATATAAAAATTTTCTGTGCAGATTATCAATAAAAATTGATTGATATTATAATAATATAAATAATTAATAAATTTTTATAGTAATGCATAATTTATAATAAAATATAAAATTAATATGTGTATAACACTTATCATATTACAAGTTATTTCATTAATTAATCATTTGGCTTTACATTAAGTTTAAAAACAATATCTACAACAAATTCCATAATGGATCAGCTATAAGAAATTAGAATAAGATAAGTGAATAAGATAAATACGCGTTATAAGAATAAATTAGCATCAGATGTAATTGATAAAATTTTTAATGTTCTTTTCAATAAATTAGATAAAATTTATACAAAAATAATCTTTTCTCGATCTTCTTTCTTTATAATTAAAATACTGCAATATATTTTCGCAATGCATGCAATACATTTCGAACGAATTTATTAAAAGTTATTTAATCTATCCTAGCTCATCCATTTTAAGGCAACGGATTTATCTACAATCTCTACCGTTACCTTAAAATTAAATAAAAGTTTTTGTCACTCACCGTGGCATTGATGTGCAGCAGCGGAGTTGTCGTTATCGAAACTACGTTGTCGTTAAAACTACGTGTAACATACAAATATAAAATTCATTTATAACAAAGTTCAAAATACAATCAATATTTCAAAAAATTATTATTGTGCGGAATTTCATATCCGGTGTGTAAAATAATAAGCAGATATAAACACGTATGGGAAGATTTTATAAATTTTGAAATTATTTTTTTTAAATAGAAATTTTTATATTTATAAAAATCTTTCTCTCTAATTTCCTCTTTAATTCCTTTAAATTATAAGAACGAATTATTATGATTTATAACAATTGATATACAAATAATAAATATTCACCATCAGGTTGCTTCGCCGATGCAAGATGCCTCTCCCAGGCCTCCTCCTCCTCCTCTCACAATAGTTTGTTGGTCTGTAACATACAAAGAAGATTCAAATTGTAGTCACGGTCAAAAATTATTATTATATACATTTAATTTTATATCCGACGCACATAAATAATAAGCAGATAAACAATTTTATAAATTTTGAAAAAATTTCTACTAATAAGTAATAATTTAAGAATTCTATTAAAAGCTATTCGAATGTAGAAACTTTTAAATTACAGTTTTTATGTAAAAATTTCTCTCTTTTTCTCTTGTTTAAGTCATGTAAATAAAAAATCAAATAACGCGATTAATTACTTAATTTAAATCGCGCAATTAATAAATAATAATATATAAGCGATAATTTATTTACCATAGAGTTGCTTCACAGGTGCCTGATGCCTCTCCCAGGCCTCCTCCTCCTCTCATGTTGTTGACGCGCGATACTTTCAACGACACTCCCGCACTCACGAGCGATATTTTTATATCGCTATTTTCGCTATTTTACGCGCGATACTTAACGATTTCCGCATTATTTCGATGCGATTAAAAATTTTATATTTGATCACGCGATGTATATACTTAATATGTATATACTTTGAACGGCTCCCGGTTTCGGTACGAGCGAAAATCCCATTTCACTTACGAGAATCAGCTTCGAGTTAACAGGTCGGGAATGCAACGATACAACGAGCAAGGATTAAATCCAAACCGGAAAGGAGACGAAATGATTGACGGAAATAGAGGAAAATGAAGTTCACCAGCTCTTTTTCGCGCATAATTATCCTATCTCGTATCGAACCTGGACCCGCTAAGCACGATTTCAGGTGCTCCGCCCGGACATATTATGCCTCTCGCGGTTGCTATATGCTACACCAGGCTAGTAGATGGCAAAAGAAGAGGATACCCACATTTTTTAAATGCTAACATTCAGCAATTTAGAAAATGGGGAGGCAATCCCTTTTACCGAGCGAAAATCGTGCCTAGGGGAATCCACTCGACTCCTCGACAGGGTTAACACACGCAGTGCGTGTGGCTGTAGACGAGCAAAGAGAAGGGACCCATTGACGACCATTCCGAGCAATCGATCGAGTTCTAACTAATTCGGGCCGAATCACTTGATGAAGCACGAAGCAAGAGTGTACGTTGCATAGCAACGTGTGCAAACTCGAAACATCCCAGTTAGTTGGCATCGGAAGTAGAGACTCGTGACAATAAATGAAATTGGGATTTTATATGAAAAGTCCAAAAGTTTCGCGAAAACGCGACGACGCGAGAATACTACAACGCGAAAACGCGATAACGAAGCGCTTGCCGTCCGCGACACGTTGACGGCATCGACGACGCGAAAGGGTACTTAGCTTCCCATTCAGGCACTTTAAGATTTATCATAAATAGAAAAATTTAAGATAAACCTCAAGGCACCATCCAAGTACTAAGCCCTCCCACCGCGACAAGGTGTACCCCATGGGAGGGTTATATTATATATATATTTCTATATATAATATAATACATAATTTAAAATTTATTTTGTAATGTAGTACATAAATTTAAATTTGCAAATATAAAAAAATGATAAATAAAAATATAAAAGATTAGAGAAAATCTATTATATAAAGCAATGTTCAAAATAATTGATTTTAAAACTAATTATTGCGCCCAATTAATTTTTACATTTTTACTTTTAAATAGATATATTTTAATGTTATAAATTGCGTAATTACAAAATAATTTATATTTCTTAAATATAAACTTTTAAAAATATGATAAATAAATAATTTCTATTTTTTTATATATGAAGTATTTTAATAAATAAATATATTAACATGAAATATTTTTTAAAATATAAGAAGTATCTGAAAATATTAATTAATAAACATTTTATAAATGTTTTAATTATTTTAAAATAAAAGGGAATATTTTTTATAAATATATGTATTATATATGTTACACAATTTAAAATCACTATTGAATCACAATTAAAGAAATAAAACGAAAGAAGAAATATGTATATTTTGAATATTGTTACGTCCGCGGCGGCGACTTCGAGATATCGAAGCGCGTTCAACACAATGGGGCACTCGCGGACCGCGTAAGATAAGACACTTTTAACGGAAATTAAGAACTTTAATTAGAAACACAATATACACAAACAACAAATAATAACAGTGGAAATCTCGCAATAACGACCCGTAATATAAAACGCGTCCGGACAGCTTGACAACTATTCTTCGATTCAGCTCACCATTGTTGTTATACAACAATATATACTATTGATAAATAATTTATATGTTGTTGCGTTCGCGGAACGATATATATCGAACGCGCGCGACACAACCGATCGGCACGCTGACGTTCGCGCAGTAAATAATAACGCGGTTTAAGGTATAAGAACTTTAATAAACCACGAGTACATACAAGAATTCAGAATAATCGTAAAACGGATCACAGATAGACGTGTCCGCACAGCTTGATAGCTGGGCTCAAACTCTCTGACAGTCGTTGTTTATAACAACATCTTGACAACGCGCGCGGAGATGATCTTTTTCCGTCGACGTACTTCCCGCCGAAAGAATTCAACAGGTGGCGAATATATCCAGAGGGATGGGACGCGGGGACGTAACAATATAATAAATAATGAATGTGATAAATAATTAAAATATTAATGACTTACATCATATCTTATTGATCGATCCATTTCCAAGACCTCCTTTTTTTCTTTTGTTTTTTTCACTTTTTCCTTGTGGCACTCCAATCCTCATTGCACTCGTTGGAATTCCTCGTTGCACTTACACTCATTCACGAAAAGTTCCTCGTTGCACTGCAATTGTGTTTAGAGAAAGAATTTGATAATATATGAAACGTCTCACATCACTACTTCACTGCTCAAGAGCCACTGAGCGAATGATCGTAAGTCAGAAACATTACCGCGGTACTGTTTATATCGCCAAAGTCGACTGCGTAAGGAAAGAATTTGATAATATATGAAACGTCTCACATCCCTACCTTACTGTTCAAGAGCCACTGTGCGAATGATAATAAAGCGTGTAACATATTAACAATAGCGCGATACTGTTTATCAAGGTCGAACACGGTATTATTGATAATTCTCTCGTCGCCGAAATATTTTCTGTAATATAAAATATTCGCGCGCGGAATATTAAATAATAGAAATATTTTAATTTATTGATTAAGATTAATTGATTATTTGTTAAACAATTTATCACGGAACCTTTCGTTATGCTAATTATTTGCATCTATAATTTGATTGTTTTACTTCGTGTTCTCTCACAATCTAAATTATATTTAGATTGTCAAGTAAAACGATAAAGTAACACGGATGAAATATATTTTACTCTAATCATTAAAATAATAATTATTGTTCGTAAAGATCGCAACGATCGAAGTGATTATTTCATATTTTGGGTTTCTATCATTTAATCGATTCTCGATTAAATTGTATATTGTTAAATTAACAAGGATTGAGAAGCTTTAAAGCATTAGTCAAAATATTTAATTCTAATATCGTTAAGGAAATATTATTATAATAAGCATCAATGATCGAAAGATCATAAAATAATTAATTTTCTTATCCCCTTTTATGTATCTCCCGTAATTTTTATTCGCAGTAATGAATGATTGCGATTCGATAAAGATTTATCGTTGCGATACAGTCTCATGTCGTTAATTAATTTTCAATTAATTAATTTTTATTATATTAATATTATATTAATATTATATTAATATTTAAAGCAAATTATGTTTCGATACTAATCGTAATCGTGTTTAGTAAAAGAATTACAATATACGAAGCATTTCTCACCACTGCTTTATTATCGAGAGTCACCGTGCGAATGATGACAAAGTCATAACATAACGCGCTAGTGTTTATATTGCCGAAGTCGAACACTGTGTTATCGATAATTCATTGCCGAAATATTTTATATATTATAAAATATACACTAACGGAATATTAAATTAATGAAGTATTTTAATTTATTGATTAAAATTGATTATTTATTAAACAATTTATCATGGAGCCTTTCGTTATGCTAATTATTTTGCATCTATAATTTGATTGTTTTACTTCGTGTTCTCTCACAATCTAAATTATATTTAGATTGTCAAGTAAAACGATAAAGTAACACGGATGAAATATATTTTACTCTAATCATTGAAATAATAATTATTGTTCGTAAAGATCGCAACGATCGAAGTGATTATTTCATATTTTGGGTTTCTATTATTTAATCGATTCTCGATTAAATTGTATATTGTTAAATTAACAAGGATTGAGAAGCTTTAAAGCATTAGTCAAAATATTTAATTCTAATATCGTTAAGGAAATATTATTATAATAAGCATCAATGATCGAAAGATCATAAAATAATTAATTTTCTTATCCCCTTTTATGTATCTCCCGTTTCAATTTTTATTCGCAGTAATGAATGATTGCGATTCGATAAAAATTTATCGTTGCGATACAGTCTCATGTCGTTAATTAATTTTCAATTAATTAATTTTTATTAATATTTAAAGCAAATTATGTTTCGATACTAATCGTAATCGTGTTTAGTAAAAGAATTACAATATACGAAGCATTTCTCACCGCTGCTTTATTATCGAGAGTCACCGTGCGAATGATGACAAAGCCATAACATAGCGCGCTAGTGTTTATATTGCCAAAGTCGAACACTGTGTTATCGATAATTCATTGCCGAAATATTTTATATATTATAAAATATACACTAACGGAATATTAAATTAATGAAGTATTTTAATTTATTGATTAAAATTGATTATTTATTAAACAATTTATCACGGAGCCTTTCGTTATGCTAATTATTTGCATCTATAATTCGATTGTTTTACTTCGTGTTACTTCGTTTTACTCCGTACATTACATCTGATGTTTTTCCAGACTTACTTTTCCTCTCTTATGTTATTTCCTCTTGTGGCATTCATTCACTCACGAAAACACGATTTAATTGTGATTAAGCGAATACGTGGGACACTTTGCACAAGACTCTCGATCGCGAAATAATCATATAAAATACGCATTTTTGTTATATCATAAGAGAGCAACACGACCTTTACACGAGACCAAAATCATTCGCTACTTGCTACAGCAATGCGTATTACTGTATGCTATTGATACGCGTATTATACGTTGTATAATATACGAATCATAAGAATCAAAAAATTAAAGAAATGAATAAAGTTGTGAGATAGCAATCATTTAGTTAATAATTAATTATTGTTCACATTTTAGACAAATTTAAACTATTGTATGTTTGATTCTAAGTATTGTTAAATAAATATATTATTCATAAGAATCGATAATCGAAAAATGAAAGTTGTTTCTATTCCTCTTGTATCAATTTTTACAATGAAAATCCCCAATTTTCAACGGGATACGGAACTGGATATAGTCGCGATTGCGTTTTATTATTAGAGAGGGACAATATACGAAGTATTTCGCACTTTCGCCATGCGAATGATATCAAGAGACCGTGACATGTAAACACAGCCCGTCATACGCCGCCAAGGCCGAACGTGTTATTATCCATTCATTGCCGAAATATTTTACGTACTTTAACATATACACGGAATATTAAAGTGTATAGGAGTGTTTTAGATTATATAGATTAATTAAATAGATTTTAATATAATTTTTTAATTTTTTAATTAAATAGATTTTAATTAAATTTTTAATTAAATAGATTAATTATATAGATTAATTAAATATTTGTATAAAGGATTGATGTATCACGAAGCCTTTCATTATGTTAATTACTTCGATTTATGATTCGATTGTTTTGCTGTGCGTTTTGAATCTAAATTATATTTAAATTATATTTACGCCCCGAGATATCGCGATATATCGAGATATATCGCGAGATAGCCAAACCTAAATCACTGCTAGATCGAGAATACGGCTATTTATATAAAGTCAAATATAATTCGTTTTCGACGTTTTATCTATTTTTCGATCATTTAAATATAATTCGGATTAAAAACGTGCACTAAATATTTTTATACGAGATATATTAATACACTTTATAGATATATTAATATTTAATAGATACATTAATATGTTAAAATATATTAAATAATTTCATAATAATTTTCTGCGTATATATATATTGAGGCACGTAAAATATTTCGGCAACCATGAACAATAACACGGTGTTCGATCTTGGCAGTGTATGACGCGTTATTGTTTATCACGTCACGGTCTTGTACCATTCGACATTCGCTTAAACTTATATATATATATATATATATATATATATATATATATATATATATATATATATATATATATATATATATATATATAGAGAGAGAGAGAGAGAGAGAGAGAGAGAGAGAGAGAGAGAGAACGACAAAATTCATTTATATTAAAAATTTATTAAGCGTCTTGCTATACTGGTGCTACTGGCATTTCGTGTACATAGCACGGAACAAAACCAGAAATTGTTCACATTATATGTTACCCTCTGAGAACATTCGTGACCCTGGCTTCGTAGTTCATGTCCACGTTTTTAATGTAGAGGACGTATCGCTTTCAGAGATCATCTAAAAGCGGGCCATGAGCCATGACACCTCTCAGAGTCTTCTCTCTGTGTACATACATGTGTAGTTTACGACTCGTAAGATTATTTACAAAACGATGGCGTACAACTTAAAAAACGAAGAAGATGTGAAGGAATTCTTGAAGAATCTTCATATAGAGTATCAATTTGGTTGTTATAGCGAGAAAAAAGCAAATGGTAAGTGAAGATATATTGAGAACTGAGCCTAACTTAAATGTCAAAACAATATTTTATTCCGTGAATAGTCTGCCACTTATTAGGTGATTATTACGAAGCGGTAAAGCAAGAGATGGAAAAGGCCGCTGCGATATACAAGACTACCTGCGATCAATATAATTATGGTAGAAGCTGTGCGAAATTCGGTGATTTCATAGCAATCGGTGAGTGACTGGATACTATATACATCCTATATAATGTTTAGGAAGTAACTATGCACCTATTTCAAATATTAAAAAAAAAGCATTTTTCAAATATTATTAGCAAATTAGTCTTTTTTTCTAAAGATGTAAGCGACTCCTATGAACTAATATGCTCACGGGAGTCGTTTATATCTTTAATGAAAAAAAGACTAATTTGCTAATAATATTTGAAATTAATAATATTATTAATATATTAATATTATTAAATTAATAATAATAATAAATAATATTTGAATTTTAATTAATATTATTAAATTAATAATAATAATAAATAATATTTGAATTTTAATTAATAATATTTGAAATTAATAATATTAACTCGTCTAATCTTGTTATCAAGAAACTTCACCTTTCCTGATAATATACCTTTGATGAAGAAACTAATTTGCTAATAATATTTGATAAGATTAATTTACTAATAATGTTTGGTAAATATTTCTTTAAATATTTGAAATAGAGGAAATCTATAAGTACTTTTTAAGCACTTTGTATAATATTTCCCTTATTTAATGCAGGTAAAGGTTGCAAGCGAGATATACCGACAGCATACAAATATATGTCAAAAGGTTGTGAACTCAATGATGAGTATGGATGCCTGCATGCTGGTGTTTTGGGAACATCTAAGAATGATGTCGGAGAAAAGGATAGAGCTACACAGATCCACACAGGTGTTAAACAATTGAAAAAGGCCTGTGACATGTACAATTCAGACAAAGCATGTTTTTATTTATCGGGTATTTATTTGGGTGGTCTTGAAGGCATCATTGACAAGAACTATAAAGAGGCTTACAAGCTATCATTGAAGAGCTGTGAGCTTGGTAATCCATATGCTTGTGCGAACCTGTCACAGATGCACGCGCGAGGAGATGGCGTGCAAAAAAATCCCGAGCTTGCAGAAACCTTCAAAAAACGTGCCAATGATCTGTATCAAGAATTGAAGCAGGTACAACCAGAATTGAAGTTTCATCAAGGTATAGACTCATAACATATGACTCTTTGGTATGCGTTAGATTTATTAAAAAATTTGTTTGTTTATATAATTCTAAAACAAAAAATGTGAACAATTTCTTTGCTCAAAACGAAGCTTTTCAATGTGTTGAACTCTTAATACAATGCATGTAAAAATTGTAGATTGATATAGAAAAATTGTAAGACTCTTTTATAATTTTTTATTATAATTTGATAAATTGATCAATGCATATATATATATATATATATATATATATATATAAAATTCAGACAAGATAATTGTTTAGTCCATTATTTATTATAGCAAATTATTCATTTTTTTGTAATTTTCTATATATCATTGATCCAACCTTAAATATCTGTAATGCAAATTGTTAACTTATTCTGTATTATATTAAGATATATTAAATATATCTTATAATTTTGTTCACGACTGTTTTATTTATTTAATTGTGTATGTCCCCATACACAATTGTAACTATTTAGAAAATGTTCCTTTTCAAGGTGCACAAATTTTGTGCATATTTTATAAAAATTAAAATTTGCCTAACATAGAGTGAATTAAAATGAAATGTTCAAGTAAGTTTGCAAAATATTATTTAAAACAATTTTATTTCCTTGAAAACGTATAAATACAATTTAAAAAAAATAGAATTATATAAGCTCTTTTGCTATTTAAAAAAAATATAAGCCTACACATACCAAGTCATAAAAAAAAATCAATAAATGTTAAAATAAATGCCAATCAACATTAAGCGAATTGAAAAATTTAATTTTGCAAGGCAAAAATGAGATAAGGCCATATAATTTGTCGATTTTTATATTCTTTGTAATTGAAATAGATTTTACTTATTTGAAATTTTTGATTTTAAATTAAGAAATTTATTTTTAAATTATCTTAAATCTATTTTACTAGAAAGAAAAAACCAAGTTTTACAAAGTTATAAAAATTTTATAATATGTTGTCAATTATACAAATGGCAAAAATACATACGGATGTTGCGTCGATTTATCACGCAATCCAGATAATGAAGCAATGCATGTGCGGTGACGCTGCATCAAAGATCACTGCATATATGTATGTACATTGCTTCAACGCTAGAGACATTGTTTATATTGTATCTACACTTATATCAAATAATGGACATCCGGCATCTATAATCATCATAAATCTAGTCTCTGAATAAATAATAATTGCTGTATATTCTCGATTAACATCTCGAGAATCAGCCTCGAGATTAACCGTTATTGATTGTCGTATTTCACTCTCTCTTTCTGATCCCCCACCGTATCTCTTACAACGCTTTTCGTATCTCCCTCTCCTGTATCCGTTGTTCGTCAATTCACAGCAGGTTTAAAACGCCTTCTTGAGTTCATTCGTTAGCGACACAACCATGCGATACTACTTGTTCGATTCTCGCGCCTGGCTGGCAGCCGCCGTCTTTGTTACATTTGTCTGTCATAGTTTTGTAAGTATGACTAATTTTGAATTTCGAGAAATATTCTTTTTCATTAAACATTTCCGGCATTTACAAATTGATGATGACCTAAACAATAAAAATTAAAACGTACATTACATTTACCAAATTCATAAATTCTTAAAATCTTCGCGCATTCGGATTATGACTCTTATATTGACTTTCAAAAGATTTATCTTTATCATATGGAAATAATATAATAGTATTCTTATACTTTTTCACTGCAACATTGTTGATGTTACACGTTCATAATATTATATTTCCATATATTTTTATTTAACATTCTCTTCATTTGAATATTTTAATTTAATTAACTAGTTTTTTTTAATTTGCATATTGGAGCTGCCAATTAAAAGTCTATCAATTCTTTTTAATTCGTCAATTTTTGTATAAAAGACAAAGAAAGAGTTAACGTGTAAAGACAGTCAATACTTAGATTTTTAGGCAGTACGTGATTATTTTATAAATTTGTTTAAGTCCAATGCACAATTGGTCGATGACAAATCGGACAGGACCAACGTGAGCGTGGATGTTTACTATGAATCGTTATGCAGCGATAGCATGCGATGGATCGTAAATCAACTCGTACCATCGTATTCAGAATTGAAAAATCATCTCCACATCACGTTGATTCCTTATGGTAAAGCTACGGTGAGTAATTTTTATCGTAACTCGTATTAAGCATTTATCATGTAATCATGAAGCAATATATAAAGTAATGAAATGATCTCTAATGATAATAATATCTCGAGTGGACACGTTCATAATCTGCAGAAGTGTAGAAAAAAAAAAAACTTTGTACATATCTTTTTTATCGCTCTCTCATAAAGTTTTTAATTACATTTGATCTTCGTATTTATAATCTATTTTATCACATTCTTTATATCGAATTTTGTATAAAAAACGCATAACATATATTTATTAATAATCTAACTTTCCAACACACATTTATTATACATTGCAGTAAGTTTCTTACTGGAAATATTTAAAAATATAGTTTCAAATTGACTTTTATATTATTATTTTTTGCTTTTTTCCTTTGTATTCTTTTCTCTCTCTCTTCTTTTGTATACTTTTTTATTCTGCACTACTAATTTAATCGTGCAAAGCTCTTCAAGAAATTATTACACAAAGGATGAATCCGCTTCGAATCACGCGAATACCCTTGAAAATGCTAAATGATGACCTTGCTATAGTCTTCAGTCTTATAGACGTCGATG
Organism: Camponotus vicinus; assembly: GCF_025532165.1. Lineage (NCBI taxonomy): Eukaryota > Metazoa > Arthropoda > Insecta > Hymenoptera > Formicidae > Camponotus > Camponotus vicinus. The sequence continues at coordinate 10,654,794 of NW_028141948.1, read as the reverse complement.
AGAATGCTGTATTTTCATGGCACATTAATGCAAATTAATGATACATACATAGCACGCGCGCGAAAGCGAAACCGGTCCATGGCAGTTCTTTTGTCAACACGGATCCGACGAGTGCCGCGGGAATAAGGCCCAAGCCTGCGCGATTCACAGCATACAGACCTCCGAAGAGGCCCAGGAGCAACAGCAACTGACGGTTAAGCTGGTCGGTTGTGCAATGTCCGCTGGAAATCCGTCGACCGCTGTTCCGCAGGTAATTTATTTCTATAATTTTCCAGCTGGTAAAATACGTAGTTAATTGAAGCGGCATTGAGACTGCGGCGAATATGCTTTTACTCTGAAGTAATGTGTAATTAATCTCCGTAGGACTTGTTTCCGGGCAAGAGTTAACCAACTGACATTTAACTCTAATGACATCGACCTTTTGGCATACTTTCCCATCGAAATCGCGAGATAGCACGTTATATACGTATACTTTATCAGAATGTACTTTGGCATCCTTAAATGTTATATATATTCCTGAGATCTCGTACATATTATAACTTAATAAAAAAGAATGATTATTATAGTTAAAAATTGAGATAATAGAAATATCGTTAGATATTTTATCCATAGTTATATAATTAAGATAAAAACTTAAAAAATCTAAATTAAATTGTTTTTTTTTAGTGATATCTATAATGATAAAATATCTAGCGATATCTCTAATATTTACGGATAAATATGACAGTGCAAATATTTAAATAATATCACAAAGATATTTGAAAAACATTCAAATTGTGCAGATGCGTTAAATTAATTATTGTTGACGATTTTATTTTTATAAATACTTCTGAAAATATCTGATAATAATCTATACGTAAACCGTGAATATAGAAAGTACTGCAGTTCCTCTTAAATTTTACAAACACTGTTGATATTTCAAAGCTCGATGACACACGTTTCATTATGTTTTCAATCACGTCGCGGTCACAAGCCATAAAAATATTTAAATTTCTCAGTGATAATTACGTTTCTTACTGTTAAGATAATATGTAATGATAAAAATTGATATAAGAAAAATTAAATTTTTGAATGACTGACTTTTAGTGCGCTCAAGACATTGGTCTAAGCGAAGGAACGCGAAAATTGATTAATGAATGTATCGAGAGCTCGTTCGGGGATGATTTGCTCGCAGCGAATGGTAACAAAACGCACAATCTACAACCACCGCTTAGATTCGTACCAACGATAATAATTAACGGGGTAAGCTAAATTTTATTTCGTATAATCTGTGTAACTAACAAGATAAGTCGACATATTTTAAATCAGTCAACATCTAAATACATCTTTTTTTCAATATGCATGTATATATAACTTGAAAACATACAAATACATACAATATAAATTTATTTTTAGTAGAGCATATATATCTTATTTTCTCTTAATGTGTATGTTATCTATTCAATATTTATGTAAATTTGATTTTTTTTTTATTTTATGCAGTCCATTTTTCACATTTTTCTCAAGCCTGTTCATTTCTTTCTTTTTTCAGTACTGTGATTATAGTTCATTATACAGTTCTTTTATTTCTGTTATTAATAAATTAGAATTAAATAAAATTTTGTAGATTACATATATGTTCATTGCACATTTTTTGTGACTCAATTTTTTATAAAATTTATTCTTTATAATATTAATAATTTTTTAATTTAAGAAAATTTTTTTATTATTATATTACATTATAATATTATTAAATTTGCTACAAGTTATTAATAGACTATCTATTTTACTAAATGGTTTAAAGATAAAATATAACAATTATATAAAAATTAAAAAATCCCCTGTGTTCATACAATTACACAAAATAATCTCAATTATATATACAGGTATACTCAAAGGAAAATCAGGACACGGCACTAAATAATTTCTCCAAACTGATCTGTCACCATTTAACAGAGCAGGAGAAACCGAGTATTTGCAGCAGTGTGAATTGAAGAAAATTAGAAAGGAAGGATAAAACCGAGTCACACATTGAAGGTGCGGGGACAAATAATCGCTCGGTTAAAATAAATGATATATTGTTCGCTTATATAATATACATAAGTACCTATGTACAAAAATATATACGATTTGTCAAATATAACGGACTAATACATATAAAAATGATTGTAAAAAAATGAAATTAATGAATCTTTGGAAAGACAGCGCGATTCGCCAATAATGAGATCGTGACGATAAGAATGAATGCGCCAGTGAATGATCAGAGAGAGTGAATGATCCATCTCTCTTATTTCCAACAATATGTAAAACAATCATTTTTGTTTAAGTGAGTATACGATATTAGCAATTATCAATTAACAGAATTATATATGGTAAATTATACATCCTTTAAAATAATAATATTCATAATGATATGCGACACTTTCAGCGCTCTTTGATTAAAATATAATTAATATATCTCGAATTGAATAAAAATAAAATCATTATATAAACATGATTTCATACTAAACAGTCGTATTTAATGTATAAATAATATTATTTACATTTTCTGAGGGTGATCTTTCGACAAATCAAACTTGTAGTCTTACCGCTCATTCACCGAAGCATCTACCCTGTTTCGCCTTCGTGAGAAGATTCTCCCGCTGAGGGAAATCAGTCGATGAAAATAGCGTCATCGAGGGCACTCAGCTCATGAAATTGCTGTTCGATATCGGCGCCAAGATCGTGGAAATCTGGCATATCATCCTCTGCGGACGCACAGTATCCTGAAACAATAGCAATGACGGCTTTTTTTCTTTCTGACTGTCGCATTCGATTTTATATGCGCGTTTTTACATACTCCTTACGAAATTACGCGAGGGTTCCTTTGGAAATAGCACGGATGCGTGGCACGTGGCATCGCGTCATCTGTTTTGTCACGCGTATGCGCTTGCTCGCTCGTTCGCGCGTTCATCATACGCGCGTACGTCGCGCGGCCCCCCCAAAAAAGTAAAGAATATTATTTTAAGACTCGGTATGGGGTAAAAGCATAAAAGCACGGCGAACCTCCTCTGAGATTAACTATAGATGACTGAGCGTGACACTGTCATCGGCGTCTCATTGCAGTGCGCGAGCCACGACAGAAAAAGCCAACACGCGGCACGAGCGGCATCGCATGTACGATCTAATGGCTGATGACCCGCGCAGGTCTTTTTATACGCGTTCTGATCAAAATTACGCGCAACGTAAAGATATCAAAAGAATTTATAACGATGCGATAACATTTCTATTAAATATGTCCGCGGAAAATGCCGCTATATCTTTTTTGAGATAGAATTTTGAAAAATAATTAATCATATGCTCTCTCTCGCCCTCTCTCTTTTTCTCTCTTTCCAAAACATTATATACAGAAGATTGAGAATAGCTCAATAATATCAAGATTTTTCCAAGTAGACTCTTGATAAACTTGCTGTAAGATTTAATTTTAATTTAAATATATAATAATTTCATAACAAAGAGAGAGATCAATTTAACAAATATTAACAAATATTTTCGCTAAAAATTAATAGAACTTGTAAACGTAATAACATATTTTTATTATTACTAATAAAAGTTAAAGGTCATGCTATCTTCTTCAATGTTTTTCACACATACACATGAAAAATGATGTTATGTGTATATATGTAAGCAGTCAGACTAAAAGCAAGATGGAATATTTCTTATCGTATTTCGACCAGATTTTTTATATCGAAGATACTGATTATAAATATTGTCATGCATAAGATAAGTCATGCTAAGAATTCAAAACATATAAGATCGTCATGCATAATATCTTTGATTTTAATTTGAGAGGATACTTGTAAAACTCGTGATTAATATTGATTAATTAGACAGATATATTATTAAAATTCACAACGCAGGTAGCATATGGGATTTAAAAAACACCACAAAAATATTACAATTAATAATAAAAGATGGATTGTCTTATATATATATATGTATACATATAAAGTAATATTATTAAAAATCATTCTCTTTTAAATATTTCGTTGGACGAATATTATTAATATTGTAAGTCATAAATCTCTCGTGACAAAAATTTGATAAGATTTATAGTATTTACTAAAGGTTGGATCGAGAAACTGAATATATATATCTGTTACCTGTACTTTCGCTTTGTGTATTGTTGATATCATTGATAAGAAGATGTCGAACCGATTCGATTGGCACGTACTCCTGTTGATTACTGTCAAGGTTTATGGAGATTCTATTCGAGTGACATATATTATTTGTGTCTTCATCTTTAATATAAATTTTAGACAACTTATATGACGGATGATTCGTTTCCACGTCAAAGATACATGTGTTTTGACGTTGTCGGCAAAAATTCATCGAATTTAATGATCCTGTTGCATTGGTTGTCGTCGATACTTTATCCGATAATAAACTCGACAACGTATTAGAATTCTCCGTATGATTTTTCAAGTGCTTCCTAAGGCTCGACGGATCCGTGTAACGTTTGCCACAACCGCTTACCTGACAAGCATATGGTTTCTGGGAATAAAAAATTGACATTATTAATTTTTTATAAAATTATGTTGAAAAAAGATTATTAAATCGATGATGCTCAAATTGATATATTTCACGATTAAATAACTTAAAATATATATGCTATGATAATTTATTAAATAAATGTTAAAAATTATATTAAGCTACAATAAAATTAAAATTAATGAAAATTAAAAATTTAATTAATAAAAATGTAATATATATATTTTATAAACATATGTTAAAAATTGCGTTTTTATAAAAAGATGTTTGAAATATTTTTAAATGCTATTTACACATGAGATAAATAAAAATGACATCGTACTCTATCATAATGTGTCCTTTGATGCTTAGCTCGATCGCTGCTGTTGCTAAATGCTTTCGAACAGCCATTGTGTTGACATGCGTAAGGTCTCTCGCCTGTATGCGACCTCTGATGAATTTTTAAATTTTCCAAACGACTAAAGGCCTTCTTACAACCGGCAAACTAAACAAAAAATGAACAATTTAGGAAAATTGTTTTGTTGGCAAATAATTCATGCAACACACAAGAAATTTGATTTACATGTGGATTTTACATAAATCGATAAAGAGATCGATAAAATAATAATTTTTTTTCATACACAGAAAATTTTTATAGAAAACATGCCGATATCGCAAAAATCATGTTCACGCGGATTTGGAAGAGCAAATGAAGTGATGACAATGACACTAACCGGACATTTGTTCGGCTTCTCTTGCGTGTGTACTCGCATGTGAATGAGCAATTTGTATCTCGCGTTGAAGGGTCGCGCGCGTGGACATCCTTGCCATAGACAGGCGAATTCGTCCTCGCGATTCGTCGTCGTTGCCATCGCGGCGCCGGGAAAACCTTCCCCTGCCTCTTTGCCTTCGCGTTCCTTATCCCGGTCCATCCGCTGCATCCGTCTACCGTGACCATGCGCGTTCGTCGAGGATGACTCCACATGCCGCCTCTCGATGTGCCGCACCAGGCCCTCCTGCTCCGCAAACGCACAGCCGCAGTCGATCCAGTGACATTGGTAAGCTGACGAGACTAAGTTCTCTTCCGCTGGTTTCGCACAATCTGCAACATGATATATATGCGAATGTAAATACAATTATACCGAACGTTATAGTCATAAATGTCAAATGATGCTGGAAATATATTTCCGAATTTATTAGAAAATATTTGAAATATATTGGATTGTTATTTCGTTATTAAAAATATTGAAAGTAGACGAATTTTATTTTAATACCAAGGATTTTTATCTGATAAGACATCCAGATAAATTCTGATGAATTAAATAGAATAAATTCCTCTCCGAAACGAAGAGACAAATATACTGCGTACGTACCGTATGACTTATCACTCTTCTCGTTTTCCGCGACTTTTGACCCGGCGACCCGCTGATTGCCGAACAGCAGACCCTCATTCCGCGGCAGTATCACTTGATTGCCGAAACTGTCTGTCGTGCCGACGACATCGCCGGCAAAATTGATCATCGACGGCTGCTGTTGCGAGGAAACGAGGTGCCCGACCGCGTAATATGGGGGGTCCAAGTTCTGGAATGATTCTTGCTGATCGTCGCCCGTGAGACAGGTCGTTGAGGACGTTGACGATGACGACGGCGAGTCCACGGCATTCAGCAAAGACGTCGGATCGCCCCTAATTAAACTCAGATCGAACTCATCGCCGATGGAGGATATTTGTGCGGAAGAAGAATCGTAGCTTTGAGCGATATCGTTTTGCATGCTCATCAGCAACGATACCACGTCCTCCTGGCAATCCTCTTGATAATCCTGATGACAGCTGTGCGACTCCGTTCCGTATTCCGGATAGATCGCGTTGCAGAAGGTCCTCGAGAAGGAAAACGCCGAGCCCATCGACGGTAATTTCTGACAATCTGAGTTATCCTCGCCATGATCCGTCGTCGTCAGCACACTGCTCCAGCTTGGCGTGGTTGCTTCGCTGCAAGTGCTCCCAGGTGATCCACCCCCGGTATTAGCATACTGGGAGGGATATTGAAAGATAACGGGCACCTGGTCCCAGTCGAGATAGTCTTGCGGATCCAACGAGGAGAAGAAGGTACCGTTGTCCGTCTGCGAGGTCATCCAGCAATGCGACTGTGCGTCGTCGATCCCTATACCGGTCATGGACGCCAAGGACGCCATATCGGGCAGCGAACCGTCGTCGACGAAGTCGTCCAGGCCGGATATGGAACGTCGCGCGTCCTCCTCGCTTCTCTCGCCGTGATAATCCTCGAGGTGCATCTTCTTCCCCTCCTCCTCCTTTGTTGTCGTCGGTCCGGGCTCGACGCGACCGGCAGCCTGTCGTTAATCATAGCGATACGTATATACTTAATTGCAATAGACCGATTAAATTGCGAAACTATAGCGAGGATTTTGTAACGTAACATGCGCGCAACGGATTGAGAAAGCCAGCGCGAGACGCGCATTTAACGTCATCCCACTCCCCGCATGTGCTCTTTGCTCGACTATCATCTCTCGGGAGCTCTCGTTAGGCATGAGATAACGGAACCCAGCAAAGATATCGATAGATAACGATAATAATGATACGAATGATTGAGTTCGCGACGATTATGCGATTATGTAGTTGTCGTATGAACGTGAATTGACAAATTGTCGCGAGAGCGTCACTTCTTTATTATATTTTTGGCATTCTTCTCGTAAAAATCCTTTTACTTCTTGCTAAAGTTATCGCTTCATTTGCTACCGCCAAGTAGACGAAGTCACGTGGCATTTTCCACGCGCCACAATTTGAATCACAACTAATGGCGCATGTGTATTTGTATAATTTTTGATAGATAAAATATATGTAATTTAGATTGAATGAGAGATAAATTGTAGCAAAATAATGCACGTTGATTAATAACCGATAATGTAATTTTTTGCTGGGTAACGCAAATGGGGTTCATCTATTGAATATATATAGAAATATATAGGGCTCAAAAAAATAAAATGAGAATCAATCCTCTATAAAAACGAGTGAATACTGTTTTGGCTAAATCTATAGCTAGATTCTAAAAATAGAATCTTGAGTACTTACGTATAATTTACTGTATATCATATCTCTACATAGGGAAAAAAGCCACTGCAATCATTAGATTATGATATCGTTATAAGAAATACTTTCGATTTTTAAGCAAGAAAGAAGCAACTGTTGGTGTGGTTTTTTGATCAATCAAAATAGTAATCTTTTCTGTTCTTTCAATTGCAATTTTTATAAAATCAACTTTCAAAATTCTAGCCCTTTATTCGATTTAATCCACTAGGAGAAAATGAGATGCAATCAGACACGGAGCACAATATAATGAAATCTGATTTTTCTTTTGTCAGGAAACGTATAATAATCGCTCCAAAGACGCTAGACTTCTCTCATAAGTAACGTCTTAATCCCGTGTATTGTTAAATTATCGCGAGCACAAAGAGATATCTCCGATTGTTTGATAGCCTCACTTTCCTCTGCGAATCGATGATAGTAAAATTGAAGAATATAACGCCAGAGGAGCAGCTTACTTCGATATCAACGTATCAACATGTACACGTCGATCGCGGACACGCTTATCGCATTGGTCTTTTCCGCTCTTACTCTCTCGTGGTACGCACGCGACAAACAATTAATCAGACTAGAGACAACGTAAACGCCGAATGAATGAACAAAACAACGCTCGCCGCGAAACTGATAAGGGGGTTGACGCTTTCGCACCACTCGTTAACGCGTCTCGTCGAAGACTATCAGCCGCGCGACGACCGCTTTCTTCCGCCAAGGAGTCCCGAGCAGAGAGGATCAAGATCTTCCCCTCCTCCGCAGCAAAGCTCTTCGAAATCGCTCCTCTCCTTGGAAAACGTATACGGAGGGAATATTATAAAAAACCACGCGAGGATACGAGAAGGCGCGTGAGGGAATATCGCGCCGCCCACTCGCGTGGCTGCATCGTGCCAAGTCGTTCCTCCCCAAGTCCCCCCTCGCTTGCCTATCCGCCTATGCACTTGTCGCTGCGCGACACCGGGGGTCCTGCGGTCCCTTCGAGCCTCGGGGGTGGCGGGCACGATCGAACATCTGTTGGCGCGCGTTCGATGCCCCGCGCGGGAGCATTCTTCCCTTGGAGTAATTTCCAAGCCTCCTTCAAGTCGGAATCGACGCACATTGTGCGAGCCGGTCATTCATGATTTGACAGATTACGCTCGATGATACATAAGTGATTTCGCTGATAAAACACTTCCCTATATCAAACATTGTAAAACGAATATATAAGTAATATATCAATACAAGAACTGTATATTATTGTAAAAAAATAGAATAATTATGATTTCTTAATAATTATTTCAATAAAAAATTCAAAGAAGAAAATCGTTTATCTTATAGTTCTGTTGATACTCAATACAATTTTGGCCTGAGAAATATTTTATCAGAAAATATTTCAAAACTACTTGTATTGTTGTTTATTTAATAGAGTCAAGACGGCGTAAACATTGTACAAACGAGAGAGACGAAAGATACAGGAGAAAAAGAAAGGATGAAAGAGAGAGGAGAGAGCTCAAGATGATCTTTCGTCGCTCGAACCCTAAGAATCGGGTACAGAGCAAAAAAATGTAAAACCAGCTGCCACACACGCGTCACTTATTAACAACAGCTTCTACGCGCGCAACACATGAGGACACAAGTCATTCACTCCTTGTTCTCCTATTACAAGCTACCGTTATTACATGTATCTTCTCACCTCGTTTCGTCGTGTCATATTCCCAATCTTTGCACTTTGAATTCTTATAACAATCCATACACGTCTAAAAAACGCATTATTTTCATGAAGAGAAAAATGTATTATTGAATATCTTTAAATTGATATTCTTGCTATATGGAACGTGAAGTTTTTTCACAATACAATTCGATTTCTTATCTATTATCCTCTCCATCTTGGATATTATAAAACAATCTTTTTTCATTTTAGTTACTTCTGAATACTTTAAAAATTGTAGAGATTGTAAGAAATCATATTCATCATTCTAATGACATGAAGAAAGGTAATTTTCCAGCATAATTATGAATAGTGTTTAGAATTACCTATAAAAATGTATATATTCAAAATTTTTAAGTGAAAAAGATGCAGATTTTTTTATATAACTGGATATAAAATATATATTTTTCTCTCTCTATATTTTTGGATAAATCTCACCTCACACTGATGTATATATTGGTATGCTAAAATATTATTTCGTATCTTTCCATTTCCTCTATATGTAAAATGATACACATGAAATAGTGTACAATAATATGTATACACGACTTGCTCTCACTCTTCTTGCGCTTTCCTTACGCGGAAAATTACGCGCATGCATATACACGAGTATGTATACGTCTTGGTGCATCTTGCATGGACGAGCTGTACATCATATTACGGGTAGATAAGTGATAGAGTGGCACATGTGGTCTGCCAGCCCTCTATGCTTACTTTATATACATACTATGCCCGCTCACGATCCTGCTTTTTTACCCGGGCACCTGTCAACTTCGCTCGTACCATAGTCGCCGCATGTGTGTACGCGCGGTCCGACCGCCCTTAAAATAAATATACTCTGTAAAAAGGACACCGATCATATTCTCTCTCCATACGGATGCAATAACAGCGAAATATATAAAAAACCATTTTGAACGCATTTAATCGCGCCTCGCATAAAAACGATTAATCGCTCCCCTCGCATGATCTTCCTCGTGAAGTAATTATATCTCAATTATTTTATCTCGACAAATTAATATTTGCACTCATGTATATTATTCTAAAATCTTATTGTTTCGATCTTTGATATTAATATATTGTAACGACCATGACATTATTCCTGTATATTCATCTGTAAAGAAAATCAATACAAAATAAAATATCTCAGAATTGTAAAATATCCATAGAGATCAAAATATTCTAATCTTGGGAAAGCACATTGTAAATGTTACAAAGTAAAATATGTATCAAAAAATGGGAAAAAAAAAGAAGAGAAAAATGCTCAAATTATCTATAGACATATTTGTAGACTATCATTAATTTTTAAATATTCACATGTGATGGAGAGTTATAGAGATATATTTTAGTAGCAATTACCTATCGTAGATCTTTAAAATTTGAAAATTTAATAAATATTGAGAAAAATTGAATAAATATTATGAAAGTAGCGTTTTCTTTCTTTAGACAAGAAAGTATTTACGAACGATAAATTGCTTAAGTCAAACTGTTTTGACGAGAGTACTCGAAACTTAAATGTTCACATTCATATGTACAGAACTCTGATATAATAAAACGACTGATACATGGAGTATTGAAAATAGCATAGACTACAACACGTATATACATACGTGTCAGCAAACGTTTAGCGTTCGGTCAAGCGACGTAAAAATAGAAAGACGCTCTGCATGTGAGTTCGTATAATTAGGTACCAAACCGAGAGGATATGTTGTGTTTTTTATGTTTCATATGTTACAAACATAGTCCATTAGAGAGAATCTAATAGACCACCCATTCGTTTTTTTGCCTACAATGCAGTAACGGGTATAAATTACTTCGAAACGAGAATTACATAAACTTTGTCCATATATATATAACACGCTCACGCACACTCCATATATATATAAAAATTTACAATAAGATGATTATTTGGCACAATTGATTATATTAATAATGTTTTTTTTTACATATAGATTTATAAAAATTTTTTTTGTTATTATATATAATTATTTACAAACTTGAAAAATTGTGCTTATTATCTTATCAATATTATAGAAATAATAATTTAATATTGCCTATAACTGCTGATGTTATATGAATCATTTGTTGTTCTTATAGATTGAGACAATACCGTGGAATGTGTAGTTATATCAACTTTAGCCTCATTTTCAACAATCGGAAAATGTTGCACACGTCCACTATTCCAAGCTATTGTTAAACAAACCCACGGTGAATGTTTTTGATAAAAATTAATACAGTTTGGTACTTCACCGGGAAATCCTTTGATGAGACAGCTTGGTTGCACTTCCACTACTCGTGATAAACTACTTAAGCTTGTTTTCACTAGAGCAATAACTGGACTATCCTATTTTCAGAAAAAAAACAAATGCCAAATTAGCACTAAGCATTTCATGATTTAACTTTTACGTCTGTTTGTTTCAGTTGCACTTTTTGTTTTATTTATTAATTTATTTTTTATTTATTTCCTTTTGTTTCTTTTCTTTTTTCCTCTCTAAATGTACATCTATTTTTTTTTATACATGAAAAATGCAAGTAAACCAGACAGATCTATTTAATTATACAGACCTGGAAAAGAATAGCGAGATATTTTCCTGTTGAATCCCATTCCATGGAAGTTATTCTGCCTCCCACTGTGATATAATCATTATCATCCCAAGAAAAATTTACTTTCGTTAAGTCGATTAGACGCATGGCTATCTTTACATCGTTATCAGTTACTTTTTTAACATCAAATATATTATCTTGCAATGGTAATGAGAATATTGTAGCAGGATCTTCAGTAGTAGCAAAGAGTAATGTTAAATTAGGACCAAAGCATGCAGTTGCTACACGACCATGAGGAACTGTCCATCTTTCTGCATGCCATGGCGTTGGAACACCAGTATTCCAAACTCTAACATTAAATATCAATTTCTTTAATTATATATGCAATTATTTGAATATTGAGCAAATCATTAAATACATAGAAAAAAAGTAGATATAAATTTGAAAATATTACCTAAAAACATTCCTACACGAAGCAGACAATAATCGTGAGCCACAAGATGACCAATGTATGAAACATATGCCACCTCCACCAACACGTTTTAAAGGAACTCCATCTTCCCTTGAAACATCCCAAATTATTACATTTAAATCTGTTGGCGAACAAGATGCCAATAAACCACCCTAAAAAAAACGTTTTATATAATAAATTATAATTCCTACAACATTTCTATTAAATATCAATAAAAATAAAATGAATAAAGCTTACTTGCGAATGCCACATAACACTTGTAACAGGTACATGATTTCTTTGCTTTAAAAGTATCGCGTGACTAAGTAAATTACTGGCTGCACCCAATTCTATCGTCCAAATTAAAACTCCGGAATAACATGCAGCTGCCAATTCACGGCCGGCGTATGGTCTCCAATTTAAACAGCAAACTGACTTTTGTGCGCTGTGTCTCAATACTGGTATACCTAGTATGCCTTGTGAATAAATGCGTATTCGATCATCTCTTGTAGCTACAGCTAGACGAGCGCAATGCGGATGCCAAGATAGACACCTAATCTATCAAACATTATACAAATATTTCAATACTCAAATCTGTCTATATATTTATAATTCAATTCCTGATTGAATCATCTTACCAATGATGTATTCCAATCCCTTGTAGCAACAATATCGGCAACAGATCCAGTTCCTGATGTTGGTAACACATCTCTCTGATATATTCCTCTTTCCATTAAATCCAACATCCAATTCAATCTGGAATCGTTACATATTTCTTCATATTAACATAAAAATATTATATCTATCGAGAAGGCAAGCAATAGAAAATATTATATCGTTACCTCGTTGCCACCCAATGCACAACATTTGTAATCTCCTCCGGATTTGCAGCTGCAGCAAAACGAATGGCTTCGGAGAATCCTTTCTCTCTCCATACATTTGCAAGCTTTTTGAAGATGCTATCATGAATAGGCAGAAATAATTCTCCAGCACTGACCGTGCGCGCAGAGTCGCGGGTGGCCAGAATCTCCTGGGTGATAGAAATCTCGGGATACCCACGCAAATACTTGGAGAAAGGTTGCATCTCATCGTGCATCTTGTCGTAGGTGCAATAATGCACGATACCGTCGATTAAACCAACGACTGCCGTATCATCCAAAACAGGACACTCGAAATCGTGAAGTGACAATATTTTCAGCATCTTTGCTCTTCTCTTCTGTCTCTTTTATCAAGAACTGCAACGATCTAACCTGTACGTTTAATCCGTTACCGCGTGACTCACAACATTCATGAATAAATCGTATAAAAACGTGATTTCCAACGAATTACACAAACAATTAAGATGTTTTATCTTTGTATATTTCAAATCGAAAACTAGTTTTCTAACTCATTTAATTTTTGCATACACAGGTGTAACACAAATAGTATAGTTTAATTGACACAATCAAACATCGAACCCAATGATACGTACGAGAGTTTCTCTCTCTCTCTCTCTCTCTCTCTCTCTTTCACCTTGCTTTAATATATTTTATTATATTATATATCGTAAAAAAACTGTCAGCGAATAAAAACATACGACAGCGTAAAAAATTTATTACACTAAAAATAATTTCACCTATTATTTTCAGTATTATATTCGAAATTTACACAATAAATCCTACATCACACACATCAAAGATATTAAAGAGAAGAAAAAAATTCAAAATTATTACACATATATAAAACATTAAAAAAAACCATATAAATTTAAGATTTTATAATTTAAATTGTGCAAAATTTGAAATCTGTAGATTATATAATATAAAAACTCACATATACACAAATTTTATCACGTATCCCTTTATCGGCAATCGGAGGAAAATGGCGCGAAACTTGTTTACTTGGTCGCTCATGGCAACCGTTGCTAGGCAACGCGATTATGTACAGTGCGCATGCGCGCGCAGTTCGGGGTCCATTCGAATTGTTTTACCGTGCAAGATCGCGAAGCGAGGGTCGGTGCTCGCTGCAACTCGCGTGACGTCTCGTACGAATTCGTTCGCGGAATAATATAGCGTGATTATAGTTAAAGTGATAATTCACCCTTGCGCGAGAATCTTTCGAGAAATCGCGAAGTGGAACAGCCGGCTAGCGCGAGGGCGCCCGCGCACGTAGATTAGAGGTGCACTTTCTACACCTGTTTACTCGCGTCCCTCTCTTGCCTGCGTCGCGGACGTGCGCTTGTTTCATTTCCGAGCGCGGTTGGTGCAAGACGAAATGCAGACGAAAAGTACAATCCACGGCGTAGTGACGACAGCGAGAAGGAGGAGGGGGCGTGATAAGAAAGAGAGAGAAAGAGAGGGTACGTATGTGCGCGTTTACGCGAGAGAGTGCGCGAAGCGTGACGGGAGGTGGACGTTGTCGGGAGGGGCGAGGTGGGGACCGCAGTGTGCGGTCGTCGTTCGAGCAGGGTGGGTTACGTATCAGAATCGTTCGTCGCGTTCGCGAATCGAGGGCTCGTGCCTTTTCACGAGAGGAGCTTGCCGTGTCACGTTATAACATATATACGAACGAACGAGCGCAAAATCGCGAGAGCTTTACCGCCGTTTCGATCGACGAACTAACGAACGAACGAACGAAGCAACGAGCTCGCGAGCGACGACGACGACGACTCCGGCGTGGATTCGCACGGTTATCGCGATGCTACCACCGAGGTAGTCCGCGAATCGAGGGGATCCGCGCGCGATGACGATCTCGGCCCGTCGAGCGTTCCCGTTCCCGTCTTAGAAGAGGAACGAGGGCTCGACCGAAAGAGCAACCGAAAGACTGATCTCGTAGCGGTGCAGGACGAGGGCGCAGAGGCGGAAGAGAGACGGTAGTGGCGCGGGTGACTGCGAGAGATGGGCAAGAAGGGTTCCAAGCGGAAGACCCGATGGAGAACTCTGAGCATCGGTGGTGAGTAATTTCCCGTCTCTACCCCCTCCTGTTGTTCCTTCTTTCTCGCTCATCGCGCCGCCGTCTCGTGTCTCGCGTAACATTTTCCTCGCGAGCGAAGAACAATTCCATGAGAGACGTAAAGTGTACGGCCGGTCATCGATCAACGAGCGCGCGAGATGTCGGAGCGAAAAAGAGGGAGATAGAAAGAGAGGAGAGGAGAGGACATTTCGCGTTATCGCGAGGTGCTGGCCTTCTTCGACCTTCGCGACTTTCAATCTGTCCCTTTTGCCTGTACAGTCGTACGTTTCCTCTACTGAAGATAAAGCGAGTCGTGTTGCCGAGCCTTCGAAGAGAGGAAAGGTAGATAAATATTATAACCGAGCGAAAATTTCGTACTTGCACGGTTATAATATTTTGTTACGAATCATGTATCCATGATTCGCAATAAAAAGATTTCCGATCGATCGCAGATAAATGCGAGAGATGCAGCTGAGAGAGACGGTATCCTCTTTCTTTTCCGACAATTTTTCCAGCGTGTTTCCAATACGTTCGGAACGTCCGATAGATCGCTTTCCAGGCTGGACGTTTTCGCGAGTCACGATTTTTATCCGCTATTGTCTCTGTAAAAAAAAAGAATGACGCAGCTCTAGCATAACAAACAAGGACGCGAGAGCGTTGTCTCTAGGACGAGGAACGAGGATTTTATACTACGCAACTCGCTCACATATGTTCCTGACCGTAGTAATAGAGGTCTGTCTATTAATCTTTCGTGAATGACATAAGCTTTCGGAAAACGATACGGAACGTTCGAGTTATTTAACGCTACCGAAATTTTTATATCCAGATGAAGAAGAAAGCTCTTGACATCTTTTGACTCTTTCGAAGGAAATGAAGTTTCTCAAAAATCTAACACGAATTATTCCTATTATTTTTATTCTTACCAAAGAAGCTGAACTTTTGATTTGCGAGAACGATGAACGAAGATTATATTCGTTTCACGTACGTTTCACGGTTCTAAATAAATAATACAACAACAGAGTAATAATAGATATTTATCTTTGACCTTTCTGGTGAAAAAGAGAATTTTAATTTATAAGACTCGATCTCCTACCAATCAATTGGCAATATATATATGCTATACTACTATATCTATGAATATCTATATTATAATGATCACCATCTGGCTGAAAATAGAGAATTAGTCGAACGTCAAAAGATGTTAATCAACATGACAGTTCCAACTGTAACAATGGAGAGATGTTTTCATCCTCCAAGCTTGCGCGAAAAGCGCAAGAGATTTACGGAAAAGTCCGACCCGAGTTATTTATTGTTCCCGGAAGTCAAATTTATCCAATTTGCGAAAATGCTGTTCTTTAGCGCATTGAAGATTGTAATCATAACGATGTCTTCAATCTCGCGCAAAGAGCCGGGAAGCCTTTGAGAAAACTCGACGCTCGAGTCAGGCTTATCATGATCGAGTCTTATTTCTTTATTTCGCAAGAAGAATCTTGAATATAAGATGACAACGTATAACTTTAATCATTCAACGTATCTTCATCTTACAATCTTGCGCAGAAAGTCCGAGGTCTTTTCATCAAATTTTATGATTTTTTTTATATTTATCGTTACCGATAATCCGAGTTCACATGCCGAGGGTTCTTCCGCTTGCAAATTCTCGTCTTCGAGTCCAACTCATGTCGCATCGATCCGCGCCCACCCTACCTACCTACCTGACTTTTCTCCTCCGTAACGTTACCGTACCTATTTACCCGCTTATGTTAGGCATACCGCGCGTAAGATCACGCTTTACACGCTACGACCTTCCCTCGTTGCTTGGCTCGTTCGTATAATACATTTCTTTCTTCGCGACGAAAGCTTGAACGGTGTTTATTACCTGCGGCTTATCCTTGATCGAAGTATGTCTCGACAGCTTCGATTTTCCGCTCTATTAATCTTTTATATTTAAAAAAGGAGCAAGAAAAAATTTAAAATATTAAATATAAAATAAAATTTAAAATTTAAAATATCTTCGATATATATATTTTATCTCAATATGTAGAATTATTCGTAATATTATCAATTGTAATAGTTCTTATCATATATATGTATGTATGTCTAATTTAGCCATAATCTTATGCAATATGGTTATGAATAATTATGAATAATAATTAAGAGAGATATAATACTGACAAATTTGAAGATGGACATATCGAAATTTACAATGTCTATTATAAAAGTCTACACACACACACACACACACACACACACACACACACACACACACACATATATATATATATATATATATATATATATATATATATATATATATAAAATACTGTAAATTTAATTTTCTCTTTTGAAAGATAGAGGTTTATTATTTTTTTTTCGATTTAGATACGTGTTGCGCACGTGAATGGACTCAAGGATATTGCGATATGTAAACATAACAGTTCTATAATACAGCGTATAATTTTTTTTGTGTTTATTCTAATTTTCGTCATATTAGATAAGATACATGGATCTTTACGTGATTGACTGTGTGCATATCAACTACGTAAAGGTTAAGAATAATAATAAGAAGAAAACATGTATGATTTTTATGGCAATAAAAATTATTTACGACATAATATGTGCAGATTTTAACACGCATATAATAATTATAGCAGAGTTGTATAGTGAGAAAACACTGCGCGAGTTCAGTATATATATATATATATATATATATATATATATATATAGCAGGGGATATAAATTTTCAAAATAAAATATTGCTAGAATATCAATTTTTATTTTCTAGATAACTTGTATCTGTGTTATATATGCTTTATATATATCTGTGTTATATTGCCTTTCACTTTAACAAATTTACACAATGAAAGAATTTTTTTTATAAACCTGTAAATTTTTTCCAGTTTATATGTTAAAAATATATATATAGAAAAATTAATTTTAATTGTATTTAAAAAATAGAATTTTAATCGTATTTAAAAAATAGAATCAAACACTTTGCAAATATCTTTAAAATATATTGCAATTAATTAATATTTATCACCACATGTTTTAAGACAACATATATGATTTATTATGGTATTTAAAGATAACTAAAGTTAACAATAAATGTGTCGGCATAAGTATACGTCTCTATGAAAATACTCTAAAAGCCAATCATATTTCGAAATAAAACGTAAATATACATATATATCCTATTTTGCAACAAATTATATATATATAAAATTGTACAATAACAAAATATCTTTAATTAGAAGAAGAGATAAAAGAATAAGAAAGAGAAAATAAAGACTGAAAGAAAGACTAAATTTTTGAAAACGATTTGTAAAGTTCTTTTCGTCCTCTATAATATCTTGTCCTCTAGTATCTTTTAACCATATTATTTCTGTTATGCTTTCTGGCTGGCATGATTGTAGTAATTTTCGTTAAATGAGGAAAAAATAAATAACACCAAAGATATAGATATTTATGTCTTCTCATTTCATATTTATTTCTATCTCACTATCTTAGTTTTTGAAACACAAAGAGATTATCTTGAAGCATAATTTTCTCTTTTTTCTCCTACGTGTATCTTTATAACGGATGGCTCCATCGATGCATATCGTCATCTATGTCTATTCAGCGACCCGATAACTTGAATGTAAACTCATTGTTAGTTATATGATGAGTGTTTTCTTTATTTCGTTCTTATCGTGCCTTTTTATAACGATATCTTGTATCAAATTTTTGCATTATTCTTTATCATTAATAAGTTTATTTGGAATAAGAATTAAATTGAGCAATACAATAAATTATAATAAATTTAATAGTCAATAATAAGTTATACAGTTATTTAAAAAAATGCATAATAATTGAGAATCATATTTAAAAATCAAATTAAACTTTAGGAATAATAATTGTAGTTTTATTTTATTGACAAAAATATTATCATATCGAAGAAAGTTTGCATATATGTTTCAGCTATCATAGTTATTAATATTATTCACAATTATAAATTTTATTATTATTTATTTATGCATTAGTATCTGTATAATTAATATCGTAATTATAATAGTCTATATTCGTATATTTTTAATTCATAATTATTTTTGAAGATTTCTATTTATATTTTTATATATTTATAGGAAAGAGAAATCGTAAAGTCTCAAGTATTATAATTTCGTCATCTACTATATATTATTATTACAAGAGAAAATTTTCTCGACTCAAACGCACGTCAATGATAACCAATACAAACATATTCGAGCACACTAGGTCAGAGCAATAATGTGCTGCACATCTCGATGTAGGAGCAATTGCCAAATGCCGTGTTTCATAACGTTGGGGAGGAGATACCTATATATACACATGTTATGTAGTAATTATAGTGAATAATCTCCAAAGCAGTGATGTTCAAACCGCGGACATCGTCGATTGCTTTAACATTTTGCGGCTTTATGATAATAAGCCTTTATTACTACAAGAGAAATTAAAATTATTTTTTAAATTGACGTTTCCAGTTACATAAGAATATATTTGTTAGTGTGACTGCAATTCCACAAAAAAATTAAACATCTAATTATTATTCTTGCACAATGTAACACAATGTTTATTATAAGAATAAGGATATTACAAGATATCTTATAATAATGGATTTATTATAAGATTATATTTCATAATTCTTGCATATATATAAAGTACTTATTTATGAATAAATTAATGCTGTTTTTCCTAAGAATTTATCTGTAAATTCATTATCTCTAAAAAAGAATATTTAATATTTAAATATAATAATCTAAGAAAATATTTAAATATAATATATTAAATACGTAAACGAATGAAAAAAATAAGGCTATATATTATTATAGAAATATTTATTTCTACTTTTAATTATATAAAAAAAAAACAAATCAAGAATTAGATATTTTTTTATATTTAATAGTAGCTTCTGATTTCTCGCATTAAGCACTTAAAATTTGGATCTTATCGGCACAATAATTTTATTCAAGTTGCTATTGTGATTAGATTAAAATATGTATGATATCGAAACTAGTTAATAACTATTTTCTTTTGAGTAAAAAAAGAATAGAAGAATTATTGTAACTGACGAACTTCTCCAAGAAGTGTTAAATAATAATTTAATCGAAAATTGATTATTTACTAGACAAAGAAGGAAGTGCGATGATCTCAAGATTTGGAAGTTCGCCAATTTATTGTATGAATATTTAGTAAACTTGTGATGAATTATGGCTTAACAACAGAATACAGTTCTAAATAAAACCATTTTATTGCTTGCAGTTTATTTAATAGATGCAATATATATACAGGGTGTCCGATTCGTGAGGGACCAAACGAAAAGTGATGATAGATTGGGTCAAACTAAGAAGAAAAGTCCTCTACGATTTTGCAAAATTCGCAATAATTATTAAGTAATAAGCAAAAATGTCACATGAAGGTTTAATTTTTTAAATGGAACCTCCTATTTTTTATTATGTATTCTTATAGCTTATCTCGAGAGCTTTCCGAAACACTATAATAAAGTATTTCTTCATTGAGTACTTTTCGAGTTATGAGGCTTGAAATAATTTCTTAATTTTACATACACCATAAAATATCTAGTAAAATATTCATTTTTCGATTATCTTACCTTAATACTTTTATATGCAAAATAATGAGAGGAATCAACTGGTGTAAACAAAAACATAGTTGTTTTTAAGAAAAAATATGTAATTGTTAATTGCAAATTACATTTTTTTTTAAAAACAACTATGTTTTTTCTTTACACCAATTGATTCCTCTCATTGTTTTATATATAAAAGTATTAAGGTAAGATAATCGAAAAATGAATATTTTACTAGATATTTTATGGTTTATGTAAAATTAAGAAATTATTTCAAGCCTCATAACTCGAAAAGTACTCAATGAAGAAATACTTTATTATAGTGTTTTGGAAAGCTCTCGAGATAAGCTATAAGAATACATAATAAAAAATAGGGGGTTCCATTTAAAAAATTAAAGGTAACCTTCATGTGACATTTTTGCTTATTACTTAATAATTATTGCGAATTTTGCAAAATGGTAGAGGACTTTTCTTCTTAGTTTGACCCAATCTATCATCGCTTTTCGTTTGGTCCCTCACGAATCGGACACCCTGTGTATATATATATATATATATATATATATATATATATATATATATATATATTCATTCATATATATATTCTGTGTGTATATATATATATATATATATATATATATATATATATATATCAATTAAAATAAAAATGTTTTAAAATGAGAATATATATATATATATATATATATATATATATATATATATATATATTCTCATTTTAAAACATTTTTATTTTAATTGATATACATACATATTGTGGAAAATTCTTTGTATCCTTGAGATTTACTTTCTTTATCAAACGTAACATATTTTATTTGAAAAAATTTTTGTAAAAGTAAAAAATTAATGATTCTTATTATGATTATATCATCATTATATAATATACACACTAATGGAAGTGACTAATTTATTCCGATGATCTTGTGTGATGAAATGATTGACCTCTGGCGCCTCATGCAGTTCTGCAATCTTCGAAAATATTTACAGAAAGAGCGAGAAATAGCATAATAATTTTAGTAAAAACTATCATTTCCGAAATAAATTATCTTTTATCATCACTCTTTTTTGAAATTATAAATATATAAAAGCATTATTAACTATAAACTAGAGAATATTGAATAAAAATTTGTATTGTCGGATTATATAACATAAATTATATAAGTTTTTTGTATCAATAAATAATGGGGTTTTTGTAATAGAATTTTATTCTTGTGTAATAAATAATATTTATTGCAGAAATTAATCATGAAACTAAAATTGGTATACATGTTAAAACATTATATAATATTAAAATATTTGTATTTACTTGGAATGATAACTTTTTATTGTACGTCTATTTTTATTATTTATATAATACGTTTAAATTTATCGCGTTTTATTGTTGGTTAATTTCAAAGTTTCAATTTTATATATCTTTTAGTAATATCTAGCAAATTCTATAAATTTGTCATACTTTCAATGATCATTCCGTTAAAAGCAATAACAACTGAGAATAGTTGCGCTTCATAAAAGTTCGCATTATAAAGATGAGATAAAAGACTTCGCGGGAATCGCATTGCGAGGTTCTATGGTCGAGAGAGGGAAACTCCCGTTCGACTCGATACCGGAGCAAATCAATAGTTAGGCGTCGTGTCTCGATCGTCGTCATACCATGTATAGGAAATGAAATGCCTCGTCGGGCTAATGTCCTTGGATGAAATACAAAACAAACCTCAACCAGAGCAATCATTACTGCTTCATTCTTCCCTCGAGAAATCTCGCAGTTTGTATTTTCTGACGGATGGAATTTCTAAATTCAAGCGATAATTGGTTGCGTCTATAATAAAAAAATAACGACAGAAAATTTAGCTCGATGTATATTTTATTCAGAAATATCCGGACATTTTTCACAGATATCGATTTCTCTAATATTTCTCTAATAAATCATCGCCATTTCTAATTAAGAATATTTAAATTTTTTAAAATGTCGGCATTTTCTTCATATCTCCTGTAGAAATAAAAGAATTCTTTTTTTAAGTAAATTAATGAAAGGTGCACAAATCACTATACACATAATTAATATATATTATAGAAAGATTAAAGATATTCTCCCGAATTATTCTTGAATATTAAAATATTTATTTAACATATTCAGTATGCAAGATATTTTTTAGTCGATATCATATTCTCCTCGATTTTATCAGGATTTTTAGTCAATATGGCAGATAAAATGCTCACATAAAAAGTACTCACTATGACAATTAAAATATTCGACTATGTATTAATATATATTTAATTATATAGTAAGTATATGGATTTTTCGAAAGTTCTGAGAGGGATTTTTTTGATTAACAAATTATCCATCTAAAATTTCTGTGCGTAAGCATGTAAACTTAAGAAACTCTCTTTCCCTGTCGGAGAATCGATTCTACTGGATCTTAAATTTCTTATATGCCAGCGGACATCGTGGCAGTGCAGACTGCTATAGTACCATAAGTGATCGACTCTTACTACTGCGAATATATATGCTACATTTCTCTATGCGCGCGTCTCTTGCTGGCATGTGAGTTTGTCGAGAGAGTGAGATTATCTCTTTGTACTTGCAATGCAAATATATCCGCGTATAAATCCTCATTGTTTTTTTCCGCACATGTGAATCTAATATTCAATAATTATACATTTATGATTAAGAATTTACAAGTAATAAATAAGCTTTCGAAATATTTTCAATAAATTTTTGTAAAATTATTATTACATTTTTAAATTACTCTCTTCAATGTTTATATTAAAAATTAATTAATTATGTATAATCTATATATAAAACATTAATGCAAAAATAAAAAGATAAACTAAGTTAAACTTGTTAAAATAGCACGAAATGTATTATTTAATTACCGAATTCATTTTGTGATAAAATGAAATCTTTTGTTAAACTTGCAACGCAAATACATCTACATAATTAATAAATTTTCACTACATGTACATGTCAACTAGATTCTAATAAACGATGAGGATTTATCGAATAAATAAGATTTAATCTTTCTCTTGCACCTTTTAATATTTAAATAAGTTTTATGAATATAAAAGAATCTTTTTAAAATGCAATCTTATATAAAAATTTATTTTATATAATCTGATAACTTTCCTTAACTTATTATTATTATTTAATTACTTTTATTTATATTTATTTATCCAGTTACTCTTGTTTCCTTTATTAATATTATTTATATATTAGTATTTGTCTCTTATTTATTATTTTACACTTTTTATCTTTTATAAAATTCACACGAAATTTATTGTTTTTTTCTTTTTTATTAATGTAAGAATATAGAAAAAGACGAATAAATTTGTTAATCAACTCAATATTTTTGTATTGAAAAAATATCTCAATACTCTAATATATTGTATTTTTTCATTGCATTATTGATTAAACTTATATATTTCATATTTAAGTAATAAAAAGTATTGATATCTAAACAAAATTATTTTTTAACATTAGCAGGTAAAATGAACGTTTTTATTAATATGAGAGGTTTGATGCAAGTGCGAGAAAGTTAAATATAACATTGACAAAATAGAAAGAAGAAGGTAAATATAACATTAATAGAAGAGAAAAATAAAGAATATGGATGTGCATGTACGTATGCACGTGTATCCGTGGATAGAAGCTGCGTCGCGTGATCCATTACGTAAAGCTTCTACAGCACATTTTCCACCGAACGTCGAACCTAATATGAGTAGTCTATTTTAGAAAAGACATGAGACACAAATTACGAAACACAATGGATTAAAATAAGACATTAGGATAAATTAATATATTTGTTTTTAAATCCTTTATAAAGTTGAGATAATTAAAAAATTATAATTAAGATGAAATATATTAATAAGGGAGATCACACATAGCAAAATCATATATCAAATATAATATTTTATTAACAAATAAACAAGTGATTTTTCTTTGTTAATCAAATTATTTCTTTTTTTTATGTAGCTATAGTAAAATACTTAAAAAATTTACAAGAAAATATATCTCTCTCTTAATTTTTTCTATGGAAAGGCCCATAATTTTGAAATAAAATGCTACATTTAAAAATTAAGTTTCTCTTATTAAATTAATCTTAAACAATTTATTTTTATTTATTTATTAGTGTAAAAGCTATATATAGAGAAAATACGAATTTTGAGTTTTATTTATTTGTTTCAATATATATTATAAATATAAAATATACATATATTAATGAAAATCAATAAAAAGGATGGAAAATTTAAATAGAATTGTATATATCATAGTGATTCATATTTACAGTAATTTAAAAAACATTAGAAGTAATTATGCTAATTTTGCTAATAAAAAGTATATGTTACTTATAATAATTACGTAACTAATTCATTTAGTATAATGGCTTTATTCTCAAAATGGATAAAATAATTGACGCAAATGTTTTGAACGATAAGAATATTTATAGTACTTCATATTATAATAAAGCAAATGCATTTTTAAACATCACATAATCACTATTACATAAGCAATGTATAATTTTATAATTACACTTTATTAAGATATCCTTGAATAAAGTTAAAGCATTCTATTATATACTAGATATTACATTTAATTGCAATTCCTAAAACTTCATAGCTTTCCGTAATATGACTACATTCATTTGATTTATCATGTTTTGAGATCAATCGTTTCGCTCCAATTAAAACATATTCACAGAGCCATTAAATTGAGCTACGCAAGAAAGATAAGAAAGAGACAGAGAGAGAGAGAGAGAGAGAGAGGGAGAAAAAAAGAGAGAGAGAAAGATAGAGACGATATATAATTGATCCTCTTATATAATTGATTCAATTTAAACAGATGGAAAATATTTCTCTTTCTGAAATAAAAATATTATCATCGAAAACATCATTGCGTAAAACCCGCTATTTTTCGCTCGCACCAGCGTGATGTTTCGCAAATACATAGAATCAACAAATCAACTAATAATAAGCAACAGCATATGTGAAAAAATAATATTATTTTCTCTCTTCTCTTCTTTGCGTGCATTGCATCGGATGCGGGCAAAGTTTCCACACGTAGCACGTGCTGAAGATCGTAGACCTTCCTGACGTTTGTACGGATTACGTAACTTCGACTTCGTCGCGCTTACCGGTAAGAAAATGCAGCTTTACGTACGTACGTCGAGAGCAGCGCTCGCGTTGCGTGTATGTGTGTCATCGTACACCACGAATACATACGTATTGACGATATATGTATATGCGCACACATCGACTGGTAGAAGTGCGTGAAACGGAAAGCCGCGAGTTCAGGTTATGAATAGCACGTGAGTGACCACGAGGTTCTCGTCACATGCTCGCACCTCATGAGCACGGGCAAATTTTTCGAGGCATTCGACGGATGTCAACGAATGGCATGTCCGCATGATTTTGAGTCAACAGCAGCATTTTCGGATTGATCTTACATAATACAACCTTTCGTATTTAAACTTCGAATATTGAAAAATGTCATTCTATTCAGATTTGCATCGCAAGTTTCTTGCGTTTTTTTGTTTCCTTGGATTCTTTGATCACTTTAAGAATAAATCTTTCTTCTTTTGTGAAAATTTATTTTATTAGTATAATATATGTGTGCATATATATGTACATACAAAAGAAGAAAAAGTCTGTTTTATTTATTTTTTACTAAGTTATTTAACACTTTTTTTTCCTTTTAGATTTATGTATTCTTAAACTGATATAATTATGATTATTAATTAAAAATTTTATGTAAAACTTTAAAAATAAAATCTATTAATATTGTAAAAAAAAGAAAATGTATAATATTCTCTATTTTTAATTTTGTAACTTATTTTACAAAATGTTTAGATTTTTATTCGTATAATAATTCGGAAATTACACTAATTCCTCGATTTTTATAAAGATAAAACTATCTCCAGTTAGTCCAAGCATCTGTATATAAAATATCTATATATAATATAAATATCTATGTATAAAATATCTATATATAAAATAAAGATTCGAAAATCTTTTGCCTTGAAAAAAATTATTCTTTTCAAATTTTTATTTTATCAATAGTTATACATACTTATAAATCCTCTTTTTTCGGACAGGATCAGACATATAAATAATGCACTGCAAAAGAGATTTAAATTTAATAAAGAGAGAGAAAAAAGAAAACAATAAAACATAAAGAGATTGATATTATAAAATTGCATATATACGCATAATTATCATATCACGAAGAAAAATCTTGCAAAACATTTGTTAAACAAAATATAATCAAATTAAATTATTTAGAGCAATCTAGAATCACACATAAAATGATGAAGAATTCTCATTTTATCACAATTTTATTTTTATTGAATATGCAAAGAAGAACGAAGAATATTTTTTCCCCTCTGTCATATTAATTAATCTTTAATTTATTTTTTTTCCGCGAAAATGTACAATCTTCTTACACAACAAATGATGAATTGGGTATTAATCAAACAGAAAATTAATTTAGTTTAAGAAAATAACAAGAATTTTTATTGCTTTCTAAAAATACTTGTGTGCAATAAGATTGTAAATAAAAGCATAGTAAAAGATATACAGGATGTTTCAGAGATTGCTCGCCTAAAATTTTAATAAATTAATAAATATTTTACTTACAATTTTTATAATTTGAATAAAAATCTTGTCTTTTAATATTTTGTTTAATGAATAACCAAATCTCTCTACATCGGTTTTTATAATAATGTTCAAAATTTCCAGTAAGCCATTCTGTGGTACTCGCTATATTAACATCCATGACATCTAAGAGCATTCATTGCCGAACTCAAAGTTAAAGTACTGAAAATGTCGGTAGTGTCTAGGAATGTTAATAATAGATTTGCAATAAGAGAATTGCGCGTGTCACGTTTGCACGCGGCGTGTTCTGCAGAACACATTTGGATCTTACGTGCTATTTTTGCCTATTGATACTATCCACCACACGTATGGTCTTCATTCGTCATGTCCGTCGCCTGTTTTACTCTAGAATAGTTATTTTATGGTCCTTTAAGCATCAAACTCGTAACGATATCAGTGATTTAATGCTCCTCGCTCTGGCAAACGTTGCTTCTAGCTGTAAATCTAGTTGGACTAGCTATTAGTCTTGTTCTTTTGTAGATATTTTCTACTATCTCCTTCGTCATACCTTGAAAGGTCAAGGAACTTTTTGGACCATTTGCCAATTCTACTGTTAATGTAACAGTACTGTTAATGTAACATTTCTATCAATGACATGTATATATATATATATATATATATATATATATATATATATATATATATAATACTAAACTGTTAAAATTGCAGAAGAGAAATTAAAAATGTTTGACATTTTTAATGAACCGTGTAATATCTTCGATGAAAATTTTTTCATCTACTATTGATTGCATTACGCAAGGTATTTTTAGTAATGTGATACTTTTAAAATTAATATTGTCAAATTAATATTGTCGTAATTGTCGTAAAATCTATATAATTAATATAGATTTCAAATCAATTCATAATGGATATTTTGTGCAATTTAATTGCCAAAGAAGGAGACTTATAATACTTTACAGGATTTATTGATTATATACATATATGTATTTAACATATTGTCTTCCAAAATTATATTTTAATTTATATATGATGTTTCTTAAAAGACGTATTTTTTAGTATTGATAAAGACTATTTTCAAGTATGAATCAAGTTGACATAAGGATTAATTCTGATAAGATGTTTGCGTTTCAAGGGTTACATAATACTTTCATTGTTTCGCATACCATCAAGTATAATCAGTGTTATGCGACGATTCGTTGAATATCGTACCATGTTATACCAGCTTGTAAATTTGATATTTAATCTGTTACGCACTTTAAAGATATATATTCTATAGATATCAAAGTGTGTGCGCGGCTTGATCAAAAGAAAATAATATAAACTTGGATTATTTTGCTAAAAACAGTTTATATAATTAAGAAACGTAAACAATTTATATAATTCACTATTTTTTATATGTTTTTTCGATATATTTGTGTTAAAAAAAAACAAGTGCATTTTTCGTAGATTAGATAGAAATGACTATTACACGACTATTCAATAATATTTATTTATATATAATTGCAAATATATTCATGTGTATGATCAAATTATTTGAAATAAATTTTAAATATATACACCATATAGTATATAATATATAATATATATAATATATAATACGTATATAATATATAATATATTGTACGTATATATAAATGGGAATGTGTAGACAGTATATTTTATTATTAATGCTGCATGCTCACAGTTATTCTCACAATGTATCCAATTTGAATTTTTAATAATAAGAATACAGACATAATCCCCGAGCTAACTTTGTCAATATTAACGTTTCGTCGAGACTATATTATTATTTCTCATTTTATAACAGTAAATAATTCATATTTAACCAAAATTATGCATATTTAACAAAAATTAATTTTAGGATTTTTTTTTTATATATATTTGAAGTTGTATCGAAAAAAATATTTTAAAATATAAGAATTCTATATTATTGATTTTGAAATTTAATTGATAATCAATATCAGTTTACTTTACTATTAAAAAAAAACTTTTTAGATATGGTAGATATCGATAGGATCGGATATTAAGAATCCACTAAAATTATAAGGATTTTAATCAATAGATTAATCAGTAGATTATAATAATGATTGATATGTATTTTTATATAATATTTATAATATTTTATAATATTATGTAATATATTTTATATATATTATAATATTTTTTAAACAATATATATATATATATATATATATATATATATATATATATATATAAATCACTTATTTAAAACTAAAATAATAGTGTAAAAAGTTAAGTTTTATTAATAAAATTTTTTTATTTTGATTATACATTTCTCACGATATATTTCTCTTAATTTCCTTAAATAAAAAACGCGGTTTTCTTTAAACTAAAAGATACCATTTCCTCCACTAATCATTTATATAGCTCTTAAGAAAATGATAAAAAACCATAATTTGAAACTTTCAGTGTGTTTGGTAGATATTACCGAAGGTTGTCATAATATATTTTTTGTGGTTGACTTACCACACATGTCTGGAGATTTAAAAAAAGATCAAGTTACAAGGTGTTACAAAAAACATCCTAGATTTCTGCGCTATATCTTTGAATTTCTTAAATCGTAGACTTTTTATATATATTTATTACACTACATTTTTTTTCTATATGTGAATAACAATAAATAATAATTTTATTTTACACATTATAAATAATAATAAATTCGATAAAACTTATTGTAATGACTGGATTTGTTAAGTATTATCATATTCATGCTGCAACTGCGTAAATAAATTTGACAAGATTTATTATTTTTTGTGAAGATTATTAAACATACTAATATATATTGAATTGAAAATCATATATTATTATTAACATAACTTAAAATACAAATTAAGACTTAAATATTAATTAGTAACAATACCTATCGAATATTATCTATTTACTTAGGAGACCGCGCGTATAATATGATAACGTTTTTGAGATTGCATGTTTTTAATAGATTTGAAGACCGAGATACGTACAGTACAAGCCGTAAAGTTGGAGACAAAGTTCTATACCAGTTCGAAGAACTTTGTTCGCGTTACGTCTCGCACTTTGAGGTGTGATAACTAGTTAAATAACCAGGTCATATATTATTTCTACGCGCTGCGCTTAAAACCGTACAGCTGTACATACGCTTCATTTCAGCACGATATCCAAACGTGTACAAAAGATATCGGAAATTAAATTTATAGAAATCGAATTGCGTATAGAGCATCTGTTCTATGTTTTTGACAATGTGCCTAGGCCGTTCTATAACAGTCCGATGTTCCAAACCATTATGTTTCGACTATTCGTGAGGCATCTCAACCTGCCACGAGGACGAGCAAAGTGCGTTCGTCGTTTCATCATTCACCTCGACCGTTCCGTTTATGACCGCTGTCGAAATGACAGACATATGCCTCTTGTAAATTGAATTTTAGTCTCTCATATCAAATTCATTACCTTTGTTAACTTGATATTTTCATTATTGTACTAGAAATCAAATACTGTCATTTTATGATTAATTATGATTAATTTATTATTCTAATCTCGAATATATTGCTTCTATCAATTAGCAAAAAATTCATATTAAAGAGAGATAGAATATTCATTTAATATTATATATTAATATTTCCGCCGTTTCCGAAAAACATTTTTTTTATAGCGAATTAGAAGCATAAAATCAATCAATATCAGAATTAATTGCTCAAAGACACTGGAAATACATCTTTAAAATATCATATTTTTCAACATAAAACATTTTAAATTTCAAAATCGAAGGAATAATTGTATATTAATTTATTCGTGTATAATGTTTTCGATTATTTGTGAACTTATTATGCAAATAAATTCAAAGTTAGATATATTAACATTTAATTATGCTTCTAATATATGATTTCTCGTGATAATTGGCATGAGAGTTAATGGAAATCTGAAATGCAGAATCACAAATATATATTATGTGCATGCGATTCACGGAAAGACGATTGTTTATTATTTGTCTACAGATTTTCTAAACTTTTACGTAAAATAAGTTATATATGTTACTGGAAAAATAAATGAGCAATTAAATTTAAAAACAAAAGTAATAAATTAATAAAATTAAATTTCTCACTTATAATTGCTCTACCATTGCTCCATGATTTTTTGGATCTCTTCCTTTTTTCTTATTTGTTCTTTACTACTTTTTTTTATGGTACTCAGACGATATTCTTTCGCGAGTAATTAATACAATTAATTAAGATTTCACGCGCATTAAATGTCAGATCGCACGATATCTTTCATAGCATTCTAGCCTTTAATTGCACATAATGCGCATTTAATTTTAATGCTACGAGAAAATCAAATAAAAACAAAAATATATGCGGTCGAATTCACACACATCTACTATCTCTTTCGCCAATAAATATACACACATATTTATGTACTACATATATGTGGAACTTTTGATGTCTCATTAAAATTAATTGTAAGCAATTTAATTTTAATTTAATTATAAGCATAACTTTGTTAATTTATTTGTTATTAATTATGTTAAATTAAGTTTCGTTAAAATGTACTAATTAATTAATCGCTCGCTTATCTTTACGGTAGTGACTCACTTTAAATTATTTTAAGGACACTGTTATTTTGAAATACGTTCCAAATTTATATTTACCTATTATATATAATATTTTCATCTTATTACATCACGGTAAAAATATAAGATACTTAAATACTACATACTGTAGCAAAAAGAAGTGTTTTAAAAAAGGAAAGTGATTTTAAAATAAAGAGTTATAATATCGCGGAGTCTAAATATCTACTTGAAAATTTTATGAAGATTAGAAAGGACAAATTCTCGCTTCTTTCCGAGCGAGAATACTCTGTGGGTGGTGGAAAGCACGGATAATGGTGCAAAATCGTTCACGTTGCACAGTCGCAGACGGTCGTGGAAAATCGAAGCGACGCGTATGATGTGATGCACATTGACGACGACCGCGCAGTACCGTCGAGGCGATTCCAGAGGATTCGCAGTTCCTCGTCCTGATGGGAGCAGTGCGCGATCAGTATGCATTATATTCCTACGACCGGCGAGGAGACTAAATTCGACGATATCGCGATTTCCCAGAGCCCGACCGAGCTCGTCGTGTTCGCGAGGACTTCCGGTTCCCGGTTTTAATCGTGTCCCGCATTAGCCGAAAATACGCAGGCGTGGTGATTAATACCGATTTCTGTTTTCTTCCTTGAAAAATTGCCGGAAATTTCAATGATTTCAAAGTAGAAGCTCGTCTATGGGAAATGCAATCCCCTGTATTAATTCATCGATTAAAAGGCACAAGGCTTTTTTCAAAGAAATCGAAGTTAGTCGTAGTGCCATGTGACTCATAAAATTACGTAATATCTTTCAATCATATTCTATGTTACTTTTTGCTTTAATTTCCTTCTGAATAAATATTACACATAAAAAACATGTTAAAAACACATTATTTAAATAGAGTATTTCTCATCATTGTTAAAAATATTTTAAAACTCGATCTTTCTAGGAAAATTTTTTTATTAATATATGGAAAGATTATGATGGTTGCATTATGAAATTATGTGAACATAACATATAAATATCGTAAAATACTCTGACCTGTTTAAAAAATATGCTAATTTTAATTTAATTTTTAATACTTTCTCGTATTAAATTTATATGCTTTATTTGAAATATTGAACCGAAAATTCGTAAGAGAAGTAACCGTTCGTCTACGATATAAAGCTATTTTCTCTAATGTTAAGGTACTAATAATTTTTAATTAACTTTGATTAATTTATTGAATTACAAGAATTTTAAGTCTCAGAAAGACAATATATGACAATTTAATCAATATTTTAAGATTTTAGTAGAATTTTAATTTGAAATGTTAAAAACTAAAAGAATATACACACGATATATAAATAATCCTTGATATTTTTGTTAAAAAAGATCGATTCCATATAATTATCAAAGAAGAGAGAATTTCATTTTTTTGATATCTTGTACACATTTAATTGCGATTTAAATAGAATTGTTCTGCAAAGTTTAGATAATATTTAATAAAAGAAATAAACAGCGTCTAGGAATTAGATAATCTTTAATCCTCAAATCACTCGAAGATCAGTAATTAATTAAATATGACTAATCATCACTAGTAATAATAAATTGTTACATTTGATCATAACTACATGAATCACGTATTGCGTTGCTTGATCGATGGTTGATGGCTTAAAATCAACAATAAAAATGGAATATAAATTAACAAATGTAGACCTATAATTAGTCGTTATATAATCAACATTCAGTCAAGACTAAGTCATCGCATACTTTGCAATTATAAGTAACAGATACATAGCAATGCAACGAATTGAATTGTATAAAATCTATTGTAATATTTATATATGAATGGATAGCACACAATTCTAATTCCGATCGCTCAAAGATTAGATCAATTAGTTAAAAAGACTAAATTTCTTTCTATGTATCCTTTTCTTCTTTCATCTATCAAAATTATCAGTAATCTACTATCTAAAAGATATTTACAATATGTATTAATTATTAATCAGTTGAATACTTATTTTTATTTTTTTCTTTATCTGTCATATTTATTTATATATATTATAATTACTCGTACATTTTCTATATTTCTATATTTAATTGTAGAAAGATAAGTTTTAAAGTATTTAATATTAAAAATACAATATATATTTTAGAGATTTATTAATTATGAAACTGTTAGAAAATAATTTCCGTTATTCCCGTTTACCTCAAAGTTTTCTGTACACATAATGCATATAAATACGAAGTAATACGAGAGGATACAACATTTTTAACGAATATTATAGATACGAACAACATTATATGACGTGCATACATTGCTCGCGTAACCAAACAGATTTCAAGGAAAAATTATTTTCAACGCCAAGGATAACTTTTCGCAATATATCGGTCTTATACGCCATAAATACATAATATTATTATCGAACATATTTGCAGGATATTAATGCATGCGCTTATCAGCGTCGTTATATATCGGATATCACAGTGCGAGTATTTTCTCGAACTCGGGTTAATGAACGGCGGACACTCGGGTATTCGGATGTGCACATCGGCAGCACCGGCGTATGCTTTGCGCGATCAATGGAATGTATCATCTAGGTACGCCCGCGCGTACCTAGACATTTTAATGCACGGCTCACTCGAAATGCACAAAGGTAGAATCTGAAACAAGAATGCCATGTGTGCGATATATCTCGTTATTTATACACAATGGGACGACACTTTATCTTATGTTCTTTGAAAAAAATTTACACCGCAAAGTTATGTATTTACACCGCAAAAGTTATGTATAAAGAATAATTCTCATATGAATTATCTTCTTTTTTTTCTTATTCATCATTTTTCTGTGATGCATATTCTATTTCTTATACATATTAACTAAATTTACATATTAACTAAATAATTGTATTTCCTAAATATATATGTAACATAAATATATATATGCCTCTCTATATGAAGTATCCTTTTATAAATGAGGATAAAATAATTATGTAAGAGAGATGTCAATTTTTTCATAATATTTCCTAGAGAAATATATATATATATATATATATATATATATATATATATATATATATGACAGTTTTTTATTTTTCCAAACTATAAATTATAATTGTATTAAATTATATTCGTTTTCTTAAAATATTTAAAATAATGAAAATTATTATATTAAACAATATTGAAAATATACATATTTAATAACACAATTTACCCTTATATAATGTCACGAATAAAGATATAATTATAATAGTTTTGATACTTTTAAATTTTATATATCAAAAATATTTAATCATTTAAAGTTATATTCTTAATTTTGATGTTACTCTGTAAAAACGCTTGTATCTTTCTTATTTTATATTGCTATTAAATATAGTATTTTAAAAAGAATTGCATCTAAAGTCATCTATTCAGACTGAAATGTCTATAATTTGATTATTATGACTGTTCTCGCACATAAAAGGAAACATAAAAGGATAACAAGATTAAATGGAAAAAGAAGTAAAGTGAGAAATATAAAAATAAAATTTTCATGGCAATAGTTAATAAAAAAAAAAATATATATATATATATATATATATATATATAATTATATAAATTGAATTAAATAATTTAAATCACTAGATATATTTTTAACTACAATATATCTGCAATATATCTTCAGTAACGGTAATTTCGTTTCAAAAGCATCATTACACATCACTGGTCGTTAGCACACCATTTAGTGATCGTACTATAATTGTATTTGCTGAACGTTTGTGCTTCTTTCGCGAGTAAAAAAACTAGCCGTCCTAGAAAATTGACTGACAAATTTAACCACTATTATTTATTTTTCGATTTTTGAACAGTGAATATTAAATTTGAAAACAGATAAATTTAACGTTTTATATTTATTAAGATAATAGACTTGAAGTTTAGAGTTTATGAATCATATAATAGATCTTATAATAATCCTAGATAGATATAAAAATCAACATTGATATGTACACATATTTTATCTAGTGTAATTTTGGATAATCCAAACCATACATTTCCTTCAGTTTTATTATTTTTTATTAATCTTAATATATCGATTTAATATTCTGAATAATTTTAATTCGATAACCTACTTGTTGTTAAGACTGCATTTAGAATTATTCACTATTGGCGATGATTTTACTGAAACATTACATATGCTACTTAAGAATTTCCCAGATACCTTTTACATTTCCTTTTTTTTTATGTATATGTGATATTTTTTAATCAGTTTTTATAGAAATCAATTTAAAGGAATAAAATTAATACTATAAAGAGTATTAATGGAACGGGATTGATTCAAGATAAAAAAATGAGAAACATTCTCTTTATAAATGATTCATATGAAGACTTCGGTGCTCGAAGATACCGATCGTCGACAGCTCGGTAGTCTCCTCGACCGTTTTCTATTCTAATTCCAATGCTATTCTGGTACCGGTGAAGACAGCCAATGGGCAACGCGTCCGTTCATCTTACACGCAACTACACCCCTCTTCTCGCGGTCTCTTCATCTCTTCTGTCGTGTACATTACCACCCCCTTCTCCGTGTCGATCGCAGTCGCTCCCGAGGCATCGCGTATCGTGGATTAATCCTATATTCGTTATGCTATTCTTTTGCCCTTTATCGGTCGTCACGATTATCGGTTCGTCTCTCCTCGTGATAAATGTCGAATATCTAAAATTGAACCGGTCAAATTGAGGAACGTCCTCGAAGATCCTATCAGTCAGGACGATCCTGAAAGGAGGATAACGCCTGGTGGAGGAAGGGTGCGATGCAGTGGCGACGACAGAAGAAAGTCACCCACGTGATCGGCTCTTCGAATCATGTATTGCTCTTAGCAAGGTACCAAGATGGTACGGAAACAATATCTTAACATAATTACGCGTGGAGAACGCGTCGCATCTTATATCGAGCATATTTTACATCGATATAAAAAGCGTCGAATTTCAAATAGAAAAATAGAAAAAAAGTGAAACAAATAGATGTACAAATAATTTTCTCTATCATAAATTATAATAATTTTCTCTATCATAAATTTATTCATAAATTATACATAAATTAAATAATTCACTCGAAATCACATTATCAATTAAATTTAGATTTTTTACGTTCATGTGATACATCAAAGCTATATGAATGCGAAACATTTACTATAATTTTGGGATTATAAATTTTCTTGTTCACCATTTGATTTTATTGTCGTTTTATATTAAAGTATTCGTTTTATAAAAAATCTTTTTACGTAAAAATAATTCTAGAAATAAATCATAAGCGAATACAATAATTCATACATATGATGTTTTACATTACATGATTCTAATTTTTATTTAGATTGCAACGCTTATAATTGTATATATTGATTCAACCATAAATTATAGATGTAAAACAAACCTTCCATGCGTCAATTGCAAATAACATTTAGAAGATAATATAGGTTTTCTTTTAAATATAAAAAATGATTGTTCAAATGATATGAAAGACCTAACATTTTCTTTTTGCCATTATGCGACTGACACAAACATATGTTTAATGTTATCATGTACTATCATGATTTAATCAATGCACATTGCTTTTATATTGTAAGCAGTCGACAAGTCAAGCGTAAATTATGTGTTTAAAATATAAATATACATATATACATATATCCATCTTTCTGTTTACATATTCAATGTCTTAACAAAATATTGAATATGCAATATTCTTTATTGTAATTTCTAGTAATAAAAATATAAAAATTGCAAATAAAAAATGTTAATCTTACAAAAGCTATTCAGATTTTTTAATATATTTGCAAATCTAGCAATTTTTGAAACTTAAATGGTTTTGTAATTTTCTTTCGTATGAATGAAAAATATTAGAAAATGTATACAATAAAAAAATTTATTTTAGAAATTTAAAATTTATTTTAAAAAGTTAATTAAAAAATTTTAAAATATCCTTTTTACTCTTTAATTTTAAATAAAAATATCTGAAAGATCAGGGACTTCCAGAGAATTTTTTTATAAGATTTCACACACACAGTAGACATTCTGCTGAACATCTGCGAATATCTTATATATTTTAATACTCCATGCAAAATATTAAGATATTTTATTTAAATATCTTTCTCCATCTTTCAGATATTTATCTCGTAATTAAAAAAATTATTAACGTTGAAACTTAAATGATTAGGGGAATTCTCTAAATAAATTTGCAGCGCGTATTACTTATTGTTTTTTGCATTTGATTAATTTTAAATATGAAAACAAAAATATCGCAATTCATATTTATTGTTTATTATTATCGTCATTTTCGGTTCAGCAGCTCCACCCGGTGAGGAAGATGAAGAAGAGGGTTTACGAAAGGAATATGTGAAAAATCAGGAAAAGGACACGAACACGCACACCTTCGATCGGAATGGACAGCAGAGCGGTTACAAACCACGCCGAGCTGGTACTAGCACCAGCGGTGGTAGTACGAGTGGTTACGCCAGCAGCGGCTCGAGATCGCACAGAGATGAGAATGCGGGCTCGCCATTACAGCCCAAGATCATCTTTAACGAGGAGGAATACACGAGAATCACGACGCCACGGCAGGATGTTCTCTTCAAGAAGGGATACCTCTCGCGCAAGAAACCCTGGACCGGAAATGCGAGCACTAGCGCTACGCCATCGACCACGGAAAGTCAATCGGCGTCACATTCCACCGCAGGTAGAGGTTGATAAATATATTGTTATATTAATAAGTCAAAAGGCATAAGTTAAAACGTAAGTTCATTTTTCCCAATCATAACAAAGTTTCAATTTTATTCAAATTACCATACATTGTATCGTACTATCTATTCATAAAACTATATAAAATTCTACAATAAATTACTTGATTATTAAAAATTAATCCAATTAAAATAAACATATCTTAGAACATATCTTTTTAAATAAAAATAATAATAGCATATAGTAACTTAGGATAATTTCTTACAAAAATTTGCATTAGCATTTTTATATTTTTTTAAAAAAAGAATGCATCTTTCGTCTGTTCTACCTCGATATTTAAGTTTAAAGTTGCTACATTTATCATTTTGTCGTATATGTATTTTATCAATAATATGTATGCGACTAAACGAAAACATTTTTATAGACGGCAGTGAAACCACAGAAGACCAACAGTTATTGGATAGGGATACCGGAACGGGAGAATATCCGCCTATGGTAGAGCCAGGAACTCAACTAGGATACGGAACATTTTACGATCACGCGAGTGGTTACTATTATGAATATCCTGTGATGTTGGTCGGACCTGCACCAGTACCTGCTGTTGGACCAAGTGTTCTAGCGACTGTACCATGTGGCCCGGTTCCTCTAAGACCAATCGAATGGATCAATCCTGCCTTTGTGCCTAAACTTGCCAATCAGCCATATTGTTTAATGGACTATCAAGTGAGTTGAATCTTATGTTTGTTCATTAAGTATATAATATATGTATATATTCTCTTATTGATTATTCGATTCAAATTTTAATATAAATTCACAAATATTTTATTTTAGAAAAATGAAAATTATTTATATCTTTTAAACTCATTCAGTTATCTTTTGATTAGATTGACAATGTGGATTTTCGAATATGAATTATTTATTATTTGTAGACTAATCAAAGTACAGAACCGGCCACGATAGTAGAAGAGCATAATGGCATGGCAGTGACAGCGGAAGCTTCCAACAGTATGTGGAATGAGAGTGGCACTGGTAGCGCCAGCTGTAGCGGCAGCATAGCCGAAGAAACTGAGGAACAAACCGAAGAAGTAGACGCATCGACCATGGAGCCATACACTGTGAAGGAGCAGCTCGTAGAGGAACAGCCTCTAGAACAGATGCATCTCGAAGAACAACAACATTTAGAGAACGGCGTAACGACGATCGATCCTTATCTAGATCCATTATTGATGCAGGAGCCGGTACATGTGCCACATGTAATGCCGGCTGTACCACAACCGTATATGTATCCTGGTCACTACATGTTCGGGCCGCCATTGGTCAACGTCAATGGTTAGTTACTAGATAGATAGATAGATAGATAGATAGGTAAAAGAGCCATTCCCTTGAGGAGTAATGTGCGCGTGCTATGTATGGATTGAAAAATCTGAACTTGCTCTCTGCCATTTGCATGAGCAGACTTACATTCGCTCTCGTAGCCTTCGTTCTGTTCACAGTCGGATGGACGGAACAACGGACAAATGTATAAACTAATTGATTGCCCACGTTTGCGTTTAAGAGAAGAAGGCGCATTTCGGGGAGGGAGTGCAAATATGATTATTATTATTATTATTACAATTCATATAAATTTGTATAATATAGTTGTACAATATAATTGCGAATATTATTAGGCATATATGTTATATTATGCATTTAATGCATAATTATAACAATTCTCAGCAACGCATTATATTATCTATTTAATAATGAAAATAAGAATATTGAAAGAAAAGAAAATAAAATAGAATCAAACTTAATACATATATATAATTATATAATTAGCTTTTTATAAATTAGCATTTTTAATCTATTTTGAATTGAATAAAATTAACAGATATCTCTATCTAAAGTAATACTCTAATTTTTAAAGATATTTTGTGGTGTCTTATATTAATGTTTATCATAATATTTACAGAAACGAGAGGACAGCTGATAATCCTCATTTATATAAAAAGTTTAAAAATGTACAATTTTAAGGAATCTAAATGCAAGATAATAAAATATATATAAAAAAATATACAAAGTTCCCCATATCAAACTTACTTCTTTTAATATGCTAATTCTTTGATCAATTTTAAATTTATTATCTCATCGAAAATTTTATGAGAAAGAGAGATGTCATCTTTTTGTGCACACTATTTCTTAAGTTCCTAATATAAAATATATTAATTAAATTATTTAATCTTAATTTAAGATTTAATTCTTACGAATTAGAACTTAAATTAAGATTTCGTATTGAAAAGTAAAACTTATTTAAGAAATTATTCAAAGAATAAGCTTTTACATTTCATTAACAGCCCCATAGCTTAATTAAAAAAAAATCTACATTTTTATTTGTTTAATTCAAAAACTTTTTATCAACATCTTTATTATTTTTCTAAAGAAAAAAATCGATCAAAATTAATTAAAAAATGCAAAACAAATTGAAATAGGAAAGAATGATGTGGGATACTTTTATATACAATCAATCATATAGCAGCTTGAAATGAGAGAATATGAAAAGAAGTTGTAATAATATCATATACAGTTAATTGAATTACTTATATATCTATATTAATTCAATACATAAACGCTCCTTCCTCGTACTGCGCTACACTAGCGGTAGTACGCTTGATTGTACCTATTTCTAATGTTAAACGAGAACAGTGTCGATCGGAAGCGCGGCCAAGGAAAAGGGATATGCCCCGATTCATGACTTCTGTCCCGTCCATCGGCATCATTGCTGTTTTATTACCACCGTGCCTCTACCACAT
Source organism: Camponotus vicinus (assembly GCF_025532165.1). NCBI lineage: Eukaryota > Metazoa > Arthropoda > Insecta > Hymenoptera > Formicidae > Camponotus > Camponotus vicinus. The sequence goes on along the minus strand of NW_028141948.1, from coordinate 10,613,354 downwards.
TCAAGGTAAAAGGTAATAATTCGCAAAAAGGTATCACACTTTAGACACGATCGTGGAAATGGAAATCTCAAGCTTCTACAATCTCGTGAAACAGTATCATGAGATTGCCTGATAGTTTTCATCGATAATAATTGACAATTAGCTCAATAGTAGTTCATATTCGTTCACGATCGTTCCTAAAGTTCCAACTCTGTACACGCTCGATGTCTATTTGTCGCTACGACGAATTGTCACTCGCATAAATGTCAATCGGTGTACTTTTCACCGTTCCAACACATCATACATCTCATTGTTTCCACATTGCACCAAGTAACAAAGCATATCTCATCTGAGAATCTCCATTGACTCGCAACTATCACGCGAGAAGATATGTTCCGTACCTGATAACACCAGCACAATTTAATGTCAGAAATATATATATCTCTCTCTCTCTCTTCCTCTCTCTCTCTCTCTCTCTCTCTCTTTCTTTCTTTCGGTTGTATGAGAGATGCGAAACGAGAGTTTGGCAACGGCAGCGCGTTGCCACATCTCAAATAGAGCTCGTTAAAAATAACAGTTACGTGTCGTTCATGTGTTGATATATGAGAATCGAGAAAGGCACAGAAGCAGCGAAAAGCCAAGTCCACTTTTCGCGATAACTCTGGCACGTTTTAGCCACTCATTACCCAGTTCCTGGGATCACGATTGGATCGCTCATCGAATTGAATCAAATGTCGCACTGAAATACTGTTCGTTGATCAATTTTCGTCTCTCGGCAGACCGATAACGCGCGATAATCTCTTTTGTCCAAAGGTGTTACCATCCAGGGCGGGCCATTAGTGAGAACCATGGACGTAACGGCTATGACAATGGCGTACGCCAAACGGAGAAAAAAAAGAAAGAAAAGAAAACAGAGAAGACCTATTTTGGTAAGCCGAGATAAAAATCTATCGGATACAAAGATAAACTTAAAATATATTTCATTAATTGTAGAAGAAGTGATAAATTAATGAAATAATACAAACATACACTACATCGATATAATAATATATTGCTGATCTTGTGAATATAAATGTTAAAAATATGCAAAAATCTCCTAACAATTTTTATTTTGAAATATTTGATTAAAATTTCGCTGATATTAAGCCATTAATATATCTTTTTATTAAATTCAGGGTAATACCGAAGATGAAGAGGAAGGGGAGTACAGTTCCGAATGTGATAATGATATATCGTCTTCCCGATTACCTTGGTCAGAATGTCCAACATCGACTGCGAGTATAACTACGACAACGGCTGCGAATTGGCCACTCAATCCCGAGTGCCAGGAATTTCAATTACGGCCGGCCACCCAAACTCGAATCCTCTCTAGTCCTGTTTCGACACCCGTCGTCACTACTGTGGCCGAAGAAGTTACATCGTCTGCCAACGATGTATCGGATGTATCATCCTACGTCGAAACTGAACCCTCCAGCCGCCAGACTGAAAAGACATGTGATTCCACTGTCCAAAGTCCAACGAATCAAAAAGACGCAACAATCTGCGATACACAGCACATCTTTACGGAAACACCAGTGGAATATATTCAGTCGGCAATAGTTGAACACAAGCCAAAGAATAAAAATGCAGAAAGCATTAATAGTCAAGAGAATCATCTAGTCGCAGATGTGACAAACGAGACTGCGGAAAATAGCAATGCTCTAATTGATCACGAAGTATTAATCGAGAATGATGCTTTAACCAGTGCCAACGCGAAGCATGAGCTATTCGAAAGTGGCAACGATTTTAATGTGACAGATATGTTGAATAACTGCATCGAATATCCTGGAGAAGGTTTAACCAATGGCGAGAGATACTCCGAACATTTTACCGGTTTAACGGAAAAGTCAAAATTGGCAAGTCCTCAGGATAATCCCTGCAATACTAATTCAATTACGATGGAGGTTAACGAGAAACAAGAGGAAGAGGAAGTTCGACAATTACAACATAATAACAATTCGTCAATTGTGCGAACAACATCGTTCGTATTGCCCAAAAAGTACAGCAAAAAAGGTTCGAAATTTGTGAGAGAACCTACTCCGGGACCGGATTTAGACGTGGAGAACGGAAAACTTATACAACAATTTGAAGCCGTCGAACTGTTGGAAGATTCGTGCACAGTCGCGAACAACAAATTGGACGAGACTGATCAAGAAGCGACAAACGATAAAATCGCGTTAGAGCTGCACAGTAACGAAAATAATAAGACTAAAACGAATCAGGATACGATAGAGGTTTTAAACGAGGATTCCAGATTCGAGAGTCAGACTCGATTATCGGAATATCCCATCACAGCCGCTGTGAAGGAATGGCTGCGTCGGGCGAATTCACCCGATCTTTTCGTGACATCGGCGTCAACCTCTGAAAGCGAGACGGATGAGGACGACGATGAAGAAATGGATGCTAAGCCGCCAAAAAACTTGCAAGGCAACCCCATGCCTGCACTATCTGCTAATAGCGGCGTCGACAACGTTACGTTGTTGTCACGCACGGCTAGCTGCGGCGAATTCGCAAGGACCAACAATAACAACGTCAAAAACAATCAGATGGAGGATAATTCGACGTTAATATCGATCGGCAGAAGAAAAAGAGATGCGAAAGGTACAAAAAGAAAAGGAAAGGCGAAGATAATCGATAAGCGGAACAGAAATGTTGATGAGAAGACGCAGAATCAATTGGTTTCCTCGTTGGTTTCCTGTAATCGGTTGGAAGACTTCGTTGCTGCCGTGAGATTAAGAAACACGCCGAAAAACAATGTTGGTGACGTTTGCGAATTTACTCAGAAGGATAGCGTTGCGGGTATGAGGGTTGCTTTAAGTTCTCGGATAAACTCGAAAAGAGTTAATGCAAAACGAATAAAGACATCGAGAAAAGTCAATAGAAATCACATTGAAAATATCGATATCAAAATGCGACGTATAGACGTTTTAAATGATGAGAAGGATAAGAAATCGAATAAATACGGTATGGTGAGTGTACGGACGTTTGAGAAAGGGGAAATCATCGTCTCGAAAGATGGCAAATTATTACCGATGTCCTTGTACGAAGCTGTTCCATCTCTTAATGATCAAGATAATTCAAGCGCGATGAAGACCGCTGCTCGTATCGATATGATCAATAAAAATACAGAGGAGACTAGGAATAGCAGCGAGAATGACGAAAATAGTATAATGATAGCGTCCTCTGTAAGCATAGAGGAGCCTGATGTATTAGAGTGCTGGGAAGCGGAAACTATAGAACCTGTGATAACCCCGAGAAGGATGCTGCAAAGTCCGGGGGTCCTGTACGAAGGTGAAGCTGCGGAAGAGGATAACTTGGAAATCGAAAGAGCTATAGTGGAACATGTGCAGAAGTATTATAAGTTGGAACAGAATAGCGCTATCAGTGTAGAGGAAGAGTCGAGCGAGGAATTTAGCACGTCGGTAATCTCATCAAAATCGAAAACTGTGCCAAATAATTCTGAAAAAACCATTGAGCATTTCTGCAGCGAAGAGATTCCGATCTTTATACCGAATAGAAATCAGATTGTTGTTTCGGAAGACGAAAACATACCCGTCGATGAGGCATTCGAAGTATATGAGAGTTGTTATACCGGAAAATCGCCGTTCTTAGCATTCGATTCGAAAATATTCAAGCAACGTCCTCTGTATGGTCAGAATGGTGAAGGTCCGATACCGTGCAGAGCAGTATGCTGTAACATACAATAATATTGGAAAATTTCAGATATACCCTTTATCACAAACTTTCCTTCAAATGAGAAAATATATTATTATAACATAGAATGTGTATAGAAGAAGGAAATTGTGTGATACAGAATATATTATAATAATATATTATTCTAATCGCGCGCGTCGAAAGGCCGTCCTTGTCGAAGTAGGCCATAAGACGTTGCGCTTTTCTCGGGTATATCAGGAGGCACGTATAAGTACGTGTATAAATACCTCTTCATAAGTCAAAACCAAATATTTTACCTCCTATTGAGCAAAGATTTCGATATTCGAATCGATATTCTTTCGAAAATTCAATGACACGCTCAAGAAGGACTAAATGTTGTTTCGAAAGCATTGCAGATCCATTTTTGTAAATAGTTGTAAGAGTTTGCTTTGTAATTGTATTCTTTGTGGAAAATCTTCAAAATTTTATGTGTGTGGAAGCATGCGTGTAGTATCATTCTACAATAGTATTTTACTATTGTCATTGAGAACATTGCCGTATGTCATTCTTCATTAAAAAAAAAACAGATTCGCAATGTTAGCTTTTATCTGGACCGAGCTTATCAAGAGGCAATACGTTGTTTTTCGCGAATATAAAAAAATGTTATTTTAAATGAAATGAAAGAGAGAATTACACACATATGAAGGAATATTTGTCGAGGCATAGAATGCCAAGCTGTTATTTTTATTCCCACTACGATATCTCTCATAACAATCTGCCTCTGGAAATGACTAAAGCATTATTTTTACAATCTATATAAAAGACATGAATGTTAAAAGACTAAGAGTTATTGTTGCACGTGATCACGTTGGATGGCCTTTTGCTTAGGGAAGTTCTGACTGCTCACAATTTTCAACTTAGCATCATTGGAGTATCCTGTGCATATTCATCTGTAAGGTTTTAAGCCTTTTTTTTCTAGTCGAGAAGGGAAATATATATTGTATACAGAAGAAAATCGACAGAATAGATAGTCCAATAATACATGCTTTTAAAATAGCGATATGTAATAACCATACAAGATGTAATATCACATTCTCATAGGAGATACTAGTTGAAAACGAGCAGCGATAAAACAGTGAGCTACTTGTAGATGTACCTTAGCCTGTTGAAAAGTATAACGAAATGTATATAGAAAGCTTATGATGGTTAAAGAATAATAATCTACATTGGAGATATCGGTAAATGTCTAGAATAAAAATTATTATATAGATTCTTTGGAAACTCTGCTATGATATGTAGTTTATGTCGCAAAATCCATAAAATTTTTCCCGCTGTCAATTTTAAAGATATATCATTTTTAAGATTGACATTTTTTTAAATTAATGTACTTTCATATCTGGCACTTTTTATTGCATAAATTTACCTTTCACATCTCAAAGTTTCGAAAAGATAAGATGATCTTCACTCTAAACATTTACCGAAAAAAATCAGGAGAAAATAAAAAGATTTTTTTTCTATTATAGATGCGTTTCAGATCGGAATCAGGTGAACGCACCGCAAAGAGATGCATATGTGTACTTACACACATAATAAGCTATAACACTTGTTACGACATAGTTCACGCTTTAATTGATTTGTGTCAAGAATAGATCGAGAGTACTTTAGGTTGCATATTACGTAGGTCGATTGATAGACATGGTTCATGAAATCTCATTGCATACATATATCCCATATCACAATATGCATAACATATACCTCAAAGAAATATGTAAATAAAATATCGATCAATCCAAACAATTAGAGAAACATGAAAGATGATAATAATACCAATAATATATAAAAACAATGATGAGATAATAAAATGATAAAGTTAGCGATGCGATAAAACAATGCTGGTAAAGATGATAATGAAAGAAAAGGCGATAACAAAATTTATTATCACATAGCAGCGATATATATACATATACACCATTGTTCCTGTGCAAAGTTCTAGTTTCCTTAAGCATACGTATAAATCATTTCCAAGATGATCCGTATAGCTCTACAAACGTTCATTCACACCAAAATACATTAAATATAAGTACGAATATATATCGTTAAATTGAAATGCGCGTTGCATCAATTGTGTGCCTTATTCTGTGGCGGCCGTTTTTGTAACTATTTCAAAGCACTCTCCTTGATAATAGTCAGTAGCAAGATCGTGATACGGTTGACTTGTTTAAAAAATTGATGAGAGAAAGATAAAGAAAAGCGCGCAGGCAAGGCTAGTCTGCGATAATGATCTTTATCAGTGCATGCATACCCCAAACGAGAATTTCTTTGATTCCTTTTCGCGAAATAATCAACTTCTATTTATCAGACTGATCTAATCATGGTATGCGATAAATTCATAAAGGCATTAAAGCGTTGCATCTTACATCGAGTCATATTACTGTACAATTATATTTTAGTTGAAGTTAACACGTATGGTATAAGTGTACTTGAATTTTGTTGTGTTTTTGCTTATAAAAATATGAATAAAATGTTTCAATTTTTAAAATCAACTATATGCTCTTGATTTATTCAAATTGTGTATATATGACTGCAATATTCTAAAATTGCAATGAAATGTAACAGAAAAAGTGCCATCAGTTATCATAAACTTGATCTCTTGTAATTGCATTTTTTTTATAACTATAAAATATCTTTTTTTTTCTTTTGAAATAAATTTAAGTTAAAACTATGAAGCGAATAAAAATTTGTTTTAACCTAAATTTATTTTAAAAGAAAAGAAAGATATTTTATAGAAAGTATAATTAAATAATAGATAAGCATTAATTTCTTTTTGATAATTTATAATCTAAATATATATATGTTCGAAATATGTACATATCTATAATTATCCAACAAGATGACGTCTAAAGATGTCTTAATAACGCTGCCATTTGACAGCATTCTGCTATCTGGGTATTTATTATATATATGTATTTCAGTTATAAATTTATTTCATTAATTATATCTTTGTCTCTCTCTAAGAAAAAGCTAAAGCAAAAGGAAGAGGTTATATTTTTATTTTTTGATTAAAATAGGAATTATTAGAGAAAAATGTCAAAGTACTGTTACATAATGACAGTTTGTCAAATATCATCAATCAGCTGATAAGAAATATTCAAAAAAGCCTAAGAAATTCTGTCAATGAAGTTTCTATCGAGATCCATTCAAACAAATTTGCATAGCTACAAAAAAAGAAATTAACTTGACGAAATCACGTGTCTAATATAAAGGATCTAGTTAAAGTATTTATATAAACTTTAATTATTATAAACTTTATTATGGATGCATTACGTTTGACACTTCGTTTGATGATTCAATTTGGACAAAAAGCACAGATTTCTTTATCCTGATTGGTCAATGATTAGAAGCACTGAAATACATGGTTAGTTTATGATCAACGTAATATTTCGGAGTTTTTTCGCGGTTTGCATTTTATGTATTTACATTATATAGCGATATCGCATATTAACTGCGCCATATATCTGCTTGTCAGTTCATTATCATCAGTTATCATTGTTTAAATAATAGCTTTTTACTTAAACGTATGTGTATTTTTCAACATTTGTGTTGTAAGACGCATCAAGAGACGATACAGGAAAATCAGGATGGCATCTGCTCAGGTATGCATTTCTCTTATAAATGGTTGATATTTTTCTATAATTTTTTATAATAAGAAATCTGTGTAAAATGTATAACCTGTGAAGTGGTTATCCAAAAAAGAAATATGTATTTTGCAGGTAAAAGAACTGGTAAACTTATACAAATCGTTAGCAGCACATCCGTCTTTAAGCGGTGCACGGATCCTGGGTGCTGCGAGTAGATTATCCATACAAGGCTTATGGACACAGAGGAATCTGGAGAGGAAGACGGACCAACGTTTCTTACAAAAATATGACTTAAACTCAGACCTAACTCCAATCTCCAGTGGATTTCCAGTTGACGTTACCACAGAGTACATATAATTTGCATATATGTTTAATAAACATATGTTTTATAAAGATAAGATAATACTTACTATTATCACACAAATATTGCTTACATTTGAATAAATTTGTCTTAAATAGGCTCATGTCTACTTTGACAAAAAATGAAGAACGTAGAGCTGTGTTGCGACAAGCTACAATTGATAATTCTACAAAGCAATTTATAGAAATTTGGGATAAGCAACATATTGTGAAGAATTATGATTTATCTGCTTTGGATGTTCATGGCGATGTTTATACAGATGGTATAAATAAATATATAAACAAAAAATTTTTATTTTTTAATATGTATTACCATATATGCTTTTTTTGCAGTCGAATTCCGATCGTTTGAGTGGTCTCCTGATAATACTAAAGTATTATATGTAGCAGAAAAGAAGCTTCCTAAGTCGGAACCGTTTTATAAGCAAAAGCCATTAGATAAGAAAGATAAGGAGAAGAAAGAAGATGAAGAAGCAACAGTGGTCAGTAGTCTTATTTTTTCAAAAATATATTTCATAATACTTCATATATATATATATATATATATATATATATATATATATATATATATATATAATCTACTGCATTTTGTCTGTTTTGTTAATTCAGGGTAATGAATATATCTATAAGCCACATTGGGGAGAGCAGCTGGTAGGAAAACATCGACCTGTTGTTGTAGTTCTTGATACAACAACAGACAATATTACGGTTTTATCTGGAATACCAGATGAGCTTTCCCCTGGTCAAGTGATTTGGACAAAAGATCAGGATGTAGTTGGTGTTGCTTGGAAGCACGAGCCACAATATCTAGGACTAGTTGCATGCACTAACAGATATTCCTGGATATTTTTATTGAAAAATGGAGAATATCGTAAGAAATATTTAAATAGTTGCCATAGAAAGTATATATATTAAAAACAGAAGAAAATATTATGATAACTTTTATTATATAGGAAAATTATCTGACGATGAATGCGCTGTGCACAGCCCTAGAATTAGCCCTGATGGAAATTATCTTGTTTGGTTACAGAGGGAGGCTGGTGCTCTCCCGCATCATAATGCACATGCGCTTATGCTACGAGACTTGAGAATAGAGAAAAATCATGTAATATCATGTTAAATTAAAAATTACATTAATTAGAAATTAAAAGAGAAAATTTGTTTAATTTTAAGAATGAAATTTTTATATTTTAAATTTAGATTAATCAAATTGTGGATATAGTACAAATGAGCAAGACAATTAATCACAACATGCATTTTTATGGGATATATGGTCGTTTGCCTCATCATTGTTGGAGTGATGATTCTCAGTACTTATTTTTCAGTACACCGCAAAGAAACAATATTGTTTCATATATTGTTAATATAAGTAAGATACTAAAATTTTATGACAATAGAATTATAATTTAGCACAATAATATTTTTCCCTGCTATTTATATCACCCATAAAAATTATAAATTTTATTTACAGAAACAAAAGATGTTACTGAAATAAAAAACAATGGAAGTAGCCTTAGTATACTGGATGTAAAAGGGGACATAATTGCATTTTTAAATACCTCCTTAACACAACCTGCTAGTCTTATGGTAGGTCGTTTTAAAAGTAAAGCAGCAAATATTGGCGATATCCCTAGAATTACAATTACAACTCCAATAAAAATTGATGAGCTTAAAGAAATTATGTATGAACCTAATGAATATGTTTATAACAATGATGACAGCATAAGTAAGTACCTTGTACTGTTTATGCAACTTTTTCTTATAATTATCTCAAAAAATTATATCTTTGTATATATGTTATTTTCAGAGCAATTTAATTTTATTTACTTTGGTCCGAAAAGTGGTAAAGATAAATCAGTTCCTTTTGTAGTGGTACCACATGGAGGTCCTCATAGCAGTTTCACAAACGTATTTTCGTTGGATCACTCTTTCTTGGTATCAGCAGGTATTGTGTCATATTAGATCATATTTCTGTGCATAGGTATATAAGCGAGAAATACATCGAAATAGATCGCAAATCAGTCTAGGTTATTCTATTTTTTGATGCTGTTCTTATTGTTAAATTTCAAATGTTATACACTGATATTCTTCCATTTGCTTATACTCTGCTTTAAGAGAGAAAATAAATTCAATTCACATATTTTAATAGTAAAATAAAAATTGAAATGGTAGAATATGACAACCATAATAGAAAAAAAATATTTTTTTAATATAATCTCGTATTTATTGGCCTTAATGTACAATTTAGAGAGGAATCTGCATCATGGATAAAAGCCAAATTTTCTCTTATAGAATAGAGTCATATATTAAATGGCTACATCTAAATCTGTAACATTCAAAGAGATTATATATGTTTAATTAATTATATAAAATTCAAATTTATGCATAATTAATTATAAAAATTCAGGTTTTGCGGTAGTTCAAGTAAATTATCGTGGTTCAACGGGAATGGGTAGTGCGACTGTAGAATACCTTCAAGGAAAAGTTGGAGACGTAGATGTGAAGGACTGCATAACTGCTACACAAGAAGCAATCAAAAAATATCCTTGGCTCGATCCTGAACGCATAGGTCTTTGCGGTGGATCTCATGGTGGATTTTTGGTAACACACTTAAGTGGACAAGCTCCGGTAAGTGAGACAGATATAATAAATTTATAAATTTAATAATTTAAACATCACGTAAATTATACACAAACAAATATATTCATTCAGTATAAAAATCTATTTTTTCTTCAGGATATGTACAAAGCAGTAGTCGCGAGAAATCCGGTAATCGATATCTCCATCATGTTCGGTATATCGGATATTCCAGATTGGTAAACAGATATTTAACATCTAATAACGTTAATATTAACGTCTAAATTATTCAATATCCCGTATTTGTATTTCAGTCGCAATACTCTGACTAAGGAAGAGAAAATAGCGTATCTTCATAATGTGTAAGCTTAACCGTTATCTCAAATGTCTCGAATCCATCAAACGCGACTAATCTAAGCTTGACTGAAATACAGTTTTCCTTTTTTCTCTTTTTTATAAAATGTATTGTGAATTATATGTAATGATAATTCACACACACAAATGTTTAGAATCTTACGTATCAGTATTTTAATACGAATATGATTTAATTTTCATTGCAGGTGCGCTGTAGAAGCAGGTTTCTCTTACGTTGTTAACGGATCGTGGCCCGATAACATCGACATGTTCGTAAAAATGAAGAAATGCTCACCAATTTTCCACATCGATAAAGTTAAGGCGCCTACTTTGATTTGTATTGGAACGAAAGATTTGCGAGTACCATCCTCTCAAGGAACAATGTGGTACCATCGGCTCAAAACTAATAAAGTGAAAACTAAGTAAGTTGGTACTCTTAACACAATGAACTTAAAATCATATATTGCGTTATCGAAAAAATTCACATATTACAGAATGCTCGTATACGAGGACAATCATCAATTATCAACTGGACCAGCTGAGATTGATCATATCATCAATGATTGTCTGTGGTTACTCGAGCATACATCTATACGTACAGAATTCAAAGACAAGAAATAAATGTTCATCTTGCAACATTTTTTTTACATGTGTATATATATATCTATAAGTCTTTATTATCACAAATTGGATATTTACACATTATTATTACATACATTTTATAAAGAGACTTATATAACATTCAATCTCAAAAATATACACGCACACGCCTATAAGGTCTATATATATTGTTATAAAATTTTTATACTTTTATAGATACAAAAAAGTTGTTACATACATATCCACGTGTATACCTAAAGATATATCATTTATCAAAAAGTATGCTACAATACGGCAAGTTCATGTATTATCTGTTTTGTGAATGTGTCTATGAACACAATAGATTCCATTAGATTTTTTTCCTTTTATTTAATTACAATTTACTTTTTTTGCCTAATATTAATACAAATATCATGGTATATAATTTAAATGAGAAAATTAATCAATAAGAAATAACTTCAATTAATTAACATATTAAAGAAATACTGCATTGATATCTTGATGTAATACTGTAAAATCATATTTTGTTAAATATCAAGAAGCGATTTCATAATCTATGTTCTTTCATTGATCAATGAACAAACATCTCGCAATATACATTTCCTTTAATATTTATTAGAAAATAATATCAACCGTCGAAACTCAAACTTAAAGAAGCTATATATAAGAAAAAACAAAACTTAATCGAGTTAGATATTAATTGTGCATTCCTTGTAATTTTATCAATGTACAAGAAACAAACATGTTAGTATGATAGTACTGCAGTGCAGTGACGTAACTATATAGTGAAGCGTTTTGATTGTAAAAGTTAATTACATTGGTCAAATTTATCAAAATTGACATATATAAAAAAATTAATTGATTTTTAAAGACTTTCTTATTTACATAAAAAGAGAGGAACATGAGAGAAAATGAGAATTCGTCTGAGAAAAAAATTTATTGCTAAAAGAGTCTCTATTATACGTATTTATTATACAAATCCGCGTCTCTCCATTATGATTCATCTATAATATCAATATTCTAAAGCTGCTTATATCTTTTAGTTTGTGTTGGTACACGATATCAAAATTGATGCTAGATTCACATTAGTTTTTGTTTATCAAGGCCCTCCTCTTATATCCAATAGAATTTTGCTCACACTTTGTGGAACAAATTTATGTATAAGGAAAGGGGTGATCTAGTTACGTCACATGGATGTACGCAACACGGCGTCTAATTAAAACATTAGACGATGTATTCAATGCTTAACTCTAATCAGATTCAATAACTTACAATCTGGCAGGATTACTATGTTCGGGAAATAACGAGTCATAACTGGGAGGCAGATCCTTATTCGCAACAGGGGAAGACACTGCGACCTCCAGCATAGGAGCCGTGGATACCGCGCGATTGGATCCCAGACCTCCGTCCGTGTCCGGTAAGGAACCAGGCCGCGAGCATATGTTCGGACCGGCGCAATCCGATGACCAGCACAACTTGCGAGATTTCTTGCAGATCCACAAACACATGATGAAAATGATGAAGCAGAGGATCATGGTGGTGACCGCTCCTATAGTGACTTTCGTGGCAGTATCATCTTTGGGAAACCGATTGGTGATTATATATGAGCAATTAACTTCATCCGAACAGATACCGAACGGACAATTGTAAATCATATCGCACAGGTATTCCTTCCGAATACAAACGTTATGTCCAACTGGTTTGAATCGTTCGGGATCCACCTTCTTGCAATCTGCAAATAAACAAGATTGTTTGTAACTTGTATATATTTATTACATTTGATATATAGACATATCAGAATGAGAAACATACTTCTGTACGGAGTATAGACTATACTAAGATCCAGATATTCTCCATCCAATAGTCTCTCCTTGGAGATGAATATCTCAGTTTCAAATTCTGTAGAATCCATTGGAAGAAATTTCCATTTTCTAATGGAATCAAACTCAGCATACTTGTCATGTGATTGCAGCAAGGTGTCATCCATATTATGTAAATTATCTTCAGATTCAGTAATCGGAAAGTACGTTGTCAGGCGATTTATCTCCCCGCAAAATTTTTCTGTCTGATGACCATCAGTTCTCTTAAACTAATAGAACATCTGTTAAGAGTCTAATATTGCAAGTGTAAATTTTAATTGTATCATGATATAATTTTAATTAATTCTTTGCCTTATTATAATCAACAATAATTTGCTATATATATTTTTTTTAATATAAAATATAGAAGCACAGTATTCATTATCTTTATGCGCATTAAATTTACTGTATTTAAACTTTATTTAAAAGCTTAATCTGAAAGTTAGTACAATCTATTAATAATTCGAGAAAATTAATTTAAAATTTAGTTTAAAATTTGTTAAAATATTATATTAGCAAATTTTCTAGAATCATTTAACAAATCAAACTTTAGTTACATGTGATATTTTTCATGTTTGTTATATAATATATTTGTAATATATTTATATTAATTTAAATTTCTTTTCTTGAAATAGTATTATCGCATAGGATATGAACATAAATGTTAATTACGTAATGTTAAATAATTACTACTTTAAGTAGATCTTCAAGAATATTTTCAAAGATTAAAACCACAATTACTTCTTATTGTTAGATATAATAATGAAACGTATATGTTAATATTATGCTATAAAATGCTAATATTTTATATTTACATACACGCATACTTTAAAACTTTAAAATGCAAAAAAATAAAAAATATATTTTAAATGTACTTATATTAAAATTTGCCTGATATAATCTTTGCGATAAAAGATGAAATAAATTTTAATTTTCAGACAGTTTTATTCCACAGAATGGAAAATTTCGTGAAAGGCTCGGTTAAATTAAGAGGGAAACCTGACTTGCTCCGGAAATCACCCGGGCTCATCATCCGTCAACTCACCCGTACATAGTCCAAACACTGATCGCCGTTGCGTCGAAAAGACATTTTGTGGATAACCGCAAAGAGGCCCTCGTTTCTCGCGATCTTGAAGGTGAACGTGCACGTAAGATTGCGTTTCACGAACCATCTATCGAACATGTGATGCGACATGACGATCGTCGCGGTACCATTGTGTAAATCGTGCGAGTGCTTCTTGTTCAAAGGATGACAGAACCTCTCATTCTCGAGGGCATCTACGGGAAGAAAGAGCACACACGGAAGGTGAGGTTAGAAACGAGAGCCCACACATACACACACGAGTGCCATACCATTTGCGATGAATCCTCGTAAATCAAACTTGAGAACTTACACTCGTTATAATTGTTGTAACGCGTACACGAGCAGAGATGGACGGTCGCGATCAGGAGACAGACGACGCTCATCGAGGCGCGTGGCTGGACCATCTTTTTTTTTCCTTCCCTCTTTTCCCGGGGCGACTCGCGCGCAGCCCGCAAGTGTCACAAAGCCATATATGCAGAACGTGAGAAGCGGTCGCGCGGTCGACGCGCGGATGACCAGGTGCCGTTTATTCTCTTCCACTGCCGCGTCAGATGGATCCTGCGAGGGATTACTTTCGTGGAATCGCGCGGAGCGAGAAGCCCGAAACTCCGAAACTCGGCTTCTGCGAGAACGTCTTTACTGAGAAATGCGTCATTCCCTCCTCGCGGAGAGAGAGGGTTGGGAGGGGGAGATGACCAAAACAAGTCGCGACGTCATCCGCCGAGGACGTCATTGAGTTCGAGATCGACATCGATCACGCGATCGAGATCTCGAAAGATGTCGCCGCGCGTTTTCTCGGAGCGCAACAACATTCACTTTTGTAGGAAAACAATAGTAATTGATAGTCTGATAATAGGAGCGGGGATAAAATGTCCTGTGAAGAACCGAGTAGGAAAATCCACGTGGAGTTTGGCGAAGTGGAAGCGGGCGCCGCGGCTGTTAAATGGATAGAAATAATCAATCAAAGTTGCGTTAGTATATTTGATTTCTTAATCTACCTAATAATCGACTGTTTCGTTGCATGAGAAATCGCAAGATTCGCAAAATCGTGAATCACGATTATGATTAATACTAATTAAACGATAATGCAGATGGAACAGACTTATGAGGCCCGAAGAGACGCTATTACCAATCCCCTGGATCACGTGTTCGAATTATGCAGTTACTCGTGGACTTTGTCTCCCGGCCAAGTATACAAGTGCAGAATATATTATCGGCCGTTCATCCCGCTCTCCGTAAACGTAGATTACTTTACGATCATGGATTCCGTTGGCGAACGCGCGGAAATTAGAGTCCGTGGAACGTGTATTGGTATAAAATTTTTCATTTTCGAACGACAGTGTGATTCTGAGTATCTTTCATTATTAGAGATTTTATAAAGGCTCTAAAAAAGATGCTTAATAATATATCTTTTACAATAAGAAGTTAGATCGCCTGACATTGATAGATTTTTGAAACAAAGTATAACTGACACTAATACACCTTTTAAAAGAATTTATTTAATCACGATAATATCTTATTATTTAAAAGCCGAGATGCGATAAGATAAACATCTTCAGACTCCTAAATAAGTATGAAAATCTCTCACTTAATTTCGTAGAATGAATTGCAAATGACTATGAATCATTAATTACCTGGATGCTGACATGAGTAATACCTTCTTGTCTTGTGTGATTATGTGTGTGTGTATAAGGAATGACGTTGAATTTATGTTGAATGAATATTACTATGATGTAACTAATAACATATCTAGGACCTATAATTTCCGCGTCCACAACGAGATTAGTTATGATATACACGAGTGAGAATTACGAAGCCAAGAAACGGATCAAGCTCGTTAATGATTCCAAAGCCACGGCAATTTTTATGTTCGATGTTGATCTGACGCAAAAATCATTCAAAATCGACGCAAAGCAAGGATACATCGCGCCTCGTTCTCGCAAATACATAACAATCACTTTTACGCCTCAGGAAGCTGGAATTTACACGTGCCATTTGCCATGTTTAATCCTGAATCATGTAATGAAAAGATTTAGATTTTTAGATTTTTAATAAATTAAAATTTAATTAAAATCAAACAAACGTAAATTTCCGCGCTTTACGTCAAGATAATGTCATGGCTAACATTTGAATTGATACAGCAATTCTTATAAATAATTCATATCATCTATGAATAGAAATTGTTTCCGTATCCTCTAATAAGGAATATAAAATGATATTTTAATCATTGATAAAAACACAGGAAAATTTATCTATAAAATTTAATTATTCTCATAAATTTTAAAACCAATCTTTTGTTATGAAAATAAAATTTAAATTAAATTGACAATCAATAATTAAAAATTTAATTTTATGCAAAAGGACATCATATTTTTCTCTTAGATACGTGTGTTTAGATGATGCTCATTATTATTTTGTAGCCCGGCATAGGTTTAAAATAATATATCGCATAAAATTTTTTTTAATTATTGTTTTAAATTATGAAAAAAATTTTTATTATACAAAATATTCAAATGATTCAAAATTTTTCTTAATTACAGAGACCGATTATTATAGAAGTGTACGGTTATTACAGTTCGATATTACATAAAGCCAACATACAGAATCGCTTTAATTATCCTACAAGATTGAAGAATGGTTTCGAAGGTTACACGAGCGATACTATCGTTGCTGCGCAAGATTTACCTGCGATCTCTTTGTCGAAAAACTACATCGATTTTGGTCAAGCTAATTTGGTGACAGAAGATACTACGCAAAAAATTTCGGAAACTCTATGCCTAACTAATCACACTCGATCTGATGTATTAATTAAATGGGACCAAGGTTTCATCCTTGAATCATAATGTATATGACGATTGCTATCATTAATATGTTTTTCTATCTTTTTTTTTTTACCTTTCAAGTATCGCGGAAATTATCAAATCAAATATTATTATAAATACATCGATTCAGAGGTGTAGCCAGATAGAGATGCTAGAGCAGGCAAGAAAACTGACAGAGAAATTTCGCTGCCCGATGAAAAAAAAAAGAGGATGATATTTATGAAAAAGTATTATTGTAAATAATACAATATTGCAAATAACTTGCAAATATTTGAACAAAAATTAATAGAATTATTTTTAAATTGCTTGATTTTTCAAGAGCAGGCTGTGCCCCCTGGCTACGCCCCCTGCCTCGATTTATTTTTCCATCTCTTTGATCAGCAATTAATATCAGATTTTGTATAGATATTGAAAAAATTTTTGACATAACACCTACTATCGCGAAAGTACCAGCATATCAAACAGTTCTGTTCGAAATCACATTTAATCCTAATAAAAGGAGCAATTTATTCGCGCGAGAATTCGTTGGATATATTTTTATCGAACAGCAAGAAAATCTTTATAAGGAAACTCTTACATTTCCTGCAATCACGTCCGTGCGATTAATCGGTACATGTGTTTTTTATTGCTTTTACATAATGCTGCGATTACCTTAATTTGACGGTAATATCAGATGCTCTTTTTTCACAGGTAATTCCTTTCCTATTTGTTCCGATGGTTGGATTCCTCAGTACGAAATACCTCATATAGTCAAAATGCCTCCTTGCTTACCGTCATTTTCGATTTACACCACATTCCTGATAAAAAAGTTCGGGCATTTACCATTGATGTATCACTTTGTGCCGCCAACATCGAGCCACTTTGTTGTGAAACCAATGATGGGAATAATTCATGAGTATTTGCACTTACAATTAGTAAAATTTATTGTCCAAATGATTCGGATTTAAATAGAAATCATTGTATTTATATCGTGCATAGTTAGATGTATAATTTAGCACGACGATCACATAATTTTTATTTTTACGCATACAAAACATTTTTAATACAATATTTTATACAAGATATTTTTAGATACTTTTATACCATATTTGATGGAATGATATTTTTAATACGTTTAATATTTTTTTACGAGACATATTGTGATCCTTTCTAGAAATTATCAAATCATTGTAGTCGGTATGTTACCCGGTATTGACAATGAACGCGTTTACGTAGAACGTTGGGCGATACGTTTCAACGGAAATACAAAGTCGGAGTGTTTCATAGATTTTCGAGGATTCGCGGAATGCGCTAATGTCAGTTTTAATGATCAAAATCTTGTAAACTTTGTGCCGACATTTCCAAATTGTCGGGAATTGCAACAATTCTACATGCGAAATATTACTCGACACACGATAAAGTAACTTTTTATAAAGTATTAATGTGTGCCGTTATTTCTTTTGTTACAAAAAGTTAATTAGAAGTATTATTCTAAGTATTGTCAATTTATTATTGCAATTTTCTTTGATTAATATCGATTTTTTAGATACGAGTTTGTTAATGTGGCACCTGAACTCCGAATTCAAAATGAAAATAATAAAATCTGCCCTAACGATACCGTCATTCACGAGTGGATATTTTGCCCTACTACAATTGGAGACTACCAGTTTGATGTAAAGTGCACTTTAACTGTATTGAAAGACGAAATTCCCGTTGGTTCCAGCGTTTGCGTTACGTTACACGTAATAGAAAGCTGCAAATCTGGCTGTCTTGTGGTAAATTAAAATTAATTTATTGATAAAATTAAGCATGCAAATTAAATAACTTCTATAATGCATATTTTTACGCATTCGCTAGTCAGCACTCGACGAATTCAATTTTGGAATTCAGGCATACAAAACTACAAAAGAATTAAAATTTCACCTATTTAACTTGAGTCCCGTAAACATCCATTACAAGATAAAGTGTAGCCACTGTAATTGGCCGATCGGAAATATAGAACGCGATGTAAAAATACAGCCAACTACAGACACTGTTTTCGCCAAACAAGATAAAATGATCACCGTTTCTCTTACACCCACCACACCGGGATATTACGAATTTTTCGTTCAATATTTTGTGAGACTAAATGTTCACTCAGATGCACTAATTCCAAATCAGATGCCAAGAAACATCTGCAAATTGCGTTCTTTATGCGTGTTACCCACCTTAAAAGTAAATACAATATATTGTTTCAAATTATAATTTGAAATCATGCTATTTTAAAATAGAGAAGCATCAACAATTTATTAATAAAAACAATAAAATTTAATAACATATTATGTATACATATAATAATTTATATATATAGTAATTGTATTGTAACGAATAATATAGGTAACAAATTTACAATGTTACGGGCCTTATCCGGATGTGAGCAAAGCTTTTCTGTGGAAACTGATGAAAATAAATGTGTATGCTAAATTTCATATCATATTTGCAATCTCGATAATTTTGCTCTCATATAAATATAAATTGTAAATTTTTTTAACTTAGATTCAATACATTACTTCGAGATTTACAAGCAGAAACGTCACAAACGTTGTACGTAAACTTTCCGGCGATGGTTTTACATGAAAATCCCGTTGTTATAAAATTGCTTTTAAGAAATGTAACTGCAGTAATTACTTCTTGGAATATTAAAAGAACGCAACTCTGTTCTTGCCGACCCGTTGCAAAAATCCAAGGCGTATCGTTGCAACGTGCAAAGTACGATTGCTCACACAGGAAAGTGTGCTCTGTGCAACCAAAAACAGGAAATCTTAGAGTATAACATTACATTAATATTTAATTATTAATATGTTATTAGTATTTTATATATATTTTAATAAAATACAGCCAGGAGAAGAAAACTGGATGACTCTAGAGCTGCGTTACATATTATTAGGAAAAACTGAATCGAAGTGGGACTTGGACCTTGGAAATAATCGTCATATTTTTTTGCTCATGACGATTGAAGGATTATCTAGTTCTGATAATAAGCTCCATCTTTTAAACGGCACGCATTTTAAATTTCAGCATATTTACTTGGGAGACAAGAGTCCTATTTATCAGGTTATTATTTTCATTTAAATATAATGTAACGCTTATATAACACATGCTGTGAAAATTTTTCAGGTATGTTGGGTACATAATGGCACAAATCACAGCATCCCGTTCTTTGTAAATCCCAGAATGATGCGCGAAATAAATCAAGAGTACTGCTATGAGATTTTTTCCTGTACGACTCCACACGCAATCATAAATCCGCAATCTTCCGTTCCGATTCTTTTAAAATTTCAACCACGACAATTTGGCATATTTAAGGTTTGTCATCATATACAATAAACGAGTGAATGAAAAGAAAATGAATAATTTGTTTCTCTTTCCAAGCCTAAAAATATACAATTATCTCTTCATTTTTTAATAGAGCAAATTATGTCTGACTCTGGGTGACAAAGAAGAAGAACTTATATTGGAAGGCGAATCTTCCTTACCGCATAAGTCAGCAGTAATTGGAGAATATATATCGTCCGGATGTAACTTTGAAGATGACGATATTCCTATATATTTTAATACTGACTGTATAGATGTTCTGCACATACCTACACATAGTCACGTAGTAAAGATGATTATGATGCACAATAATTTAATGCAAGACGTACTCGCTTACGAATGGAAGAGGTTTGTTGGTTTAAATTATGAAATAAATTATTTTTCATTGGGGTGTAAAACATATACATCTAAAAGGAATAAATATTTAATTTTTTCTTTCAGAAATGAGATTTCCGGAGTAATTGACGTGGAAGTTGATCCACAAAAAGGCGTGATAAAACCAATGTCTGTTAAAAGTTTTCGCGTAACTATAAATACTAAACAATATCCTTGCGTAATTGATGTTAATATATCGTGTGAGTTTATTAATACCAGCCAAAGACGAGCTTATCAGAGAAGTGTATACAAATTAGAAGATTTGTCTCGAGAATTAAAAGGACAATTTACTATCACAGAAAAAGGCATCAGCGTTCCAGTAAGTAAAGTGTATATATATATTCAAATTATATAAGAATCAAGAAATTTTTCTTAAGATTAAATTATTTCATTTTTTTTGTTTTCAGAAACCATCGATGGAAGTTTTGGAAAAACCTCAAACCTTTTATAAAACTATAACGATTCGATGTTCTATATATAGTGAAGAAGATAAATTTCTGAAAATTAGTCTAATGGACGAATTAATAAATGCACCTTCAAAGGGAATATACATCGAGAAGAATAATAGACAAATGCTGAAATTCAAGAAAAAGGATATTAGTCGATCTTTATTTATTATCGAAGGTCTATTATGGTAAGATTCTTAATTTTCATAAATATAATAATAATGAACGAAAAATTTGGATTTATAATTTATTTATAACATGTGTGTGAGAATCCTAATTTCATATATTATTTAATATTTATTTAGTTACTATTATATTATTTGTTATTTTATAGGGAAATAGTCAATAGTAAAGTATTTAAAAACATTATGCAAGATGTTTTGCAGAATGAATCGAATTTGTTTTATTCGCAATTCACAATGAATTTACATGAAAGAAAAAGATTAGTACAAAGATCGTATATTTCACCACCACGAGCATTAATCAATCGTATATTGGAAAGAGTAAGATTTTATTTTTATTTCAATATTTGTTAAAAAAGAGCACTTTATCAACTCTTTGTACTTTTTAGATGTTATTCATCATAATGCACGAAGAGTTTGCTTTAAAGACTGCGCATCTCATTCAGCATACAGATATCAGACATAAAGTCTATTTAAACATAGTATCTGGCATGAATAGAAGAAAGACAATAAAAAAAGGTGTATATCGTCAAATATCAATTTTAGTATTAGAAAAAATTCTCAATAATTTTAATTGCAATCCGTTTTAGAAACACAATTATTATTACGTAAAGACGATGAAGATCTTTATATGCCATCAAGATTAGCATCCTCATCAAGAATATCTTTCGCCATATAATGATAATCAAATATTAATGTATATATACAGTTTTGCTGCTAGCTGCTTGTTGCAATGTAAGTATCTGCAATCCTTCTAAATACAGCTAAAAATTTATTTCCTTTGTTTCTGCTTACTTTTTGACCTTCTTCAGTACTTTCATATAATTTTTCTACTACAGGATCTGTCGCCTATATTAACAATTAAAAAATTTGCTTAATATTACCATAAAAATAAATAACTATAAATAGCTATAAATACTTACCAAATCCTGTTTAGTAACTTCTTCAAACAATGGGTGTTCTTGAAAATGTTGAACTATCCATTCATGCAAATCTTCTACATCTGTTACAGTGTATACAATTGCCTATGTATAATAATAAAAAAAATTAGACCTCTTAAAATTAATATAAGAAATAATTAATATAAGAAATTAAGCAACACACTTACTCCTTCAGCTAACACATAAGCATATTCTGCTAATAAAGATTTGTTTATTATTCTCCACTTATGTTTTGATTTTTTGAAATGTGGGTCTGGATACAAGAAAAACATCTTCTTTAACTATACAAATTAAGAATGCTAATTAATACAAACTACATACTTTAATATTTTTACATATCAGACAAACAAGACTTTTATTTTTACTTGTCCTTTAAAGAAATAATTTGGTAAGTATTTCATGGCATTCGTTCTCAGGCAGGCAATGTTTTGGTATTGACCAGGCTTTTGCGAACGCAAGGCAGCAATGCGATCCGTAACATAATCTGATACTTTTACTCTGATTTCCATACCAAGTATTAGACTATTGGGAAACATTGGCGATAAGGCAACTGAAAATTTATTTATTATGTATGATCATTTTGGTTTTTTAGTAAAATGTATTAGCTCACAAAAGATAAATTACCCAGCAATCCTCCATAGCCGCAACCAACATCTGCAAATTCTACACATTTCTGTGTTTCTTCAGTATTGCCAGAAAAATATTGTGGATACAAGGCACTCCAATCCATTAATTCTGGTTTTATGGGACTAATGTGTAAATAATAAATGATATAAAATAATTTTTGTAATCTTAAAAATTGATGAAAATGACAAAATTCTACTTACTATTCGATGCAATGATCAGCTATCGGATTCGAATGTGCACGTTGTCTATAATATTTTTTTTGGGGTAATGCCAGTGTCATAGACATGATCCCGCGCTAAATGTTTTTTTAATTAAATGCTTCGCTAACTTTTCTTTCGCTAATGCAATGTGTCAAAATATAACACGTGTCCACGCGTGCGTATTTGAAGAGGTTATGTACAATACTGTACACAAAACGTGCTTATTAATTACTACACTTTGTAATTAGATTTTCCACTATAGTTAATTAAATTAAATTTATATTGGCTGTTTAAGAAAAAGAAAGACGTGAAAATATGTAATAAAAAAGACTACACAAAAAAAAATGGAACTCAACAATATGATATATTCATTTTTTTCTGCATTTGATTACATCTTTCTATAGTTTCTTAATAATGAAAAGACTTGAATATTAATAAATATACATTTATTATATATAGTATATATATTTAAAATAGAGAAAAAAAATACAATTTTTTGACACATAGGCGCACGTGCGCGAACGATCAGCTGATCGAAGCGAGGCGTGCACGTGCACCGCCTGGCGACTAAAAGCAGTATTAACGGAGTTGAGCGAAGAGAAAGAAACGAAGGAAGCGGGTATCTTCGCGTTCTGTATTCTCCTTGTTTTAATGTGTACGCGTTGTTTTTTTTCGTTCGCCGCGATCTTGCGACATTAATAAAATGTAATCGCGAGTGAGAGCGGTGCTTATGTAACGTATGTAAATTGACGCTATCGCCGGTTCGAGAGCGGAGGACCTCGGAAAATAGCGGAATCCTTCCAGGTGAGGTTAGGATTAGGAATCTCCATTCCGCGACGGTATTCCTTTGTGATGATGGGAATCGTGATGATTCAAGCGTGCGTACGTACGCACATACATACGCATATACGTCTACACGTATGTTTTCCCACAAACGCGCGGTTATCTTGGTTTCGTGGATATTTGATTATGCATACTTCTAAATTTCTTCTTTAAGATTAAAAATGCATTATAAATAATCGGATTATTAACGTTACGATGACAGAAAGTCTCATCGGCTTCGTCAGTGACATGTCATTTTCGATTATGGGATACCTATATGTAAAAAGAAGTATCTTATTATTCGTAGAAATTTTCGTTGATGTGTTATTCAATTAATGTAATAGATGTGGGGTTTAAGTCATATTCGTGTTGATTATTTTTCCAACAACTTGGCGCAAAATCTTTTGAATTTTTTAGTGACAAGAAAAATTATAGGAATCAATCTTTCTCTATATGCAAATATCATAAAATATTTATGATACATTCTATGCTGACCGATTTTGAACTTTCCGTTCAAATCGCTCGAGTCGAATATATATTATTGAAATAATTTTGCTTATAACATATATAATATTTATAAGATTTATAAGATTTTCTTTATAGATAATAATTATTTGTGCCATCTTATAACATTTATAAGATTTGCACAAATAATTATTATCCATAAAGAAAGTGTAACGTTTGACAAAAAAATTAAACAAAAAATGCATTTCCATAAGAGAGAACAGGAGATAGATATATGTTATATATATAATTATGGTGATTATTCTATAAATGTATATTTTATGTACTCGTATAATTTGCTATATATTTGACACTTTTAATCAAAATAAATATTATCTCATATATAATACTCTTTGATTATATATGTCACACGATTGTAATCAAGTACTTGTTAGATTCATTCGACAATGAACGATGTGATAATAATAATCTTTTGACATATGAAACTTGAAACGAAAGAATACTTAAGATTAGATAAATTGCGACAACATGAGATATATATTCCCTATGATAACGACACTATATATATATACTTAGACATCAATACTTTTAGGCTAATATTACATTTGTCGTACGACAAATTTTTTAAGCACATTGATTGGCTGCGGGATAGAAAGTTTCTAAAGATTTAAAAAATTATTATCTCGCAGCCAATCAATGTGCTTAAAAAATTTGTCGTACGACAAATGTAATATCGGCCTTACAGTACAATAATTTTATAAAATATTTTATGATGAATGTTACATCTTTATATTAATAGCAAAAATATGAAACAATCTGAACAAAAAATTCAACATGAGGCGTTTATGGTCTACGCGACAGAGAACGTATTCTTTGCACAAATGTGGAGACAAAATTACCATCTATGTATATATTTCCGTATATTATATAGAATATAAATTTTTGAACAACTATTTTATCTTTCGCTTGTTTGATGTTTCAGGTCCACGAGAAAGTGACTTTTATTCATGACGATATCGGATTTCCCGAGAGAACGATCCTTCATTTTAATCGGTAAGTCACCACGTTATTTTTTCATTACTCGTCTGATCGGTATGTAAATTCGATAGCACGCAAAGCGAAAGCAAAGCGATCGTGTTTTATCAGCTCTATTTGTTATCTTGATGACATCCGGAACATACATCCTGAATCGATATTGAGATCGATAAAGAATTTTTCATTTCATAGTTTCTACACAGATAAGATTTAATACGATAAATATTAAATAACTATTAATATAAATATTATAAATACCTATTAAATAACTATTTAATACTGCTATAAGATAATATACCACAGAATATACATTTTTTGACGTAATCAAATTAATCGAGTAATGGATTTTTACTTGCGTGATTGTTAATACATAATCAATGTTTATGTATCGCATAATTGCATCGCCAGACAACACGCGCTATTAAAAGGTTCAATTAAATTGATGAATATCAAAGGTGAAATTAGTGTTTGTATTTATACGATCGCAATTTGTCCACGTGGAGACGGTTACACGCACCGCATGATATATTGATTGCATACACATTGAATGTAGATAAGTTCCAAGAAAATTGCATAACACAATTGATGTGTGCTCTTCAATCGGTGATGTATTAAATCGATGAGGATGATCGTCAATAAGCATGTATCTACACGAGTATTATTCGTATTGCATCGATTAATCTATGTACATCAAATGCGAAGTGTCGAATTCAATTTTTACATTTGCACAAACATTACAATTAAAAATGGTAGCAGAATTAACGGGTGCAAATTAATAGCTTTGATTATCACTTAATATTTATTAATCGCATAAATATCTAAAGATAAAAAATAATAGAAAATATCGATTAAAACCATATTTCACATATTACGTACACATAGAAAAAATATTACTATAACAAAAATTGTATATATATTTGTCGCGTTTTTTTACTATTACTAAAAATTTTATATTTAAACATTAAATTATTATAAATTATTATTATGAGCGCAAGGAAGAAATATCTTTAGACGAATTATCTGGTTTTTAAAATCGTACTATGATTGTTCATAAATTACTTGTTATGGCTTTTATATTACCGGAGGATAATTTGAGAACCGCTGGTTTATATACGAATATGCCGCAAAAGCCGAATACGACAACATTTGTCGAACGATCACATGTAAATATAAACCGAAAGGTACGACTTTAGCGGTCGTCAAAATCAGCGAATTGATAATATAAATTTGTTCGTCAAGAATGTCGCACGAAGACGTATCACCCTCCGGATCTCAGGATAATGTTACATCTCTGAAACGGAGATCTTGGAATCCTAAATCATGGTTCTCTCACGGTTCTACTGCGGTAAATAGTTTCGAAACTGATAATATCTAAAATAGTTATAAACCATAAGGTAGATGAAGGTAGAAATTACTATAATTAAGATAGAATACAAGAATAATTAATGCATCTAAGTTTGTTTCTCAATAGTTACTACATATCAAATTCTCTTAATTAAGATCGTTATCTTGGAAAAAAAATGATATTAAACTTTACCACGGCAGTTACAGAACATCGTTTCATGTATGTATCTTTCCAGGTATTTCCGTTATTAGAAGATAAATAAATCAAACGTATTGACTCGTGCATTTTTCACATATCGCACGTATAAGAGAGAGAGAGAGAGAGAGTTTGCTATTATTACTATTATTATAAAACTTAGATTATCTAATATTCTTCTAAGTATGGCAATTTGCAATTATTAATTTAAAATTACACCGTATCATGCGAAAAAAATAACGTCCTTGTGAATAACAAATAATACCCTTGACAAAAATTATGTATACATCTCGCCTGTTATTGTTTGTATGTTTCAAAACTGCTGGATCATACTTTTTAAAATTTGTAATTGAAAACAGTTAACGTTAGACTCTTATAATGCTGATCAACTCTATTTTTTTCTTGTATGTTATATATATTACAAAAAAAAGATTATTATTGTCATATTGTATATGTCAATAGTACTGTCTGCGCTTTGGCATAATTTAGTCTTTTTCTTTTTTTTTTCTTTATTCAGACAATTTATTTCCGACATTAACTCTTGTAAACAGACTGACATTCATGGTATGCGTTATCCATTCTCCCTGTAAATATAAGTCGGTAATGTTACAATGTGTTAAATTGACATTTGTTTAGTCTAGCACAGCTGATGCATTCAATGATCAGCTGTTTGTACTTCTGGTGGGCGCGCAATTCTCGTTATCGATATTAATATAGATAGAATTATGGAATAAATAATCACAGCTCGAAAACTTCAACTTTGAAATAAAATTTCTCTAATAATAAATAATCTTGTGAATGTAAATATGTTTAAAATTATTTTCAAGATAAGATACTAAAAACATTGAGAGAAAGAAAGAACGGAATATATATTTTATATAGATAATTTCTCAAATCGATAATATTTTTTATTTATTACACTTAATATGTTTAATTAATGTATTTATATATTTTTTTATTATATTACAGTTAAATTATTTGTGATATTTATTAAAGTAAAAAGTCATAAAACATAGATTTTACACGTATCGCAATCCATATTTTTAATACAGCTAAAAAAATTATTCTCTTATTGATACTAAAAACTCTATCTCCATATTTATCAAAGGAAATTTAAAATTAAATACAATATAGATGCTATATAATTAGTATTCTCACCGCAAATTTATCACAAATAACAAAAGATTCTTATTTTATTGATATTAAATGCAATCTTATCTCATACATATTTTAGCACATAAAGTGCTTATGACATTTAAACAAAGGTAAAAGGAGCCGACGCTTTTTTTAATATTTCCTTACACTCCTACACGATGAGATGACGTCGTCGGCATATCTCATTGTCAGCATCGCGATGCGTATTTCCCTCTCTTTTCTCGCAACACCTGGCGAATGGGCCGACCACGTGGATGAATCGCCCACACGCGAATGTCAGGTGTTGTTGCCTCGGTCAATTGTTCTCTCGGCCGCAGTACGCGAAGGATGTGCGCCACTCGGTCTCGTGCAAACCAAGCCGAGCGGATCAACCGCGCGATTGAGCTATCGTCATCAATCCGTTCTTTTTCGTTATGACTAATCTGAATTTTACGCGAAAATGCAGACGAAATAGCTTGCCGTATAGTGCGCGAAAAATATTTGCATGTTATTTACTGAGGAATTTTTGCTATTGGTGACTTATAAAAAGGAAAAGTGGAGAATAAATAAATATAAATTTTTGTTTAATTTTAAAAGAAACGAATTTAAAGAATTAAAAATTAATAAAAGTTAATGAGAGATTAATAAAATTATATATTTATCGATGTGTGCAGTAATATATTCTTGTGACATCAGTGAACTTTTTCTAAAAGCAAAAAATTTAATATATATATAAAATTTAATATATATTCTTATGACATTTCAGTGAACTTTTTCTAAAAATAAAATTTAATATATACAATTTTTAATGCTTTTTTTCTTGTTAATGAGACTACATATTTTTTATTCACATACACATTCATAAAAATATATATATAATTTGTAATAATGAATTCTCTATGATAGTGTGCATCGTAAAAAAAAGATTTGTAAGACTTATTTAAAATCAGGGGAATTTCCAATGATCATATGGATGTGAATGACTAATCATTCAAGAAGAACATTCTTGTCGATTTTTGTCTTTCGATCTTGTAGTTCGTGATGTTTCGCGAAATGATACCAAGAATCGTGACAGTCGTGACGATTGTGAATGATGACGAAGTAATGATGTGACTTAATTACTTCGCGCGCGTTTAATGAGTGATTAAAAGCCTAAGTCTTCGATCCTTGACCTCGATCTACTTTATCGTGGTTGACGACGACTATTTTATTGCTCCCTTAAATTAGCGATGAAAGTTTTTATGATAATTTCTACAGCTTTTAAATGAAGAGGGTAAATCTACATTTTGATTCCTATTTGCCACTACGATAATTGAAAGATATTTAATCATTATTTATCAAATTTTCACTCTAAAAATATAACTTTTTAATTGAGTTTTTTTGTAAATAAGTTATTTTTTAATTAATAAACTTTTATTAATATTCATCAAATATTTTTTTTGATGGAAAGATAAGTCTTAAAGTTATGTACAATTCTGTAAATTTGAAAGTTATTAGTTTTGTTTAATGCAATTATTAGATTTAGTTAGGATATTTTGCTAAAAATTTTAAGTTAAATTATATTCAAATTGATTTTTAACAGTTTTGTTGGAGGAAATAGTTCAATGGAATAGACAATAGGAAACACTGTTACGTAAATTTTAATAAAATCAATGTTAAATGTTTAAGCGTTTAGCGTTATCGCAAGGATATTGTTTGCAAATCGTCAGTGCGAGTTTCTACATTTCTTGTACCTTGGACTTCTCGTACTGTTCGATCGTTTTCCTGCCCTATATTCGCGACCTGAATTCACCCGATTTACTTCTCGTAAAACACTCGATAGTGCGAAAATAATTCGCGGCACGCGAACCAACAGAGATGTCAATGCCTTTAATATGTGAAATTTGTTCTTTGATTTCACACGTTAAAATAAAATTGAATTATTCGAAGAAATATTCATTCTTAATTAAATTCATTTCTTAAACAAAAAAAATTTTCAATTTTTCTTGCTTCCCTCTTTAATTAAGTGCTTATGCAATATGAAAATTATAAATAAAGAAAATAATTTTGAGAAAGATTATTATTCTTGATTCTTAAGATATTATATAAGTAATTCATACTAATACAACTATATCGCTTACGTTGAAATGACTCATTGTCTCATTTAATTTTCGCGATCTTGAAAAAATTAGTCAACGCTAATTCATACAGTTAGCATTACTATAGAATACAATCCACAATAACTCGAAATATTTATAAATAATTACTTCTTAAATTAATTATTAAATTTTATAATATATATAATTTAAGATTTTTTAAATATTTCATTCAATTCAGTTCTTTATTCTAACTTTTATCAGTAATTTATAGATTGATCAAAAATATTTTGCATGTTTTGTTGAATCAGATGTAGCGATTGCTTATCAGGTATTTAAAAATATGCGTTATATATGTATCGAGTTGAAATGATAAAATAACCAACAAAAGAGAAGATATATTATGTATACAAAAATACTGACAAACATGCTCACACGTACACATTTATATCCATTTTTCTCGCGATAACGCAGCAACGAAAGAACGCAAATTTTTATAGTGCGTGGATCAGTTGATTTATCAATCCTCTCACATGATCGTTTGTGCTTTTTATCCCGGATAATTCTGCTTCAAGATTATTACGGCAATTCTTAATTCATCAGTATCGTTGTGCGAGTTATCGAAATCATATATACGGTATCGATCATTCGAATAATAATTGATAATTTTTTTTCATACCTAAAATGCGAAGATTTCGACTATACATATATAATATCAGAAGTAATTATTATCATTAAAAGTGATTATTGTGCGATGTAGAAAACGCTATCCATTATCATGACCATATGTATGGGTCATAAAAAGTAGTATTGTTTTTTATTACTCTATGGTAAGAATTGCTATCTTTACTACCACAGTAATCTCTGTAAGAATTCCTATCGATGATCTTTCGCAAATATGGCAGTATAACTTGCCTTGATTTTTTAACAACTCGATGTATCTGAAAATGAAAACATATGAAAAATGTACATAATTTAATATAATATAATTTTATTATATAATTTTTGTTATATAATATAATTATCATATAATTTTTCAAAAGACATATTGCTATTATTATTTTAAAAGCAGATGTGATATTAGTTTAAGAGCGGATTTAGGCTTATCATTCCATCAGTGAAATATTTATACATCGTTTATATATCATCATTTATATATATTTTATCTATATTTCATCCCAATATAATAGCGTAAATAATAAGAAATTGTTATTAAATTAAATTTATATTAATTTCATGAGAAAGAATAAAGTTTGATTAGCTAATAGTTAACTAAAAGAATAAGTGATACTATATTTAAATATAATTAATCATCTGTCAGTATTAATCATGATTGCAATCTGCTTTTTAGATGATGATTAGTTGATTGTCAACAAAAATCGGTATTTTTTATATCTCCGATCTTTTTAAATTTATGTCAGTTGCAATTTTATACGATTAAGATATTCGTGTGCGATTACGAATTATCAGGTAATTATAAATGTTAGCATACAACAAGACAGTATATCGCACATACCGCACTTTAAAGCATATCCCCGTAGCCTTGAGATTACCGAGAAGAGAGTCAAGGAAACGGATACAACAGACGATTAGTCTGCATTCGTTGTTACGAAGGAAACCACAATTTTGTGATTCAACTTGGCTCGACATGACATCGCTACATGATGCGAGCGTTGCTAAATTCCGCCTCAACGAATACGCAATTAATTTACAATTATGAGAGTTAACTAAGGTGAACGTCTGTAACGTGATGCAACATTATTATTAAAGTGCGGCCAACGTAAAACATTATAAAATTATATATCAAGAATAGCTCTTTTCGTTTCATCGAAAATACCAAAATTAAAGTTTATTTATAATACGTAAACAGTGCAAATTTAAATGGACTATATTCGTCGAGTCATTTTTGAGACGATTACAAGTGGTGAATGAATCTTCCGCTCGTTGGACGAGACTCGAATAATTTGTTGAAAAATTGTAAATTACAAAATATGTCACATCTGCAAACGAAGACCAAAGTGCTCTCTGACAAGACTTACAGGCACGTTACTGGGACGGCAGAATGTCGCAGAAATCAATTTTCCCTGTTGAAAGGACGGCCTCAAAACATCGTGCATCGTCTGGAACATCGGTTTCACGAGGTAACTTTGTGGGAAAATATTCTACGATCATTTGTTTCCCGATGTACTGTTACTAGATATATTTGTCACAAAATAAAAATTATATTCAAATTCGTTTGGATTTTTGAGGATACAATATTATAGAGATCTATTTTAAGGAGAAATCTGTTAAAAATTAAAATATATTACTGAAAAATAAAATTATTAAATATTAAAATTGTTAAATGTTACTGGGAATTTTTAAAGTATGTAGAATATTATAGCAACTTGTATGCAAAATAATACTTTTTTCGTTATACAGGAGAACATACACAAAATATGTACACAGAGAATTTTTCCACGAACGTGAATCTTATTAACAGACTTTCATAATAACGAAAGATTAAAAAAAAAAAAAAAAAAAAAAAAAATCAATCAATCTTTACTACGATTTCTTCTTTCTCTTATCGCGATTTTCACGCATTTATTAAAATTATTATTATGCACTGAAATAAATCATAGCATGTGATAAATACGTTGGCGACGACGAAATGGCTGCAAATATTATTTCACGCATTTTCTGACTGACCTATTTTCTAGTCTGGTACTGAATGGGTCAAAACTACGTCATTCATATTATCGTGCAAAGTCACGTAGAGTTCTTCCGTTTGGCAGTGTGTTTTCAACAAGGAGAACTCGACAATTCAAAACTCACTCGACTCGTAGTATATCTCATCGCGACTGACACCCCTGCATTACATTTCGCGCTTTTGTTATAAATCAAAGAATAATGTGATAAAAATTTCTTCTGCTGCGCGCATATTTAAATTTCTCGTCAAAATTAGTTTCTTGTTGTAATTTTAGCCTGATTACTACAGAAGAATATATTCATAGTTTTTGTGAATCATAGAAAATTAATTTTAACCATAGACACTTAATTTTAACATTTTTTAGGATTTAAATGCTATATAAACGTATCATTCATATTTTCAAAGTATATCATTATTTTTGGTGACTATTAATTAGACTATTAATTAGGTCATATACTATTAATTAGTTATTTGAAAGAAAGTATTGCAAATGATGTAAAAAAATAATTAGTCATTTTTTAATGAAATATTCGATATTATCCTATATAATTATATCATTTCCAGATAATAGTGATCTACAGTCCATTCTCTACATTAAATTCAAAAGAATGAAATTCATATAATTTATGGTAGAAACTATTAATTGTGCAAATTGCGCAAATTTTGTATCAACAAAATCCGCTCTACATGATTAATGCATTTTTACATTATTTTAACTGATTTATGAAAAACCGCTTATTTCATTGTAAAATTTGCGATGTTCAAAATGCTTATTCTCTCGTAAAATTATTAAAAATTAAAATTATTATTCAATCTCATATTAAATTTCATAAATTCAAATCTCTCACACGAATAAAAAAAAACACACACTCTCTCTCTCTCTCTCTCTTTTTCGCAACAAGATACGTATTCTTTATATTTTTATTTTTTAATTTAATCCATCTGCGAATTTTTTTGTTTTATATTGTATTAAATTTAATTAAAAGTTTATTTCTTTATTTTTCTAAACAATCAGAAAATCATTTCTTCAAAAATCTTAGAAATTACATGGTTTTTCTCTTTTTATCTCTATGTCAAATATATACAATCTCTTTTTATCTCTATGTCAAGTATATACAAGTTGAGATGCATAATGTTATTTTTTCATTATAATAGATAATGAATTGTGAATTGAATATTTTATATACGATTATTTTATATACGAAGAGAAAAGATGTATGTGAAATATGTAGATTTAACACGTTAAATACGAATATAATAAGATCAGAATATAATTGCACTTTTTAAATTATATTCGACATTAAGAATACAAAAGACGTGATAAAAATGCAAATATAACAGTATCAGTATATTATTTTACTTGATAATTTTATGACGCTAATTACAAGCATAGAACAAACACAAGTATAATTTATTACTTATATAATAAGTTTATCACGCAAATGAAAACAATGCTGCACATCGTTGTATTGTTCTCATGCATTCATCAGTTGCATCCGCATAGTGCATCAGTCTTCTCGCGATTATGCAGCCGCAAGTTTATTTTCAGTTATCCCCAAGGTTTTTGTGCCAACGCGTGCACGCCACAAATTTTGGGTGTGACGCTGATTAATGTGTCTCCGTTCTTTTCGAAGATACCGATGGCCTTGCCAAATCTCTCATTATCATCATCTATTGACGTTAGACAAAATAGGCCGTGGCTATGTTTGCACATGATTCAGGATATCCGGTTCAGATGATTGCGCGAACGGCTACTCTAATTAAAATTATTTTCAACTAATCGAAACGACTCATCACATAGATTGTCTAAAAATATTCCGTCTTACTTTTAGTACTACTGTTGCTAATTATTATTCTGATTAGTGCTAAAATAAATGAGACTGCAATGCAACTTTGTCTCTTAAGTAGCGATTAATTTTCTTGTTGACTATTAGATATAAGGTATTTTGACTATTTATATATAATACTGATAGAAATTAATAATTTTTTATTATTCTAAGAGAATGAGATGCACTTTTTTAAACCGAATAATATTTTCGTTTTTTACAATAATCACTTCTTTTCTATCTCTATTTCAAATAGTCAAATTTTTTCTATAATTTTTAGACGAAATTAATATTTTGGGACATTCAATTTAAATTCCTCTTTATACATCTTTTTGATTTTATTTTCATAAATTTTTATTATAAAGTCAAATATTTTATTAAAAAGAATTGATAAGAGACATAATTCTAATCAAATATTAATGGTCATCAATCTAGCGTATTATACTATTGTGTAATTAAACCAGCATTTTTTGAATATTTATGTGTTAAATCATGATAGGCATTAGTTATTCACAATTGCTGTCAAAAATGTACGTGAATTGAATATTAAAAAGAAACTAATATGCAAAAGATATCGATCTACGTTATAGTTATCGAGAATACGGCGGACAATCAATCCGAGCTCGGTGAAACGCATACTCCCTCCGTCTTTTTGCCAACCGTAGGTTGGCAGCAGTCGGGAGTGATAAGTTATGGAAGGCTGAATAGCGAGATATCTTGTTTCACGATTTTGCACATCCGTCAATCTCGAGGGGTAAACCGCTGATCAAAATTATGTACACTAATGCCTACTAATGCCCAATTCCTGGGCATTACTGCTAAATTTTTAAAATTTAATAATTTAAATTTTAATAAATTTAAAATTATTATTTGGAAGAAAAGACTTAATAATACTTTAATAACGTCCATAATACGCATTAATACTTCAATAAAACCTAATAATGCCCAAGTAATGCCCAAGCAATGCCTCAAATCTGTACACCGCAATGCCCTCAGCGGTTTACCCCTCGGTCAATCTTTGACGGGATGCTCAAAAAATTTTATAAGAAACGATATAAAAAGCATATCTCACAGTTGATCGATTAGGAAGTTTCATTCATGTCACAACAAGACAATAAATCTGTCATTCAAATCGCGAGCGAAACTAATTGTGGAATTTCACTAATAGTGCCATGAATCATGATGCATATTCATGGTAGCCATTGATACATTGCCAGAGATATCTTTAGCAGTATCTTCATCAATGTTAAAAGATAGGAAATATGAATACGTAATATGCATTTTGTTATCTTGACGAATCATGATAATTCAAAAACGCGTATCATTATTAATAATATGCAATTAAGAATTCGTTAAAGAAATGAGAATTATGATATAAAAATTCATTAATCATCATATATTATTTTGTTCACATATATGTAAATATACGTATCTATAACTTTATTTCTATATCTTTATTTTTTTTATTACTGCATTCAAGATATGCAGATACGTTTCATTTAATTTTAGCAAAAGGAAAATATTATAAATTTATAGAAATTAATTTATTATATGAGAATGTTCCAATATTTTATTTAAATTTTATTAAAAAATATATTAAATAATTTATTATTGTATTTTTGAAAGAAAAAAATTGGAAATATCTTTTGTTTTCTAAAAATTTTGTATATTAATATATTTATATATAAAATATTAAAAATTATACAAATATTTAAAAAATTATATATATATATATATATATATATATATTATATAATATATAATATATTTATTATATAATGTGTGATATTTAAGAGATTGTTCAAATTGTACTTTTCCTATTTTTAAGATTCTATTGATATTATATATAAATTTATATCTTAATTCTCTCCTTCTACAGCCGCCATCTATTTCAAGATAGGATATCTTGAAAATGACCACATCTTATCAAACATGTCGTAGCCATGACGCATTGATAACTAGTTATACAAATGTTCGCTTTAACTCTCGTATCTTGTCGACAGTGGTTCATCACTTAGAATATCGTCCTTTCATTCCTTTCACGGACGTTGATTTACGAGAGGACACGTGAAAATCATCGCCGTAATCCCAATCAACAGAGATTTTTCTCAATCGCTATTTATTTACTTTTAAATCGCTTATTTATATCCGCATGTGCAAGTGTCATAATGTTATTTGTACGCGATAATTAATGATTCATCACATCGCAAACGTCGTATCGAAAGATCACAGTTTTCTGCGTAAGAAAGACGGGAAAGTCTCCAGAGTTTATCCCTCGTGACCCTTAGCAGCATTCTTCAGAGATAGAATACAGCCTGAAACGGGAACAAATATGAGTTCTTCTTTGTTATCTGCGAAACGAACATTTCGAGGCTTTTCAGGGAGTCTCTCCACGAATTTTTCCAACGACAGAAAGCATGCACCGTAGATCAAGTTTATCTTTCCGACCAAGTTATACATCATGATGCAGGAGTGTGTTGGGAAGTGTGATAAGGCATACGACAAAGATGTGCAGTTCTTGAAAACAAAGCAATTTATTCAACACATTTTCCTATATGTACGTTATTTTATGCGTTTTTTGTGTGACTAAACGGACTCGTGGTTGCAAGATAATAGTTCATCCTAAAAAAAATAATAAGTTGTCAGGAAGGAATTATTTGGATTGTGATGTATTCGGTGCCGTTCGTGCAGTTTTTATTTTATAATGAGTATGCCTAATAACATGGTCAGCGAATTGTAGTGTGACAACTATTCGGAGCCATGTGTCCTGGAAATTTACCATACAATATAAGCATGAATAATCGTGGACGACACGTGTTATACAACCTTGGACACTCTGCCCATACCTAATTTCAATCGCTCCCATTCGACGAATGCATGACACGTCGGCGAAACATGATCGTAACAACGAACCAAGTAACCAACTCATATGACAAAACGTGCGATATTTCCCTGGATAAACCGATCATTTTACATTCAACATGCATGTCCGATCGGACTCAAAACGAACTGTTTGCACACCATGTATATCTACGACCAGAAACATTAAAGTCATGTATATAATGTAATATTTTTCCCCCCTCACCTTTAATTGCTCTCTTTATACTTTATATCTTACGCCAATATACAAGATATGATTGAGAAAGAACATGGATAAATGCGCACGTATTTAAACTGATTTAAGGCTGATTATCTTAATTATGCATAATCGCGACTAATTGGAGCATGAGTGAATCCCATACCGATTTTTGTCCCATGGAATATAAAAAGGAGACAACGAGTCTTTTGAACAATCGACGAAATGCATCTTTCTCGTCTTTGTCGTCGCAAATATCTAACAAAACTTACGGATCGCTTTCCTCGACATGTCAACAAGCTATTCAATCATTTTGGAACAGGAGCATACAGGTAGATAATATAGCTTTTAATATATATGATGAATTCTTATCAGAACAATTTTTATTATATATATATATATATATATTCTTTCGTATAAACTATGGAATAATATAAAAAGTATATAATATAATCAGAAAAAATAAAAAGTATAAAATTTTTATACGATATATAAGATTTGTATAAAATTTTATCACGATATATTTTTAGATATATCTCTAGATTTTTCAGCGCAAAGGACCCCGCGGAATCCTTATGGAAAATGGCTTTCGGTCAAATGTTTCGAAACTTTGCAAAAAGATAGTTCTCAACATGTAGATTAAAAGTGTCTATGGGCATGAAGCTCTAAAAATTCGAGATTTTCGGCTACAGCCATCCAAAGTGGTAGATTTTTGAATTTCTGCAGCATATTCCGAAGTTCGGCAACGGTAGCTTATCTTAGTTGGGTGAGGTTTTACAAAAAAGTAGTAAATACAAAAGTTTTGTAGAAACAAAAAAATCAAAAAAAGCAAAAAAAAAGTAACTCTGCCATTGACAGTTCCAAGCCTGTATTTAAAAAGAGGAGGATAAAATAATAAATACATGTATATATTTTCAATCTGTCACACACATATACACACACACACACACACACACACAATTAAGGCAGTCTACTTAGCACAAAAAATCATAAATCAGATAGTCTTGATAATTCTCATGCTTCCTACATACCTATGTTTCTTAAACTTTGAGGACTTATAACTTTCACTTTCCCCAACGTAAAAAGCTTTTCATAGGGTGTTTTGGAAAGCTCTCGACCGCAACTATACAAATATGCAATCAAAAAAATGCGAAGCTCTGGCCCAAAAATCAACCTTATTGGTTCAAACTCCTTCAAAAATCTACCACTTTGGATGGCTGTAGCTGAAAATCTCGAATTTTTAGAGCTTCATGCCCATGGACACTTTTAATCTACATGTTGAGAACTATCTTTTTGCAAAGTTTCGAAACATTTGACCGAAAGCCATTTTCCATAAGGATTCCGCGGGGTCCTTTAAATTGAAGAGCAATTGTATTATTTAACGCATTGCTTTTATCAAAAATTAAAGGAATTTTTCGCGAGTAAACTATATGAGCTATAAAAAGTATAAAAAATATTAGATTCTTTTTATCACGCTATTATTTATTTCAAAAGCATACAATTAATATACATATATGTATTTCCATTATTGTAAATCGATCCAAATCATATATAATTTGATATAATCAATTTTTATATATTTTCAAGTATCATAAAAGTATTCTTTAATATTTCTTTAAATTTTTATACAATATTTAATAGTATATTATTTATAATATATATTCAATAGTAAATTCGATAGTACTATTTAAAACTTCTTTTTATTTGATCTTCGTAATAAAATTTTGCGAATGTTTTGTATCCAACGTGTAAAACAAAGCTAAATTAATTTACTGAATAATTC
Source organism: Camponotus vicinus (assembly GCF_025532165.1). NCBI lineage: Eukaryota > Metazoa > Arthropoda > Insecta > Hymenoptera > Formicidae > Camponotus > Camponotus vicinus. Next base: position 10,573,839 of record NW_028141948.1, on the reverse strand, counting down.
AGTTTTCTATAATTAATTCATTTACTAATTAATTTACTTTCTCAATTAATTCACTTTCTCGATTGTGCAGTCTCCGAAAACACTCAAAGTCTTATGAATGAAATTACTCCCGTCCTCTCTTTCAATCTTTATTACGACCAAGAAATGTGCCAAGATTTGGTTGAAATACTTCTCAAGATAAATGACACGAGTATTAATGATCTCAAGAGATGTTTCTTGTGCAAACTGATAATGATTCGTGACAGACATAGTCTCTTACAATCAGTAAATTGCGTTGCAAAATTTCAATATATAAAATTTTTGAAGTAAATATCATGCATAAATGATCAGTGGAATACGCGACGCATATCTCGCGAATAGTAATTACTATACTATTTTCGTCAGTACTTATTTTGTCGATGTTTACAGCATTAGTTGGCTTAGAATAAACGGCATTAGATATTTTAGTTCACGATGTCGCACTTGACGTAAATTGTATAAGGGATGATGAAATTTTGAATCAAAATTATATGCGATAATAAATGCTTCCGTCCAATAGAATAAAATTCCTTTTTGACGTAAAAAAAACTTTTTAAAATTTAATCTAAAATATATTTTACAGAGACTTAAAATTGCATTTTTTTAAAGTAATTCTTTATAAACATTTCATATGTAATAATACATATATAATTTTACACTAAGATGTGTGTGACTTTTATTTATTGAAATAAATTATATTGCCTTAAATTGATGATTATTTATCGAAAAAAATATTGTCATAATTTGAACATCTTCAGTCTAATCTTAATTATTTTAGTTATTAGTATAATTAATTGAATACGATTCTAGAAAAATAATCTTGAAAATTGATACCCTTATATAAAATGCAAATAAATTACGTGCAATTAATTAAAAATATGATAAAATACGCAATATCTGTTTTACTTGATAATCAAATGGTGTAATTGTTCATAATCTGTTTACGATAATGAATTTGATCTCATGCCAAATCGAGGACAATTGATTATGTGACGTCATATAAAATCCTCTGAATTATTTATTCGACTAATTCTGAGGAATTTGAACTTTTTTATTTATTACAATTTATATTTATTAAAATCTAATATAAAAATGTAAAAGAAAAGAATATTATACGTATTCTTTATGACAAAATTTCCGCAATTGAGACAATTTATTTGTACAAATTTATTATGTATAATTAACGTTATTTGTACAAATTTATAATATATGATTGGATTAAATTATATAACGTGTTAAAAACAGAACATTATATACTTATATATATGCTTTGTGTCACATAATTATAAATGCTTCATCGGTTTTCGATATACGTTTAGTTGTCGATATATTTATCTTTCACATGTGATATGCAACGATGTCTCAATGATAGGGACAGGAATCTTATTAATGTCACATGAATGGATATAGTAACTTAAAACATATATAAAAATTCCGGATTATCGATTATTAAGACTAATAATATCAATTTGCATCTGCACAATAGATTGCAATAAATTTATAACATTACGGAGATGTGATAATTAATAAAAATATATCAAACATTTTTATATATTTCAAAGAGAAATTATAAAAGAAAATAATAAGATTCTCTTTTGAAAATTTTAATTCATCTTTAATACACATTAATTTCTGTTGTATTGACGCATCTGCAAGCAATAATCACAATAAATTTCACGATTCGATTTGTCCCGTCTATTTCATCAATTATTGCTACCAGATTTACGATCGTTCTTCGTTTCTATCATATATTCATCGATTGCTACCATATTATTATACACGTGACGATGCGTCGCTTTCTCAGTTGACGTCTCAATACTCGAACGTTGCGCTTTTGCAATTTAATTAACCGACTATTTAAATTCAAAACTTATGACACAGAATAATAATTCGAAATGCAATAGTTATTATATTTCCAAATAGTTATTATGTTTCCAATATAATTAAACAGTCTACTTAATTTTTTAAAAGCTTGAAAAAATTATTATTAAGAGGATTTTTGTGTTAAAATTAGAATTATAGAATTAAATTTTTCGATTCTTTTTAAAAAAGTGATTTAGAAAATTACTCTTAAATTTCTTAAATGTTTATGAAATAAATTTTTATGACAATATTTTTCGATAACGAATTTTTCCTCGATTCTTGTGTGTGAACTTGTTTTCTAGAATACTGTTCCATATCATCATCATTCGCAAATATAATTCACCAATTCGACCGCATTAGCAAAGTTATTTTTCTGTCGTTTACCTGTTTAATCAGGTGAAGGAATTTTAAAACGTAATTTATCGTATTTAGAGAAGATGTAATTTATTGTTAGAAAATTTCATTAGAAAATTTTCACAAGAAACAATAGAATGTAAGTAGCTCATTGTTCTTTGCCGTTCAGCGATGATGACAGTGTCTTGCCGAACGGCGTCGTATCGTTTCGTTTTATGAAGCCTAGTAAAAGTTCCACGTACACACATTGATTAGTTTACCGAGAGTTTAATTGGTCGAGATTAGCGCGAGAACTAACCGCGGCGAATGCCGTTAAAGGCGACATCCACGTTTAAAGTAAAGCAATATTCTGTAATCAATTTGCTTTCCATCTTTTTTTTTCTCTTATCATTATGATGTAATATATACAATATTTATTATTAGAGTACAAAAGAAAAGCATAATTAAGGATACATATATCAAAATACATATATAATTGGATAATTGCAATAATATATGACAATATATGTAAAAATATGTTATACAATAATTTGAAAAATCTATAAATATATAGTATTTATATCAAATCATTGAAATACTAAAAGTCTAAAAAAATAAAATAAATAAATAAAATTTTGTTTATGATTAGAAATATATTATTTCAAGAGGAAGAGAAAGAAAAAGAGTACGCTCGCATTCTAAGTATTTGTGATACAACACAAAATTTCTTAATTTTATTCTTACATATCTTTGATTTATTATTGAAAACATCAATTATTTAAAAATATTTTTTTTTCAATTAACGTTTTAACGCTCTTATGAATTGATTGCCTAGTATTTCTCTAATAAGTGACGTATGATGCAGACTTTCTATATTTATCTAGAATCTATTTCGATTACACGTGTTGTATAATATAGTGAATGAATGCTTCATTAATTACAGAAATGCAACGTATCTGGTTATGCGTAGGAAACTGAGAATTTCGTGTAATCTAATCACGCACACGCACTCATTAATTAAAGATCGATTCGTGTTCTTAATCGAGCTCTTAATTGAGTCAGTAGATACGCTACTGCAAGCGAAGCTAAACAAAAATCACAATTTAAACGCGTCGCGAGTTTATCACGGTTTACAAATTGCTTAATCAAACTGTCGTCGCGCCACAACATATATAATCTTAGGATTAATCGCGGAAGATTACAAAGCGCTTACAATTATGTCTGCGCCGCGTAGTTATTGCAGATCAGTAACACATCATTGATATATATATATGTCGCTCTATATAAAATCTCTCTTTTTCTATCCGGTCCGCCCACCGGAACTCTGCCTTGAACAATTCTATACGCATTCCAAGTAATGACGTATTCCACGCATCACTTATTCTTCTGTATAGATTATATTTATGAACGGTATTGGAAAGAAAAACTTGTACTTTTTTTTCAATCTTTTGCATCATTGAATTAATGCAGGCGATTTATTTCAATTCGTAAGAAATTTTCCTTACTCGCATCGCTACTCTAATTAAAAAGAAATAATATTAGAAAGATAATATAATATATAAAAGCATAAATTGATTTGATTATTTCTCTTTTTAGATAAAATATTTTTGATAAATCTTTTAACAATGAGGTTTATTAAAAATATTTCATTTAAAAATAAAAATAATCGAATCAATTTATATGCTTTTAAATTTAATTATATTATCTTTCTTATATTAATCTAATTTTTTTTATATTTTATATAATATTAATTAAATTATATACAATTTAATTATATATAAAATTAAATTTTACATATATATAAATTCTATTTTTATAATAATAAAGGTTCTAAATATGTCGATATTGAACCGAAATCGGCAATATGTCACACGAAGAAAAATAATTTCCGAACAAGGAAACTCGTACGGCACTGTGATGATGCGCAGCACACGCCGTTACGCACGAAGCCCGCGGCAAATATGATTCAGGCTGTATATATGTACCCGAGCATTAAAGAGATCCCACCGCGATATATAAATGACGCGCGATGTATTCACATATTGTTCACGATTTGTCGGCGTCGTCGGTTTCTCGTGGCTCGCAGTTCTGGACCGACGGATACATTCTTTGCAATTGTACTCGAGAGAAAAGTCGCGCGAACAACAGGAAGTAGTGGCCCGATCAGCTGAGCCAGATCAGCTGGATCGCCAAACGAGGAATAACGACGCGAATATGGAAAAGATGCTTCGACTCACCACTCTATCGAGGGTCCGTTTCTCACGTATATATTTCGATAACTTAGAATTAATCTTACGGTCGATATCTTCAGGGAAAGTTAATTGCAGGGATTGAATGTAGTCAATTGAGATTGTTCTCGATTGACTACATTCTGTACTATTTATTTTATTATAACGACTGTACTATTTATTTTATTATAACGATTAATTTTTCCCGCAGTATTAAAAATTGAACGAAATTGTACTATTTTCAGTCTTCGATCTATAGTTAATCACCATTTATTTCTCGCTTATAGCGAACATAATTTAGTAAAAGATAAAAAATCATCGCATATTAAAATAATAAGCTTTCCTTTTGAAGAAATAATTTTAGATGTCTTAAAAAATTCCCGTGAAACATATACACTTAAACATTTATTATTTCTCAATGAATTAACATGATACACATTTTAAAATTATATAAGTTGCATTTTTTTAAATTTGACTATTCTAAATTGTTATGAAATATACATTTAATATCTTATAATCTAAACCAAATCATATTTCATTTTTTTATTACCACAAATTTAATATTAAAAAATAATTGATTATGCTGTATAAATATATAAACGCTTATCGACTTATTTATCTGCATTAAATTAACACATATTTTTTTAAATAGCAGGTTTTATTTTTTTAAAAAGATACTTGATTATTTTAGATCCATACGTCATCATATAATGATTTGTACTTAGACAATAAAAAGTGTAGTCAAATATTATTAAAAATTCAATGATCATACATATCTTTCACTCACAGCCAATGAAGGCAGTTTTCGATTTTCGTATTGAATAGAGAATCAGAAGAGAATGCCATGCGGAAAACTGAGAAAGATGAGCGTATTAAAATCGCGGCAGCTTTCTTCCGCACCAGTTTTGATGAAGAAGACAGCGAGAAGGAAGATGAAAAGAAAGCATCGCTAATAAAAGAATCGAAGAAAACATTTTCGCAGACATCTGACGACGGCTCGATAAGAACTAGCAAAAAATCCAGCATTGTAAAAGTTGAAATTTCCGCAAACTTAGCCGCATCTGAGCCTGAATTTTTGCCTTCTACATCGTGTGTGCAAAGTTGCGTTTTTAAACACTTACAGCCGTCTGAAAGTTTCGATCTTCGATCGAAAGCTTCGTCGACCTTGAATACTGCGGATGAATATGCGATTTTAGAGCATCATATTTTAAGAAAAGAATATAACAAGGATAGCGAAGCGATTTCAAAAATCGAAACGCAAAGACTGACAGTACCGATGGTGGATTCCGACAAAGTCTTCTCCGAGCACAAGGTTTTCATTGCGAAGAACTCGTCGGCAAGATTTGAACCTTCAATCGAGGAAGCACACATTCACACAAACTCAACTACTATAGACAAATCAAGAAATTCTCAATTAACACCAAATATTTTGGAAATTCCTCCAGAGATTTCAGAATTCAATGAATACTTTTGTTTTCCAAAATCATCAGAGCAGTCGACTAGTGAATACCCTCACTCAGATACCAAAAAAGTACACGCCATAAAGTCAGTGCCTTTAGTGACAACTACTGCGCAAGATAGTCTCGAGAGATCTAACAAGAACGATAGTCGCAGATCAACGTTACCGATGACAACCGCTGATTTAAGCCAGTCCGCCTTCCACGAGAAGAACACCACGATCATTCAACAATTTCCAACAATTTCCTTCGAGGACATCCTAGCCGGGACTAGCGTGAATCCTATCCAGAAGTTTAGCATCGCGAACGCGGCGATTTGTTCGAGTCTGGCTCCGAGCTTGCTCGGAGCTATTCCGGGCGTGCCGAACTCCCTCTTACCGAATGGAGATCACAGGGACGGTAATTTGCATCGAAGTGCTACTTTATCCAACTTGTCAACCGCTTCCACTACCATCAGCGACGATACTTCCATTGGTAAAACGCGTCGCGGATTGAAGTCATTCCTCCGCCTTCATATACCCGGTTTGCATCCCGACACGATACGATGGCACGACGAGGACTATCATCAGCACTTGCATCATCACTATCAGCACGATCATCATCATCACCATCATCATCATGTGTTCCCGCATATTCATGTACCTACCATCACCTTCACGGCGCCAGCCACCGATGGCACTGGCCGCAAGTTCAACTTCGCCATCCGAAGACACTCGCAAGGGGTTAGTGAACTTACGGAGAGCACGTCGTTTTTGTTGGCATCATCGTTTTTGCTAACCTGTTGAGAAGTCAGAGTCTGGCCAAATTTAAGCCAAATAAGCTCGATGTAAAATATCTTGTTTCTTAGATTGAAAAAGTGTGCTAACAATGAGTAATAGTATAACGTTATTAATAAATAAATAGCAAGAATGGATATTAATAATTTTAAGATTCATTTTAAATATGAGATAGTAACACACAAATTATATGAATTTACTTTCATTTTATAGCTCGATGCTTTATATAATTAATTGTTAAATTGATTAGTTAATTTATTAATGTTTGTAGGAATGGCTCAAAATAACTAGATTGTGTTAATATATTAAACAAAAGAATTAAAACTGTTAATTGTGATTTTATTGAATATAGTGAAGCCATTACAGCAATGGAAATCACATGTCACGTTGGCCAGACATTGACGTGAGTGTCTTTATAACACTATAGATTCAATTAATCCGTATATACATTCCGCTTAAAATAATTCACGCTTTAAATTGACATGTCTGATTAAGCTCGACACTATTCGAATAGAAAACTATTCGATGACAATATTCTCAGGTAAACATTATTGCAGATAAAAATAATTAATTTTAATTGCTGCAATTACAATGAAGATTGACGACAATAGCGTTGACGTAACTTGAGCTTTTATCTTATCGGAATTGCTTAAGCATTTATAGCCAGAGAATAAATTTCATCCATGAATAAGAGTCACTTAATGTCATGATCAATAATTTGCTAATTATTTCAGATATCAGCTGTCTGTTATTTTATCGCTACCGATTGGACGATTTCGTTTAGGAAATATTGAGATAAATTTATAAGTAAAAAAATTTTAATTTCTAGAAATATTGTAAAAAGTCTAAAAATATTCGAAATTTTGTGTGACTAGATATTTTAGGAACTCTTTAATTGTTTATAATTCTATCTCTTTATTATTACCTTAATTAAATGACGTTTCTCGTAATTCTATGATTGGCAGATAATTTGCTAAATTTTTTACGTATCGTAGATTAATTTGTAATTTCGTCGATTTAATTCGAAAAAAACATTTCCAGTTCCTACTATATATTTAGAAAATTCTGGAAACACTTACGAAGGCCAATTGGCACGTGCGTACATATATAATGGAATTTTGTTTGACTCGGTTCTATCATCGATCTTTACAGCTGATGCTCGCGCTATATCCGCCGACGTTTGCGAATTAAATACAGTGACGCTCTTCCTGATGCAAAGCACACATCAGTATCGTTCACTATGATATGTGTACAAGCCATACTACGTCAATGATTTCAATAAAGTGACAAAGTCGACCGCATGAAGTAGAGCTGATCTAATGCATTTCTAACCGTGTGTGATATATGTGTGTATGTATTTTGCACGCTGCAACATCGAATTTTTACTCAGTAGAGATTGGACCGTAGTAAACGAAGAATGGTGCCGTAATTCCCGAAAACATAAGGGATTCTTCAAAGCATCAAAAAGAGATTTTTCTTTGGAATAATCCAAAGATATACGAAGATTCATGCGAGAATACGTTTTAGAATCTTTACTTCACGTCACAAGAGAAAAGGGTACGCGGATTTATATATTTGTGTGTATCGCAAACTATCAGTTCTGTGTTCTTTAACTAGATATTTATTTATTTTTTAAATCTAACACATAAAGTATTAATAGAATAATGTATATATTAGTTTATACCGGACGACTAAATATATGTAATTAAATTAACTAATCATTGTAAATATTCTTAGATTAAATGTCACAATAGAATTTAGAATTTTAATATGTAGAATTTTAATGCTGTAGCAGAAAGAGGGATCAATAATTATTACTATTATCGTCTATTGTTGCAAGTGAGATAGAGGACGATTTACATGTCAAAGAGGGTATAATCTCGCCATAGCACTATCCCTATATACATCGTAAATGTCAAGACGTGCATTAGGTTCTAGACTATCGATAATTCACTTTAAGGCGAAATGTCATTAATTGCTTTCACAACATCTTCTAATAGAAGTATATGCGATATTTGTTATAAAATTATATCTCTTCTAACTGCGCTATTCGATGCTTAATAATGTATTTTGATTGTATGATATTAACGTCTAGATATGTTCTAGATTGCCTGGTAAATACGACGGTAAAACAAAGTTCAATCTTAGAGAAGCATTATAATAGAGTTGATTATAAAATCAAATTTTACCGCATAAATGCTATCTTAACGCGTAAATTATTTAAGTCACTAACATACTTATAGAATGGCATACAAAAAAATTATGTAATTGCTAAAAAAATAATAAAAATATACATTAGAAATAAATATAGAAAAAGCATGAAAATAATTACTAATAAAAAGTAGCAAATAATAAAATATATTTATTTACACATTGCATATACACAGTAAAAATATTAAAAAATTGAACTGATAGCCTTTACTTGGTTTTTCATCTGTAGTCTACAATTAACACTATAACTCTTCGCCGTACACGTGATTGTCGTACACGCCTTATCGTCTACGTATTCAGTATTATTGACCCAGATTCCATTCTGAAATGTCGAGAAGTGCAAGCAGCGTTCCATTTTTATTCTCGACAGAGAAGCACGGACGCTCAAAAGTTGCAACTAAATAAAAAGAATTATGGTCAATGTTCTTTACAATATGCCATATTTTCATGCTACTATATATAATGCAATATTATTATTATTATTACAAAAGTCTAATATTTTTCGACAAAAGAGAAGAAGCTCAGTTGTGTGATGGTTTGATTTCTGTTTTATTTGAAATCTAATCGAAAAAATATTTTATTTTATTTTAGAATTGAGAACCTGAATACTTTAAAGGCACAAGTTTTAATTAGAAAGTGTGCAATATAAGATCTGTAATGACTCAAACTTCAATGATCTTAGGAGGCGGATTTCTTGGTTTATTTACAGTTCACCGCTTGAGATTAACTAATGTCACAATGTGTAAGATTGCCCTATAACGGGAATTGATGCTTGCTTGGCTACTCATATATCTTGATATCTCGAAAGCTCCATAATTTATAGTTGTACATTTACGTCGAATATTTGATAATACATTATGTGGATTACAGTAATTCTGCATTTGTAATTGAGACATTTTGATTAATTAATGCGAAGAAGAGAGATTTAATAAATAAATTTAAAAAAATTAAAATTTCTTTGAATATTATTATTAAACATTAGCTATTTTATATATTCATTGTCAGCATATATTTTTAGTAATATTATTACATTATAATAATATTAAATGTCTAATTTAAAAGAGTCTCAGCATTGTAAAGAGGAATAATTGAATAAAAATTCCAGATTAAAAGATTAATTATAAATACACATCGAAAAGATAACAAGTTTTTATAAAAATTATTTTACTTACTTTAATTAGATATTTAGATTATCAATGCAGATTATCATATTTCGAAAATAATGAAGAGATATAGAAAAAGAATAAATAACTTATCATATATAAAACTTTTAGGCTACAATATGACTGTAAAAGATTACATCTAAATAACAATGCTTGTGCAATATTGTTTGCTTTGAGTTTTAAAATGGAATAATGCAATTTGTTATTTGCATATGTGACTTTTGCGAGTAGTAATTAAATTTATCTAATCTTATCCATGAAAGTTTTGTTTCAATAACAACGATAAAGTTTTGTCTTTTAATAACAACGATAAGAATCAAAGATGCGGCTAATTAAAATCTAACAATGAATTCTTTTGGTATTTTCACAGACATTGCATCGGACTGACTCGCTATCGATGGTATCGCTTTGTTACCGATCACTTACGAGCTACATTGAAGATGATAATCTCGCCGGACTGCAGAGTTTTCTCGAGAACAAACGAGTGCAGATCGACGACAGAGATGAGGTAATTGTAGATTGTTTTAAAAAAAAGATTCTCGAGAAAAATCGGGAACATAATTTCATTCTTCTTTTTTACCAGAAATTCCAAAATAATCAAATTATATGAAATATACATAAATCTATAAAAGATCTATATAAAATGTATGTTGAAAATCTTTTTATCACATAAAAATTATAAGGAAAGAATAATATAAACGATATATGTATATTTATATTTGATAACTCCTTTTTGATACATCAAATCGCGAATATGAAAAAATAACAATCATACGAAAAAAAATTTTTTTCATATTTATCATATTATTCATATTTATCATATTTTCTTTCTCGTGAATCTTTGAATTTTTTGACAAATTATTTTTTTATTACAGAATAGTAGTACTGCCCTCATCTTTGCAGCAACTAAAGGGAAACTACACTTCGTTCGAGAACTCATCAATCATGGAGCGGACGTCAATGTTCAAGACGCGGTTCGTAGAAACTTAAATTCACTCAGAATAGATTAAAATTCTAATATACAAATTTTTTACATTATTCTTCCAGGATGATTGGTCGGCATTACTATGCGCGGCGAAGGAAGGCCACACTGAGGTCTGCCTCGAGTTGTTGGAGCACGGCGCCGATCTGGAACATCGAGACATGGTCAGAGGAAATTGTATATCTTGTTGGCCTGGCCTAGTGCCATTAATGTAGATTTATAATTGAAAACCCGACAAGAACTAGTTCTATTTTACATCAAACAAATTAAAACCAAGTCTCTCTCTTTATTTTATGATTAAAAAGATTATATTTTTATCTATATTTATTTATATTAAAATTTTTATATAACATCATACGTAATTCTAACGTGATTATGTATATATTCTTTTCCGACTCTTAGAAATTAATTTGCATTTTTCTTCAATAAAAGAAAAGTATGTAAAATTTAATGGAATAATAATCATAGAAATATTTTTACATAATAAGTGATATTTGTACATATAAATGAGAATATTTGAAGGATCAAGGTCTATCTTATTATAGGGTGGCTGGACGGCGCTTATGTGGGCGACGTACAAGAACAGGTCGGCGACGGTGACAATGCTACTAGCGCGCGGAGCTGACGTCAACGCTCATGGAAATTATCATATTCCCGCATTATTATGGGCCGCTGGCAGGGGTTATTCCGATATAATAAGAGATCTCATTGCTCATGGGGCGAAGGTCAATGTCGGCGACAAGGTAATCGTTGGCAAGCGTATCGCAAATCGATGGCCATCGAGTTTACTTTCAAGATATGACCTGTCTTTATTGTTTTTTAGTATGGCACCACGGCACTTATATGGGCTTCGCGCAAAGGAAATGTAGAAATAGTTGATATGCTTCTCAAGTCTGGGGCCAATGTCGATACAGCAGGCATGGTAAGAAATAAAAAAAATACTACAATTTTGAAACAATGAACAATTGATTTTAAATTTTGACGCTAACACACACACACACACACACACACACACACACACACACACATATATATATATATATATATATATATATATGACAATCTTCTTATCTCATAGATTTCTTTCTTATTTATATAGATCAGGACATTTATCAGGATAAAATCTTATACCATAATAAGATTATGAGATATAATATACATTTCAAAAAGTTCTCCGCTTTTAATATTTTTCTGATTGATATATGTTTTTTTAAATAATTTTATTCGTAGTACTCGTGGACCGCCCTGCTTGTAGCAACCCTCGGAAACCATGTGGAGGTAGTATTGCTACTATTGGAGCATAAACCCAATGTGAACGCTCTAGACAAGGACGGTTGCACTGCCCTAGCGATAGCTTGCCGCGAAGGTCACCACGAAATAGCTAGCGCTCTTCTAAATGCCGGCGCTTATGTTAATATTCAAGATCGAGTCGGTGATACGAATTTAATTCATGCCGTTAAGGGTGGTCATCGAAGTGTGGTGGAATCGTTGTTGAAGAAATACGCGGACGTCGATATTGCCGGGAAGGTAAGACTTCACTCTTCTTTTTAATCCGCGTATCTCCCTCGAAGATCGATTTTAAGAAGAAGACATTATATTTTTCCATACACACATCGAGTATTGCGATTCCCAATTATTTCTTATTCTTATACATAATAAAAGCGGATCATTACTCACATCGAACGGAAAATGCAAAGCTTTATAAAATAATCGATATCAAGAATCTCAGTACAATGGACGCTTTAATAAGATAATAACAATCTTACACACAAATTCAGTTTCATGGTACCCGTAAGCCACTTCGAGTTAGGTTCGCACGTGATTTTCCCGTGGTTAGCTAAAAAAGAAGTTTGGTTTAAAATCTAACTAACTATCCCGTCCGTATATATTTTAGGATAAAAAAACCGCAACTTACATAGCAGTAGAGAAAGGCAATGTACCGATACTCAAATTATTACTAAATGCTAACCCAGACCTGGAGATTGCTACGAAAGACGGCGACACACCTTTATTAAGGGCGGTGAGGTCGCGTAACGCCGAAATCGTGCAATTGCTTTTAGACAAAAAAGCCAAGGTCTCGGCTGCGGACAAGAAGGGCGACACTGTACTACATGTGGCGATGCGAGCACGATCGAAAGCGATCGTCGAAATACTACTGAGGAATCCAAAGAATAGCCAATTATTGTACCGTCCGAATAGACAAGGCGAGACACCTTACAACATCGACGTCAATCATCCCAAGACGATTCTTGGACAGATATTTGGCGCTCGTAAGTTTTAAATCAGATCGCATGCCATTATTTCTCCATTGATACATGAAGGAGACATGTTTAATTTTCTGACATTACTTATAAAATAATTTATAATAATATATTATAGGATAATATTTATAATGTTATTTATAAAATAATTTATAATAATATATAGTATATAATAATTTATAATAATAATTTATAATAATATAATTTATAATAATATATTATAGGACGTTTAAATACTAACGAGGATAATGAGAATATGCTTGGTTACGACTTGTATAGCAGCGCACTGGCAGATATTCTCAGTGAACCATCACTTTCTACACCGATGACTGTCGGCCTTTATGCAAAATGGGGTTCTGGAAAGTCATTCCTATTAAACAAACTGAAAGGTATCGTAAAATAAAGTTCTATCTCAGAAGTGTTCGTTCTAAAACTAATAAATAATGTAAATTTGGAGTAAATTTTCTTTTACAAAAATGTTTAAAAATTGTAACTTAATCTAAAATAAAATATTAATTTAATAAAAGGCCGTCATCTCTATTTTTTAACATTATATATTCTGTGTAGCAAATAAAAATTAAATTTCTATGTTTGAATATTAGAATACATGACTATAGTTTACATATTCAATTTATGTGAGAAACTTTTACAAAATTAACAATAACGATTATTCTTTACAGAGGAAATGAAAAACTTTGCACGACAATGGATAGATCCAGTATTCCAATTTTCTTTCTTGCTCTTTCTAGTAGTAGCCCATATATCTTTAGTAGTGGGTCTTATCATAGGTCTCACATTACAATCATGGATCATCGGTTTATCGTGCGGGATAAGTTTATTAGTTATCGTTTATATATTTCTGCTACTTGTTTGGCAAGCTTGTAAGAGGTAAGATTTATGCGGAAAAAACAGCAAAAGATATAATTTTTCATTTGATATCCTCATCAGAAATGACATTTTAATTACAGGTACGATTGGTATTGGCCATATAATCTAACAGTGGCACTCACCATAAAACTGAACGCGCTAAAACTACTATTACAAATCATCTTTTGTCATCCACCAGCCGGTCAGAGTAACGATAGCATAGCCGTGCAACCGATCAAATTTTATTTCACTGATCAAACTCGCGTAGGAACAACTGCCGCCGGCGAGAACGCAATAGTCCAAATGATCGGTTCGCTTTACGACTCAATTGAGAACGATTTCGGTTCGTTGTCAACCAGGCTATACAGAGCGTTTCGGCCGAAACCGGATAAGTCGACGACCAAGTGGAAATGGAGGCATCTATGTTGCTTGCCATGTATAATCATATTCGAATTTTGTTTTTGCAGCCTGCTCGTCGGTCTTTCCGTGCTCACGGTATATTTATTAGACATATCGAACGACGAGTGAGTAATCATGCATTCAATGTTTTAAATGAGTATATACACAATCTTACGTGTTAAATCGCATTTAGGTCCAGGATAGATCGAGTCACTGCTCATATCATCATGATCACGATCGGCTTGATTTTGGCCATCAGTATAATAGCGAATCTCTATACATGGAGCAGAATGTTAAAAGCATTAGTTTTCTCACAGAGGAGACATCTTCAACGTAGCATCTCAAAACTAGAGACTCTAAAAAGCGAAGGATTTATTCAAACATTGAGAAGTGAAGTCAATTTAATGACGGAAATGGTAAATTACCCGTCTGTTGATGATAATTAGAATAATCTTAGCAGTGTAATCTTTAATTATAATCTTTAAATAGATCAAGTGCTTGGATAGTTTCATGGCTCAACAAAGTAGACTAGTCATAATAGTGGATGGTCTGGACAGTTGTGAGCAAGATAAAGTTTTACTAGTTTTGGACGCTATACAAGCCTTATTTAGCGATAACGGATATCCCTTTGTTGTAATCTTAGCGATTGACCCACATATTATAGCTAAGGTAAGCAGCTAGGAAATTATGTTATCTTTAAGACTTCGATAATAATAAAAATGATTCGATAATAATAAAAATTATTCTTCGATATAGGCAGTAGAGGTAAATAGTAGAAGATTATTCTCGGAATCGAATATTGGTGGTCACGATTATTTGCGAAATATGGTGCATTTACCGTTTTATTTGCAAAACAGCGGCTTACGTAAGGTCAAGGTCGCGCAACAGACTGCTCAATACTGCAAAAAGACGGCGTGGTCGGAGGCTGAGGAAAGCGTCAATTATACCGCGACTAGCACTATGCATCACTCGGTATCCAATAGGAGACTTAGTTCGGAATCAGCGGTAATGAATAGCAACGAAAAATTGAAACCTCAGACCAGGAAAGGCAGCAGAAAATTACGATTGAGTGAATCGATTGCTAGTAGTATCGGCAGTAATCTAAATCGGCTAGGCGGTGCACAGGATCTTAATAAAATGCTGCTCACTGACGATTACTTCAGCGACGTGAATCCACGTAGTATGAGGAGATTGATGAATGTCGTTTATGTTACTGGTAATATTGCATTGAGTTGCGCAACATCTACGTGATTATTTCATGTATATATATATTACCTTTATATGCTTTTCTTTCTTTTCTAGGGCGATTACTCAAAGCATTCCAAATTGATTTCAACTGGTATCATCTAGCTAGTTGGATCAATATTACCGAGCAATGGCCTTTCCGGACATCTTCGCTTATTCTTCATTATGATATGTACGAGGAGAGCCTAGAGGACAATATGTCACTAAAAAGTCTTTACGATAAGTATGGATGAATTTATACTTTTCCTTTTCTTCTCTTTTTTTTGTATATTATTATGTCTTATTTATTTGTAGAGTGCGACCGCAAATTCCGGTGTTAAAAGAAGTGCAACCGCTTCTCGAGATAGACAGGGATGAGCGCAAGCTAGACGTTTTCCTTACTTTTCATCGATCCAGTTTGCTCATCAGCGATATGAAAATATTCTTGCCGTTCACCATTAATCTAGACCCTTATATCAAAAAGAAGATAAAAGAGGAACAACAAAGCATCGAGGAAGACGCGAATCTTTATAAACAAACTGGTGTCTGGCATGGTGCTCTGGCTGAGCAATGGGTTCCGCAAAAAGGCATGACGATGAATCGGCATATGAAACTTGTCAAACAATCGAGTGTGCAGGGATCTGTACCACCCACACCATCATGGGGTTATCAACCAAGTTTCGAATGTAATCCATCAACTTGGGTACAAATGCCACCCATGGAACCAACGCCGAAACCGCTTTCCGTAACAACTACATTACCGGTATGCAATTAATTAATTGTACAATTATTAATTGTATATCCTATTTCTTACGATTGAGAAAATACTGCTTTATTACTTTGTCTTTATTCATAGCCTGAAATTTTGGAGACAAAACTCTCATCCTTATCAGTGAATGGAATTTGTGATTTGATCGACAAGATCGATAGTCTTGACGCGACTCAAACATCAATATATAAACAGGTTGTCAAAGAGAACAACATCAACGGCCGAGTTTTATTACATTGCGATTTGCAAGAACTAAAAAAAGTAATTTTTTTGTAACACTATTTCTTTATACTTTAAAGAAAGAGAAAATTTTACATACAAATGTACTTATGTTTTTCTCTAGGTGTTTAAGATGACTTTTGGGGATTGGGAATTGTTCCGTATAGTAATTGTATCACTTAGAGAAATGGAACTTTCATCCTTCACATACGAGGAGGGTCCTCGAAGTGTCCGATTTACTGTAGGATCTGAACAAATTTCACGGAAAGGTGTGCTCGACATTCATTTCTCTACTTGTTTCTTATTTGGTGATCAATCAATAATTCAATCTTACTTATTATAGATCACGCTTTGCGTGAAAATAATTCGATGCGTATGCCTGCTCACATAGAGAAAGAGAAAGGAGCATCAAGAACAGACGGACCGCCCCGCCGTGATCAAAATAAACAATCAATCATGGAAAAACAGGTATGCTTCAAACATTATAAAGTTTATTAAGAAAAAAAATAATTGAGACTATTATGTTAACAATATATGTATTTATATGCATCGGTTTATAAATAAATTCATGAAAATTTTTATATTATAATTAATATGTATATTCTTTTAAAATTAATACTGTAATTCTCTTGTTTACTCATTCGTCTTCGGTATATTAGTTCCAGGTAAGAGTTGCTAAATTATTTTAAGAAAGATAATTTCTATAAATTTTAGTAATTTTATTTTAATATCCATCTAGTATATATACAAGATGTGATATTTTAAAATATCTGTTTTAAAATATATATGCATTTCAGGTAACGTTAGAAGAGCAAATGATATGTGGAGCACTGCAAACCTTGAACGAAGAAGCTTGCGAAGATGTATTAGATGTGCCACCATCAACAGTGGCACCAACGACAGACTCACTTTCTTCAGGTGAGCCTACTTCCCTACATACACTGCCTGTCGTCATAGTGCAAGAACCACCGCAATCTGATCAAAACAGTGACACCTCTATTGAATATGGTGCTAACTACTAGTTTGAGTTTGAGATTAGGACACAGTGACGATGTATATATTTGCCTAATAAATCGCTCGCGTTGTATAATATCGTAGAAAAGAATATTTTTCGGTATAACTTGTACATCGAAAAATACAACGACTTATCATCGTTATCATTGCATTCGAGAATGGTGCTTGCCAATTTATGATGTTAAAAAGAAAAAAAAGAAGAATAATTTTTTTGTCTTATTTTACAGCCTTATTTGTACATTATATATATATATGTATTCTGATAAAATAGATTACCTGACAGTATTACTGATAAAATACTACATATATACAATTCAAATAAAAAAAATGACGATTATAAAAATTAATATTATTGTAAGATTTCCTAATTGTAAGTTAGCGAAGAGAGACTATCATTTTCGTTTACAACAGATAATCTCTTTCATTTAAAGCATGAATGAAAGAAATTATCCTTCCTGAAAAAAATATAAAATTTTTATGTGCCAATATGAAAAAACAGGTAGTCATACATATCGTGCGACAAAGGTATCCAAAATGTGGAGGCTATTTAACGATAGAAGTAGAATCATTATTGTATGCGTACTTGTAGGATTAGCGTAATATAATATACTCATTTTATAAGTTTAATTTAATGTTGATGTATATCAGTGCCATATAAAAAAAGAACCGGAGAATTGCATTATACATGAAAAACTTTAAAATTGTGCAGTGTTAAGCATCCAATGCACTCGATCATTCTGAGGAAGAGCCACTCGAAAATATTTTATTGCATTTGTAAGCATATGATATAAAAAAAAGTAAAAATGTCAAAAATGTCGTTACTCTTAAAATTGTGTTTTCTGTATTTTCTGTGAATAATTCCTTTATAAAGACTGTGATAAATTACGCGTTATTTTACTATTGACAGAACAAATATTTCTTGTAAAAAATGTTTATGCTAATCGTGAAGTACGAGTTATAATGATATATTTTTAAAACAATTATATGTGTAAGATAATCGTACATTTGGGCGATAATTAAACATATTGCGTCCATATTATTCCGGTCCACGTTATACTTCCTGTACTATGAATACACACTACGAATATTAGTATTAGATTGCTAGCATTATGTTATATGAGCAGTATTATGTTACTACAAGAGGAAGTGGCAATAAAATTTTTTTGCAAACTCTCCATATCTGACATCTTCTTTGCAGTTCATATTTAGGCCTTCAATCGCATTCTCAATCGTAATCGAAGCGCTACTTCAAAGATTGAAGATTAAAATTAAAAATAATTAAGTTGGAATTAAAATAAATATTTTTTTTTCATCAACAGCTTGACATATTCCTTGAAATATTTCGCAAAGAATTCATCCATTTTTCAAAAGATATAACTTCATCGAGTATCTCACAGTAGATGACTATGCAAAAGGTTCATAAACAAATTTAAAAGAGAATATCTAATCGATTATACAGTACGATAATTAAACAATACGAAACGAATATGACATGAGCTTCTTTTTTTAGGACCCGTTGCCAACTCGACTCACGACACGGACTATGTACTGCTTCAAGCTAGTCCGCTGTTTCGCTGGACGCCGATTAACGATGAACCGGCTAGCTCAGACGATAGCTCGCATGACTCCACCGTGTTTCTTCAACGTACCAATTCTCAGCGCAGCATCGCATCCCAACACAGTACGAGATCCGCCTATTCGCACAAGCCCCCGAAAAAGACTAGCAGCAGCATCAGCATCACCAGACCATCCTCGCTATTTATCTCTCCACCGCCGTCGCCGAAACCCGCGTTTAGATCTAAATCGACTGACGAGAAATTTATGGGAAACAATATACCTCTGAAAACTACGTCGTCGGTACCTACTAAGAAGAGACGTTCGATCTCAACATTGAACGATGAAATAGTGATAACGGTGTCCACTTCCAGTATGGAGAAACTGTCGAAGCTCAAGGACCGTCTGATCAGCACCGTACCAACGGAGTCATTTCCGATACCTGGTGTTGAAAGTGACGACGAGTCCACGCCGCTGGTATCTGAACTGTCTACGCCGACACACTCGCAGTCGGATAGCGTCTTCAAACACAGCGCGGAGAACAGTAGTTCACCTTCATCCAATAGGAGTTTACCGCGGGATAAGGAACATTGCATAGATATAGATTACTCTGACACTGCAAGTCTCGTAATACGGGAGTCCTCGAACGATCCGCAATCGCCACCTCGTCAAGATACCAATGTGAAATGGGACAATCCGGAAACGCCTGTCTGATATCCATCCGAGTTTCGGACATGCTCTAATGCGTAACAACTCGCAGTACATGTTTGACTGAGGTACAAAGTCTGAAGATGAAGGGATGACTTCGACTATCGTCTATGGAAAAGGCCTATAAATGCGATATATGTACTTATGTCTTAATGATAAGTATCGAGATAAGATACCGGTTTCACACATGTAAATAGATCGAATAGACAGCATATGAGAACTTTTTCTAGAAATAAAATAAAAACGTGTTCATCCACTTAGTGAAGCTGACGAATGCCTTTTTGCGCATATTGTTGTGCAATAATCTTTAATTTAACGAAAAGACTCGTACGATGACGAAATGACATTCCGTACAAAATATTAATGCATTTATGAATGCAGATATTTATCAATATTTTTCTTTGTATTATTGAAATGTACTAAAAAGAGAAGACAAAGAACTTTTTCCAATATATAGTGTGTCAATCCCGAATCCAATAATCGGTTTACGTCAATTGCGTAATGCCAGTGCAAATAGATGATTTAAATAATAAATACTGAAAGAGAGTATTAAAAAAAAGAGATAATCCGAACGACCAATAAGTACACATTATCTATTAAATTGTCTATTAAACTGTATTTATGTTTAGTACAATTTATGGAAGTTCATCTCTAATACAGTTCTATTGAATAGATGTAGAATGTCTCAAAAATAACTTATATACATTACATTATGACGATTTACCTGTATCGCTTATATCTACTTCCAAAAATTTTTTTGTAAGCAATTTAAATATTATAGCAAGCATTTAATCAAGATGTATTCATTTTAGCACTCTTTTATTCATTGATAGTATTTTTTTTCTCATCGAGACTGATGATATACTAATAATCACAGAAGAGAGAGAAAAATACAAAAAATGTATTATAATAATATGTTTGTTTTATTAAAAAGCGAAAATTACATAACATTAAGTATATAGGACACTTTAGGACGGAATACATCAGGGTATCGACAACTCAATACAATACTGCATAAATATATATGTATATATGGATATATTAGCTTTGAAATCGTATATTATATATATATATATATATATATATATATATATATATATATATATATATATATCCGCTCACATTTCTTGACATTAAATAAAATTTAATAAAACACATATTCAAGTATGATATGTTGCAATAAACATATGTTAAATATTGTATATTAAATGTAATGTTTAGATTTATGTAGGTTTTAATTTTACAGAAACATAACGTAAAAGAGAATCAATTAAAGGGGACAGTTGCTCTTTCTTTCTTTATAACATAACAAATATTCAAATGCTAATTAAGTATATAATGCTATTAAGTATAATTAAATGCATTGTTTATATTAAATATTGCATATCACTTCGACGCGGCAACTATATCGCTATTGGAGCAATGGAATGCTATATTTATTATACAGATTGAATTGAAACATTCTGTATATATGTTTATATTTAATAAACATAATGTTTTGCGATATATCTATTATAATTCGTATCAAAATTATGGCATGAGAGAAAAATATATGAATCAAGAAGGAACAAATAAAAAACATATATCTCAGGAGAATATAATATACTCTACTATATACATAAAAATTAGATTTTATTTTCATAAATGTGGAATATTAAAAAAGAATTATAGCTACAAAACTGAGGCACAAGTTGTGCTTTATTGAAAACTGGCAACGATTCGTATTGATTCTTTATTCGTTCATCGGTTTTATTGTCATTAATGTATATGATATATAAATATATTATCGACAAAAATATCACTTAAAAAAGTAGAATCAATATTTTTTTTCTTGAATTGATTAATCATAAAAAATTTATAATTCCTAATCGATAAAACTGTTTTTAAAAAGTCTTATTGTTAGTCAGATCTATATACTCTTATATAAAAATTATTTATATAATTTATATGCCATTATATAATGAGTATATAATATTTATATACTTTTAATCAGTCACAAGGCGAATACAGGATTTTTGTTATTTCCTAATAATCGCATATTTGTTCATTTCATATTAAATTTTAAGGCACAGTGATTAGTAGTACAAAAACACTACTTTATAAATGCGTGGATTCAAACATGGACAATACATGTTGTTCCATGGAATATGTAAATCTGTTCGTTTTAGCTATACTCTATTTGCATTTAAAGCGAAACACGCGAAAATGTTTAACAGGAAGAAAGAAAATATCAAACTTTAGAAAGAAAACATGTATAGTTAAAACGAATAGACCTCTTGTTTATATGCTTAAATATATTGGCAGGGGCGATAAGGACACTTATTTTATCAATGTGTAAGTTTGTTAGTTTTAACATTATAGAATTAAGAAATATTTATGGAGTGCGATATATAGACATTTGCTTCGTCACGCAAATCCTTGTGTGGTCGTCATAAAATGACTCTTATTAACCGACACAGAAATTTATAATAATGACTTAATGCCTTCCCAATGGTATGCTGCTCTTGCATATTTAAGTACAACTTAGGATCCTTTCGGATCGAAAAGTATTTTTTTAATAAGTAGTTCATTCTTGTGTACCCAATTTTAATCGTCATGTCACTAACATTATGCATTCTATAAACGTATCGCGTAAAAGAAATGCTGGCAGTCCATGGAAGATTAGAGTAAATATACACGTTGGTGCTATTTCCTCGCGTGTTGTACATCAACATTATATTTCCTCTTTGTACTTAATAAATATTTTATAACTGTGTGGTAATTACCGTCTTTCTCGTGACGACTGTGTGCTTAGTTGGTGTTTGATCAGGTGTTGGACTCTGCGAAGGATCCGCGACCAACCAGGGACTAATGTCTGACGCCGCTTGACTTTCATCCTATAGAAAAAAAGTTTATAATATTCAGAATTTTTTCTCATTATTGTTATTATTAAAATTGTAATTATTAATATTTAATTATATAATATATTAATTTTTAAAAATGATCGTGCTTGTGCAGTTGCAGTGATGCCGATGACAGAACTTTAACGTGTGTTTCAAAATAAATTAACAATGTTTAATACTTTGCACGCACAAAGACGACTTTCACATGAAAGACAAAACAACTTCTCATTACACATTTTCACCAATAAGATCTACCTATCTATATATGATTTATTGTTATGCTTAGAATAAAATGTTTTTGTTTTTCTTTCATATAATTAATACCCAATAATAAGTCTTCTAAGTATGTTTTAAAAGTAAATCTTTTTGGTGAAACCAAGATATATTTTTGTAATAGATGGGACGCTATAGCAGCTTGCAAGCATAAGAAATATAACTGACCTTGTGTGTGAGTGTTGTAGTAGTTGTCTGTATTTCTTCGGTTTTAACGACACGTGCTCCGGCTTTTTCTGTATCCATCTCAACCTTCTTCTCCGTTGTAACTGGCTGTAAATCTTTGAAGGGATTGAGTATGCCCAAGAACGGATTCGAGTCTATGAATGGATTGGTATTCTTTTTCTTATCGTCTTCCGGCTTCACTTCCTCCTCGGAAGTTACTTCGTGTGCATTAGACGTGTCATTGCTAGTATCGTTAGTGAATGGATTGAAAGGATTTTGCGATTGATTCGACACTTTCGGACTTAACGGTGTCGTTTTTTGTTCGATCTGTCCCCAACTGTCCAGCGAAAAATGCGTTACAGTTACAGCATCGTCTGTAGAAGGATTATTTACCGCTGTCGTCGCGCCGCTCACCGAGAGGGTTAATTTATCGCCGCCCTATTTGATGGAAAAAGCAAGAAAGCAAATACATATTATGGCTGGCAGCTAGTTGGCAAAAGCAAACAGAATAAATGTGTAAACACAAACAACAATATAACAAAATTATCACTTAATAAGCTGTTCTAACACTGAAAATTGTATTATATGATATTGAATACAAATATACAGAAAAATATACAATTTCAAAAGAAAATAAGTAAATGGAAAAAAACATGATAATTATATGTAATTTGTATAACATGAAAATAAAGCGGGACAAAATAACTATAAAAATGCGATGAAAGTTTGACAAGACTTACCACGGAAACGATGGTCGCAGCATCCGAATGTTGATTCTTCTTCGCGATCGCCCCTGATCCATCTGTGGGCGTGATGGAAACCAAATTCGAATTCTTGCCCTGCTCGAGAGTTGCTTTTAGTATGTTACATTTTAAAGATTCCGGCGGAATCGGTGTTCGAGGGGGCAACGACAATGTTCCACCCACTTGGTTGTTAGGCACTAGCTGCACTTGACTGGTGATAGTTTCGACTGTCAAACTGGTCTTCATAGGCTCCGATTCCTTCTCGCTATTGACAACCGTCGTTTGGTTCCTAGCTTCCAGAGGTTGCTGATCTTTAGCGAGAGATTTCAGCAAAGAATCTACCAAAGGTGACGACGTGCCTTGAACGCTCGACGAGTCCGTACTGGATTTTGTACTGGACCGACTCGGCTGACGCTGCAAGGATTCTTCCTCGGCTGAAAATATTTTTAAAATTCATCCTTATAAAACATGACCCAAAAATGATGTGTCCTACAAGATACTGCTTAACAAAATATTGATAATTTTTCTTGTACTATAATTTAATTGAATATTATGTTTTTTTATGAATTCTAAAATATTTTAAATATCTAAATGTAAGAGAATATTTTTCAAACAAATTTTACCAATGTGAAATTCGTTTAAAATTAATTAAAAATCTTATCTCGAATTGTGTATTTTAAACTGCAACTTATCACAAAATTTCTTTTTCTTAATCAATTAAACAAAAAAGATTTCAAAGTACGATTTTGAATTACATGTATCATAAATATTACAATATATTTTGTTATATCTTACCTGGAGGCGGTGATGGCTGTGGTTGTTCTACTTGTTGCTGTTGACGCTGTCGCTCGCGAAGAACATGACTCTGTCGTCGTGCATATCTTTGACTCGGTCGTCGTTCGAATTGCACAGTGCGGCGCGCTCTATTCAGCTGCGTCGTCTGAAACTCCGTCTTACCGCTATAACGGAAACGTGAACCCATGCGGAAGAAGTTCTGACGGCCGTTGGCACCCTTAACCGGCGCACGCAAACGGAAGAAAGCATGATGCTCCACCGCGCATTTCCACAGATGCTTGCAGGCCTTCTCATTCACCAGTCTAAACACGAAGGTGTGCTCCTGCTCGCCTCTGCCCTCGTCGTCCTCCTCCACGACCACCAGTGTCAGCTTCTTCTTTTTGAAGTCCAAACGACCGATTTTTGGCCAAAAGAAGAGCCCTATCTTCTGCGTACCTTCAAAAACCAGAATTCCGGTTGGAGTTAAACCCAAAGAGTACTCGCAGGCGTCCTTTCCAAGGACAGTGTGCATGTCGACGCCATACATATCCAGCCATTTGGCTTTGCTTAGATAGGTGGATTCCGCTTGAGCTGGAGTGAGACCGCTACACTTGGTGTACTCCTCCAATATCTCCAATTCCATCTGTTCTGTTTGACCTGGCACAAAACGAAATTCCGAGACAGTCGCGGCGCTATGCATAGCGGGATCGTAATCTCCTAGTTCAGCTAGAATAAGAATTTTATCTATCTTTTAATACATACAATAATCATTTGTCATATGATAATCATTCTAATGATAATAGCTTAATTTCAATTTTGAAGATATTGTTTAAGTACTCACATTGAAGAGCCAGAGCAGCTAACTGAACTGTAACTTGGTGAGGACACTGAAGCTTGCCTTCCAAAATATCTTGCTTTAATTGCAAAAAGAATTGATACCGTGTCAACTCCTCGCGCAGTGTGTTTGGTTCCGAAGAATAAAACTTTACTTTTAGTCTAAGTGTGTACGGCGGTCCAATTTTGACTTGTTTCTTAATAGGTTTTGTTGGATCCAACCAATGTTGGACATTATTACTATCTGTGTATTGCAGTCCAAAATAATCTTTCTCTATTAAATCTAAACTATAAAATACTTGTTCATATAAGTCACTAGCCAAGGCCTTTTTCTGTAAACAAAATCAACAGAATTATAAAAGCGTCATAGTGTTGTATAGTATATAAAAAAATATATACAAAATTGGCATAAATATTGGAATAAATAAGTTTATTTCAAATGAAGATAAATGCAAAAATGTCAAGTTAAAAATATTTAATATCAAAGAGAAAAATAAAAAAGATAATATAATCTTCATGTATCAATATTCTCAGTGCTAATCATCAATAACAAATAAATTCTATATATTCCTTCGCATTACAAAAAATTGCTAAAAAGATTTATCGAATCAGTCACATCTACAAATGTAATATGAATAATTGCATCATTATCTGCTTCTTTTCCTTCTTTTTTTCCTAACGAAAAAAGAAAAAAAAACAAACTTACTGACAACTCTATAGGTAAATCTGTGCCATCCAGCAGCACCACCCTACATTGCACGACATTCTTGTTACTGGGCAATCTCTGATTTTTAATCTGCGACGAGGCGGTCTGGCCGCTGACGCCGCGGGCCCTCCGCCGCGACAGGAATCTCAACATCGCGGCCCTTCACCCTTCGAGTTCGCGGGAGCGGGACGCGCGATCGTTGAATACCATCGACCTGCCGATAAGACGCGCATACGTCGTGATCCGCCCACCCAGCCCTTATATCGCTATCGTGATAACACAACGGCACGAAAACGCAACGCAATTGCTAAAAACTTGTCGTCCCAATCTCGCAGGATGGCAGCGGCGGTCCGCTACATTCTCCGCTCCTTTAGGACTATACAGGACATGCCGAGAATTGCGTGATTTCAACAGAGGGATCCGTTCATACATCGGCCATGAATCGGAGCAAATCGTACTTGATCGAAATAATAGGTGCTTTCACACCTGGATCGCCAGATGGCGAGCCGAAAATCCAGAACCATAGACGTATAAATATCTAGAGTGATCATGAGGAGGGAAAAGACGGAAGGGGGGTCTAGAATTTAGACGTAAGGGAACGAATCAAAAAGTTGGCGACTTCCATTGATAAACTATAACTCTGATACAAACATTGTTCTATATCAAAATCAATAAAATTAATTACCACTTCCCTTAATAAAAAAATCTTATATGTCTCGTCTAGTCTCTCGGAAAAGACTTTGTCGTTTATTCATGAATTTTACATAAACAAACGTGTATCCCAGACAATGCATGAACGTAAACAGTAGCGTACAAATCAATAATTGTAATTTACTGTCAATTACGCGAGGATAAATTAATAAGCATAGCATCGATTTTAATTAAATGTAGATAAATAGTTACATCTTTTTAATTTTTCCTCAAATACTATAATGTGTATAATGCGTCTTATACGAAGTCGATACACGAGCGATAAGCGATTAAAATTTACATGATTTAAAAGTTGTACAAATTGTGAGTTGCCATACATTTTATGATTCACTGAAGCAGTTGCGTGAATATGATAGAAATGATGGAAGACATGGATAATTTGGATGATAAACTACTTAGTAATGCATTTAAAAGAAACCCATCTATGGAAGATGGCAAAAAAAGGATTACATTTGCAGGTTTAATTCAATATTAATTAATATATATTATTTAAATCTAATAAGAAAGAAAAATCTTTAATTTGCATACATTTAATAAAATATATTTTATACAATTATTTTTTATTTTATAGATGAGGATGATCCATTAGCTGATTTGTTAGCTGATAAAGATTTTTCATCAGACCGAAAGAATCTAGTAGCAGTAAAAGATAAAAGTATAATAGATGATTTGTTTAATAAAAAGGTTTCCAATGAGTCATTAAGTTTAAAGCCAAGTGAAAAAGAGAATAACTTGACATCTGTATTAAGTACTACAGGAATGGACAAGTCAAAAGCAATAGATGAAAAAGCTAAAAAACTGTCATTGATGCAAGATTTATTTGGAAATACATTGCACATGTCGCCATCAAAAGAATCAAATGTTAGTAAAAAATCTGTACAGATTGAACAAGGAATTACACAGCATGCAACTGAATCTAGGATACAGTCACAGCATTCAACTTATGCACCAACAGCCTTTGGAACAAGAGAGCCACGTCGAGGCAAAAGAACCTCAGAAATTATTAATGACCCTTTAGGATTATTCTCTTTGAACACAATGTCAAGTCAAATTGAAAAACCTGTAAATATAAGCTTAATATGTATACATGTTTGTTTAAAATGATGTATAGTTTAATTTTTTTTCTATATATTTAATTTTTTATTTTACAGGAAGAAAGACATACAGTGTCTGCAGACTCAAGTAAACAAAAAATTGAAACTAAACAATATTTACCAGATTGGTTGGAACCTAAAAAGACAACAGAAGATAAAAATAGCGATTATATTCAAGATAAAATAATGCCTGAAGAATTATTTAGTAGACATAGAAGTTCTGATAAGATTGTTCAAGAAGATGAGACAAGAGTAGCTGAATCACTGCCACATGAGAAAAAAGAATTGACAACATCATCAGATAATCAAAAAATTGAAATGAATGAATATGAAAAACGAAAAATTGAAGATTATCATAAAGTAAGAGATATAAAATCCTTTTTTATAAAAAAAAACGTTAATTTTTATTAAATAACATTTATATATATAATTTTATACTTGATGCAGTCTAATGCAATAGACAATGCTCCTGATGCTGATAAAAATTCGGAAAATATATGTGGTAATTTAATTCATAAAGGTGCAGATTATGAAAACATGATTTATAAACTAGAGTTAGAAAAATCTCATTTAACTGTAACAATACGTAGTTTAAATGAAAAATATGAAAATGAAATAATGATTCTAGACGGATCATACAAGTAAGTTAAACTTATTTAACAATTAATAATACAAAAAAAAAAAAACAACTTTCCTTTAAAAACTTATTCATATAATTTTTCTTCAGACGGCAAATAGGATTTCTACAAGAAAGAACAGATACATTGGAAAAGAGAATGCAACAGGAGCTTGAATGTTTAGAAACGGATTATGAAGCAAAAATTGAAAAATTAAAAAATGAAAGGATGCAAATTGAAACATTTTATAAGGAAGAAATTCAGAATTTAAAGGTACAAATTTTTTTAACATAAAATTATATATTTTTTTTAAATTATATGATGAATTGTAATTGAAGATCTACTGCTGTTAATATTAATATAACTTCAATTATTATTTTATTTAGAAGGAGCATGCGCAATTTATAGAAGAAATTTACGAACGACATTCTCAAAATACAAGACTGTTGCAAAAAGAACATTTTGATACAATAGAGAATATATTAAAAATGAGAGAGGTAGAGAATTTGGCTATGACGACCATAGCAACTCATAAGACTGATATGCAGAATTTATTACAAAAAGCTGACTTTATTATAGAAAATATAAAAAATGTACAAGAAAAGACTGATCATAGAGACGACCAAAGTGTAAAGTTAAGAGAATATTATTTAAAAAGTCAGGAAGAAGATATGCAAAGTATGTTAAAATGTTTAAGATGTTTAAGATTTAGCTAAGTTGTAAATAGTATAGTTTTTATTCACTTTGCACGATATTGTTGCAGTACAAAATGTAGAAATAAAGAAGCAACAGGAGTTACTGATGGAAGAACGTGACAAAATAATGAAAGTAGCAGATAGATTGGATTCGCATGTTGCTCAATTGGTGCTTGAATTAGAGAAGAAAAGTACTATGCTTAATGAGGCATTGGAAACACTAAAAAAAAGAGAACAATCTCTGTCACATGAAAGAGAATTGTTTGAAGAAAAAGTACAATGGGAATATAATCATCTACAGGTATTATCTCTAGTATTCTTAAGAATAAAATTATTGAAACTGCGTTATTAAAAAAATTTTATCTTCATATATGTATATAATGTTATAAGGCTTTAAAAGAATCTTGGTTTAATGAACAAGAAAAACAATTGAAGCTTTTAACAAAGGAGAAAGAAGTAATTGCAGCTAAAAAGAGGCAATATGAAGTTTTAAAGACAATAAAAACTGATTCGGATAATATTACAAAGATAGAGGTAAAGAAATATAGTTGCAGATATGTAGAATGCAAATATATTAAGTAAATAAAATATTTTTCAGGCAGCTGCTGCTATAAAAACAGCTCAAGATGCTACTATACTTGCGAATCAAGAACGATTAAAATGGCAAGAAAAAATCAAATACCTCGAAATGCAGCAGCAAACATTACAAGAGAAAGAATACCGGCTGTTAGCACGCGCGAAAGATATTGAAAAGTTTACACAGGTACATGTAGGTACAATAGTCTAAAAAATTACAATATATAATTATAATAACATATTATAGTTAAACATTAATTATTTCTTAAGGTAGCATTTACGAAAAATGAAGAAGCTGTCAAAGCCTTAAAAGAAGCTCATAACATTGAAAATGAATATAAAACTAAATTTGATTCTAATTCTGGTATATTTGAAAAACTCGATTTAACAAGGTAATGACAGTAAAGCAATTTTAATAATATAGGATACATAATTCAATATTTACATTTTTTTAGTGAAAAGTTGGCTTTGACAACTGCTCAATTACAGAAATTAAAAAAAAATACTAATATCCCATATAGTGCAAACAGGCGAACATTGTCTAATCAACAACATGCGTTTCAAGTTACTACTCATTTTACAGTAAGAGAAAAATAATCACGCTCTTAAATTATTAATAGTTTAATAATATTTCATAAATATATATATTTTTTTCAGGAGGTTGTAGATCCTCAATTGGTAATGTTAAAATTAAATTTAGATGATCAACTAGATGACATTCAATATATATGACTGCCATGGAATTTTAATATAACATTTAATAAATATGTATCGCATACCTTTGATTGATATTTTGTGTACTCTAATGGACAATAAATATTAATATATTATTATATAGTTGTTCCACTATATGTTGACTCATCACTAATTAAAGTCATGCTTTCATCTGAAAATAATAATTTTTGGTTACTATATCTCAAGAATTATTTTTAAATTAATATATTATTATTTTTTCTATTTGAACACAAAACTATATGTATTATTATATACTGAAATATACTACGAATTAAAACTTTAATGTATAAATTAATACTTTAGTGTAAAAGTACTGAAAAATTAGACACTATATTACCATTAGTGTCTATGATGCATTGTTGAAGTTCTGCTATATTTTTCTTCAATGTTTCTAATTGTGCAATATTATGTTTTATTTGATATAATTCATCTTCTACGCTTTTGACACACGTTTCCTAAAAAACACAAAATGCAAGATTAGTCTAGATATATCTCCTATATATTTTATATGAATAATGTTTGACATTTACCACATTGTGAGTAAGCTGCAAGATATCCATATTATTTTCCTTAACATTAGTAAATGCTTTATAAGTATCTCCTATGTTATTCAAGAATTCTATCGCATCGGTGAACATTACTGTCAGGTCTCTATAAGAAAGTATCACGGTTTTACAATATGTAAAAATATCTAAGAAGAAAGGAAGATTCATACATACTGTGCATAATCATGTGGAACAGGCAGGCCTGAAATATTCTTTGAAGATTGTACAAGTTTGTATATAGAATGTTTGTGCCCAGTAATTATACCAAGATGTTTTATAATATTCTCCTTGGATAGTTGTCTTTCCCCTATGAACAATTTAATATTTACAATGTAATGACGTGACAAACTTCTGCGTATATACTTATTATAGAGAAACAATTATTTCTAATGAAAAATAAAAAAATAATAAGGTATGTACTTTTCAAGTCTTGTAACTCTTTCATTAATTTCTTATGTTCGTCAGATGGTTCATCAAGACGTTCCAATTCGCGTTGGTTGACGAGTCTTTTTTGCTGCATAATCTTTATAAAACGTTCTATGTCCTCCATTTCACAAATTTACATGAAAGCAAAAAATACGAATCACAGACAGGAGCCTGAATAACGACCAGTTTTTCGCGGGATAAATAAAGTCAAAATCATAGGGATTTTATATATTATACTAGCAGAGAGAAGACTGAGAGGTGTCATGGCGGTCATGGCCCGCTTTTAAGCCGCAATCACACTACGGCTTACAGTTGGAATTGACCAATCAGAGTAGTCGGTCGACAAATTGCTTTGTTTTGATTGGTCAATTACAACCGAGCTCGCAACCCGTAATGTGATTACGGCTTTCGATGACCCTAGATTTCTAGGGACACTAAAAGATCATCTAAAATCTATGGAGTCCTCTCTTTGCTAGAGATAAATATATTTATAGCTTGCCCAGTCTACGTATTTATATTTATGACTAAATTATCACGTGGTATAATAATCAAAATAATACATGTATCGAAATCGACGTTTGTTTATGATAATGTAGATCTTCCCGCTTCCCGGCAGGGGAAGCCGGCACGCGTGCCAGCTGATACTCCTACATTCACGAGAGAGAGATGAAACGTCGCACTGTCATCGCTCGCCTCCCAGGCGTTCTGCGTTCAGATGAGAATTATTCTTACGCCGTCTCGTGCTAAATTATCATTGTAACGAAATAACGAGGACCAGCGTTTTGACTCTAGTATTGAATTTCTGGAATTTACTCCGTTTTCATCAGAAATTAGACGAGTGTCTTTGGAAAATTATTCTACGAAGATTGTGATAAATTTTAAACCAAAGTTTGCGTCAGCTGTGTAAATAATTTTATTTAAAAACATTGTATATATGTCGTTTATATAAGTATAATTCGTACACAATCATTATGTTCGCTTTAAATAATTTGTACATATGTCTTTACTTATTTCGACTTGCAAGTAGCTCGACACTGACAGCACCTCCTCTGTCAGCTCTAATAATCGCGTTTGAGAGCGTGCACGATTTATCGTTACTTGCTAATACTTTGTCAGATCAAGGGATCGACACGACGTTGATAATACCGTCCTATGCTGCTAATGATCTTTATAATAATTTAATTGATGTTGAAGTGTTGCAACTAAATGTTAACATTGATAAATCGATGTCTGTTGATACTCGTGCGTTAGAAGCCTGTAATAGTCTCTTCAAAGATGAAGAAATATTAAAAAAGATACAAGAATTTCAGTCTACGTTTACCATATTTCCAGCATTAAGGTATATCGATTTTAAGAATATTCAAATTTAATTTTGATTTTTATAACTCTACTCTATATAACACTATTCTATATATATGCATATGTATGTGTGAAAAATATTATTAAATCAATAGACTATTAATATTTTAATATGTAACATATAATTGTATTATAATAGGTTTTTTATGTATCTGTACATATAGATTATATCCGTTTTTTCATTATTTTTAGACACGACGGCTGCTTACTTCCATTTGCCAAACATATCGAATCCATTCCAGTAATTTGGATAAAAAATCCAGATGAGGAACTATATGCCTTTGAATGTACCAGAGTTGCTCTGCCGATACAGAGTGGTGGATTTTGGTCGAGACTCTCAACGAGTTTTGCAGGAAGATCCATATTCTCTACTGTTAAAAATGGCTACTTAACTCCTGCTTTGAAATTAACAACCACACACCTACCAGATGTTAATTTCGACTTGGATCATCTTTATTCTGATGTCCGTCTAGTACTCTGGGGAGCTGATACAGTGTTGCGTTCCAATTTTGCATTTTTGACACAATTACTCGTAGAGGTTTGTAAATTGCACATTGTTCTTTTTTTTTTCTATTATCTTACTTGAAATATTTCAACTCGCATATTTCCAAACTATTTTAAAACTATAATAATTTAATTTAATCTGTTTAAAATTGTTTTTAAACAGGTTGGCTGTCATCATTGTAGAGGCGCACATCCTTTATCAAAGGATTTACAAAAATCAATGGTTGAACATAGAATGGGCACTATTGTTGCTCTATTAGATGAGAATTACGAGACTTTGATACAAGAATTGGCAAAGAAATTGCCTCAAGGCAGGGAAGGTCAAGCTGTCGTATGGAAAATTGACAAGGGCGATACAAATGTCGCTGTGCCAGAGAACCTTTTTATTCACAGAGATATCGACCGGCAAGACCTCATAGGTAAGATATAATTAATTAATTATATTAATCGAAAAATATACTGTTTTATAAAAATTTGAGAGAAACATTAACTCTATGTGACATAAAATAAAACATTTTAATATTAAAATTTGATTACAAGTTATGAAATAATATGTACATAATGCTATAATACCGATAAAACTTTTTAATGAAATAAATTCTCTTACCGAAACGGTCTTTATTTCTCTCCCAGCAACACATTTAACAGCAAAAGGAAACAATGAATCCAAACGTTTACTTTACTTTAATAGAATACGTGTCTGGCAAAATGCGCGGTCTCTCTAAAGCACCATTGAATTGGACAATCGCGCAAGGATAATAGCATGCGAGCACATTCACCTTCCTTTAATACTGTGACTCCATTGTTTCCAGGTTACAGCCGAACCCGGGTGGTATTGAGTCATTGTACCGATACGGAATTCTTGGAAACTGCCTTTCACGGGACACCCGTGATATGTCTGCCGAGGGACACGCACGAGTCTCGCAATAGTGCCCGCGCAGTCGAGTTGGGCTTTGCGCGTTCCACAGAGGACGCTTATGTCTCCGCCGAGGAGATAGCGAATATGGTACACGAGATACATGAGACGGCCGCTTATCGCGAGAACGCGCGAAAAGTCTCCTTGGCTATACGAGATAGACTCAATCCTGCCTCCGACAGGCTTGTTTATTGGCTGGGTTACATAGCGAGAACGAAAGACGACAGCAGAAAATTTCACAGACCAAAGAGCCAGGCGAAGACACTTACGGAGGATATCCAGTTCTTCGTCGGTCTTCTGGTAGGCGTGATCTTCGGGATCGTCTCCACGGGCAGCGCGGTGGTCATGCGATATCTAATTACGGCCAACAAAGTGCAAAAATCAAAGGGGCGATATACACGATGAGCGTGACGTTGAGATTTGACATACAGTTGTGGTTTGTGGACATTTCTGTATATGTATATTTATATAAATGCACGTAGAATACAGGTACATACGAATACAAATATTTTACGAACTAGGATTTACCTAACTAGTTTTACGAACTAGTTAGAGCGCGAAGAGATTGTTTTATTATTACTATTATTATTACGAGAATATACTTTCTCATAATACAATTGAGAAAACTACGAATATAATGATGTGATGTATTATCGTGAAGAAAATAAATTACACAGTTTCAATACTGATTTCTGTATGTCGTTTGACATGAGCGTTCCTTCGTGTTCACGTTTATCGCTAAATTCTTATAATATTACGGACGAATCGCGATGTCTGCTACGCATTGCTTAAGGTCGTATCCTAAACAAATAAATCATAACAGATGTATGTAACTTCGCGAAATAAATAATATATTAGTGGCTCATATTCACATGATATAATATTCACTACGCGATTTTTTTATTATCGAAGTTTCATCTATTAATTAATTAGATTTTTGAAGCAATTTTACATGTATATGTGTAGAAATTTACTAATACATTCTAAATGTATTTGTCCATAACTAAATAATACACCAATGTCGCGTGTAAAGATACCGTATTTGAATATATCACTCTTTTATAATAATGTAATAAACTTATTTCAGCAAATTGTTAGAGACGTTGTAGATTCGTAAGTGTATTATTGCATAATCTTTAATAGCTATAAATATAAAATAATAATATAATAATTTATATCTATATTTTCTGAAATAATAATTGCGCGATGCGTTATGCTACTATGATTTGTTTGGCCGAGAAAAATGTGTGAAAATTCGCTGTGAACATGAATGTCGACTAATATGAGTTAGAGAATTTGTAAAATGACTAGACTGCCGACTTAAATTAACACGGCATACGATAAAACGGTCATTTATATATAAATGTATATGTATATTAAATATATAAAAAACAGTGACAAAGTGAGATAAACTCGCGGATGGTTTATATATTTCATGTGAATCGCGAAGAACGCAAGACGCAATAATTTTTCTAAACGAAGCCGATAATGCTTACATATATATATACAACGATGATTATATTCGTAGAGTCTAGAAAAAACGGTGAGACATTATTTACATTCATTGGCAAAATTGTTCCCGATTCGTGCGAGTCAAGGCGCGAAAAATTGGGGATAATTTTTGCTTCGCTCGAAGAAGTCGAGGAGACGCTTCCGTATCCCTCGTGATTCGCATCGTTCATTCTCGTGCCCGGCATAGCGATTCTTGCTCTGTACTTGAGCAAAATGAAAATTCTAT